>NC_133407.1:116891250-117555000 GCF_049350105.2 Macaca mulatta
TGGTGATGAAAATATTTAGCATCTTGACTGTGGTAGTGGATATACAAAGCTATACATGAGATAAAATTACACAGAACTGAATATACACACAAATAACAAGGGAAATCTGAAGAAGATGTGTGGATTGTGTCAATAACCTGGTTATGATATCACACTATATTTTGCAAAATGTTATCAGTGGGAAAATGGGTAATGGGTACACAGGATCTTTCTGCATTATTTCTGACAACTGCATATAAATCTGTAATTATCTCAAAACAAAAAGTCTACTTAAAAAACTATGGATTTTATTTGGTATCTGTTCTTTTATCAGACTATCAGTTATAAAGAGAATTAATTCAACAAATATTTACAGTGCTATATGCAAAGGACACAGCAATGAACAAGGCTCGTAAAACTGCCCTTCTTTCCTATTAAGAGACAGCTTAAAAACAAAATAAAAAACCAAAACTGCTTTACATGGCGCTTATATTTTGGTGGGCAGGAGACAGACAAAAAACAAAAACAGAAACCACGTTAGCTGGTTAGAAACCTTAGTGAGAAAATAAAGTACAGCAAGAGGATAGAGGTGAGGGAGGGTTGTTTTATTTTATTTATTTACTTATTTATTTTGAGCTGGAGTCTCGCTCTGTCGCCTAGGCTGGAGTGCAGTAGCACAATCACAGCTCACTGCAACCTCCAGCTCCCAGGTTCAAGCGATTCTCCTACCTCAGCCTCCTGAATAGCTGTGATTACTGGTGTCTGTTACCATGGGCTAATTTTGTATTTTTAGTAGAGATGGGGTTTCGCCATGTTGGCCAGGCTGGTCTCGAAGTCCTGACCTCAGGTGATCCGCCTGCCTTGGCCTCCTGAAGTGCTGGAATTACAGGCGTGAGCCACTGTGCCCGGCGGTTTTATTTTATTTTTAAATCAAATTAAATTAAGTTAAATTAAATTTTTGAGACAGGGCCTTGCTCTGCTACCCAGGCTGGAGTGCAGTGGTGTGATCAAGGCTCACAGCAATCTCAAACCTCCTGGGCTCAAGCGAGGCTCTTACCTCAGCCTCCCAATTAGCTGGGACCACAGATGCATGACATCACATCTGGCTAATTTTAAAATCTGTTTCTAGAGAAGGGGTCTCACTATGCTGCCCAGACTGGTCTCTAACTCCTGGCCTCAAGCGATCCTCCTGCCTTGACCTCCCAAAGTGCTGAGATTATAGACGAGAGCCACTGTGCCTGTCCAAGGGGTATTACTATTTTTTCTTCCTTGAGACAGACAGAGTCTTACTCTGTTGCCCAGACTGGAGGGCACTGGTACAATCTAAGCTCACCACAACTTCTGCCTCCTGGGTTCAAGCCATTCTGGTGCTACAGCCTCCTGAGTAGCTGGGTTTACAGGCATGTGCCACCACACCCAGCTAATTTTTGTATTTTTAGTAGAGACAGAGTTTTGTCAATTGGCCAGGCTAGTTTCAAACTCCTGGGCTCAAGTGATCTGCCTGCCTCAACCTTCCAAAAGTGCTGGTGTTACAGGTGTGAGTCACTGCGCCTGGCCAAGGGTTATTTTAAATAGGGTAGTCAGAGAAGGCCTGACTTATGGAGGACACATGATGCTTGAAGGAGGAAAGGGAGCAAGCCCTATCTGGGAGGAAAGTATTACAGACCAAGGGAACAACAAGTGCAAAGGCCTGTCCCGAGGCAGGAACATATCTGGCACATTTGGGGAAAGGCAAGAGAGCCAATGGGACTGGAGCCAGGTGAGCAATGCACAGTGACAGATGAGGCCTGGGGTAGAGGGGCCAGATAAGGCAGGGCCTCATGGGCCACTGTCATGATCCTGGCTATTATTTGAGTGAGCTGGGACACTGCTGGAGTGTTTTAAGCAGAGGAATGCCACGATCTGAGTTATGTTTTACAAGGATTACTCTGGCTGTTGGGTTAAGAATAGGTAAGAAGCAACCAGGGGGCAAAAGATGGGAAACCAGGTAGCAGGCTACTACAAAATCCAGATGAAACACAGTAACTCGGATCATGATGACCCAGGAGGATGTCATTATGTTGCTGCACGTATGAACCTTCACACAAGTGAAAAATCAAACTTGCACTCATTAGAACCCTTACTAAACGCTACTCTTTGTTACTTAGGACAAAGCTAGAGCTTTAGCTGTACAAACCTTATCTTGTGACCCAGAGGGCGTTTCTTCTAGAGTCTCAGTGCTTCCCAGATTGGAGAGCTGAGTGCTTGGCTGTAACCCAGGGCTGGAGATATTTGAGTCGCCCATCTGATTCTTTAAAAAGTTAAAAAAAAAATACATCATGTGAAAAAAAATTGCTATTATTTGGCTCACAAAACAGTATTTGACGTTATCAGAAATGATACTTTTTAAAAAGAAGAAAAACCAACCTCAAAATGTTTGCTCTGTACTCCAATGTAAATAACATGCAATACAATTTCTAGAACAATGAGCACCTAATTTGAGACAACAGTGTTGGCCACAACTATTATTTTTATCACCTTTTAAAGAAAAAGATAATGGTATTACTTTATCATATATTCTTTTAATCTTTATTTGTTTCTCCGAGACGGAGTCTTGCTCTGTTGCCCAGGCTGGACTGCAAAGGCGTGATCCTGGCTCGCTACAACCTCTGCCTCCTGGGTTCAAGCAATTCTCCTGCCTCAGCCTCCCAAGTAGCTGGGATTACAGGTGTGAGCCACCACGCCCAGCTGTTTTTTTTTTTTTTTTTTTTGTATTTTTAGTAGAGACAGGGTTTCACCATGTTGGCCAGGCTAGTCTCAAACTCCTGACCTTGTGATCTATCCACCTCGGCCTCCCAAAGTGCTGGGATTATGGGGGGCGTGACTCACTGTGCCCGGCCTGATTTTAATTTTAAATAAAAGCTAACATATGGTGAAATTAATTTTTAAGGTGTGTACCGTTCTATTTCTGTTCCTATGGGCATAATGAGGATACAAAACAGTTCTAATCATCCAAAAAAAATTCCCTTGTGCTGTCCTATTGCAGTCATGCCCTCCTTCCACTCCTGGCAACTAGGTCTATTCTCTCTCACTCTAGTTTTGTCTTTTCAACAGTACCTTAACTCGTTTTGCCAATTTGAAGCTTTTTTCAAGATCATCGATTAATAATTTAGTAGCTAGTATTATAGCAGAACTGTATGGGAAACAGTGCTTTTTCACATTTTGTTCCTTGAAGTTCTGGTGAGGATGAAACAGGCATGAAAGGAAAGCACTTAATTCAATATTTAGTGAAGAGTAAGGTGACAGTATAATTCCGCTAAAAGAAAGTTCAGCAGTAGAGAGCTTGTCTCACTCCAGTGAAGCGTGGGGGCTTTGAGGTGCCAAGTAAAATTCCAGGAGAGTTTTATAAGCATGAAATGCCCACTGCTTGCACATAGTAGATGGTTCATAAGCAGGTATTGAATAAATTAACTAATGTACCACAACTGCCATTTTATTCAACTTTTGGGAGAAAATTTTATCAGCTAATTTATAAACTAAAATGCAAAACAGAAGAGAAAGAAAACAGTGAATTTCAGAAAAGCCTCTCATTTGGGTAAAATTTTACCCGAATGAAGCTTAATGAAGGTTGTGCATCTACCACCAATTACAGACCATGAGCATACTTTTTAGTATTATGTGGTACAAACTATCAGAATACTTTTCAAAGCCTACACAAATTCCTAGGACCACTGAGGATCCTAACAGAAACTGCAGTGGTAAAGAAGAGGCACGAAGCTTTACCAGAACTAGCTGCTGCGAGCTAACTTCTGCACTCCAAGACCATCTTCTCCCATAGTAATCTTATAGGAGTAGAAAAAAGCATGGTAAATTTTCCTGCCAAAAACAAGTACTCTGGGGTAAGCGAGTTCTTTCCTTATGTTTTAGATTTAAAATTGTAAGACACACCTTTAAAAAGAGACACAGGGTCTCACTGTTGCCCAGACTGGAGTGCAGTGGCACAACCACAGCTCACTGCAGCCTCTGACTCCTGGGGTCAAGTGATCTTCCTTCCTCAGCCTGCCAAGTAGCTGGGACTGGTTACAGGAGCATGCTAACATGCTTTCTTTTTGAACTTATATTTCTGCTGGTCCTGGAGGCCAGCTTCCCTAGTAAAATAGTCTCCTGCAGACCTCCTCCTCTCCTTTTGGTCTTTCTTGGTCAGCACCCAAGTACCCAGAGAGCCTTACCCTCTCATACTCATCCTTGGCTCTGCTCAGCATCTCCAGGATGTCGATGGGCCTGTGGTCACTGCAGCCATTGGCTTGGCTGGGACTCTGTTTATCCCGCACAGCTTGCTGGGATCGCCGTGTCTCCTCTTCTACCACACTAGAGGAGAAGAACAAGGTTTTAGAAAGGCCTCTTAAAATCTGACCCAAGGTTTCTTTTGGTGTTCATCTTCCAAGGACACACTAAGAGTGTCACATGATGACATTATTCTTTTTATTTTTTTGAGATGGAGTCTCGCACTGTTGCCCAGGCTGGAGCGCAGTGGCGCAATCTTGGCTCACTGCAAACTCTGCCTCCTGGCTTCACGCCATTCCCCTGCTTCAGCCTCCCAAGTAGCTGGGACTATAGGTACCCGCCACCACGCCCGGCTAATTTTTTGTTTTTAGTAGAGACAGGGTTTCACTGTGTTAGCCAGGATGGTCTCGATCTCCTGACCTCATGATCTGCCCTCGGCCTCCCCAAGTGCTGGGATTATAGTCATGAGCCACTGCGCCCAGCCAATGACATTATTCTTGCAATATATAACACAGAACCTCAGTTACCTCATTTCAGGAATATATGACTTACCATTTCACCGTCTCATTAACAGTGCCAATATTTACCCTTCAGAAGGATAAAAATCAGAATTCCCTCCTAGAGTTGGCAGAGATGCATTAAAAACTCCACTAAGGTATCTCCCTTTTTCCCTTGAAGTATTTCAAAATCTAATTGCTAAAGTAAATAGCAATTAATTGCTATTTAGCAAAACTAATTGCTAAAGTAAATCTGAAAATGGACAATGCCACCAAGACACAGGAAGGCCGCATAGTTGAACAAATCCTCTGTGGAAAGTTTGGATTGACACTGGGCTAGTAAGGACAAAGTCATTTCTTGAAAATAGAGGTCCTGGTGAATCCTTAAAAGTTAATGATAACACTATAAGCAAATAAAAGGTTTCCCTTATTCTCCCTTTAAAAAACCACCAACTTAGCCTGGGCAACTTGGCAAAACCCCGTCTCTACAAAAAAAATACAAAAATTAGCTGGGCATAGTGGTACACGCCTGTAGCCCCAGCTATTTGGGAGGCTAAAGTGGGAGGACTGCTTGAGTCTGGGAGGTAGAGGTTGCGATGAGCTGAGATCACGCCACTGCACTCCAGCCTGGGTGACAGAGGGAGACCCTGACTCCAAAACAAACAAACAAACAAAAAAAAACCACACACTAAGTGGGTTTTCAGTTTTTAAGAACACCCTCTTCTCCCTTGTATAGAAAGATCTGAAACAATTACAGCAAAATGTTAGGAATTGAAAGCTGGGTGGTAAGCACATACATATTTTATTATTTCCTATATTTTTCTTCAAGCTTTCAAGCTTGAATAATAAATTTTAAAAAAGCAACTTTCTTTTTTTTTCTAAGATTAATTCAGGCCAGGCACAGTACTCATGCCTATTATCCTAGCACTTTGCGAGGCCGAGGCAGGAAGATCACTTGAGCCCAGGAGTTTGAGACCAGCCTGGGCAACACAGCGAAACCCTGTTTTAAAAACCAAAAAACCCAGCCTGCACAGGAGCTCTCATTACAGTGTGGGGAAAAGGTGGACAGAGATGGCTTTTTTATTTAAAAATACTGGGTTAAACAATATTAAATCGACTTTAAAAAAAAGAAAAAACAGAATCTTTGAGTTTTATTATTTTTGTAGAGATGGGGTTTGATATGTTGCCCAGGCTGGTCTCAAAACTCCTAGTCTCAAGTGATCTTCCTGCCTCAGCCTCCCAAAATACTGAGATTAAAGGCATGAACTACCACAACCCACCCACTGAATTTGTTTGTTTTACTTATTTTTTTATTGTACAGACAAGGTCTCATCATGTTGCCCAGGCTGGTCTCAAACTCCTGGCCTCAAGCAATCCTCCCACCTCAGCCTCCCAAAGTGCTGGGATTACAGACATGAGCCACCACACCTGGCCAGTTGATTTTTAAGCATGCAAAAATTTATTGTGATTCTCCAAGAAGGGCAGGCCTATAGATACTCTCAAATTTTATTTGATTATAGAATTTTCCTCTGAGGCAGAATTCCTGTTTGGAAAATGTGGCTTTAAGGTTAGTTACCTTATCTAGATAGTTTCTCCATCTAGATTTTTATAGCTCTTCATAAGACTATTACTTCTAAAACAAATGTAGAATCATGAATTTCATGGTAGACTGAAAGACTGGTATGGGATATGAGAATAAGACCAAACATGAACTGTTTATTTAATGCTCAGATATAGGTCACATTAGCCCGAATCCACCTTCATAAAGGATCTGTCACACAGCCTGTTTTCCACCTACCTCCTGACATGTTGCCTGACTTGGCCATGCTAGTATTTAACTTTTCCCTGACCCAGACTAGGATCTGTGATTCTGTGATTATTTTGGTTTAAAAGAAGAGTATTTCTTTTCTTTTCTCATGCCAAAGCCTCCCTAGTAGCTGGGATTACAGGTGTGCACTACCATGCCCGGCTAATTTTTGTGTTTTTAGTAAAGGTAGGGTTTCGCCATGTTGACCAGGCTGGTCTTCAACTCCTGATCTCAAGTGATCTGACCACCTCAGCCTCCCAAAGTGCTGGGATTACAGGCATGAGCCACTGTGCCCAGCCAGAACAGGTAATTTTATAAAGCTCACCACTGCTGAAAGCAGAAGCCGTCAGGGGTGGTATGGAAGGGACTCTCACATAAATGAGGCTTGGACTCTAAGGCCTCTTCTAACCAAACTTTATGAATAGCACCCATGCCGTTCTCCTTTCCTTTCAAACACCAAAACCTATCCCTAAGATGTCTGTAAGATCAGGAATAAAGCTTACTTCCATGAGTTCTCCAAAGTTTACATAGTCTATGTGGCCAAACATTCAAACAACATTTTATTGTTAAAAAGAGTTTCTGAGGCCGGGTGTGGTGGCTCATGCCTGTAATCCCAGCACTTTGGGAGGCTGAGGTGGGTAGATCATGAGGTCAGGAGTTCAAGGTCAGCCTGGCCAAGATGTTGAAACCCCATCTCTACTAAAAACACAAAACTTAGCTGGGCGTGGTGGCAGGCGCTCATAATCCCAGCTACTCCGGAGGCTGAGGCAGGAGAACTGCTTGAACCCAGTGGGGCGGAGGCTGCAGTGAACCGAGATCACGCCACTGCACTCCTGGGTGACAGAGCAAGTCTCTGTCTTAAAAAAAAAAAAGAGTTTCTGGCAGACTGGATTTCCTCTTTAGGAGAGTCAACATCTTCTAAGTTTAGTGGGTTTTCAACTCTGCCACCACTGACCAGAGAATATCCAAATTTAGATGATATAGGTCTAGAAGTTCACTCATTTTCCTACATAGTTTCTCATTTTTATAAACATTGTTTGGAGTAAATCAGTTTTTTACTTGGAGGATCTTTATTATATTGTGGCTGTCAAACAGTATTTAAAAGAATGGGCACTGATGGACACATTTATTTATATGTACAATATACTAACAAGAACTGTACTAGTATTTTGTTGTCAAATATGTAGCAAATGACAATAAAACATTGTAACAAACAGGCTTATGCAGGCAGATTTAGAACAAAGACAGATAGTCTTCTTTAGTTTTAGTGACCAGAAAGGCATTTATCACAAAGTTAAGGGTAACATACAGTATTCTCTTCAGCCATAAATAGGCCAGACACTTAAAACTCATTATCAACAGTTTCACCATGGTATTCTCAAATCACTATTTTTTTTTTTTTGAGATGGGATCTCACTATGTTGCCCAGGTTGATCTTGAACTCCTGGGGCCCAAGTGATCTGCCCACCTGAGCCTCATAAGTATCATAGCTGAAATGACAAGTAAATACCACTGCGCCTGGCCTCTCTAATCACTTTCTTTTCTTCTTCCTTTTTTTTTTTTAATTATTAAACAGAGATGAGTCTTGCTATTCTCAGGCCAGGATGGTCTTAAACTCCTGGCCTCAAGCAATCCTCCCTGCCTTGACCTCCCAAAGTGCTGGGACTACAGGCACGAGCCACTGTGCCCAGGCTCAAAGCACTTTTAGTAACACACCTGATTCTAGTCAAACAAGCTGAAAATTTAAGCAATTGTCCCTTTTCGGACATTTCTGGTGAAAGAAGCCTCAATGCTCTTCTTTTCCCTTCCAGCTTCCCATTTCTACTCCTCATCCTATTTCTGGGTTCAATAAAATATTTTTAGAAAGGCCTTCAGTCTTCAGCTTCATTTACCATTTGAAATCTTGCATTAGGGGTAACACTTGCCCTGATAGATAAATGGTTTTCTTTCAATAGTTGTTAGAGCTAAAAGAACCAGATCGTTTCACTCAGGGCCCAAATGCTCATTCTGTAGGAGAAAGTGTTTATATGTTAATATATTCCAAAGTTTAGAAAAAATTCTGGATTTCTGGATAACCATGAATCAACAACGCTGTGTCTTCTTTTGCTGCTGTTGTTGCTGTTTTTGTTTTTTTGAGACAAAGTTTCACTCTTGTTGCCCAGGCTGGAGTGCAATGGTGTGATCTTGGCTCACCGCAACCTCCACCTCCTGGGTTCAAGTGATTCTCCTGCCTCAGCCTCCCGAGTAGCTGGGATTACAGGCACGCACCACCACACCCGGCTAATTTTGTGTTTTTAGTAGAGATGGGGTTTCTCCATGTTGGTCAGGCTGGTTTCGAACTCCCGACCTCAGGTGATCCGCCCGCCTCAGCCTACCAAAGTGCTAGGCGTGAGCCACCGCACCCGGCCAACCCTGTGTCTTCTAAGTAACCACAAGTAAGCTGCCTTTGCTGTCACTTTCAAAGCTAAAACGAGTGATCATCAAATAATGGCTTTGTTGAAAAATGGTTTTAGCCGGGTATGGTGGCTTGTGCCTACAGTCTCAATTACTTGGGAGGCTGAGGCAGGAGGATCCCTTAAGCCCAGGAGTTTGAGACTAGCCTGGGCAATATGGCAACATCCCATCTCGAAAGACAAAAAAATTAAATTAAAAAATGAAAAACAGTTTTATCTTTTTTAAAAGTGTTCTAAAAACAAAGTGTCGTTCTAGGGAGCCAACATTTTTTCAAGTATAAGTGACTACAAGTTCATACAGAACGATGCCCTCGGGGTGTACAAAAGTAATAAACATGGGCCTGCCCTGCAAGCTCACAGCCAGAACAGGCAACAAAGCATGGGGCTGATAACTTCCGATCAGGACATGTTGGTAGTCTTAGATCATAACCTGGCCTTAGCTATGTCTGCCTTCTTTACAATGTAAATATACCCTGAACTGAGATTCTGGGTTAATTACTTATATATACTTTCATGAGTTTAAAACTAGGCTGTTAGCTTGGCACGGTGGCTCATGCCTATAATCCCAGTACTTTGGAGGATTGCTTGAGCCTAGGACTTTAAGACCAGTTTGGGCAACATAGTGAGATCCTGTCTCTACCCACATCCCAAAAAATTAGCTGATAGTGGTGGTGCATGCCTGTAGTCCCAGCTACTTGGGAGGCTGAGATGGAATGATCACTTGAGACCAGGAGTTTGAGGCTGCACTGAGCTGTGACTGTGCCACTGCACTCCAGCCTGCGTGACAAAGCGAGACTCTGTCTAAAAAAAAAACAAAGTAAAATAAAACAAAAATAAAATAAGATTAGACTGCTAAAAATTTAAGATTATTTTCTTTAAAACATGTAGATTGAAAACTGCAAGAGAGCAAAGGGAATTTTAATTTGACAGATGGGGATGGCGGAGCAGGGAGAGAGATCCACATTTCTGAGAAGATTCAGGCAAAAACTGAAAAAAAGCAGAAGTGCACCAGAACACACTGTCTACCTATTATAGTATTTTGCCCAGAGCTCTGTAGTCCCTCGGCCCCCTGCAGCCCCATGTCGTGGGCTTTCAGAATCCAGAATGGCAGTCCAGCAATATGGACAGGTCACACAAGGGCTGGCTTCTACAGGCTAGCCTGAGAGAGGACAATGAACTGTCCTTTAGAACATTAACTCAAGGAAAATAAATTTCTTTTTTTTTTTTTTTTTTTTTTTTGAGACGGAGTCTCGCTCTGTCACCCAGGCTGGAGTGCAGTGGCCGGATCTCAGCTCACTGCAAGCTCCGCCTCCCGGGTTCACGCCATTCTCCTGCCTCAGCCTCCCGAGTAGCTGGGACTACAGGCGCCTGCCACCTCGCCCGGCTAAGTTTTTGTATTTTTAGTAGAGACGGGGTTTCACTGTGTTACCCAGGATGGTCTCGATCTCCTGACCTCGTGATCCGCCCGTCTCGGCCTCCCAAAGTGCTGGGATTACAGGCTTGAGCCACCGCGCCCGGCCCGGAAAATAATTTTCTAAATTTCAAGGTTCTGAGTTACAAAATACCTTCTGGAACACAACCCATGAGTGGATTGGGGCCTGCTAAGCCTAGAGTCTGTGTCAAACACAAGTTCACTTAAAAGAACTAAACACAGACGTGTGTGAGAGCTCTCTATCAGGCTATCACATATGGTATCACTTGTTACAGTGGAAATCCGGACAGAACCTAAATCAGAGCCACTGTATATGGTTAGGCTGTACACCTGATACAGATATCCTCTGGAGCCAGGCAGTTTGGCAGCCCTAACCTACAGGTCCAACAGTAAGGTTCTGGTTAAATCATGATCTGTCTATACAGCTGGATACAATGCAGCTGTCACAAATACTACAGAGAAAGATCTAATGCCTCGGAAAAATGCTGTTCATATGAAAAGCAGTATATACAGTATGATCCTATTTTTGTAAAAAACAATCACACATATCTACTTAAAATATACATAAAGAAGACTGGAAGGAAACTGAAATGCACACTGGGAGGAGTAAGATAATAATTATATATATTTTAAAGCTTTTTGGCCTTTTCCAAGTTTTTGGCAGTAAAAAGAAATTGGGGAAATACATGAGTTGGTAGACTTACAAAGAGAAGTGGAAGGGGATTATTCTTCATTTCTCACATACCATCAGTTAAATTTATGGAGTAATATACTTACTCAGCCATGAGTTTTGCTATGCGGTGACAGTCATTCTTGTCATAAAACCAGATACTATATATCGACACTTGAAAAACAAAGGGAAAAAAAGATAAGAGGAAATGAGGTTTCAATATTTGGGTATATGTAAATAATATATTATCAACATGGAATGTCACTAAATGTACCGTCAGACCCTCAAATTGTTAATAGTCAATCTAAAGAAAACAAGTATTTCCTCCCTAAATGCTGTTTAATAAAATCAGGACAGTAAAACATTCAGATAAAAATTACACAAAATAGTTTTAGACATTATCACCAGATCTCAGTGAACCTAAGACATTACAAAATGTAAGATGCAACCATTAGTTATGTACTATCAAGCTTTGAAGAAAAAGGCTTCCAATTAAACTAAGAATCATATTGATTCTAAGATGCATTCTAAATTGATATTAAAATTGTTGCCAGGCGCAGTGGTTCACACCTGTAATCCCAATACTTTGGGAGGCCGAGGCGGGCGGATCACTTGAGATCAGGAGTTCAAGACCAGCCTGGCCAACATGATGAAACCCATTTCTACTAAAAATACAAAAATTAGCCGGCTGTGGTGGCGTGCCTGTAATCCCAGCTACTCGGGAGACTGAGGCAGGAGAATCGCTTGGGCCTGGGAGGCAGAGGTTGCAGTGAGCCGAGATCATGCCACTGTACTCCAGCCTGGGCAAGAGTGAGACTCCATAAAAAAAAAAAAAAAAAAAAAAAAAATTAAAATTGTTACAATAAAAAGCTTTCAAAACAAATGCCAGCTCTATATCCATCCTATGACTGACTGTTTACATGTGAAATGGACTGAGCTCAGTCTATGGCACTTCTTATCCCATTCTTTTTATTTCCAATATGGTGCTCAGTTCAAAGAAAGCCCTAAAAAAATTTACTGCAAGATAAATGAACTTTATTAAAGATTATAATATATAAAAGCTACTATAAATGCTCTTTGGATAAGGTAGAGTAGAAATCGCGCCACTGCACTCCAGCCTGGGCGACAGAGCGAGACTCCATCTCAAAAAAAAAAAAAAAAAAAAAAAAGGTAGAGTAGAAATACTGAACATACATGTTGAAACAGACACATGGATGGATAAGACCCATTGCTACCATGTGTGCCCATATGATGACACTCACAGCTCAGCACACTTTGCATCTCCTTAAATACTTACAATGATTCCCTAGCACAGAAATGGCAGGTATCATCATGCCTTTTTTAAAGAAACATTACAACTTTTTATTTTGAAATAATTGTACCTTCACATGCAATTGTAAAGAACAGACAGATCTCAATTGTTTCCTCCAATGGTAACATTTTACAAAACTATGGTATACTGTCACAGCCAGGATACTGACATCAGTCCAGATACAGAAATTTCCATGGCCACCAGGATCCCTGGTGCCCTTTTAGAGCCCACATCCACCTTGCTCTGGCCCCTCTCCTGTCCCTGACTCTTGGCAAATAGGAACCTGTTCTCTATTTCTACAATGTTGTAATTTCAAGAGTATTACATTATATAAATGAAACCACAGAAGTCATAGAAGACTGCTGCTGTCCATTCCAAGCTGGTTGTAATGAGATCCTCTTTGCTCTTCCTGCTCCACTGCCTTCATGGAAGGGAGACGCAGAAGTCCCCTGGTGGCCAATTATCATTAGTGGGGCTTCCAATCCTTGCCAGTTTTGCTGGGCTGGCCTAGTATTGCCAGCAGGACTCTCGTTCAGTCTAGGAGAGGAATGAGCCTACCTGGGCCACCTTCTGTCGCTAGGTTGAAGGTTAAGAAACACCAGGCCCCAGGCCCCCTTCTTATGTTGGGTAGGGGTTTGTAAGACACTTTGCTGCTGCTGTTCCGCCAGTTCTGGGTTCCTGACCAGATCGTCCTCCTTCTACCTTTCACGGTTCTCCAGATTGTCTGTTGTGTCATTTCCAGGTTTTATAGTTGTAAGTGGCAGGCAGAGAGAAGTCTATGCTACTCAGTTTAATTGGAAGTTTCATTTTGCATTTTTATGGATGGGAATACGGGTTAACGGAGAGACTAAGTAACTTATTAACAAATGAGAGAAAAAAGTCAGTCTCAGAGCTATAAGTAAAACTTGGGTCAGGCCAGGCGTGGTGGCTCACGCCTATAATCCCAGCACTTTGGGAGGCCAAGATGGGCAAATCACCTGAGGTCAGGAGTTCGAGACCAGCTGGCCAACACGGTGAAACTCCGTCTCTACTAAAAATACAAAATTAGCCGGGCATGGTGGCACGTGCCTGTAATCCCAGCTACTCGGGAAGCGGAGACAGGAGAATTGCTTGAACCCGGGAGGCAGAGGCTGCAGTGAATCGAGATTGCTCCACTGCACTCCAGCCTGGGCAACAAGAGCGAAACTCTGTCTCAAAACAAACAAACCCAAAAAACAAACTTGTGTCTTCTCACTCCTAGACCAGTTATCTTGTTACTACATTTTCATTGCTTACATCTCATTGCATTGAAATAACATTACATTTTTTTATAGAAACAAAGTTAGTGAGCTTAGTTATGCTTGATGATTAAAGTGACACATAAAAGAATACACAATTAAATTAAAAGGCACATTAAGAGGGTGCTATAGAATATAGGAAATAGGGCTGGGCGCGGTGGCTCAAGCCTGTAATCCCAGCACTTTGGGAGGCCGAGACGGGCGGATCACTAGGTCAGGAGATCGAGACCATCCTGGCTAACACGGTGAAACCCCGTCTCTACTAAAAAATACAAAAAAAAAACTAGCTGGGCGAGGTGGCGGGCGCCTGTAGTCCCAGCTACTCAGGAGGCTGAGACAGGAGAATGGACCGAACCCGGGAGGCGGAGCTTGCAGTGAGCTGAGATCTGGCCACTGCACTCCAGCCTGGGCGACAGAGCGAGACTCCGTCTCAAAAAAAAAAAAAAAAAAAAAGAATATAGGAAATAGAAGTGCTAGCACAAGAGATTTTAAATAAATCAAAAAATCATTTTTATAACTATTATTTGGCCCGGCACAGTGGCTCAAGCCTGTAATCCCAGCACTTTGGGAGGCCGAGACGGGCGGATCACGAGGTCAGAAGATCGAGACCATCCTGGCTAACACGGTGAAACCCCGTCTCTACTAAAAAATACAAAAAACTAGCTGGGCGAGGTGGCGGGCGCCTGTAGTCCCAGCTACTCGGGAGGCTGAGGCAGGAGAATGGCGTAAACCCGGGAGGCGGAGCTTGCAGTGAGCTGAGATCGCACCACTGCACTCCAGCCTGGGCGACAGAGAGACTCCGTCTCAAAAAAAAAAAAAAAAAAATTATTTGAATTTTATATTATCAGTATATATCGATTTAGCAAACCACTGCTATTAAAAGCTATTTTAATGGTCAATTATTTGTTTCACCCTAAATTAAGGCCATTATTCCACAAAAGACTTCATGACAACTTTAAAAGTTTCCTTCTCGGCTGGGCGCAGTGGCTCATGCCTGCAATCCCAGCACCCTGGAAGGCCAAGGCGGGTGGATCACCTGAAGTCAGGAGTTCGAGACCACCCTGGCCAACATGGTGAAACCTGTCTCTACTAAAAATACGAAGAATTAGCCAGGCATTGTGGTGGATGCCTGTAATTCCAGCTACTCGGGAGGTTGAGGCAGGGAGACTCTCTTGAACCGGGAGGTGGAGGCTGCAGTGAGCCGAGATCGTGCCATTGTACTCCAGCCTGGGCAACAAGAGTGAAACTTTGTCTCCAAAAAAAAAAAAAAAAAATTTATATATATATGTTATATATCATTAAGTATATAATGTAATTATGTAAATAATTATATATATAAAAGTTCCCTTCTCAATAGAAATATAATTTTGAGTCTACTGTTATTGCAGAGTTAATTAAAACATGATTGATACACAGAGCGAGTGAACGGCTTCATTTTAATGATTGAAGATCATGAACAAGAAAAAATCCTACCCTGTTTACAAAGGGCTTCTCAGGCAGGGAAAAACCTCTAATTACACCAAAACTGCTCTAATCTATGGAGCCTGTGTATGGCCATGTGTCCCACAGGTGGCCGCACTACCTGAAGGAAGTCCAGGCTTGCTCGTCTCTGAGCCTTCAACCAGCTAGGAAGAGTTTCCCATGTTTGGAATCCATTTTCACAGTGCCTCTTTTGTTCACAGAATGTCAAAGCACTGTGAGTGCTCCAAACAGAATCAAACTCCAACGAATAACAAGTAATTTTGGAATGTTTTACATGACGGTAAGTCAATAAATTCACTCAGCTTTAACATCTCAATGGAAGGAGCACAGAAGCAGCCTTGTTACAGAGATAATTAATAAGCATGATCTACTGCAGGGTCTTGGTTATGATCTTAGCTGCTAAGGCTTGCTCCAACTACAGTAAATCAGATCAGGGCTTTAAAAAGACTCCATATATGGCAATTACACATGACCACCTTTCTTGAAATATGCCTCTTCCAAGCTTGGCTAATGAACAACCCAAACACCGAAGTCCAAATACAAAAATTTGTTTTCCTCCAATAAGCTATATTAATCTGGACATACTAAAACAATACACAGTGATAAGAAAAATTTATGACATGTGGCCATGTGCAGTGGCTCACGCCTGTAATCCCAGAACTTTGGGAGGCTGGGGTGGGTGGATCATCTGAGGTGAGGAGTTCGAGACCAGCCTGGCCAACATGGTGAAACTCTGTCTCTACTAAAAATACAAAAAGTAGCTGGGCGTGGTGATGCACGTCTATAATCCCAGCTACTCAGGAGGCTAAGGAAGGAGAATTGCTTAAACCCAGGAGGTGGAGGCTGCAGTGAGCCGAGATCGCGCCACTGCACTCCAGTATGGGAGACAGAACAAGACTCCATCTCAAAAAAAAAAAAAAAAAAAAAGTTTATGATATGCAACACATCAGGCTTAGAGAGGAACACACAATTTTTTCTGTGTTAAACAGAAGCAATTAAGTGTGTTTTCACATGGGCTTCTAAATTTAACTCTTAGGAAAGAATTACTTATCAATAATCACAATAAGTCCATCAAAGCTGTCAACTTATTTTGAAAATCCTTCATTTAAGATGCCCCCCCTTTTCCTTTGAAGAAATACAATATAATTTAGAAATAAGCACGTGCCTTCTGCTTTTGTATATTATCAAACTGCCTAAAAAGAGCCAAACACTTTCAAAGGCATGTTTGCAGAAGAAATAAAGATAAGAAAGCCATAATGATAGCTTAATGGGTAAGGGATAAGAGTCACACTCGATTCTGCCAAAAGCAGACCTGTAGAGGTTCAGACACGCATCCAAGAATCAGCTCTGTCTGCCAACATATCAAACCGTCAGTGCATGCAACTGGCAAGAAAGCCCAGGGAGCTGCCACGGAGCCTGTCACTATCACTCATGAGGAAAGACAGACAAGTTCACCAGATAGCTAAAACTGCAGAGGACCTCCTCTTCAAACCAAAGTTAAACATTCTTCCCTCAAGAGAACTTACACTCTAAGGCCCAACACATTCTGCCAACAATTCACTTGCTGAAATACATTTCTCTGATTAACTATGCCACAGAGAATTTAGGCTTTTGGCAACACAGTATTGCCTTTTGCTATGGCAAATGATGGCACACTGTTTTATAAATGGCCTTTCTCAAGATGAAAGAAACTACTTAGTTAATGGATACCTACCACACACTGTGACTGCTAACAGCTATCCTAAGTCAGTCATGTTGCATAAGATAGACAAGACATTGAAAAGTTGGCTGGGTGCGGTGGCTCACATCTCTAATCCCAACACTTTGGGAGGCTGAGGCGGGAGGTTCACTTGAGCCTAGCAGTTCAAGACCAGCCTGGGTAACACAGTGGGGCCTTGTTTATTTAAAACATTTTTTTTAATTAAAAAAAAAGAAAAAAGAAGAAAAATTTAGGAGGTGTGATAGAACATTTCATTGCCTTCCACAAAAAATATCAAGATCCATCTAAGAATATTGAACATTAAACGTTTCCTTTGCTTTTCAAATGAAGGCCCCATTCTTACGAAAATGTAAAAAACAAACAAACAAAAAAACTTATTACAAAAATTAAAGGTAATTGAACTATTTTGTATTGAGAAATTTTAACAAATGGAGTTTTGAGTAAGTTTTCTATTTCCTTAGACCCGTTTAAAGATATAGCAACCTATTATGATTTCATATAATATTTCACTGTTTCTCATCTTGAGAGAGGTACATGGCTCACACAGATCAAGAAAAGTCAAATTAATTTGGTATCTTTGTAAAATCCCTTGAGACTTCTAGAGATGCTGTGAAATGTCACAAAAACAGAGCTGGGAATCACTCTCATACATATGTTGTCTTTGTGATTCATTATTTAGATCTAACCTACTTTCCAAAAGGATCTGAGGAGGCTGGAGATTTTCTCAGTATGGTGCGAAGCAAAAAGGGGGTTTGATAAAAAGCTTTTTGGTGGTGATGTTAAGAGTTATAAAATTTCTTTTTCCTGAAACTCTGTGCTTGAGAAAATAAATAAGGAGAAGAAAAGTTATACAATTTCTAAAGATGATAATGACAAAGATCTCTTACACCAGGAAACAAAAACAAGAAAACGGGCTTTGGGTATAGACAAATACACTTTTTATATATAAAAATGGAATAGGTATATAAACAAAAGTCAGCCCTGGCAAGTAAAAAAGCAAATACCTCTCCCTTGGCAGATCATTTCCTTTAAGACAAGAATAAGCATGGAGGCTCTCCAGGAACATCAAAGGGTTAGGAAAGAGAGAGAAGGGGAGAAAGGCTCCAAGATAGAGGAGCAGAAAACACACACGAAAAAGGATATGGAGCCTAAGACTGAGTGACGTGAGATCATAACAGATTTTGGCATGTTACAAACACTTAGGTAGATGAGATGCTGTATATCTGCAAGTAACGCTGGAAAATGTGATTCAATTATCTTTGCAGCTTAACCCTTTTGGCCAAAAAACCCACTCATTGCAGACCACCACCGAACACTAATATGGTAGAGAAAGAGTCCAACTTCTAAAATTTAAATTGTAATATGTACTTATTGAATATTCAACAATGATTAAAAGACTCAGGACAGGTAATTTAAAAATGCTACTCTTCAAGGTCTTCATCATTTAAAAATTTGGTGCCTCTGTCTAAGTTAAATCAAACCTGAATATATTAACCCGAAATACTTCTTCCACTATCCCATTAACATTATAATCTCAGTATAGAATTCAGACACATGAAATGACCATTGAACTTCTTTAGGAATTAGGAAAATAAACCCAACAATATCACAACTAATTACTCCCACTTGCAAAAGCTTTATTCTTCAACAATGGGCAACCCTAAGTAAAACAGTGAATTGCACTAGGGTTTTGCCTTTGCTTTTAGGATTTATATCGCTATTGCCACACAGTACCCACAACTCCTTAAAGTACAGCTTCCAAAGTGTGTGGTGTAAATCAGGGGTCCCCAACCTCAGGGTCACGGATTGGTACTGGTCCGTGGTCTGTTAGGAACCAGGCTGCACAGCAGGAGGTAAGTGGCAGACAACAGAGCATTACTGCCCGAGCTCTGCCTCCTGTCAGATCAGCTGCGGCATTAGATTCTCATAGGAGCTCCAGCCCTACTGTGAACTGCGTATGTGAGGGATCTAGATTGTGGCTCCTTACAAGAATCTAACGCCTGATGATCTGTCATTGTCTTCCATCACCCCCGGATCGGACCGCTGTTTAGATGCAGGAAAACAAGCTCAGGGCTCCCACTGATTCTACATGATGGTGAGTTGCATAATTATCTCATTATATATTGCAATACTAACAGAAATAAAGTGCACAATAAATGTAACGTGTCTGAATCATCCTGAAACGATTCCCCAATCCCCATCCATTGAAAAACAGTCTTCCACAAAACTGGTCCCTGGTGCCAAAAAGGTGGGGGAATGCTGGTGTAAATGATTATGGTTCTGCCAAATGTTGGACATGTCCAACCCCTGCACTGGCAGTCTAGTCGCTCTAGTATCCCACACAAATATCATTTTTATGTATGATAAGGGAAAGACAAAGGCAGGGGGAAGCATGGCCCTTGACCTCCATGGAGTTGAATTCCCATTTCCTAGGCTTCCAAAAATCTACAGTTGGGGATCTGGGAAATGGGTCAGACGGGATGTAAAATAGGGGGGAAACTTCTTTTCTCTCCTTTCCCTTACTTCTACACTCCTACACATTTTTCTACCAATTTACTAATCGATATCCACAGCAGGGTTGTAAGCACAAATACTCACGGACTGTGAGAGACCTCAGAGTGTGGTGGGATCGGTGATGAACCTGTCTTACCTCCAACTCCGGCCGACTGTAGTACTTGCAGGAACCCAAGTGCTGTGTGGCCACACATGTCATTTTGTTACAAGAAAAATCAGCAATCCAGGTATGGATGTATAAAATATGGTAATTTTTAAATGTTGGTAGCAAATGCTTAGCCTGTGCTTTCCTTTTATTAAAAAGAAAAAGCTGGCCGGGTGTGGTGGCTCACGCTTGTAATTTCAGCACTTTGGGAGGCCGAGGCGGGTGGATCACTTGAGGTCAGGAGTTTAAGACCAGCCTGGCCAACATAGTAAAACCCCATCTCTACTAAAAATACAATAAAAGTAGTTAGGCATGGTGGCATGTGCCTGTAATCCCAGCTACCATGGAGGCTGAGGCAGAAGAATCACTTGAGCCTGGAAGGCAGAGGTCGCAGTGAGCTGAGACTGCACCAGCACACTCCAGCCTGGGCAACAGAGCAAAATTCCACCTCAAAAACAACAACAAAAAACAAACAAACAAAAAAAAACACCAAACAAACAAAGGCCGGGCATGGTGGCTCATGCCTGTAATCCCAGCACTTTGAGAAGCCGAGGCGGGTGGATCACCTGAGGTCAGGAGTTCAAGACGAGCCTGGCCAACATAGTGAAACCCCGTTTCTACTGAAAATACAAAAATTAGCCGGGCGTGATGGCATGTGCCTATAATCCCAGCTCAGGAGGCTGAGGAAGGAGAATCACTTGAACCTGGGTGGCAGAGGTTGCAGTGAGCTGAGATTGCGCCACTGTACTCCAGCCCGGGCGACGAGAGCAAAACTCCGTCTCAGAAAAAAAAAAAAAAAGAAAGAAAGAAAAGAAAAGCAAAAGCTGAGCATGCCTGGAAGCAGTGACTTTGTAAGTGACTCAGACCTGCCTGGATCCTCCAGGGCACTGAACCCGAAGGGCCCAGTCTCAAGGTTTATTCTGCACACTCCCGAGGAGCTTCCCTCTTCCTTAGACTAGTGGTTACTCTGTTTCAATTTTTACATACACAGATAACTTCAGTGTGTAAACAGAAGGTGAAAACCTACATATTACAGTTAACATATTTGTCACTTAGGTACAAAAAATGATTTCCTTTGTGAGTTCTCAAAATAAATAACATTCAAAGTATTGAATACTTAATATAATTATCTAAAAGAGATAAATGATACAGGCATGGTTAACTTTACCAATCTTTACAATTAAGATAACACCACAATAAAAAAAAAAAGATGAAAAGTGCTTTTATCTAACAACACTACCTGAGGGGGAAAAAGTCAGTAATTAATGAATCATAATGAAAAGAATCTTCTTTGGAAATTCTGAAATGGTCAATGGATTTACGAAGTTACCAAGAAGGCACCCGGTAAATGCTCTAGCAGAATACTAAGCAGCACCTACAATGAGCCAGAAAGTAATATATGTATTTTTAAAGCATGTGAACTAACAGTGTCACTGAGTCAGACTCAGCCACTGAGTCTTAAGTCCCTCTGTGTTTTTGTGGTGTTTTTACCTCTTCAGTCTGCAAATGTGGCAACAGCAAGGCTCTTTCCTTATCTTGGTCCAGAAGGCCAGACTAATGCAGTTGCCACAGACCCTTTCTCCTTCACTGATTACAGAATCATACCAACCACAGCAGTGCCGCAGCTGATGGTGGAAGACTGCCTTTCTTCAAGCTAAGAGAGAAGAACTGCACTGAATTCAAAGATATCAAAGAATGAACCACGGACATTTTCTGGTTGTTTATGAATTCCTCTTTCAGTCTGGAGGCAGAACTCACATTTTTGGACTGGACAAATTATAAACTTATCTTGTAAGGAAATTTCTTGCACTGTGCTTTAAAAGTCTGAAGATTTGCTCCAAATGCCAACAGCCACCTACCATCTCTACTGTTTTAAGTCTTGCCCTTGAACTGAGAAAGGACAAGCAGAGAGACAAAAAAAGCACACACTACAGCATTTCTTTTACTAAAACTTTCCATTTGGCAGCGGTATTTTCAACACGATGGAAATGAACCTTCCTACTTTTTCTAGTGATCTGATTTTAATTAAAAACACTATATATCAAGAGATTGATGCCCGATATAAAGGAAAAGTGATAAGTGAAGCAGAAACGAAGGGGTACTTCTCTCTGGCTTTTGGAGGTAAGTTCTTAAAAATATTAAATAGCAGTAATTGTTGACATTTTAAATTATACTTACGAGATAATTGTCTTTTTTGGTTAAGCAGGCTAAAGAGCAACATACTAGACTACTAGCTATATGACATTAACACCTTTTAAAGAAAATTTCAGATTAGATTTTACTCACATAGGATCACTCTGAAAGTGTTTCATACAAACCACAAACTTGTAATTGTTTAAACCTGTCAAGGTAAAATAAAATTCGGGAAATATCTGTGTTCTTTTGAAAAACTGAAAAGGACTTTGTCCATTTTCCCAAAAGTGCTTTTGGTTTTACAGAAAACATTAAAAAATACAAAAAGTGGCATTAAGTGGGAGATACATGCCTTAGGGTGTTACGTGGAGGAAACATGAAAAACTTGTCCTTATAAATGATTAGCTTCCAGTAAAGAGATGCCATATCTAACATGCACATGAAGTAAAATTATCATTGTTTTTGGTTAAAACTACCATTACACACTAGTCTATGGCGAGAATAAGGTCTGAGAAGAGAAAATCAAGACTATATACTCTTTCCAAACAATGGATGAGTACTGCCGCTGAAAATGACCAAGAAAAAATACGTACATACCCTTACTGTCTCTCTGGTAGATCAGATTGTCACTATTACTAGCCCAATCATTCAAATTTACAACCAATAACTCTCAAATCATGGACTTTAAATCATTAATTTTTATCATTAATCTACAGGGGGTTGTTTTAAGAATAAACGTGCATAGCTTTGGGCTTAATGTAGCAGCACATTTCATTAAGAATCCTGAGCCAGCTGGGTGCAGTGGCTAGTGTAATCCGAGCACTTTGGGAGGCTGAGGTGGGATGATCGCTTGAGGCCAGGAGTTGGAGACCAGGTTGGTCAACACAGCAAGACCCTATCACCACAAAAAATTTGTAGAGACCCTATCTCTATTTAAAAGAAAAATATTTAGCTGGTGTGGTAGCTCACACCTATAGTCCTAGCTACTCAGGGCAGGGGCTGAGGAAGGAGGATCGTTTGAACACTACAGCCTGGGCAACAGAGTGAGACCCTGTCTCAGGAAAAAAAAAAAAAAAAAAAAAAAAGAATCTTGACCCTTACCAAGAAGGCAGAGTTTTGACACAGAAAGTTCTAACGTCCTTTAGTAACTTCAGCTTATAATTTTCTAAGAAAATACAATAGAGCCTAAGGACTAAAAAAGTTAATAAAATTCTTTAAAAGTGCACAGTAGTTTTAATCTATATGATATAGCAGCTGGTAAAGTGCTTGGCAAATGACATATTCAATAAATGTCACTGAATTAAGGTATGTATCTGAGTTAATCACCTTGGTTAAAAACAAGGTAAAACGCTATATATATATATATATATATATATATATTTTTTTTTTTTTTTTTGAGATGGAGTATATATATACAATTTTTTTTTTTTGAGATGGAGTCTCGCTCTGTTGCCCAGGCTGGAGTACAATGGTGCGATCTTGGCTAACTGCAACCTCCGCCTCCCAGGTTCAAGTGATTCTCCTGCCTCAGCCTCCTGAGTAGCTGGAATTGGAGGCGTGTGCCACCATGCCCGGCTAATTTTTGTGTTTTTAGTAGCAATGGGGTTTTACCTTGTTGGTTAGGCTGGTCTCAAACTCCTGACCTTGTGATCCGCCCGGCTCAGCCTCCCAAAGTGCTGGGATTATAGGTATGAGCCACTGTGCCTGGCCTAAAATGCAATATTGAAATAGTTTTTGCCAAAGAAAATCATTAAATGCCAGAACCAATTTTATAGAGCTTGATGGTACTGTAAACCTATATTATTAATACTTTCAATTAGCCAGGTTATACTGTAGACTGTCTAGCTGTAACAAAGAGAAAAATCAGTTCTGTTTGCTTTTACAAGTCATGCGCCACAAATGCTGCTTTGGTCAGTGACAGACTGCATACATAACAGTGGTTTCTTAAGATTATAATACCACATTTTCACTGTACGTTTTCTCTTAAGATGTTTTTAGATGTACGAATTCTTACCAATGTGCTACAACTGCCTCTCACATTCAGTACAATAACATGCCGTACAGGTTTGTAGCCTTAAAGCAATACCATATATTCTAGGTATGTAGGCTATGTCATTTATGTTTGTGTAAGTACAGTCTATGATGCTCATACAACAAAACTGCCTAATGACATCTCTTAGGACATATTCCTGTTGTTTAGTGACTCACGACTGTACTTTGTTATTGATTCACATGCTAGGTTTAGATTCTTAAAAAATTCCTCAGAACACACTTTACAGAATATTCTTGGGGCATTTTGTAATTAAGTGATAGGTAAGCATATACATATTTAAAAAAGATTCCCCATTACTACTTTATTCCTAAGAGGTGTCCACAGTGAAAATCAAAACACCTCTGCTACTGGTCTTGAGGAAAAACATCTTCTAAGAGAAGTATTACTCAGTGAGGTGTGCTGCTTGTAGCAGGTATGTATTGGGTTGATGTAAAATATTTGTGGTTCTTGACATTACTATAATTGCAAAAACCACAATTACTTTTGGACCAACCTAATAGTGAGGTATGTTGCTTATAGCAAGTATGTATAATAGGGAGGTATGTTGCTCACCACCTTGCTGAGGGAATAGTGAATCACAGAAGCATGATTTCCTCATCACAGAAGAGCGGACTTTGGAGACAAGTTTCCCTTGAAGATTAGACCAGATGTGTACGAACCCTGTAGCTGCCTTTTCAGAGGCTGGTCTCCACATGGAGAACTAACAGTCCTAGTACCATTTACTGAATAGAACATTCCTCTCAGCATTTTCTTTAGAAGTGATGAGAGAGATTTTTAGTCTATTGGCCCAATTATTTTATTTATGAGCCCTTTCAAATCTATTTATTCCTAAGTAATCTTTGTTAAACTATGTTTTCGTAGGAAACTGTCTTCCATCTAAGTTTTAAATTTATAGGCAAAAGTTCTTCACAGTGGCTTGTTTTTAAAAATGCGTGTTCTCTGCCTTTAGTTGGAACATATTTATATTTTTATTTCTAATACTGCATATTGTACCTCCCCTTCTTTCTTTAATGATTGTTGTTCAATCATGTTATAGTGGAATTTTTTGTTTTGTTGATCTGCTCTATTCTATTGAAATTTCTACTTTTTGCAATTAATTTCTACTCCTTATTTTCCTTCAGCTTTACTCAGATTTCCCTATTTTCCTCCCTAAATTCTTTGGATGAATGGCCTATATTTGGCAATTTTTATAAACCTCTAATATATACTTGAAAAAAACGCAAATTCTCTAATTGCTAGAAGTAGGATTTTTTTTTTCTTTTTTCTTCTCAGACATACTTTATCATCAGTTAATGTCAGTAGCAGAACTGGACAAAATTTTCATCACTGAGAGTAGCAGGGTTTTTTTTTTTTTTTTTTTTTTTTGAGACGGAGTCTCGCTCTGTTGCCCAGGCTGGAGTGCAGTAGTGTGATCTTGGCTCACTGCAACCTCTGCCTCCTGGGTTTAAGCAATTCTCTGCCTCAGCCTCCTGAGTAGCTGGGATTATAGGTGCCCGCAACCACGTCTGGCTAATTTTTTTTTTTTTTGTATTTTTAGTAGAGACAGGTTTTCACCATCTTGGCCAGGCTGGTCTTGAACTCCTGACCTCGTGATCCACCCTCCTCGGACTCCCAAAGTACTGGGATTATAGGCGTGAGCCACTGCGTCTGGCCAGCAGGGTTTTTTATATGTCCATCGTATCAGGTTTGTTAACTGTATTGTTCAACTATCCAGTAACTTTATTGTCTGTGGCCAGATGTGGTGGCTCACACCTGTAATCCTAGCACTTTGGGAGGTCAAGGTGGGAGGATCATTTGTGGCCAGGAGGTTGAGACCAGCCTGGGCAATAAAGCAAGACCTCATCTCTTAAAAAAAAATTGTCTGCTTTATCTGTCAATTACTAAAGTGGCTTATTAAAATCTGTCACTATAATTATGGATTTTTAACATTCAATTTGCAATTCTGACATACACTAAGTATATATCATTCAAAATTATTTTATCTTCTAGGTCACTTATTCCTTTCATCATTATGTGGTAACTTTTACCCCAATGATGCTTTTTGCTTTACAGTTTACCATGTATGACTCACACAGACACCCGCCTTTTTTGCTTGATAGCTGCCTGATAAATCTCATTCTGTTGCTTACTTTCAACCTTTCCAGGATCTTAAGGGTTTTTAAAGTTTCTTGAAAACAGCATACAGGGCCAAGTGTGGTGGCTCACATCTGTAATCCAGCACTTTGGAAGGCCAAGACAGGAGGACTGCTTGAGCCCAGGAGTTTGAGACCAGCCTGGACAATATAGAGACCTTGTCTCTACAAAAAATAAAAACGTATTAGCTGGGAGTGGTGGCGTGCACCTGTGGTCCCAGCCACTTGGGAGGCTGAAATGGAAGGATCACTCAAGCCTCAGAGGCTGAGGCTGCAGAGCCATAATGGTGTGTTACTGCACTCCAGGTTGGGTGTCGCAGCGAGACCTGTCTCTAAAAAATAAAGAAAGAAAAATAATTAAAAACATTAAAACAGTATGTAGGCAAATTCTACATGTTTATCCAATCTGAGTCTTTTAACTGGCAAGTTTAGTTCACTTAACATTTGTTCTAAATTGATTGATTTCTGCCATTTTATTCTGGGCTTTCATTTTCCCATGGTTTCTATTTACTTTTTTCCCACTTCCTGGTTTTTATTGGTTTGAAAGTTAAGATATCCTATTTATGTTATGCAGCGGAATCTTTTGAATATACAAAACCTTATTAATCAATTTATCTGCCATCATCACAATCTTGGAATGCTTAGGTTTGAACAGCTTTTAGTTTGTTACTGCTTTTTGCAAAATAAAATCATTAAAAGCCAGAACCTATTTCATAGAGCTTGATGGTACCACAAACCTGTATCTTAATATTTTCAATTAATCAGGTTATACTGTAGAGCATCTAGCTGTAAGAAAAAGAAAAACCAGTTCTGTCTGCTTTTACCAGTTACGCGCTGCAAATGCTCAATAGACATGTGGCTACAGCAAGAATCTGGGGAGACAACTGCTGTTGTTTTTGTTGAAAAGTATATTTTGTTCTCTTGGATTACTGAATTATTGGTTGTTTTTTTCTTCAGTCCTCTGAATATATTATTCTTTTGTCTTCTAAACTCAGTAGCTGCAACTAAGGAATACGCTGTCAGTCTAACTGGTGTTCCTTTGTAAACACTTAATCTTTTTTTTTTTTTTTTGAGACAGAGTCTTGCTCTGTCGCCCGGGCTGGAGTGCAGTGGCCGGATCTCAGCTCACTGCAAGCTCCGCATCCCGGGTTTACGCCATTCTCCTGCCTCAGCCTCCCAAGTAGCTGGGACTACAGGCGCCCGCCACCTCGCTCGGCTAGTTTTTTTGTATTTTTTTTTTTTAGTAGAGACGGGGTTTCACTGTGTTAGCCAGGATGGTCTCGATCTCCTGACCTCGTGATCCGCCCGTCTCGGCCTCCCAAAGTACTGGGATTACAGGCTTGAGCCACCGCGCCCGGCCAACACTTAATCTTGAGCAACCTTTGGTTGCTTCTCTGTCTTTGATATCAGAATGTGTCTGGGTGTGTGTGTGTATACATATATATACACATACATACATATTTTTTTGAGACAGAGTCTCACTCTGTTACCTAGGCTGCAGTGCAGTGGCATGATCTCGGCTCACTGCAACCTCCACCTCCTGGGTTCAAGTGATTCTCCTGCCACAGGCTCCCGAGTAGCAGGAATTACAGATGCCTGCCATCAAGCTCATCTAATTTTTGTATTTTTAGTAGAGATGGGGTTTCACCATGTTGGCCAGACTGGTCTCGAACTCGTGACCTCAAGTGATCTGCCTGCCTAAGCCTCCCAAAGTGCTGGGATTACAGGTGTGAGCCGCAGCGTCCGGCTATATTTCTATGTTTTATGCTTGGAGCCCATTCTATTGTTTAAATCTGGGATCTATGTCTTTTATGGATTCTGGAAAATTCCCAGTCTGATACCAACTCTTCAAATATTGCCTCTCTACAAATCTGCTTTATCATTCTGAAATTCTTATCCATCAAATGTTAGATTTATAATTCTAATCACTCTGTCATATTTCCATTTCGTCCTTTGTTTTGGATACATTCTGGATTTCCTCAGATATCTCTTCTAGCTCACCAATTCTCTTTTTAGCTATTACCAATTAACTGTTAAATCCAAGTAGAGAGTGTCTTTTAATTAAAATTTTAATTTCTATTAGTTCTACTCAGCTATTTTTCAAATCTTCCTTTTTTTTTTTTTTTTTTTTTTTTAAATACAGCATTTATTCTTTTTTACTCTTTTACTTTTTGAGACAGGGTCTCACTCTATCACCCAGGCTGGAGTGCAGTGGCGTGATCATGGCTCACTGCAGCCTCAACCTCCCGGGCTCAGGTGATTCTCCCACCTCAGCCTCCCAGGTCTGCCTGGCTAATTTTTTGTATTTTTTATAGAGACGGGGTCTCGCCATGTTGCTCATGCTGATCTGGAACTCCTGGGCTCAAGTAATCTGCCCGGCTTGGCCTCCCAAAGTAGTGGGATTAGAAGTGTGAGCCACCGTGCCTGGCAGCATTTTATTCTTTTCTTTTTGAGACGGAGTTTCACTCTTGTTGCAGTGGCGTGATCTTGGCTCACTGAAGCCTCCGCCTCCCGGGTTCAAACGATTCTCCTGACTCAGTTTCTCCCAAGTAGCTGGGATTACAGGCATCTGCCACTATGCCAGGATAATTTTTTGTATTTTTAGTAGAGACAGGGTTTCACCATGTTGGGCAGGCTGGTCTCGAACTCTTCACCTCAGGTGATCCACCCACCTCGGCCTCCCAAAATGCTGGGATTTCAGGCGTGAGCCACCGCGCAGGCCTTTATTCTTTTTTCACATTGCTGTTCTTCCTTTTTACTTTATTTTATAATCTGTATTTGGTATTTACATCTATTAGAGTCTCTAGCTTCCATGAACTAAAGTCTTTGGGAAGGGTTGTATAATCCTGCTGTTTGTTGTATGCCACCTTTCATTCACTGCAAAGTATTTCCTTGTATATTTAGTAATTCTAGACCATGAGACATGTCTGATATTCCTGGGCAACCTGGGCTAAGAATGTATCTTGCCAGAAGGGATCTACATTTGCTTCTGCCAGATGCCCTAGAGTAATCACCAGCTGATGATTAATTTTATGTTAATTTCTTGACCCGGGTAAGAAATGACACCAAATGAATGGTACAACTTGAACTTTAAATTTGTATGAAGGAAGACCCATGGTTATTTTTCAGGTAGACTGAAAAATAACTCATGGTTATTTTTCAGCTTCTAACCCAAAGCCCAGATTTATTTATTTTTTATTTTTTTAATTGAGACGGAGTCTTGCTCTGTCTCCCAGGCTGGAGTGCAGTGGGGCCATCTAGGCTCATTGCAACCTTTGTTGCCCGGGTTCAAGCGATTCTCCTGCCTAGTCTCCTGAGTAGCTGGGACTACAGGTGCACACCACCACATTCGGCTAATTTTTTTGTATTTTTAGTAGAGATGGGGGTTTTGCCATCTTGGCCAGGCTGGTCTTGAACTCCTGACCTCAGGTGATCCACCCGCCTCAGCCTCCCAAAGTGCTGGGATTACAGGCATGAGCCACCACACCTGGCCAAGACTTCTCATTTTTAATATATATATTTTTCCAATGTATACCTCAGGCTTTCTAGTAATGACTCCTACAACATTTGAAAACAATACTTGTAAAGAGACACAAAGAGCCTGCAGCTCGTGCATGGTACTATCAGAAGGGATAGAAGAAGCATATCACAGGTCTGCATTACAAGCACTCCAGCCTGGGTGACAGAGCGAGACTCCGTCTCAAAAAAAAAAAAAAAAAAAAAAAAAAAAAAAAGAGATAGGCTGGGCCTGGTGGCTCACACCTGTAATCCCAGCACTTTGGGAGGCCGAGGCAGGCGGATCATGAGGTCAGGTGTTTGAGACCAGCCTGGCCAATATGGTGAAACTCTGTCTCCACTAAAAATACAAAAATTAGCTGGGGGTGGTGGTGCATGCCTGTAGTCCCAGCTACTTGGGAGGCTGAGGCAGAAAAATTGCTTGAACTCAGGAGGCAGAGGTTGCAGTGAGCTGAGATCACGCCACTGCACTCCAGTCTGGGTGACAGAGCGAGACTCCATCTCAAAAAAAAAAAAAAAAAGAAAAGAGAACCTGGATAACACTGATGTCCCTAGGATTCTTTCACTAATAAGATCATTTGTTGAGTCTAGGATGGAGACATAGTCTATGATATTTTGTATTTGTAAATACCTAACAAAATGCCTTACTTTCATGATGGCCTTTTAAGATAAATAGGTCAAATCAGTGGTTTAAATGATTAAGCCAAGGTTGTAGTCAGTAAAATGGCAAAGCCCGGAATAGAATTCTTATCTGCAAACTAAATTCCATGCCAAAAGAGTGTTGCCATGGCAAAGCCACCCTCAGGGAAATATTCTGCAGCTTTTGTATCTAGAAATCATTTGTAAGTTTCGAAAAGGAATGACTAAATAGGAGGCATAAAAATCTAATCCAAAGCTTCCCAAGTAGTTGTTTGATTCAGGTATGGCACAACAAAGAGTATGTCAGCACATTAACTCATGCTTTAGACTTCCACTGTCCAGTATAGCAGGTGCCAGCACATACAGCCATGTAAATTCAAATAAATTAAATTAAATAAACTAAAAAGAAGTGTTCTTCATTTGCACTAGCCACATTTCAGGCTACTATATTAGACAGTGCTGACACAGAACTGTCATTTTCCCTGATTGCAAAGTTTCAGTGGATAGCACTGCTCTAGAATATGGACTGATGAAGTAATTTTATTGTTACAGTAGACTGGAAAGAACATTGGCCTTGAAGCCCGAAAGACCTACTCTTGAATTCTGCATCTGTCACTTATTACCTTTGCAAATCTTGAGCAGGTTCCTAAACAACTCTGAGTCTCTTGTTTTCTCAACCTGTAAGCTGAGGATCAGAAATAAGGTGATAGAAATATCACTGCTACTCAATAACTCCAGAACTTATAACCTCCCCATTCTTCATTGTAGTCCCACTGCGGTCTTGTGGCTGCCAAAGGCCCTTGCACAGAATAAAAATACACTGTTCCCAAAAGATTCAGGAGGTTGGACAGGGTGGCTCATGCCAGCACTTTGGGAGGCCGAGGTGGGAGGACTGCTTGAGCCCAGGAATTCAAGACCAGCCTGGGCAACACAGTGAGACCTTGTCTTTTGAAAACCACCGCCACCGCCACCGCCACCGCCACCACCACCACTTCCCCACAAAGATTTAAGAGAATCACCAAGCCTAAGCCCTTAGTGAATGTAAGAATTTTCTCTGTAAGATTTTATCTTTTTCTTGAGGGGTGGGGTGGGTGTAGTCTGGCACGTTTTATAAAGAAAAACTCATAAAAATAAATAAAACAACTTAGAACTAAAAAAAAGTTATGGTTCACTGTTCTAGTACATTAACTTCAAAAATTAATTTGAATGAAGGAAGTTGGATATGAAGGTGTAACTTGAGTTAAATGGGTCAGGTGTCTTGGTGGTATTTCCCAAGAGAATGGCAGAAGAGCAGTTACAGGATCAGGTATAATTACCTGTATGCATAATCAGATACTAACTTTTTATTTAAAGAACAAATCCCTAAACAACTGAATAGCTTGCTGACCTGACAAGACTATTTTCTACTTTTAAGACTAGGTAGGCAAAACACACACTTAAGAGAGGCCTTAACACGCACAAAATCATTTTCTGTTATCTTATCACTTCTCTCCAATAAAGCTATTCCTTTAAATAATTTCCCTAATGAGGCCAGGCGCGGTGGCTCAAGCCTGTAATCCCAGCACTTTGGGAGGCCGAGACGGGCGGATCACGAGGTCAGGAGATCGAGACCATCCTGGCTAACACGGTGAAACCCCGTCTCTAATAAAAAATACAAAAAAAAACTAGCCGGGCGAGGTGGCGGGTGCCTGTAGTCCCAGCTACTTGGGAGGCTGAGGCAGGAGAATGGCGTGAACCTGGGAGGCGGAGCTTGCAGTGAGCCGAGATCTGGCCATTGCACTCCAGCCTGGGTGACACAGCTAGACTCCGTCTCAAAAAAAAAAAAAAAAAAAAAAATTCCCTAATGAAATGACCTGGTTAAGTGAGTTTTCTGTTCAACTAACAAAACTTTTGTTTCAATCAGTTGAGAATTTTCTTTTTTTTTTTTTTTTTTTTTTTGAGACGGAGTCTCGCTCTGTCGCCCAGGCTGGAGTGCAGTGGCCAGATCTCAGCTCACTACAAGCTCCGCCTCCCGGGTTTACGCCATTCTCCTGCCTCAGCCTCCGGAGTAGCTGGGACTACAGGCGCCCGCCACCTCGCCCGGCTGGTTTTTTGTACTTTTTAGTAGAGACGGGGTTTCACCGGGTTAGCCAGGATGGTCTCGATCTCCTGACCTCGTGATCCGCCCGTCTCGGCCTCCCAAAGTGCTGGGATTACAGGCTTGAGCCACCGCGCCCGGCCCAGTTGAGAATTTTCTAAAGTAAAATGCATGAGTTCACTTTCTTCCTAAGAATGTTCTAGTTAACGTAATAAATACTCCTGATGATTTTAGGTCTCATTAAAACAATTCAACCTATGATACTACAGTGGAGTTAAAGTTACAAAATACTGACATTTTAATGCTGACCCCAGGTTATTCTCTGGATATCTGCTTGATTTTTAGAAAATAAAACCTAGTATTAGCTTGTTTTCTTATAATTTGCCTTCATTTCTTCCACACACGAACTGTAAAAATAATTCCAGACGACTGAAGCTCTGATTAGTTAGCTTCTGGTTACTCATGGTTCAATTATATTTGTGTTATGTCACACTTTCAATTTCACAGGACTTGTGAAAAAAATACAATACAATTCATCTCAGGTTTATGCTAAATGGTAACTGGGTCCAGATAACTTTCCCTACTGACTACTTTAATAATCACACCACTTAGGAGTGATGGCTAAATTAAGTTTCCAGGTAGTAAAGAACAGAATTAAGCCTATTTCACTTAAAAAGAAAATTGGGTCTGTATTCCTTTGCAGAATTTCTCCTACCCTCTTTTCCTTTTTTTGAGACAGGGTCTTGCTCTGTTGCCCAGGCTGGAGTGCAGTGGCGCGATCACAGCTCACTGCAGCCTCAATGACCTCCTGTGTTCAAGCGACTCTCCCACCTCAACCTCCTGGGTAGCTGGGACTACAAGTGTGTGCCACCACACCTGGCTAATTTTTCTGTTTTTTTGTGGAGATGGGGTTTTGACATGTTGCCCAGGCCGGTCTCGAACTTCTGGGCTCAAGCAATCTGCTTGCCTCGGTCTCCCAAAGTCCTGGGATTACAGGTGTGAGCCACTGTACCCAGCTGAATTTTCCCTTTAATGGAATATTCAGTCCAAAGAAAAGAGCAATCTGAAATAATTATGCTGTTAACATTAGTTTAAATAAATCCATCTGAACTTACAGGTATTACGAAGCATGTCTAATATGGCCACAGAATTTAAAATCTGAGAGGTAATTACCTGGAAAAATAGTTTACTGAGAAGTCAAAAGACAGAAACTGTTTCACTTATACTTAAAAGTGTGCTACGGAAAAGAACTTGGGGGTTTCTAGCTTTAAAATAGGCCTTGTTACTTCTCATTCAGGGAATTAAGAGGTGTATAATTTCTAGTAACCTTTTTCTATTTTATACTGAAGACATCCCCCAAGACCAATTACTTCTCAGCCAAGTGAAATTCAAACACATTAACTTTTACTTTTTAAGTTAGAAGCAACATTTCTCCAACTATATCCTTAAATGATAATTAGAGCACAATTATTACCATAACCAGTTTTGATACCCCCTATAGTCAATGTAGAACAAACTGTCCTCAAACACCCATACCTTCAATATCCATACCAACACACTGGAATCAAGTACACTTTTTAGTACTGTAGTTTCTTGGAAGGGCCAATCTAGCTTTGCTGACTGCATCCAATTATCATTAGAGGCTGTAAAAATGCCTGAAAGAACCCTGGACTAAAAAGCAGAAGAGTTATAATCCTAACTCTCCAACAGAGTAATAGTTTTGCATCTCTGAGTCTTAGTTGCCTTAACTGCCTCCCTATAGCACATAGGTTACAAACATTAAAGCACCATAGCTCTTGGCTCAGTGCTGGTAACCAGCAGACACTCAATTAAATAAACAGATAGAAAAACCCTACTTAGAAACATATTCAGACAAAATAAAGTAGAAAAAGTAATAAATATCTTTTAAAAAAACCCCACCACCACTATTCTGGGCAAAAATAATACTTTCTTTGTGGAAAGAATTATCTGTATCTGCTCCCATCCTGTGTGTCCCAAACTAAGTTCTGTTGCTCAGGGATGTGGGCAGCTGATAGTCCACAGCTGCAAAAAAACAAAGGCATAAACCTTATTTTAATAAACCAACAACATAAATGTAGTGCTAGTAAACGAAATAGTAAACAAAATTATATACAAAAGAATGTTTCTAGTTTCAGACCCCAGTATATTTATTTATTTTTTTGAGACAGAGTCTCACTCTGTTGCCCAGGCTGGAGTGCAATGGCGCGATCTCGGCTCGCTGCAACCTCTACCTGCCAGGTTCAAGTGATTACAGGTGCCCACCACCAAGTCCGGCTAATTTTTTTCTGTATTTTTAGTAGAGATGGGGTTTCATCATGTTGGCCTGGGCGGTCTCGAACTCCTGACCTCAGGTAATCCGCCCTCCTCGGTCTCCCAAAGTATTGGGATTACAGGCGTGAGCCACCACGTCTGGTCTCAGAGCCCAGTTTAAAACGTCTGATCTTTCTAACAGACTCATTTATAATCATAAAGTATAGGCCATATTTTGTTTTGTAATTTGAAACTTACTAAATAATGGATTGATAGAAACTAAAGTCACTCGATTTTAAATGTAATAACTATAATAAAACAGATATACTCACAGCTTGCATTTCTATACAGAAGAAATGGTTCATGGAGCTGAAATTCCAAATCTTTATTCACTGGTTCAACTAGATTGTGCATATTTAGTCGATTCACAATGGTAAAACCATGGTAAGGGGAAGCTGACCTTAGATTTAATAGAAGGAAAAAAAAATATGCAGTTACCATTTAATCTGTAGAAATGTTATCTACTATGTGCTTTATTTTCATTTCAGAAAAGAATACGTTAGAACATACAATATTATCAAGCACTTACACCTGTAAACAAAACATTTAAGTCGGATTATATTCTTCCTCTGATGAGAAGTCTCCAAAGACAGTCTCTCAGAGTAAAGGTCAAAGTCCTTACTGAGGCCACCAAGGCCCCACCTGATGTATTCCCCCTCTGACTTCATTTCCTATGGCTCTTCCCCACCTCCTCCTCTCCAGCCACACTGGGCTCCTTGCCACTCTCTCTGCATGTGTGCTTCTACCTAAAGACCTCTTCCTGGATTACTGCCCCAGAAGCTGCACAGCTATCTCATCTCCTGCAAGCCTTTGTTCAGATGTCACCTTTTTCATGAGGCCTACTTGAACTACCCTTTTTAATGTTCCCAAGCTCAATACCTCTAACCTTTCTCTTTTATCCATACTACTTATTTTTAATATTAATTGTCCTGCCCCCACTAGGATGTAAGCCCCATGCAAATGGAGCTTTTGTCTTACTTTTTTCACACATACATCCCAATATAGACACACAGTTGCTGAATGAAATATCATTCCATTGGATTGGCTATAATGGCTGCCCATCATTACAATAATGGTTTTTCTTGCACCAAACAGATCTTTACATAGTGCTCCTGAGTTAGACAGAAAATGCCTTGAATCCTACAATAGGAAACATCCTTGGTTCCCGTATCAGAGGGATTCGGTATATGATCCCTTACTCTTCACATGTACCTAACATTTCATAGTTTTTCGTTTGTTTCTCTACGATATATATGGGGTGTTAACACTATTCTACAGACTAGAAGACAAGCTTTGAATGATTAAGGACTGTGCCTGAGGTCACACAAATAATGAGTTACAAATAATGTAATTCGGATTCAGTTTCAGGTTTTTTGACTCCAAATCCAAGCTTCTACTATACGAAGTAATCTCTGCAAAGTGATAGTCTGACATCCTGGTATACCTTTATCCAAGGTACACAAAATAGTCTCACATTTTCCAAACACAGTTTCTTGCGTCTCATTTAATTAGAATCAGTACCATATTAGACTCCGTGAATTGTATTAAATCCAGCCACCACTACACTAAATCTCCTACTTTCTATAATCAGTGCCTCTGTATGATAACAATAAACCCAGTAAAGTACCTTTTCCAAATATCATAGAAACTAAGGTTCTAATAACAGAGTTTCTAGAGATTTATACTGCTAATGAAGAGTAATGAAGGGAGTGAGGGTAAAGATCCCTTCCTATTTATTTATCTGTTTATTTATTTTATGAGAGTCTCGCTCTGTCGCCCAGGCTGGAGTGCAATGGTTTGACCTCGGCTCACTGTAAGCTCTACCTCCTGGGTTCACGCTATTCTCCTGCCTCAGCCTCCCGAGTAGCTGGGACTATAGGCACCCACCATCACGCCCAGCTAATTTTTTTGTATTTTTAGTAGAGATGGGGTTTCACCGTGTTAGCTAGGATGGTCTCTATCTCCTGACCTCGTGAACCACCTGCCTTGGCCTCCCAAAGTGCTGGGATTACAGGCGTGAGCCACTGCGTCTGGCCGATCCCTTTCTTTTTAAAAGAAGAAAGATGAATAGCAGCGAACAAACAAAGTGTCTAAGAAAGAAGAGCTTGGTGTACAAATATCAAAGAATTACACTTAAAAGAAGAAAAAAAATGGAGTGCATTTAGATAAGATCTCAAGGCTTTGTATCAAAATTTGGAAGAGTATTTGACAAATTATTTTAAATTGGCATCAATGGAGAAAGGCAATCCTTAAAAAGCAACTCAATGCAAAAAAAAAGGGAGAAGACCAGATATCAGTAATAACTCCTGCTGACTCAAGCTTTAGAAAACAAGGGAAGGAACCTGTCCTTGTCAGAGTAAGACCTTAGAGGAATCCAGGAAAACAAGCACCCCATGACTATCATATACTGTCAGTTGTCTTTAGGCCCCAGAAGCTGCCTAACAAAACAGTTGCAATTTGCAAACCAATCTTAAACATAATGAATTTTTGAATAAGTTAAAAATAAAAAATATGCCATTATGCATAATCCAAGCTTTCTAAAGAACTCTCAAACAAGACACTGTACAAAATCTAGAACTTCTGGGGGTTGGGAAAGAGGACAGAACCAGTCATAAAAGACAACCACCCATGCAGTAATAAAACAACAGAGGTAATGAAAAACATTATTTTACAGAGCTAGTCTATGTATTATCTTTTCCCCAAATATATATCTTTTTTTTTTTCTTTCTAATATGGGGGTAGGGAGAGAGAGGCAGGTATCTGTTTTAGACTCAATCATTATTATTTTGAAATTGCTTTGCTAGACTTTTAATATAAATTCTAGTTCAGTTTATTCTGAATCACAGAAAGGCTCAGAGAAAAGAAAGAACCTGGTTAAGATTTCACAGCTAGGGAAAGATGAAAACTTGAAGGGGACTAGCAGGAAGGTTCCAAAGACAAATGTACAACAGAATTGAACCGTTTGACATTGTTCACCATTAAACTGTTAAAAACAAATACACATATTTTAAAAACTTACCTTCGATATACAAATAAGGTCCCTTCTATATCAGTTTTCTCCTATGAAAGACAATGAGTCCATTAGTTTTTTTTCCCCATAATCAGACCCCAAACAGTCCCAATGGAGAAGTAATGCTTCACGTTTAAGATCAAATTGTTTCATTTCATTTATTATAAAATTAACCACTTTGGAACAGATAAAGTCTCCCTCTCATTCCACAAATTGTGGTTACCATTTCTAATGTATGCTTTCAGTGCTACTGATGCATACATAAGCATACGCAATGTTTAATCCAGCAACATATCTGTATCTGCAGCATTTTTCTTTTTTAATTAGTAAAGGAGAAAATCATAGAATAAACCTTCACTTTTTATAGCTAAAATGTTTTAGCCAGATTTCTTAACTTCAAGGCTAAGGTCCTGTATACTGCAATTTTTTCTCTTTTAAAGTTTATCCAAGTTAATTTTAAAAAAGGAAAGGAATGAAATTTTTTTATAGGATACTTTGTTTCATCACTGGGGAGTTTTCGTACATTTTCACAACTAGTAAATTTTGTGGTTAAGAATTCCTACCAAACAAAACCAGCTTGTTATTTTTAGAACTTGAAGAATCATGAATACTGAAAGTATACCCTGCCTCACAGTAATTATTACAGGCCTTTACCATAGGTCATTTTCTGTGACAAGAGTATTTAGGTTTTAAACACAGTTCAGTGTTTTTTAAAAAATAAATAAGCTTATTAGTTTGCAATTTACAGCCTACAATGGACCTAAATATTTTACTGTAATCAACACATTATTAACATTTTAAATGTTGGTCATATATTGAATGTGCTGGGATTAAAAAATTTAGAAAATCGATCATCTTGATTTCTTCCAGAAGTACTACCCTAGCTTAAATATCATTATTTTCCTTCCTAAGGATTCAGAGGCTTTTTCTTACCTTTAAAACGTTAGGTTATTACTATAAGAAATTGGTAATCAACTGTCTTACAGTAAAAGAAAACTTGCCCACCAGAAAACATCATGTAAAGTTACAACTCACTGTAAAATAACAACAAAGAGAGAAAAGATTTTTGTTATGCTCTACGTGCCAGGATCCAAATAAATGGTAGCAGCTTATTTTTCAATTCAGGTTATTATAGCTTGTATTTCTTATTTAAAACAGAACTCCCCAATGTAAAATTTTAAAATATTGAAAGCCTTTGTGAAAAACTAGAAAAACTCTTTAGTAAAAAGTCCTAGCCCCAAGTCTTCACCCTTGGTCTGCAATCCATATTTCACAAATTTACATATATGCCAAAAAAAGAAAAAAGATTCATAAAATTTCAAACTAAGGCAATGTCTAAAATAGCTACATTTAAAAAACAATCTACAATTTTATTCCTTGTGGCTTCCCATACCTCCTTCTCTTCCAGGAGGCAAAGATAAACAACGTGATTATAAAAACTCTCTTCATCTGAATTAACTGTTCATAAATGCCAAATGATTTTCGATAAATTACTAATAAAAATAATCTACGCATCTGTATTATAGGGTAAACGACATACTACAGTCATCTTCCAGAGTTGTTAGTTTAAGGATTTCACATCTTATTGAAATGAGAACTCCAATCATTGGTGAATTCAATCCAACAAACATTTACATACTATTTTCTAAGTGTAAAGCCTGTAACCGAATGAGTTAATTAGGAAGGGTCAATTACAAGAAAGTGGGAAATGATGCTAGTTGTTTTTAAACAACTAACAAAGCTTCAAGCAGGGGCTAACAAGAATCAGTGAACAGACTGAATGTAACTTTTCGGACCCTCTCCAGTGCACGAAAGCCAGAAAGTACTGAGTCTGAGGGGAACATTCAGAGATGACATCACCAGCATCATAGGTGGAACAAAACACATTTACAGGGTCTCTCTTGTTTGTACAAAGGTCTTCGGGGATCCAGTGAACATGGAAGCCCTTTTCCTAAGTGCCTTGAAATCTTTTCCGAAACTGTGTAGTTTGATTAAAGCCAGACCCACCGCACTCCCCCTTCCAAGAATCGAAACTAATTGGATTTTAAGCTTTAAATCCAAATGACCTCTGCGAAAGGGGCTCTCATTTACGTCTGCCGGGGGAGAGAAGGAGTGTTTATTTTATAGACAATGTACATGTAATTTATCTAATAATCCGCAAAGCCTCAAACACAAGCTTTCAGGCACTCTTTTGACCCCACCGGTCTCATAACTCCCAATGTATCTGCAAAGAAGGCAGGTCGCCCACGTCCCCAGACCCGACGCCAAGGGACTGATCCTGCTCCAATCCTCCCCTCCACTGGCTTTTTCTTGGGATGTCTCGAGCCACTTCTCTCACTCCTATCCCCCAATCCCAGGTGGACCCGACACCCCTCAGGCTCTGGCTCGGTTCTTCGCCAGTCCCTGGCCCCGTCTTCACCTCCCTGGCCTCTTGCTGTGTCCCCCACCCCACAGCAACCCGCGCGGCCCCTTTAAGAGACCGCAGCGGCCGGGCGGCCGTCCTCAGAGCCAGGCGGCACTCACCCACTGGTTGGCCTTGGGGCAGAAGGTGTACAGAGCAACCTGGCCCGTGAGGTCTGCGATGCTGGTGATGTAAGGGTCGTGTTGCTTCAGGGCCGCCAGGCTCATCTCCTGCCCAGCTCGACTCAGCGCCTCCATCTTGAATCCCGGAACCTAGCCCCTCTGGCGGGGGCGGAGTCGCGGACAGGAAAGTGCCATCGAGGCAAGGTTCCCCCATCTGCGTCAGTCCCATCAACTTCCGCCTCTACGTGGGCCTCGCGGCATGGCGGTACGTTAGCCATTCTGGTCCGCCAAGCGCACGCACCGGGCGCCGGGTTCCGGCGTTGTCAGGGTCCACTGCCCTACGACGTGGGGCGGTGTCCACGGCTGCGCAGTGGAGCTTGCAGGCTGGCGTCCGGCGCTTCCCTTCCCTGAGCTAAAACGACTAGGTCCTGGGATCTAATCTCTAGCTAGCTTGCCGAGCTCTTTCCAGGCAAAGGCTGGAGACCGCCGAAGTTCCGGCTTCGCGGTTCGCTGTCTGGCAGGGCCCGGGGCCACAGAAGGAAAACACCTCTGTGGAATGTGGAAATGCAGAACTCTACTGGGCCCGTTTAGAAAGCACAGAAAAGCATGGAAGAAAGGGAGAGGCGAGAAGCCTAGAAAATTACCCTAGATCTTAGGTATGGATATATCGACCTAAAAGAAAGAAGATGGGGCAAAGTTAATGCAAGCAGAGAGTTTATTTGGGCCAAGCTTGAGGATTGCAACCCAGGAGCATAGATTCAAGTTGCCCTGAATATACACTGATTAGCAGAAGGTACAAGTGGATTTTTTTTTCTTTTTCTGTATTTTTTTTTTTTTTTTTTTTTTTTGAGAGGGAGTTTCGCTCTTATCGCCCAGGCTGGAGTGCAGTGGCGCGATCTCGACTCACTGCAACCTCCGCCTCCAAGATTCAAGCGATTCTCCTGTCTCAGCGTCCCGAGTAGCTGGGATTACAGGGGCACGCCACCATGCCCTGATAATTTTTGTTTTTAGTAGAGACGGGATTTCGCCATGTTGGCCAGGCTAGTCTCGAATTCCTGACCTCAGGTGATCCACCCGCCTTGGCCTTCCAAAGTGCTGAGATTACGGGCTTGAGCCACCGCGCCTGGCCCTTTTCTTTTTTACTTTTTGAAACGGAGTCTCGCTCTGTCGCGCAGGCAGGAGTGCGGTGGCGCAATCTCAAGCTCACTACAACTTCTGCCTCCAGGTTTCAAGCGATTCTCCTGCCTCAGCCTCCCATTTAGCTGGGATTACAGGCGCCCGCCACCACACCTGGCTAATTTTTTCTTTCCTTTTTTTTTTTTTTTAGTAGAAATGGGGTTTCATGACGTTGGCCAGGCAGGTCTTGAACTCCTGACCTCAGGTGATCCGCCCGCTTCAGCCTCCCAAAGTGCTCTTTTCTTTTTTTGAAATGGAGTTTTGCTCTGTCACCCAGACTGGAGTGCAGTGGCGCGATCTCAGCTCACTGCAATCTCTGCCTCCCGGGTTTAAGCGATTCTCTTGCCTCAGCCTCCTGAGTAGCTGGGATTACAGGCGCCCGCCACCACGCCCAGCTAATTTTTGTATTTTTTTTAGTAGAGATGAGGTTTCACCACATTGGCCAGGCTGATTTTGAACTCCTGACCTCAGGTGATCTGCCCTCCTCGGCCTCCCAAAATGCTGGGATTACAGGCGTGAGCCACCGCGACTGACTCACATAAATATTTTTGTCCAGTCCTGGGAAGAGTCCATGAAGGGTTTAATTTATCTTGCTTCATTTAAAGCATTAAGCAGATCACTCATTCCTTTGGTAAATATCTGTTGAGCATTTTAGAGCATTTTAAAGAGTCAGGTACTAGCTAACAAGTAAAACAAATCATGGAGACTATAGGGAGTTCCATCCCCGCCAGACTTCTTAAAAAGCAACATTTCTTTCATTAAAAAGGGCATGGATGCCGGGTGTGGTGACTTATGCCTGTAATCCCAGCACATTGGGAGGCTGAGGTGGGCAGATCGCCTGAGGTCAGGAGTTCAAGACCTGCCTGGCCAATATGATGAAACCCCGTCTCTACTGAAAATACAAAAATTAGCCGGGTGTGGTGGTGCACACCTATATAATCCCAGCTACTTGGGAGGCTGAGACAGGAGAATTGCTTGAACCCAGGAGGCGGAGGTTGCAGTGAGCCAAGATGGCGCCATTGCACTCCAGCCTGGGTGACAGAGCAAGACTCAACAACAACAACAACAACAACAACAACAACAACAACAAAAAGGGCATGATAGCCGGGTGTGTTGGCTCACGCCTGTAATCCCAACACTCTGGGAGGCTGAGGAAGGTAGATCCCTTGAGGTCAGAAGTTGGAGACCAGCCTGGCCAACATGGTGAAACCCCATCTATACTAAAAATACAAAAATTAGCCGGGCATGGTGGCACATGCCTGTAATCCCAGCTACTCAGCAAGCTGAGACATGAGAATAGCTTGAACCCAGGAGACAGAGGTTGCAGTAAGGCAAGATTGCACCACTACACTCCAGAGCTTGGGCAACAGAGGGCGAAATTCCATCTAAAAAAAAAAAAGTGGGGCATGGTGGTGTGTACCTATAAGTCCCAGCTATTTGGTAGGCTGAGGTGGGGATCACTTGAGGTCAGGAGTTCAAGACCAGCCTGAGCAACATAGCAAGACCACGTCTGGAAAGAAAAAAAAATTGACGTCCCCAACAGAATTGAAAATTTTTGCAAGATAAAACCATATTTTCAAGAAAATAACACTGAATATTTGTATTGCCTATTATTTTACATCCCAAGACCACTGTTTTTTGTGATTGTGTCACTGAGAAGAGTCAATCTCTGTAAAATAGTTGAAGAAATTTATTCTGATCCAACTATGAGTGACCATAGCCCTTGACACAGCTCTCAGGAGATCCTGAGAACATGTGCCCAAAGTGGTTGGGGCACAGCCTGGTTTTATACATTTTTGGGAGACATGAGGCATCAAATACATTTAAGATGTATATTGGTTCTGTCCAGAAAGGTGGAACAACCTGAATTGTGTGCCAGCACACCTGGCTAATGTAAATTTTTTTTTGTTTTTTAATGTAGAGATGGGGTCTGGCTCTGTTGCCCAGGCTGGTCTCAAACTCCTGGCCTCAACCAATCCTCTGGCCTGGGTCTCCCAAAGTGTCACTGATAAAATGAGTTTTTTCCCCACTGTGTATCAGTCACAAACAAAGAACATCCCATTGAAAAAGGCAGTCAGGTTTTATTCATTTGCCAGGGAATGGAGCAGGTGAGCTGTTCCACTGAAAGCGTCTTTTCTTGAAGAATAAAAGGCAAGAGGTTTATTGCCTTTATTCCTATGGGGCAGGAAAGGATTGTTAGTATGTGCAGGGTGGGACTCTAGACACGCAGGCTCAATTCATAAACGTGCATCTTCATACATTATATGTACACAAAATGGCAGAGATTTTCTGTTAGGGAAGGGAATTTTAGCATTATAATGAGATGTTCATGATCTAAAGGCACCTAGGGTTTGCCTGTCCCCGTTTGCGCTGGTTTTGTGGTGTCTTGTCTTCCTCTGGCATCTGGTCAGGGGTCAAGAAGCTCTGGCGCCATCTGGTTTCTTTAAGCAGCAGTGCCTATAGATAAAGGGGCCAAAGAAAAACAATAAGAAAAAGGAGGCTGGGCGTGGTGGCTCACACCTGTAATCCCAGCACTTTGGGAGGCTGAGGTGAGTGGATCATGGGGTCAGGAGATCGTGACCATCCTGGCTAACATGGTGAAACCCCGTCTCTACTAAACATATAAAAAATTAGCCAGGCGTGGTCGCGGGCGCCTGTAGTCCCAGCTACTCAGGACGCTGAGGCAGGAGAATGGCGTGAACCCAGGAGGCAGAGCTTGCAGTTAGCCGAGATCACACCACTGCACTCCAGCCTGGGCGACAGTGAGACTCCATCACCCCACTCCCACCCCACCCCCCAAAAAGGAACTTTCCCAGTTATTTCATCAGGGCTGTCCTGGTTAACAAAAATGCTGAGATTACAGTCATGAGCCACCATGCCCAGCCCCCTTGTTTGTTAATGTAAAGAGAAATTTAGATTCTTTGCAGAATCATGTAAGCATGTACAAATGTGGACAAAGACACAGGGATCGTTCATTCACTCTTAACTCAGTATTTATTTAACTCCTAATTGTGAGCTGGTGGCCCCTTGGGAGCATCTCATTCTGTTTAAGACATTCCTGGCTCTGGGGGGAAAAAGAAAGTAGGACAGTGCAAGGAAACAGGGATGATGCTAGAGACATTTCTCTTTGAAATCCAGAGGACAGAGCTGCTAACTGGCTGGGAAATTCTAGGAGGGCTTCCTGAAGGAGATGATGTTCAAATTGGTGTTCCAGGGATGACTGGGAGTTTAGGGGGAAAAGGTAAGGCCTCTGGTTCATTTCACAGCTCAGTGGTGAGGTAAAGAAGATGTGGTCATCCTCATTTGACAGATGATTTAATTGAAACCTGTGGGGAGAAATCACTGGCTCAAAATTCCACACTAGTCACAGAGGATCCAGTATTAGAATCTAGGGACTCCTATCTTCTACCCTGGGATCCTTTCCTACACACCCCAAATGCCTTTCTTCCTTCCAGTGGCTGCAGGTAAGAGCCCTGTTCCTCTCTACCTACCTTCAATCTGTTTTAAAAATCTGCACCCTAATTTTTAAAAATCTGCACTTTAATGTTTAAAAAACATACATTCATCTGGTACAAAATTCAAAAGGCACTCTTGAAACTGAATTTAGATTTTTTCTTACATAGATTTCCTAAAATAATCTAAGACATTTCATTTTAATTTACTATTTTTGATTGAGCAGGGCTAGGCTAGTAAAGAACACCAAGTTATTTTAGGGAGTTTTCATATTTGGAATAGAAAATCACTCCGGGCCAGGTGCTATGGCTTACGCCTGTAATCCCAGCACTTTGGGAGGCCAAGGCGGGCGGATCACAAGGTCAGGAGATCGAGACCATCCTGGCTAACACGGTGAAACCCCCGTCTCTGCTAAAAATACAAAAAATTAGCCGGGCATGGTGGCGGGCGCCTGTAGTCCCAGCTACTCGGGAGGCTGAGGCAGGAGAATGGCATGAACCCAGGAGGTGGAGTTTGCAGTGAGCCGAGGTTGCACCACCGCACTCCAGCCTGGGCGACAGAGTGAGACTCCATCTCAAAACAAACAAACAAACAAAATCAAAAAAAGAAAATCACTCCAAAACACATATTTGACTCCATCTCAAAACAAACAAACAAAAACAAACAAACAAAAAAACCAAAAAAGGAAAATCATTCCAAAACACATATTTGCATGCCCCTAAACATGCTCTGATGCCCCATATAGCTCTTAGGACATATTAAAGATAATGGGAATATTTTGGACTTGAAATTCATCTTCATTTGTCATGAGGCCTAATTTTGCCTTGTATTTGTGAATCAAACCTTAAGACCTTTCTTGTGTCTTTACACAATAGACTCTGAGAGGGCGAGATGGCATCTTAGTCTTATTAGGCCCCCAGTACCTAGCTCAGCTCCTGGCATAGAGTAGACTCTCAATAAATATTCGTGATTGAATGTCCTCTTGAAACCCAACTACTTCAAGGCCACACACAAGACTACTAGGAAGGAGGGGAGGAAGCTGAGTGACAGAGGGGGGAAAGAGGCTCTATTCTACACACAGTAACCTACAGTCACTTTGTAGTCGCCCAATGTGTTCTTCCTGCCTGCTGCACAGACAAAACCAATTTACTGAGACCATGGTATTACAGTAAAGAAAGAGGTTTTTTTTTTTTTTTTTTTTTTTTGAGATGAAGTCTCGCTCTGTTGCCCAGGCTGGAGTGCAGTGGCGTGATCTGGGCTCACTGCAACCTCCACCTCCTGGGTTCAGGCGATTCTTTTGCCTCAGCCTCCTGGGTAGCTGGGACTACAGGCGCGTGCCACCACACCCAACTAATTTTTGTATTTTTAGTAGAGACACGGTTTCACTACATTGGCCAGGCTTTTCTCAAACTCCTGACCTCTTGATCTGCCCTCCTGGGCTTCCTAAAGTGCTGGGATTACAGGTGTGAGCCACCACGCCTGGCCGAGAAAGAATTTTATAAATGCAGAGCTAGCCAAATGGAAGGCTTAGAGTTATTATTCAAATTAGTCTTCCGGAGAACTCAGAGGTTGGGGTTTTTACGGATAATTTGGTGGGTAGTGGGCTAGGGAATGCATGCTACTGATTGGTTGGTGATGGAATCATAGGGGTGTGGAAAACTGTCCTCATGCACTGAGTCTGCCTCTGAGTGGGGGCCACAGGACCAGTTGAGTCATGAATCACGGGTCCAGATGGGGTCACCACTCAGTTGCCAGAATGCAAAGTCTGAAAAAATATTTCAAAAGACAAATCTTAGGGTCTATGACAGTGATGTTATCTATAGGAGCAATGGAGGAAGTTACAAATCTTGTGACCTTTGGCCACCTGACTCCTGAGCAGTAAGGGATTATAGAAACTATGCCTGCATTTTAGTAGAATTCAGGTCCCTCCCCTAATCCTAGTCTCATGGCCTTTCGTTAGTTTTACAAAGGTGGCTTCAGTCCCTGAGCAAGGAGGGGGTTGGTTTTAGGGAGAGATTATTATCATGCCTGCTTCCAAGTTAAACTATAAACTAAATTCCTGTCATCATTAGCTTGGTCTGTGCCCAGAAATGAGCAAGAACAGCCAGCCTGTGAGGCTAGAAGGAAGATAGGGTCAGCCATGCTAGACTTTTGTCAGTGTCAGAAACTTTGCAATGGTGGTTTCAACTTTTGAGGTGTGTTCCATGTATGTCAACTTGTGTGTGTGTGAGAGAGAAATTGGGTCTTGCTATATTTCCCAATATAGCTATATTTGCTTGCTAATTTCCCAGGAGTTGAGGCTGGCCTCAAACTCCTGGGCTCAAGCATTCCTCCCGCCTCAGCCTCCCAAGTAGCTGGGCGTACAGGTGCATACCACCATGCTTGACCTATTTTTTTTTTTGAGATGGAGTTTCACTCTTGTGCCCAGGCTGGAGTGCAATGGCATGATCTCGGCTCACAGCAACCTCTGCCTCCGGGTTCAAGCGATTCTCCTGCCTCAGCCTCCCAAGTAGCTGGGATTACAGGCATGTGCCACCATGCCTGACTACTTTTGTATTTTTAGTGGAGACAGGGTTTCTCTATGTTGGTCAGGCTGGTCTTGAACGCCCGACCTCAAATGATCCATCTGCCTTGGCCTCGCAAAGTGCTGGGATTACAGGTGTGAGCCACCGTGCCCAACTTGGCCTATTTTTAAAAAAATTAAAAATAATTTTAAAAAATGGGCTGGGCGCGGTGGCTCACGCCTGTAATCCCAACACTTTGGGAGGCCGAGGTGGGCGAATCATGAGGTCAGGAGATCGAGACTATCCTGGCTAACACAGTGAAACCCCGTCTCTTCTAAAAACTCAAAAAATTAGCCCGGCATGGTGGCAGGCGCCTGTAGTCCCAGCTACTCGGGAGGCTGAGGCAGGAGAATGGCGTGAACCCGGGAGGTGGAACTTGCAGTGAGCTGAAATCGCGCCACTGCACTCCAGCCTGGGCGACAGAGACTCCGTCTCAAAAAAAAAAAAAAAAAAGAAAACCTAAAACCCAATCAATCCAATCCCTCCTCTCCCCCACTTGGAGTGGCTTTGTGATAAAAAAAATCAAACTTGCTGCTTTACATCATGGGACCTAAGGGAAAGGCACTGGAATTCAAGTTGGGAAATCAGTCCTTTAGTTCCTAACCTACCAGCTGTGTAACTTTTTCAATTAGTCGCAGGCTTTCCATTTCTCCATTGTAAAATCCAAAGCCTGTAGCGGGTCCAGGAGACACTGTTTGATCTGCCCTCCTGCTGTCTTTCTATTTCCATTTTCTGAGAATTGTCCTCTTAATTATTTCACACTAGCCCACTGGCCACCTTGCGGTTCTATATATTACAAAAGAAAAAAATTACAACAAATTTAGTTTAAAGATCTAATTGGCTTTCATTTGTCATTCTTGCATTGGGTATATAAAATATAATCATTATTCCAATGAGCTGATCAGAGGAGCTTGGCTTTACAGGCAGAGAAGGGCTGAAGAAAGCAGAAACAGGAAACAAAAAGCAGATTGGTCACTTCAAAGTTACTTTCCTTACAGGGTTAGAACAGAGAAATTTCCTTATGCCAGCTCAGGTAAACTAGGGCCCTTCTGATTGGTTGCTGTGACTCTCCTGTTTTTGGAAAATGGGCCCTTTTCAGAGTTCAGTTGGGTTATGTCACTTAGCACAAGTGACTCCAATATGGTTTCATCTGGTCTGCTGAGGCCTAGTGCAGGAGGCTAGTCCAAAATAATGGCCTCCCATACACTTCGTTTAACGATGTCAAATCAGTCTTGTCTCAGGTCCTTTGTCCTTGCTGTTCCCCTTTTCTGAAACATTCTTCTTTCTGTTATTTCTTAGATATCCTCATGACTCATTTCCTTCACTTTCTTCATAGCACTTATCTGCAAGTTGTAGTTATTTATGTGTGGTCTGTCTCATTCATTTGATGAAGCTAGGAATCATGTCTGTCTCTTTGACCATCATATTCCCAGCGCCTGGCAGAGGCAAGGCCTAACATACATATCTCTTGAATTAATTGGAATGTTAGGATGCTCTCTCTTCATCTATCGCATAAATCTTACAGAAGGGATGGTGGTTTGAACTCCACCTCTAACAAAGCATTTGTTTCTCATGAGTGCTAATTAAATAATAATGCCTGATTTACTTGTATTAATATATTCTCATTCTGAGGCTTAATGCTTCCGGAAGCAAACATAATGTTTTCAGTGTAGCCTAGAACAATCTTCAGCACCTTTTCAATCTTACAAGTTTCTCCATTTCAATTCTCTTCTTCTCTCCCCACATTTTCCCTCTTCTCTGCCCTCCTTTACCTCTCCCTCTCCCCACTCTTTCCCTTTCCTCTCTCTCTCTCTGATTTTTAAAATTAATTCTGGAAGTATCTGCTTATTCCTGTTCGCTGTTTTGGGCCAGGAAACTAAAGCTAACTAATTTTCTCAAGGTCATGTAATGACTCATCTGCTGAGTTAGGATTAGCACCTTCTAGCCTTGGCTTCGAGGTGGATCACGTATCTGGCTACTATGCTGCCTGGCAGGCTCTTAAATTACACTGGCTACACGTGAGTGAAACTTGTTATCCTTGTGCTGCTGTTTCACCACCTATATTTATTTTTCATGATTGATCCAAAAAATTGTGGACTTACTGTAAAATTCATTTCCAGATCCTTACCAGATATTTGGGAGAGTAATGCTTTCTTTTGGTTTCTCAGAAAGGTCTCAGAACTTTGTATTTTAAAATGATACTTTATGAAAGTATTTTTAAAGGTGCTTGATGTTCTCTAGAATTACACTTCTGAAATGTGAACTAGGCTAGTCTGTCAGTTCTGGAGCAGAAATGCTTTCAACTAGAAAGGAAGAAATAGCTGTTCCATTTAGAGTAATGCACCTAGAATATAAGAAGGTGGGACTAGACAGCCTTTAGTTCATCCCTTTATTACCAGACAAGACTGTATGTAACACAGTGTTTTTATGATGTTGGTAGGTAGAAAGTATTATGTTTTTTTACTGTTACTTAATCCAATGTAATGTTTCAAATAGCAATAGCACAGCAGTGGAATAAACAATAGCAATATAGTCAACGGATACACTACTTATCCATGAAGCTCAAAGTACTTCCTAGGTATACATAGTCACAAGCTCTCAAAACAGATATTGGATGTACATAAATTGTTGCCCATTTGCAGATGAAGGAGTTCAGAGGTAGGAGGAGATTAGCTGATTTGACGGTGGCAGAGCTCTTTTGGGTTCACCAACAATCCTTCGATCCTTTCCCATTGTATTGGGCACACAGCTAGGCTTCATTTCCCAAGCGCCTTTGCATTAGGCATGGCTCTATGACCCAATTCTGGTCAGCAGAATATTAGTGGAAAAGCTGTGTGCCATCTGCAGGCCCAGGCTTGAAGGAGCATGGTGCCCCTCCACACTTTCTTATCCCCTTTCTGTTGACTGGGTGCAGTAATGGTGAGACCATAAGGAATGGCAGAGCCAGGACTGGAAAGAGCTTGGACCTTGAAGCACCACACTAAGGAGTGTTGCCTGATGACCAGACTATCCTTCTCAGACTGTTATGTGAATGAGAAGCAGAGCCTGTTGAATTTAAGAGATGATGAACTTTGGGGTCTCTGTTACCTCGGTGAAACCTATCTCAGTTAATTACATGGCTCCGGATTGTTTAGGAAGTCAGCAATAAAACTTCAGCCTTCAGAAATAGAATTAAAATTAAGCACATGATTTACCAGAACACACTGCTTAGTGCTTTGACAATAAGTCAAGATTTTAAAAGAACTCCAGGCATAGCTCTGCATTTACAATCAGTTAGAGGCACAAATTTGCAGAGTCACAAAGTGGCTAAAGACCAAAAATGTTTTTGTCTATACCATTAGGCAATTGATTTTGCAATTGCATCATGAAGTAATCTGCCTAGCCCAAATGGGAGGTTGTCATTTAAAATGCACTTTTCCATGACACTTCCACAAAAATGCTCAGAGTTCCTTTAATCCTGCCTTTCTTTTCCCCTCAGGCATACTAAAATACAAGTATTTCTTAAACCAACAAAATAAGAAGAATTTGATTAAAGGCATCTGTCCACTTTTTCAATTCTGAACACTGCAAGCTTCTTTGTTGTTTCTGAAGTACCAACAGAACCTATAGACTCTTTCTGTTCCTGGATGCTTTCTGTATCTTCCCAGTTTCAGTTCCAGGGTGCTTCTAATCTTATATTACCATTATTTATTCACAAATATTTATTTATCTGGCAGTTAACACAGTAATAATAATAATAATAATAATAATAATAATAATTCTTTTTAGAGATGGGGGTCTTGCTATGTTGCCCAGGCTGGAATGCAGTGGTGATTCACAGGTGTGATCATAGTGCATTGCAGCCTCCAACTCCTGGGCTCAAGTGATCCTCCTGCCTCAGACTCCCCAGTAGCTAGAAATACAGGTGTGTGCCAACATGCCTGGTTCATAATGATTTTTACATATGCATTTAATTCATTTGATTTTTTTTTTTTTTTTGAGACAGAGTCTCACTCTGTTGCTGAGGCTGGAGTGCAGTGGCACCGTGTTGGCTCACTGAAACCTCCATCTCCTGGGTTCAAGCAATTCTCCTGCCTCAGTCTCCCGAGTAGGTGGGATTACAGGCACCCACCACCATGTCTGGCTAGTTTTTATATTTTTAGTAGAGACAGGGTTTCACCATGTTTGCCAGGCTGGTCTTGAACTCCTGACCTCAGGTAATCTACCCACCTCGGCCTCCCAAAGTGCTGGGACTACAGGCGTGAGCCACCGTGCCCGGCCTCATTTAATAAGTTTTAGTTCCCTTGGATCTGAAATTTGATTGTTCGACGACCAGGACATGCTGATAAGCTGTTGAACTCCTACGGATCAAATTTGCACAGAAACACCCATAGGAATGAATTATTGATCTTCATTGTATCCTCCCACTTTGAGGTAAAACCGCAGTGTTACATAGTTAAAGGTTTCAGTTGCTTCCTATTTTTTCAATTGCATGCTGTCTTAATTTAGGTCTCCAACATGTGCTCTACTTGGGGCAAAACCGATACAGGATTCACTAGGAGTCTTACTTGTGTGAACCACTCATTATAAGATTTGTGGTATAATGAACACAGTCCAGATATTGGACTACATTTATGTTATTTTTGGTAAACTTAAATTCATTTATCTTGAGGGCTCAAGTGTTGAAAACATTGTGTCTTTTCTCACTCAATTGCACTTATAGAAATTAATGTTAAACAAGATATATTGAAAATCACTGTGAATTATGGAAATGCCATAATTTAGTGAAGAGTAACTGGCGCAATATGAAAAACCATTCACTCATTTGTATGTTGCCTGCAGTCTTGAATTTAAGGAATATTACCTGTAGTGGGCCTTGAAGGAGATCTTAATGTTTATTATCTAAAGAGAAGGGCATAAATTATGCTTAGCTATTAAATAAGCATCAAGATAATAGAATAACCAATTTTTCTTGCATAATAAAATTGTTGCCACTACTGTGATAAAAGAGGCTGAACTGGTTCAGGAGTGGTCCTTTTTACTTTGCTCAAGAACACTAGAAGAATTAAAAATTTATGAATTACCTCCTAGAAACAATGATCTGGGACAGAAATGTAATAAAACACCCACTCTCCTGTGTCCTCCTGAGCTGCTCCATGCTGCTTCATGTTGTGACTGTATTAGTGTGACAACTTTCGGAAGCTCTAGAAACTGTCTTTTGGCAAAGATGAAGATTTACAAACCAAAAGATGTCTTATTGAAAATCCAGAGGCAGATGATGTAGGAAGGTAATGTTAAAATGTGAACCAAATAGAATCTCATTATGTATGTTCTGTATATTTGTAATTTTATTTTCTTTAGATCACTGATAAGTAGAAGCAAAAAAAAAAAAAAAAAAGTGAAATAAGAAGATATGGCATCAAAATCTCATACAATCAAATGTCTTCCTGGGTAAAATTGCATGAGAAATATGATATAGTTATTTTTGTATGAAATCTTCTAGTAGCATAAGCTGCCAACATTACTTCTTAAAAGAGTTACCTCTGGTTTTGAAAAGTCATTTTTTATTGTTCCTTTGACCTCTCAGATACTTCTTTGTTTTTGTTCTTTTAAGAGTATGTTAAAGCACATGTATTTGTGTAATATTTAATGCTGGAAAATAGTCCAAGTGAGACTGTTTGGTGATAGATGTAACTTAGTTTTAAGGGATGTTGGGAGGAAATTGGGGCTTTTAAATTGTAAATGGCTACAAATTGTGTGTTTCTTAAGTATTGGTGACTTAAATGGATGTTTTCATATAGAAAGGTTTTCGTTTTCTTATCTAGTGACCCCTTTCCTATTATTGTTTTCCACCGATGGCCTTTCATTCTTCAATAATGAAACACAGGAGAATATACACAATTTCAAACTTTCCATTTATCTGTTTTTGAGCTAGACTGACTTCTAGTTTAGTAAAGGTAATGGAAGTATGATTGCTCCAGTGAAACATTACCATATCGGCACTTTCTGCTTTCTACAAATTCCTGCATTTAAGTAATTTACTGAAAACTAAGCTTGGGAGGAAAAAATGTCCAACCACAGTTTATACTAATGGAATATATGTGAATAGAATTTCTAAACTCTTTAGTTAGTGAATCCCTGAGTATTGACATACATCATCTATAGAAAACAGCCAACAGATCTGTTGAAAGGCACACAAAGGAAACAGTGCCTTGTAGCTTGTAATTGTTAGAAATATGTCAGCTGCATCAAACTGACAGGTAATCTTTATTTTTTTTGTTGTTTTTTTTTGAGACGGAGTCTTGCTCTGTCTCCCAGGCTGGAGTGCAGTGGTATGATCTCAGCTCACTGCACCTCCACCTCCCGGGTTCAAGTGATTCTCTTGCCTTAGCCTCCAGAGTAACTGGGACTACAGGCGTGCACTACCAAGCCCAGCTAATTTTTGTATTTTTAGTAGAGATGGGGTTTCACCATGGTGGCCAGGATGGTCTTGATCTCTTGACCTTGTGATCCACCCTCCTTGGCCTCCCAAAGTGCTGGGATTACAGGGGTGAGCCATTGTGCCAGGCCAAACTGACAGGTAATCTTTTTGTTTGTTTGTTTTTTGTTTTTGAGATGGAGTCTCGCTCTGTTGCCCAGGCTAGAGTACAGTGGTGCAATCTTGGCTCACTGCAAGCTCCATCTCCCAGGTTCATGCCATTCTCCTGCCTCAGCCTCCTGAGTAGCTGGGACAACAGGCGCACGCCACCACGCCCGGCTAATTTTTTTGTATTTTCAGTAGAGACGGGGTTTCACTGTGTTAGCCAGGATGGTCTCGATCTCCTGACCTCGTGATCCACTCGCCTCGGCCTCCCAAAGTGCTGGGATTACAGGCGTGAGCCATTGTGCCCGGCCGAGGACAGGTAATCTTAATGTCATATTTTGCTGTGCCTTCTCAGAATGAGCAAGGAGTCTTTTCTTCCCCTCAAATAAGTCAACTGATTTTTAATTAATTAATTAATTTTTATGCAATCCTCTTCCGGGTGAGCAACTGATTTTGAAAGTTAGAATAGCATAGATCTTTTCTGATGTGGGTCAAATGATCTTTTTAAAAGGTATCCATAAAGGGTATCACTGACCCTAAAAAAAGAGCAGTCTTTTCATTTTGTCCTTTTGAACCAGAGACTGGTCATGCAAAATAGGTTTCAGAGGCAAAGCCAATGAGTTTACATTATTCTTAAGTCTGGTGGAGGGTCAACATGTTAACACTGTGAAACAAAAGAGGACTGACCTTTTCTAAAAATATGAGTTAGGCCCTGTCTTAGTCCATCTGAGTTGCTATAACAAAATACCTTAGACTATTATAAACAACATAAATGAATAGTTCACAGTTCTGAAGGCTGGCACCAAGATCATGGTGCCAGTAGAGTCAGTGTCTGGTGAGGGCTCTCTGCTTCACAGATAGCACCTTCTTGTCGCATCTTCACGTAACAGAAAGGCAAACAGGCTCCCCCAAGTCTCTTTTATTTTACTTATTTATTTTTTTCTGAAATGGAGTTTCTCTCTTGTCGCCCAGGCTGGAATACAATGGCACTATCTCAGCTCACTGCAACCTCTGCCTCCCGGGTTCAAGCAATTCTCCTGCCTCAGCCTCTTGTGTAGATGGGATTACAGGCACCCACCACAACACCCAGCTAATTTTTGTATTTTTAGTAGAGATGGGGTTTCACTGTGTTGGCCAGGCTGGTCTCAAACTCCTGACCTCAGGTAATCCACCAGCCTCAGCCTTCCAAAGTGTTGGGATTACAGGCGTGAGCCACCACGCCTGGCCCGTCTCTTTCAGAAAGGCATTAATCCCATTCATCAAGGTGGAACCCTCATGACCTAATCACCTCCCAGATGTCCACCATCCTAACGCCATGGCACTGGGGATTAAGTTTCAACATATGAATTTGGTGGGGTCACAAATCTTCAGGCCATAGTAGGCCCACATCGGTTAGACTTACTCACTTTCTAGAACTGAGTGAGCAAAGCAAACTGCCGACTGCATGATCTCAAGATGTGGCCGTGGTGACTGCCTCTTCATCACTTCTCCTTTGCAGTCACCTGTCCTCTAAGATGCAGATGAGGTGAAAATGAAATGTTAAAAGCTAAGGGGGAAAACACAGACCTGGCTTTCCTATCAATTTCTACTCCATTTTAAAATCTGGTTTTATTTATTTATTTATTTATTTTAGAGATAGGGTCTCGCTCTGTCACTTAAGCTGGAGTGCAGTGGTGTGATCATGGTTCACTGCAGCCTCAACCTCCTGGGCTCCAGTGATCCTCTCACCCAAGCCTCCCAAGTAGCTGGGACCACAGGCATGCAACACTATGCCTGGCTTATTTTTTAATTTTTTTGTAGAATCGGGGTGTCACTCTGTTGCCCAGGCTGGTCTCGAACTCCTGGCCTCAAGTGATCCTCCCGCCTTGGCCTCCCAAAGTGATTACAGGTATGAGACACCACTGCCCTGCCTGAATCAGTTTTATTTAAAGCCGTCACCATCAGATGTGTGTATGGTGCACTAAAATACTTTATTTTTTTGAAACAGGGTCTCGCTCTGTTGCCCAGGCTGGAGTGCAGTGGTGTGATCTTGGCTCACTGCAGCCTCTGCCTTCCGGGTTCAAGCAATTCTCCCACCTCGGCTGGGATTATAGGGGCACACCACCATGCCCAGCTACATTTTTAGTAGAGACAGGGTTTCACCATGTTGGCCAGGCTGGTCTCGAACTCCTGGCCTCAGGTGATCCATCTGCCTTGGCCTCCCAAAGTGCTGGGATTACAGGTGTGAGCCACCGTGCCTGGCCAATGTTTTTAACTTTAAACCAAAAACATAGTCAATACACTTTTGAGGACTCAGTAGTGTTCCTTCCAATAAACATTTATTCATTTCAATTTTTTTATCACATCCATGGTAGATTTATTAGAAATTATTGTGATTCTTTGGAAAAGTATTTATAGAAGTGTGGAAAATAATAAAGAGGCCAAAGTTTACATGATTAACATATTAGGTAGTTCAATTTTGAATAGACAAAACAATCTTGGGCCTACAGTTCCAGGATAAGAACACTGATAAACTATATCAGAGCTCTGCCACGATGAACAAAGCACCGTGCTTTTGGTACTTTGATCTTCAATATATTCCCTGCCATATTAACCCATTAAGTAGAATGTCCGTATATATTATCTCCTTTAACTCAATCCGGGACAGGGCAAAGATCATTACCCTTGTTTTATTGAGGGAAAAATGGGCACTTCGATATACAAAATGACAGAGCCTGTGTGCACAGAGGTGGAGCCAGCACTTACCGCCACAGCATTCATCCCGCAAGCTTGTTCTTCCTCACTGTCCATGGACTCATCTGGGATCTTAACCCTTTGGCTTCCAAGAAATCATTTAGCAGGACCCATAAACAAATGCTAATGGACTCATGGTGGTCTAGAGGGCCATTCCCAGGTGTTATGTATTTTACCTGATCTACCCTACTAGTGGCTTTTATAGTGGATGTTTCACCAAAGCATGAAAGATAGTTTTGTGCTAGCAAGATAATAAAACTGAGCTGTGAAGCAAGAAAGGAGAAATCCATAAAAATTCTAGTGTCCATAAAATTTTATTAGATAGCATAAGAACTCTGGGAATTATTTTTGAAAGATCCTTGTGATTGACCTAACTCTTAATTTTGTGACTGGAGCTGGCCTTGCTTTGGAGCTAGCCACAGGTTTCCTTATCTCCTGCCTCCTCAGTGCTGAGTAACTCAGTGCATTCACTCCCACAGAACTGGACTTTGGAAGGTCTGTTTTTGGCTTTGCCTCCTCTGCAGGTGGGGTGCAACCAAGTCAAGATGCTTCCTCTGGAATAGAGTTAATTCTGGATATCTTAGGAACATATCTGGATTCCAATCTGTGGAATGTCCATGATTTTTCTTTTTTTTTCTTCCTTTTACCATTATCTTCTTATTAAAATTTCTGTGGTGGCATATGCTTGTAATCCTAGCAGTTGGGGATGCTAATGTGGGAGGATTGCTTGGGACTATGAGTTCGAGGATACAGTGAGCCATGATTGTGCCACTGCACTCCAGCCCAGGCAACAGAGAGAGACCCTATCTCAAACAAACAAACAAAAAATTTTCATCAGGTAATTAGCAGTTGGAAAGAGAAGTTAGAAGATGGGGGAACTAGCAATATAAAACAGTATATGGTCCTGATATCTAGGGCTGGGTGTCCGGATGAAGAGTGCTCAGAGAAGCTTTTATGGAAAAGGCAGTAATGCAACTGAGCCTTAGTGAATGGATAGGGTTAGGATAGCCTGAGAGGAGAGGAGAAGATGCCACGTCCAATTATTTTTCTTTCATTTTTATTTTTATTTTTCTTTTTGAGAGAGAGTCTCACTCTGTTGGCCAGGCTGGAGTGCAGTGGCACGACCTCGGCTCACTGCAACCTCTGTTTCCTGGGCTCAAGCAATTCTGCCTCAGCCTCTGGAGCAGGTGGGATTATGGGCGTGTGCCACCACGCCTGGCTAATTTTTGCAGTTTTAGTAGAGACAGGTTTTACCATATTGGCCAGGCTGGTCTTGAACTCCTGAACTCAGGTGATCTGCCCGCCTCAGCCTCCCAAAGTGCTGGGATTACAGGCGTGAGCACCGCGCCTGGCTTCTTTCTTTTTTTAAGAGACAGGGTCTCATGCTGTCACCCAAGCTTGTGTGTTCAGTGGTGTGGTCATGGCTTACTGTAACCTCCAACTGCTGGGCTCAAGTGATCCTGTCTCAGCCCCCCAAGTAGCTGGAACTACAGGCACACATCACCACACCTGGCTGATTTTTAATTTTTTTTTTTTTCTAGAGATGGGATCTTGCCATGTTGCCCAGGCTGGTCTTGAACTCCTGGGCTCAAGTGATCCTCTCACTTCAGCCTTCTGAGAAGCTGGGATTACAGGTGTGAACCACTGCACTTGGCCAATTCTTTTTGTTGTTTTTGTTTCAGAGAAAATCATATGAATTCTCTTTGAGGTTACACTCTTTGGACTATGTCTTGGGCAGAACTTTTTCTTTTTTCCTATTTGTTGTGGTATGTTAAAGCAGTGTTTCACTGAAAGCTTTAAGACACCTAGCATCTGAGCATTCTAAATCAGAAAGTCAAATAATCTTGGCTTTCCCATCTGATGGCTGGCCCCTTGGAAGAAGTCATTTAACTTGTCTGGATCTGTTTTCTCATCTGAAAAAATAGGGTTGATATTACCTTCTTCTCAATGCTTACAGAAATTGAGAAATTTGCCTACGTTGAGAAGAACATGGGCCTTCCACTTAGTAAAGAGCTCAGTCAAGAACAATATTCTCTTCCCTCTTCACAGGCCATAAATGATAGATTCATTTTATAAGTAGGCGACAGCCAGCACGACTCCTGGCAGCATGCATTAAGAATGTGGTAACTCCGCTCAAATGCTTGGCTCTGGAATTTGGGTCAGGCTTCCTGGAAACTCAAGCCTGACCTTTCGCTGGTGGCCACCTGGAGACCCCTCATACTTGTCTGGGAAATGGATAGTGGCACCACAGTTCACATTTCCCAGTACATTGCCATCCACAACCCTCTAGACATGCTAGCTGTCAAGAGAAGTAAAGGACAACAGAATTTAGGACTGAAAAGTGCTGAGTCCAGGCATATATGTTAACAAGTGAGGACATTTGTTAGCCAAGGACAAGTGCATATTGCTAGGTAATCAGAAGTTTTCCACTGAGCTGGTCCAGCTCAGAGCTATAGTAATTTTTCTTATGTATATTTTAATGAATGACTTTCAAAAAGCCCACAGCAGTGCAATCAGATGAGGGATACTTGCTAGTTAAGCCCACTGTCTACCAGGAGAGAGGGAGAGATGGCTTTCTATAATTAAGGCCACTAAGGGGGAGAACCCGGATCTGATTTTGGAGCTTGTTCTAAGTCTAGAAAGCAAAGAAAGGCCCTCTAGCAAGCAAAATAACATCTCTTTAAAAGCTAAATGTAATTTCAGAGTGCATCAGGTACACACCTGTAAGTCCTGTGTCCCTATGCTCCAGGGTTTCTGTTGAAAGAATAACAAAAAGAAGTGACAAGTAATTCTAGTCAGAGAAACAGAACCAAGGCAAAAAAAAAAAAAAAAAAAGAAAAGAAAACCCCAAAAAACACACCAAAAAACAAAAAACAAAAAAATGCCAAAAAAAAAAAAAAAAACACCTCCCAAACAAACAAAGAAACCCTCCCCTTGGCCAGGCAGTGGCTCACGCCTGTAATCCCAGCACTTTGAGAGGTCCAGGTGGACGAATCATGAGGTCAAGAGATCGAGACCATCCCGGTCAACATGGTGAAACTTTGTCTCTACCAAAAATACAAAAATTAGCTGGGCGTGTGGCGCACGCCTGTAGTCCCAGCTACTTGGGAGGCTGAGGTGGGAGAATCGCTTGAACCTGGGAGGCGGAGGTTGCAGTGAGCCGAGATCACGCCACTGCACTCCAGCCTGGAGACAGAGCAAGACTCCATCTCAAAAAACAAAAAAACAAGGAAAAAAACCCCTCCCTTAAACACCTACTCGTAACACTGGAAGGTGGGAACTTCTGTGAATTTGCTTCAACTACATAACTAGGCTCTTAATGCACAGCAGGGCCGCCATCTTGCAAGTCTGCAAGGGCTTCCGTTCTCTGCTTCTTGCTCTAACATTCAGTGACTCAGCAGAGAGGGGGGCTCGTGCTGAAGAAGGTGTTTATTCTCTGAGGGATGAGGTTAGCGTTGGTGTTGGGGACAGGGAAGAGAAGATCTTAGAGGTGAGAAAATGATGTTATGGTTACTATCTTCTTTCCCTCTTTTCTTCGCCTTGTCATTAAATGGTGCAGAAAACGGGTCAGCTTTTGGAAGTGTTTGAAAATAGCCTTTTAATGTTTTAGGCAGCTGACTAAACTCTTGTTCAGAGCGGACTTTGGACCAGAAAATGGAATCATCACTTGGGGAAAAGGGAAATTAAAGGCTGTTTTAATTATGTGAAGAAAAACATTGATACAGTACTTTGCTGTTACTTAATGATGATGCTATTTGCAGACTCCCTTTTGATGAAGAAATCAGCCTTCTTAGGAAGGAAGAGGCTTTTTTTTTGAGACGGAGTCTCAGTCTTGAAGTCCAGGCTGGAGTGCAGTGGTGCCATCTTGGCTCACTGCAACCTCCACCTCCTGAGTTCAAGTGATCCTCCCAGCTCAGCCTCCCAAGTAGCTGGGATTACAGACACCCACCATCATGCCTGGCTAATTTTTGTATTTTTAGTAGAGATGGGATTTTGCCATGTTGGCCAGGTGGGTCTTGAACTCCTGGCCTCAAGTGATCCGCCTGCGTTGACCTCCCAAAGTGCTGGGATTATAGCCGTGAGCCACTGTATCTGGCCAGAAGATGAATCTTAAGGCACCTCGGAAAAGGATACCCTAATTAGAATGGAGGATTTGAAAGACGGTAGAGTAAAAGATTTTCTATAGGGAGTGTTTTTTTGCCCACCCCAAAGCCACAGGGTAAATTTTATCTGCTCCTGAGATTGATTATATTTCTGAAAGAAGTGATTAGTTGATGAGATGAATCCTGTATCCCCTCCACCACTCTCCACCATATCCAAGTCTGGACTTCCCTTTTGTTTGGTTTTGTTTTCAGTGTAAATAAGATGAGTGTCAAGTGTCATTGTATAATATAAGCCAAATCTTTTTTTTTTTTTTTTTTTTTTTGAGACGGAGTCTTGTCTGTCACCCAGGCTGGAGTGCAGTGGCCAGATCTCGGCTCACTGCAAGCTCCGCCTCCCGGGTTCACGCCATTCTCCTGCCTCAGCCTCCCGAGTAGCTGGGACTACAGGCACCCACCACCTCACCCGGCTAGTTTTTTGTAATTTTTAGTAGAGACGGGGTTTCACCGTGTTAGCCAGGATGGTCTCGATCTCCTGACCTCGTGATCCGCCCGTCTCGGCCTCCCAAAGTGCTGGGATTACAGGCTTGAGCCCCCGCGCCCGGCCATATAAGCCAAATCTTAATTTAAATGTCTTTTTGTTGATCAGCCTTTTCAATGGAAAAGTTAATTCTTTAAAAATAACTGAAAGAAAATATTTCAGGGTTTTCAGATAGTCTGTGCTAATTGAACTTATAATGATATATCCACAAATAGTCAACTTAGCTGAAATTTGGCATATATGTTAAAAGTAAGAATGAATTAAAAGCATGTTGTGACACTGCTGGTAATGTAGATATACTTGGTACAGCAAAATCAGGGGACTAAATCATTATTGCAATGCTTTTTAACCTGGGGCCTGTGGATGGTCCTTAGAAGTTCTAATGAACGCCTTGGTATTGAAGGTAAGATTTTGGGTGTCTATGCTTTTGTCACTGGAGAGGATTGGTAGCTTTCATCAGATGCTCAACAAAAGGATCCGTGTCTCACCAAAAAGTTAAGAACCACAGACATTTGAACATACTCTGTACATTGGACTAAAAAAAAAAATTGATCAAAAGTAACTTACCCTGGCATCCATATCTTCTCTTTCCACTCTGAAAGGCTTAGAATATTAGATATTATAAGATATACAACTTAACTTTCTTTTTTTTTTTTTTTTTTTGAGACGGAGTCTTGCTCTGTCGCCCAGGCTGGAGTGCAGTGGCGCGATCTCGGCTCACTGCAAGCTCCGCCTCCCGGGTTCACGCCATTCTCCTGCCTCAGCCTCCCGAGTAGCTGGGACTACAGGCGCCCACAACCGCGCCCGGCTAATTTTTTGTATTTTTAGTAGAGACGGGGTTTCACTGTGGTCTCGATCTCCTGACCTTGTGATCCGCCCGCCTCGGCCTCCCAAAGTGCTGGGATTACAGGCGTGAGCCACCGCGCCCGGCCAACTTTCTATTTAGAATTTTAAATTCCAATGCAATGGCTATAAAAATTATTTCACGAATAAAGAAAGTCTATAAAAAAGAGACACACTGGGGCCTGGCGCAGTGACTCATGCCTGTAATCCCAACACTTTGGGAGGCCGATGCAGGTCGACCACTTGAGGTCAGGTGTTTGAGACCATCCTGACCAACATGGTGAAACCCTGTCTCTACTAAAAATGCAAAAATTAACTGGAATGGTGGCACGCACCTGTAGTCCCAGCTACTCGGGAGTCTGAGGCAGGAGAATTGCTTGAACCCAGGAGGCAGAGGTTGCAGTGAGCTGGGATCACGCCACTGCACTCCAGCCTAGGCGACAGAGTGAGACTCCATCTTTAAAAAAAAAAAAAAAAGAGAGACATATTGTCTTTGACTATGGGATGGTCTTAATAATGCAGATGAAAATTTTCCTCAGACCTGGTGGACTATGTGGAGGAAGAGGGTGTGTTGGATGGCCCCAGTAGTGCTGTGGGCAAAAAATGTCACCTGGACGCCACTGGGAGGCGCTGTGGTACAGGGAGTGACAGGAACCCAGCCTCTACCATTGCCTCAGCTTCCAACTCCTGGGAGACCTTGGACAGGTCACTTAATGTCACTCTGGGTCAATTTTGTTATCTGCAAAATAAAGAATTCTTTTCTCAATGTGTTTCGATGAGACTAAGATGTGATAAATGGCAAAGCGCTTTTTTTTTTTTTGAGACGGAATTTCGCTCTGTCGCCCAGGTTGGAGTGCAGTGGCGTGGTCTTGGCTCACCGCAACCTCTGCTTCCCGGGTTCAAGTGATTCTCCTGCCTCAGCCTCCCGAGTAGCTGGGATTACAGGCATGCGCACCACCATGCTGGCTAATTTTTGTATTTTTAGTAGAGACGGGATTTCACTGTGTTGGTCAGGCTGGTTTCAAACTCCTGACCTCAGGTAATCTGCCTGCCTCAGCCTCCCAAACTGCTAGGATTACAGGTGTGAGCCACCTGCATGGCCTGGCAAAGCAGTTTTTAAAACGTGCACCATGGTCATTAAAATAAATATGTAGATAAAGTTTGCCAAGATATATTAAGACTAAGGTGCAGAGTAGTAATTTATAGCATGATGGAGTTTGTGTATGAATTTTTACTCAAACATATAGGTGATATATGCATTTTTTTCTAGAAAAATAAGAGCTGTGGTTATCTTTATGGAATAGACTAGGAGGGGGGAGGGAGGCTTTACTCTTCATTTTATTATTTCTATTAAAAATATTAACAGGGGGCCAGTGCTGTGGTTTCTGCCTGTAGTCCCAGCTACTTGGGAGGCTGAGGTGGGAGGAGCCCAGGAGTTTGAGGCTGCAGTGAGCTGTGATGGTGACACTGCACTCCAACCTGGGCAACACAGTAAGATCATGTCTTGAAAAAATATTTAAGCTGGGTGTGGTGGCTCACGCCTGTAATCTCAGCACTTTGAGAGGCTGAGACAGGCAGATCTCCTGAGTCCAGGAGTTGGAGACCAGCCTGGCCAACATGGTGAAACCCTGTCTCTACGAAAAAAGAAAAATTAGCGGGGCATGGTGGTGTGAACCTGTAATTCCAGCTACTCAGGAGGCTGAGGCACGAGAATTGCTTGAGCCTGGGAGGTGGAGGTTGCAGTGAGCCAAGAGTGTGTCACTGCACTCCAGCCTGGGCGACAGAGTGAGACCCTACCACAAACACACACAAAAAATAAAAAAAAAAATGAAATGTATATAAATATATACTATATAAAAATATAAATATAAAAACATATATTTATGTAACGTATAATATACATTGAAATATATATTAATATATATTGTTTATATATTTATATATCTGTATAGCGGGATTATGGGCTGTTTTGTTTTCTCTGTTATTTCCTCTTGAAAAACTAAAAATAATTTAAAAAATTGAAAGACTCTTGGGAAGAGGGTGCTGTGTAGTTGTTAGGGGGGACTGTTATTAATGAAGAATAATCGTAGCTGATTTAAGGCCTGATCATAGGATAGTGTTTACAGGAAGATGCTGCCCAAGGATGAGGAAGCATCCCGGATTCATTCTCTGGTCCCTTAAATAGAGCAAACCAAGTGACGGTTTTCCTCTCCTAAGAAATCTGTGTCCCTGGCATGCCATCCTGTGAAACTGTGCTGCTGGATTTATTTGCAGGTAACTGCTTCATGCTGGCACCGCTGGAGAGCATTGCCCCAGCAACTGCCCCCCTCCCAGTTTTCTCCCCTTTCCACTGGACCATTCTCTCCTCACATGAAGGCCTTCCCTAACTCTTGCCTTTCTCATTTGCATTTTCAGAAAATCCTCTCTTGACCCTAACTTCTTTGTCTCTTTGCTTTCTTTCATTCACTGGGTTCTCTAAAGAGGATTCTGTACTGTACTGTCTCTCTCCAGGTCCTCTCCTCCCATTCTCTCTGTCAGCTTTGTTTTTTTATTGAGACAGAATCTCGTTCTGTCACCCAGGCTGGAGTGATTGGTGCAATCTCAGCTCACTGCAACCTCCAGCTCCTGAGTTCAAGTGATTCTCCTGCCTCAGCCTCCCGAGTAGCTGGGATCGCAGGTGCGTGCCACCACGCCTGGCTAATTTTTTTGTATTTTTAGTAGAGATGGGGTATTGCCACATTGGCCAGGTTGGTCTTGAACTCCTGGCCTCAAGTGATCCACCCACCTCAGCCTCCCAAGTGCTGGGATTACAGGCAAGGGACACTGCGCCTCGCCCTTCCTGCTATCCTAATGCCCCAGGGCTGGGGCATCTCTGCTCCTCTTCACACTCACTCTCCAGGGGCCCTCTTCCAGTCTCAGGGGCTTAAACTCCATACACATATATGGCCTCAACTCCTAAATTTGGACCTTTTTTTCTGAATTCCAGAGCTATCTATTCATCTCCTCTTGGATGTCTAATATGCAATAAAAAATCAACACGACCAAAGCTGGACTCCTGAGTCACCACACCTTCCTGTCCTTCAACTTGCTCATCCCATAGGCTTCCCTCTGTTGCTCAGACTAAACGTTTTGTAGTCATGCTTTACTTCTCAGTTTTTCCCACCCCCTATGTTGCATATATCAGCAAATCCTGTTGGCTCTCCCTTCAAAATATATCCAGAATCTGACCCCTTCCCGTTGTCACAGCTACCCACTTGTCTAAGCCCCTTTAGCTCTTGTTTGGGTAATTGCAATAAACTGCTCATTGGTATCCATGTTACCATCCCGTAACAGAGTATTCTGAGCAGCTCAAGAGATCACTTTGTTTATTTTTGTTTTTTGATTTGTAGTCATTCCATTTAACTTTAATTTTTAATTTTTTTTTAGATATGAGGTCTCACTTGTTGCCCAGGCGGGGCTGGAACTGCTGGCCTCAAGTGATCTTCCTGCCTTGGCCTCCCAAAGTGCTGGGATTACAGGCGTGAGCCACTGTGTAATTTTTATTTTAGATTTGAGGGTACATATGCAGGTTTCTTTTCTTTTCTTTTCTTTTTTTTTTTTTGAGATAGAGTCTTGCTCTGTCGCCCAGGCTGGAGTACAGTCACGCGATCTCAGCTCAACGCAAGCTCTGCCTCCCAGGTTCACACCATCCTCCTGCCTTAGCCTCCCGAGTAGCTGGGACTACAGGCACCCGCCACCATGCACGGCTAATTTTTTTGTATTTTTAGTAGAGACGGAGTTTCACTGGCTTAGCCAGGATGGTGTCAATCTCTGGACGTCGTGATCCACCTGCCTTGGCCTCCCAAAGTGCTGAGATTATAGGCTTGAGCCACCGCACCCGGCCCATATGCAGGTTTCTTACAAGCGTGTATTGTGTGATGCTGAGGTTTGGGCTTCTACTGATCCTGTCACCCATATATTTTCAGCCCTTGTCCCCCTCTCTCCCTCCCTCCCCCCTTTTGAAGTCCCCAGTGTCTATGGTTCTTGTCTTTATGTCTGCATGTACCCAGGGCTTAGCTCCCACTTATATGTGAGAACATGTAATATTTGGTTTTGTGTTTCTGGGTTGGTTTGCATAGAAAAATGGTCTCCAGCTGCATCCACATTGATGGAAAGGACATGCTTTTATTCTTTTTAATGGCTGCATAGTATTCTATAGAGTATATGCACCACATTTTCTTTATCCAATCCATTGTTGATAGGCACCTGGGTTGATTCCATGTTTTTGCTAAAGTGAATAGCACGGCAGTGAACATACAAGTGCATGTCTTTTAAAAAATATTCCCCAGAACTAAGCAGAACATGTGTCTTTGTGGTAGAACAATCTATTTTCCTTTGGATATATATCCAGTAATGGGATTGCAAGGTCAAATGGTAGTTCTGTTGTTAGTTCTTTGAGAAATCTCCAAACTGCTTTCCACAGGGGCTGAATTAATTTACATTCCCCCTAACCGTGTGTGAGCACTCCCTTCAAAGAGATCATTTTGAAACATAAGTCAGATCATGTCTCTCTTCTGCTTGAAATCCTTCAATGGATCCCCTTGTTGCTGAGAATAAAAGCCCAAATCCTAAAGCCCTACATGATGTACCCTCCTCTCACTCTGTCACACTTACCTCCTCTGCTCTCTGCCTTGATGTCACGGATTCAGCCACGCTGGACTCCTTGCTATTCCTTATAGATGACACACGTGTTCTCAGCCCAAGACCATTGCACTTACTGTTCTTTCTGCCTAGAATGTTCTTCCTCCAGGTCTCACCTCTCGTCTTCCAGTTTTGTGTTTATATGCCACCTAATCCATGAAGCCTACTCTGACAACCCCATTTACAATAGCAATGCACACCTGACTTCTTCCACCCACATTCCCTATGCCACTTTCTCTGTTTTACCTTTTCCTAAAGTGCTTACCATCTAACACATGCATACATAGATATATACATGCACATATGCATACATGTATGCACACATGTATACACACATGTATGTATAGCTACTTGCTTGTCTGTTGTCTGTCTTTCCCATGAGAGTATCAGCTTCATTAATATGGGAGCTTTATTTTGTTCCCTGCTGTATTCCTGGTGCCTAGAATAGTGGCACATTATAGTCTGTCAATATATATTCACTGAATGAGTGAATGAACTGTCTAAATTTTCCCCACCCCCAAGGCAAGTGGCAGGAGCAGAAATTTTAAAGCATTATTTTGGTTGCCTTCTGCTTGATGTGAGCTGGCCAGCTGGTTACCCTGTGAAATGGGAGGAGCCTTCTTATTCCTTTCCAAAACTGAGCCTGGTCAGGGACCACATAGTTCCTCCAAGTTATGGGCTCACAGGGATTCTCATGGGACATTTAGTCAGCACATCTTCCCCTTTGATCTCCCACAGCATACTTGGGGAGCCAACATTTATGTCTATCTGTGAGCCTGGCCCACAGCCTGCTTTGCCTTCAGATGTATCAATGTTTGGCTTTTGGGTAGAGATGCCAAACAAGGAAAAGAAGATTGTTATTGGGGCTAGGAATTACTTCCAAAAGCCAAATGTGAGAGAAGTGCTACCACAAAGGTTAGCACACACAAATAGCCCGAAAACTGGCTGGAACAATTCTGCTTGCTACAAATAGAGATGAAAAGACATTTCTAAATGTAGTCCCAAACAACCATACTGCCAGAATTGGAAGGGCATTCATTTCCTTCCCTCCTTTTCCCCTCCCTTCCTTCCTTTCTTCCTCCTTCAAAGAGGACACGAAGGGCCAGTGAAATGAGACAAATCTCCAGGGTCACACAGTTAGTGGCAGAGTCAGAGCCAAAACTCAGGTTTCCTAATTCTTACTCTTTACAATATACTATTGTGGTGCCTTCCCAGTAAGCAAGGGAATAGTAAGAAAAAATTTCAATTAAATATACTAGAGAAGTTAATTGCTTAGTTCTCAAAAAGCTCAGTGCTGGTGAACAACTAGCCAGAGTGTCACCCAAGAGACGGAAAAATGGACATTTCCAGCTGGGCGCAGTGGCTCATACCTGTAATCCCAGCACTTTGGGAGGCTGAGGTGGGTGGATCACTTGAGCTCAGGAGCTCAAGACCAGCTTGGGCAACATGGTGAAATCCTGTCTCTACAAAAAATACAAAAATTATCTACAAAAATTACAAAAATTAGCCGGGTGTGGTGGCATATGCTTATAGTCCCAGCTACTTGGGAGGCTGAGTTGGAAGGATGACTTGAGCCTGGGAGGCGGAGGTTACAGGGAGCTGAGATCGCGCCACTGCATTCCAGCCTGGGCAACAGAGCCAGACCCTGTCTCAAAAAAAAAAAAAAAGTTTTTAATGGTGTAACAATATATCTATATTTACATGTATCTTTGTAATAGATACATATATAGAATGCACATAAAATTTGGAATACTCATTCTCAGGATACACAGATTCTCCAAAGAAGCTACTTAGACATGGTGCCTGGAAGTCCTGGAAGTCAAATCCATGATTTAACTCCAGTGACTACATTCTACACCATCATGTGATAGAAGATAAGACTAAAATATATTTTTTGTATTTTCTTTATAGTTTTGTGACCTTTGTAACAAGGGAGCTTTGGCATGATAGTCATCTTAAATAAATCAAAACATGATTTAATAAAAATGCCATTTTACAAAACTGTAAAACTCTTAGCAGGAAACATAGGTGTAAATCTTCATGACATTGGAGTAGGCAACAGTTCCTTAAATATGACGCCAAAGGCATAAGCAACAAAAGAAAAAATAGGTCAATTAAACTTTATCAAAATAAAAAACTTCTGTGCATAAAAGGACTATCAAGAAAGCAGGAAACCTGGGCATGGTGGCTCATCCATGTAATCCCAGCACTTTGGGATCCTGAGGTGGGAGGATCACGTGAGGCCAGGAGTCTGAAACCAATAGGGGTAACTTAGTGAGACCTCATCTCTGCAAAAATTTTTTTTTAAATTTAAAAATTAGCTGGGCATGGTGGTGTGCCTGTAGTCCCAGTTACTCAGAAGGCTGAGGTGGGAGGATCACTTGAGCCTGGGAGGTCGAGGCTGCAGTGAGTCATGATCGTACCACCACTGCACTGCAGCCTGGGGACCCTGTCTCAAAAAAAAAGAAAAAAAAGAAAAAAAAAGAAAATAGAGAAGATAACTCACAGAATGGGAGAAAACATTTGTAAATAAAATATTTGTAAATCTTATCTCTGATCAGGATCTGGTATCAAAAATATATTTAAACAACTCATAAAAGAATAAAAAGACAATTGCATTTAAAAATGGGCAAAGAATCTGAACAGACATTTCTCCAAAGCAGATATACAAATGACCAATAAGAACATAAAAGGATGCTCAACATCATTAGTCATTAGGGAAATAAATCAAAACCACAGTGAGATACCACTTCACACCCACTGGGATGGCTATAATTAAAAAAAAAAAAAGAAACACCAGAAAATAAGTGTTAGCAAGGATGTCGAGAAATTAGAACACTCATAACATTGCTGGTGGGAAGACAAAATCCTCAGCCACTTTAGGAAACAGTCTGGCAGTTCCTTAAAAGGTTAAAGTTACCTTATAACCCAGAAATTCCATTCCTGAGTAAATACTCAAGACAACCGAAAACATACATTCACACAAGAACTTGTGCATGAATGCTCATAGCAGCATTGCTCATAACAGCATTACTCATGAATGCTCATAACAGCATTACTCACAATAGTCAAAAGAAGGAAACAGCCCAAATGGCCACCAGCCGATGAATGGATAAACAAAATGTGGCACACAGTGGAATATTATTTAGCCATAAAAAGAAACGAAGTACTGATGCATGCTAGAACATGAATGAACCTTGAAAACATTATGCTAAGCTAGAGAAGCCAGACAGAAAGGGCCACATACTATATGATTACATTTATAGGAAATATCCAGAATAGGCAAATCCAGAGACACAAAGTAGATTAGTGATTGCCGGGAGATGGATGGAGGGAGGAATTGGGAGCAAGTGCTAACAGGTATAGGGTTCATTCTTGGTGTGATGGAAATGTTCTGCAGTTAGACAGTGGTGATGGTTGCATAACTCCATGAATTTGCCACTGAATTATACATTTCAAAATGGTTAGAATTGTGAAAATTTTATCTCAATAAAAAATGGTATTTTACAAGCTTTAAGTGATACATATATTTGAATCATCTAATTTAAATTAAGTTTCTGTGTTCTGTTTTTTTTTTTAAAGAGATGGGGTCTTGCTCTGTTGCCCAGGCTGCAGTGCAGTGGCACAATCTTAGCTTACTTCAGCCTCAAACGCCTGGACTTAAGCGATCCTCCTGCCTCAGCCTCCCAAGTAGCTGAGACTACAGGCATGTGCCACCACACCTGACTAATTTTGAAAACTGTTTCTAGTGGTGGGGTCTCACTATGTTCCCTAGGCTTGTCTCGAAATCCTGGGCTCAAGTCATCCTCCTGCCTTGGCCTCCCAAAGTGTTCGGATTATAGGCACAAGCCACCACACACAGGCTTCCGAGTTCTTTATTGCAAGCAAGCTTTGTTTCTCTTTTATATTCTGTCAGGGTTTGATTTTGAGGCATCTCCAGGTTGGGGTTTGGGAATATGCTTGTTGAATTTTATGTGGTTGTTATACCTCACCTCCTGCCCAGCTAGTTCATAGTCTCACTTTCAGAAGGTAGTAAGGAAATCTGGCCTTCACTAAAATCATGTCTACCGAATGGCAAAACGCTGGTGAATTTCATTAAAAAAATCAAGCTGCAAAAACTAGACTCTTAGAAGTCAAGATTGTGGTTGCCCTTGGTTGGGGGATGCAGATGACAATAATTTGTAAGGAAACATGAGGGAGGTTTCTGCAGTGCTAAGGATATTCTGTTTTTGGATCTGGATGCTGGTTACAGGGGTGTGTTTGATTTGTGAAAATTCGTCTTGTGGTACACTTACACAATGTGCACTGTTCTGCATGTTTGTTATACTTCAATACCAAGTTCATAATTCAGTTCAACCTCCAGATAGATGTATGATATCAACAAATTGGTGTAATTAACTGGGTACCAGAGTTCACTGACTTGGCCTGCTGCCTTTGAGATGACACCCGGCCATGGCCATGGATTCGAAAAGGTTTTGTTTCCATGGACAGCTGCATAGGTCAGAGCTCTGCATCAGGGCCCTGTTATCCTCACCATCTCCTAACAATGGATTTCAACAGCAAGGCCGTGTCTCAGCAGTGCCTCCTATGTATTGGGGCTGCTGGAATATAAACCCCTGGAGGAGGTGATGCTTTGAGTCAGGAGTAGCACTACCAGGCAGGCGTACTCCACTCCCTGCTCTGCCACTGGTGCCAGACCCCCAGAAACTATCACAGTGCTTGCCCTTTCCACCTGGACCCAGAGATGCCATGGTGGGTACCCATGACAAACTGACCCAACTGACATTCTAGTGGGCTCAGGCTCACAATACTAGATCTAAAATATTCCATGCTAAATGTATTTCAGCATTAAGATATTTTTGAATTTTAGAAAGGTGATACATAGCATTTAGTATATATTATACCATACTGGCAACATGGTCTGGGGTAGCTTTCTGTAATCAGACAGTGATGAATTTTTCCACTAAATGGAATAAAGACTACAAATAGTCTCATGTCAATTCAGTCCAAAGTGTGCTACCAAATGAGTCTGTGTCAAACTTCAAAAAGTTTTCTAGGCTGGGCGCAGTGGGTCATGCCTGTAATCCCAGCACTTTGGGAAGTGGAGGTGGGAGGATCACTTGAGTCCAGGAGTTCAAGACCAGCCTGGGCAACATAGTGAAACCCCATCTCTACAAAAAGAAAAAAAAAAATTAACCAGATGTGTTGGCATGTTCTCATAGTCCTAGCTACTCGGTAGGCTGAGGTGGGAGGATCACCTGAGCCCAGGAGGTCAAGTCTGCAGTGAGCTGTGATTGTACCACTGCACCCCAGCCTGAGTGACAGGGCGAAAACGTGCTAAAAAAAAACCAAAAAAACAAAAAAACCGTTTTTTTGGTATTCAGTTTGGGGATTTTGGAATTGCTCATGAGGTAGAACATGAGTCTGTCTCAGTCAGTTTCACCACTAAATAAATGAGTTTTAGTTCTTTCTCGACAGAGGTTCATGGGCAGAGGTGCTGAGTGGCACCTCTGGGGAAAGGTTTACTATGGGGAGGAATTTCACAATTAACTCAGGCTCCAGCTGTGCCTCTAGGTCGGTTAATGTAGGTGGATGAGTGGCAAGATGATAACCTTGAAGGGACAGAGATGCCTGGGTAGCACAATCCTTTTTTGGATTCTACTCTCCTCTGTAGCACCTGCTAAGCTGTCAATGCTTGTTAACATTTCATTGATTTCTGTAGCACATTAGGGCCTTCCTGGAGTATTCAACTATAGCCAAGTTTATAATGTAAAATTTCTGGAGACTAATATTTATCTAAATTAAGTTAATTATAGGGATGATAAAGCTCACTTAGACATGTGTTTTGAAGAGATTAGAGTTGAATTTCCTAAACAAGAAGCAAGGGAAACCTTTCCTAGAAAATCGATTTGCCATCCTTCATGCTGATCATTTATGGGACATAAGTTCACTGTGGGAATGGCTTCTAAATGCCTCTGTTCAGAACCCTCTATTGGAGTGAGAGGAGAATAAAGAGACAGTTCTCACTTCACACTGGGAGAGTGTTCTCCTGCAGTCCCAAACGTAAATCTTGGTGTAAACTCTTTAAAAGGAGCAGTAAAGAAGGTGATGGTAAGAGCTCATATATGTGTGTCTAGGGATGAAAGATGGTAGCCAAAGGGAGGGAGTAGTTTGTAAGCTGATTCCAGTTGTAGCTGATAATTACATTTTACTGTGTTGTCATTTTTTTTTTTTTTTTGGTTTTTGAGACAGAGTCTCGCTCTGTCGCCCAGGCTGGAGTGCAGTGGCACGATCTCAGCTCACTGCAACGTCTGCCTCCCGGGTTCAAGCTATTCTCCTGCTTCAGCCTGCTGAGTAGCTGGGAGTACAGGCACTCGCCACCACACCTGACTAATTTTTGTATTTTTAGTGGGGATGGAGTTTCACCATGTTGGCCATGCTGGTCTTGAAATCCTAACCTCAAGTGATCTGCCTGCCTCAGCCTCCCAAAGTGCTGGGATTACGGGCATGAGCCACCGCGCCCAGCCTATGTTGTCATTTTTATGGGTTGTGACAACCTCAGAAACCTTCCTGCCTTCCCCTTGTCACCACCATCATCTTTTTCCTATCATTAAATTTCATTTTGATTAGTTTAATAGATGTTTACTGCATGATTTTCATTGAAGATGCTACAAAAATGGTAGGTGTTGGAGAAATGAAACTAAGACCTGGTCTTTGCTCTTTGTATCAGTCCGTTCTTGCACTACTATAAGGAAATACCTGAGACTGCGTAATTTGTAAAGAAAAGAGGTTTACTTGGCTCATGGTTCTGCAGGCTGTATAGGAAGCATGATGCTTGGCTTTTGGGGAGCTCTCAGGAAACTTACAATCATGGTAGAAGGCAAAGGGGAAGTCAACACTTAACATGGCTAGAACAGAGAAAGAGAAAGCAGGAAGGGGAGACGCTGCACACTTTTAAATGACCAGATCTCATGGGAACTCACTACCACGAGAACAGCACCAAGAGGAAAATCCACCTGATCCAATCACCTCCAACACTGGGAATTAAAATTGACATGAGATTTGGGCAGGGACACTCATCCAAACCATTTCCTCTCTAAAGTTTATAGTCTGATGAGGTAGACAAATAAATTTAATAGTTATGTATGTACAGTAAGATAAATTTCTAAGTCTTGATATAGAAGTATTCATAAAGTGTTATGGGAGCACAGAGGGGATATCCAAATCAGCCCGAGTTAGAGGTAGGGAGAGTTTCTAATGAAAAATAATTTTTTTTTTTTTTGAGATGGAGCCTCGCTCTGTTGCCCAGACTGGAGGGCAGTGGTATGATTTTGGCTCACTGCAACCTCTGCTTCCTGGGTTCAAGCACTTCTCCTGCCTCAACCTCCTGAGTGACTGGGATTATAGGCACCTGCCACTATGCCCATTTGATTTTTGTATTTTTACTAGACATGGGGTTTTGCCATGTTGGCTAGGCTGGTCTTGAACTCCTGACCTCAGTTGATCCGCTGCCTTGGCCTCCCAAATTGCTGGGATTACAGTTGTGAGTCACTGCACCCAGCGAAAATGATGCTTTTGAATTGACTTTTATTGCCTAACATTTAAAAAAATTTAAATAAAACGCACAGATTGTGATGTAGCTCAATCAATTTTGACAATTGTATACATCCGTATTGACACCACCTCAATAGAGATATAAATCATAGTCATTTTCATCAACACAGAAAGTTCCTTTGTACTTCTTTCCAGCCAGTATCCCACCCCCAGCCACCTCCTCAGAGGCCACCAGATGAACTGCCTTTGGCCTGGGCATTTACAATTAGGAGGAGTGGTGGAAGGGCAGGTCCATGGAGGGAACAGTGTACAAAGGCATGGATGTGTGAGAGATTGTGGCACATGTAAGGGATCTCCAGCCCTCTGATCTCATCTTTTTGGGCTGAGGGCAAGTCATCTTTGTTAAATGAATGTTTGACAGAGATGAGGCTAAGTGCCAGGTCACCAAGGGATGGGACATTCAAGCAACTTGACTTTCATCCTGTAAGACAAAGGGGGCCATGGAAGGGTTTCAGGCAGGGTAGTGGTCTTCATGGTACACTAAGACTTTGATTTAATTAATTAATTATTTTAGAGACAGCGTCTTGCTCTGTCACCCAGTCTGGAGTGCAGTGGTGCAATCATAGCTCACTAAAGTCTTGAACTCCTAAGGCTCAAGTGATTCTCCCACCTTAGCCTCCCAAGTAGCTCAGACTACAGGCGTGCACCATCATGCTCAGCTTAAATGACCTTTTAAGCAGAGAAAACTTAAATGTCTCACTTGTTCTATGAACTATATACAAGTATCACAAAGGTGCTTAAACTGTGATAAATTTTTTTTCTGGTTAAGCTGTGACTCCAGATAGGATCTACAGAGGAGTTTTACAATCTCATCTCTGGGTTCTATGGATAATTACTTTAGCTTTCTGTGTTAGTCTCTTAAAGAACTGTGAACTTGCATTTTAAAGTTCAAATGGTTAAAACATTTTGAGGGCAAAGTTCTGTTTTATTGGTAGGAAACTGTTAAATTCATTCTTCTGTAAAAGAGAGTAATCAGTCCTTTTATGTGAGGAGGGACAAATATCTAATTAAAAAAATTCTGCTTGACATCAAACAATTGATCACATATTTCAATGAAGACAAAGTTTTATGCTCAGTGATAGTGTTGGATGGTGTCTGCATTTAAAATGCTCTTTCATATTAATTCAATATGTCATTGATGTCTGTCTTTGATTTACACAAAGGAGTCAGAGATGTTTCTTTTCTGTAGGGAGAATCTCAAAGGCAGAAGCCGAACTGACACTACAGAAGAAACGAAATAAGACTCATTACGACTTTTTGAGAGAGTGTTTGGTGCAGTGTCTTCTGACTAAATTGATAGTTCATTTGCTTTTGAGATATAAAAGGGAAAGCAGTTACCTGAAAGAAACTTCCAGTCTCTGCAGCAAGGTGGCCTACCTTTGGAAGTTCCTAGTCTAATGTTGGCTGGTTGGTTTTGGGAATTGCTTCTGCCACCTTTCAACAAAGGAAACATTAAAATGAAAATTTATGTTTAAAATTACATTGTTTTTCATACTTTGAAAAGTGAACTTGGAGGAGTAACACTGGGTCTCAGTATTTTTATGCAAAAATTAAGGGAGTATAGACAATGAAAGCAACCCAGAAAGACACATTGAAAAAGAAAGTTAAATACAGTGACATACTATCTGAAAAGAACTAAAAGACGTTAAGAAACTGGTAAAAGACATGAAAGAGCATTATTCATCAGAATTAGAAAAACTTACAAATAGGGCGACAGAATTCAAGAAATAAGTAGAACCAAACCAGAAGAAACTCTAGAGCAAATAGACACAAGAGAAGGCAAAAAGAAGTATAAGTTCAAAGAAATGACAAAAAACATTGAAGAAGAGTGACAAATACAGATCAGAAAGATCTGGAATATGGATAGAGTCCCTGAAGCGAAAGACCAAAGAAAGGGAACAGAATGAGTACTACAACTGAAAGTCAAGAAAACTTGCCTGGCCAGGGCAATGGCTCACACCTGTAATCCCAGCACTGTGGGAGGCTGAGGCACGAGGTGAGTGCATCACTTGAGCCCAGGAGTTTGAGACCAGCTTGGGCAACATAGTGAGACCCTGTCTCTACAAAATATTTAAACATTAAAAAAAAATTACCTGGGTGTTGTGGTGTGTGCCTGTAGTCCCAGCTACTCAGGAGGCTGAGGTGGGAGGATGGCTTGAGCCTGGGAGGTCGAGGCTGCAGTGAGCTGAGATTGCACCACTGCATTCCAGCCTGAGTAACAGAGCCAGACCCTGTCTCAAAAAGAAAAAAAAAAAAAAAGAAAGAAAAATAAAAAATACTTTCCTGAAATATTTCCTGAAGTATTTTGAAATACAGATTGAAAAAGCACACCATGTACCTAAACATATTGACCCAGCGCTATTCTAGAAAGTATTTTAGGACATATTCTAGAAAAATTATTGGACTTGAAAGGAAAATAAACATTTCTCTTTTTTAGCAATATATTTGGCTTTCAAAAAATTTCTGTAAGCATTTACACACAAATGGCATGTGACTTATGAAGAAAAGAAAATTAGATTATTATCAGACTTTTTGACAGAATAGATTTATGCCAAAATAAAATGGGATAACATACTTAAGATACCCAAGGATATCAAGTGTGAGGGAAAGACCTTCTATCCAGTAAGATTGACACAAACTGTGATCAACATGCAAGAACTACGGACCTCTTGTTCTCACGGGCTTTTATTAAAGCATCTACTCGAGATCAAGTCCACCAAAACAATTGGAGAAACATTGACACAAGAAGTGATGAGCATGAAATACATGGTTGCTTATAGAACTAAGACTAAATGAGAGTTTAAAGAGGAAATTATTGTATATAAAGGTTTTATAGACTGTCCAGATAGATCTAGCATGACCATTAAAAAGGGGGAGAGAATGAAGTTAGCCTGAGAAAAATATTTTAAACCGTTTAGTCAAAATATGTGGTGGCATTATTGTTATTGTTATTCTGAAATTGCCGCATGATCCTTATAGGTTAGCACAAATGATGGGATATTCCAATCCTGTCATCCTCTGGGTCCTTGAGAACCAGGATTCTTGGTATGGAAGTGCCTAGTAACAATGGGTAAGCAGCCATAATGCCTAGATTATGGTCTTGAAATACCATGTTCCGCTAAAGCAAACCTGGGCTGCTTGGAGAAATGGCTGATTCCAAATCTGGAATAGGAAATGTACAAGATGAATGGGAATATCTTGACCTACCACACAGTAGAGAAGTTGCCAAAGACTACTAGAGTTGTGGGCAGAAGGTTCTTAAAATTTTTTTGAAGAGAGAGGGTCTCACTATGTTGCCCAGGCTGGTCTCAAACTCTTGGGCTCAAGTGATGTTCCCACCTTGGCCTCCCAAAGTGCTGGGCCTACTGGTGTAAGCTCTGCACCTGGCATTTCAGGGGCCATTTTGAAGAACCTCTCACAGGTTAAAAAGGAAACAATTTCTGCCTTAATAAGGATAGTGTTTAAATATTTTAAAATCCATGAGTTCATAATAATCTTTATTTTATTTTTAAAATTTTTCTTATTTATTTATTTATTTATTTATTTATTTATTTATTTATTTATTTTTGAGATGGAGTTTTGCTCTTGTTTCCCCAACTGGAGTGCAATAGCACGACCTTGGCTCATTGCAACTTCTGCCTCCTGGGTTCAAGCGCTTCTCCTGCCTCAGCCTCCCGAGTAGCTGGGATTACAGGCATGAGCCACCACACCCAGCTAATTTTGTATTTTTAGTAGAGATGGGGTTTCGCTATGCTGGCCAGGCTGGTCTCAAACTCCTGACCTCAGGTGATCCACCCACCTTGGCCTCCCAAAGTGCTGGGATTATAGGTGTGAACCACTGCACCTGGCCTGTTTTTTATTTTTCTATTGCCCAGGCTGTAGTGCAGTGGCACCATTTTGGCTCACTGCAACCTCCGCCTCCTGGGTCCAAGCGATTCTCCTGCCTCAGCCACCCAAGTAGCTGGGATTACAGGCGTATACCACAATGCTCGGCTAATTTTTGTATTATTAGTAGAGACTGATTTTCACCATATTGGCCAGGCTGGTCTTGAACTCCTGGCCTCAAGTGATCTGCCCGTCTTGTCCTCCCAAAGTGCTGGGATTACAGACATGAGCCACCTTGTCTGGACCATAATAATCTTTAAAAAGAAAATGAATTGATTGCATTCTGAAGATGACAGATAAACAATTCATCATTGTGGAAATAGTGTAAATAAAAACAGAGAACCAACGATTTACCTTGCCTTTTCTTTATGAACTGTACAACTGGGTAATCAAATAGTAGATGAGGGGAAGCATCTCTTTGTAAAATTATTCCAGCTAAAAAATAAAAACAGTAGGATAGAATTAGAATGACACCATCCTAACTATCCCAAATGGATCAGTGAACCTAGGCATTGAGCTGACATTAAAAAAAAAAAAAGTGAAAAGCAGGCATGATGTACCTCTTTTTTTTTTTTTTTTAGGGTATCTTTTCATTTATTTGTGAATTATTTAGTTTTTTTTAAATTAATTTATTATTATTATTATACTTTAAGTTCTGGGGTACATGTGCATAACGTGCAGGTTTGTTACATATGTATACTTGTGCCATGTTGCTGTGCTGCACCCATCAACTCGTCAGCATCCATCAACTCGTCATTTACATCAGGTATAACTCCCAATGCAATCCCTCCCCCCTCCCCCCTCTATCGAAACACTACCACTTAATTTTGCCAGAGGAATGGAATCTAAGACTCATCAATCCTTTGGATTTAGCTGCCAATTTTCAGGAAATACAGAGGATAGAGGAACATGCTGAACTGCACCATGCGTATGCAGTCATCGAAGCCCAGATTGCAGGAAACTCTGCATATAATACAGCCTCTGTCCTTCAATACATACATTGTGAGAGAAAGAAAGAGACTGAGGGGGATATACCAAGTTAAAAAAAGGGAGCAAATGAAATGCACACTTAGGTGATAAAACAATAAAGTAGCATAAGAAAAGTGATTAATGTGCTGTTGGAGGGCTGGGAAAGGCTGTGGTTAGTATGGTGTATATGGTGGAGTTTCTTGGGTGGCTGGCTAAACTCTATTTCTTGACCTGGGTAGTGATTACAAAAATGCTTACCAATACTTTTATCATTAATATATTACTATATTTGCTTTTCTCCATATGCCATATGTGGCCATCTATCAATCCCTCCATCCACCTATTAATCCATCTTATTTCTGGATGCGTTTAAAAGTAAATGACAGATATTTGTATACCTCCCCCTCATTACTTCTGTACTCTAATACCATTAACTAGAGTTCAATATTGAGTTTTTCTTTTCTTTGTTTTTTTTGAGACAGGGTTTTGCTTTCGCCCAGGCTGAAGTGCAGTGGAGCTATCATGGCTAACTGCAGCATCTACCTCCTGGGCTCAAGTAATCTGCCCACCTCAGCCTCCCAAGTAGCTGGGACCACTGGTGTGCACCACCATACCTGGCTAATTTTTGTATATTTTGTAGAGATGCAGTTTTGCTATGTTGCCCAGGCTAGTCTCAAACTCCTGAGCTCAAGCGATCCTCCTGCCTTGGCCTCCCAAAGTGCTAGGATTACAGGTATGAGCCACCCTGTCTGGCCTGTTGTTTTCTTTTGATGTAAAACTTACATAAAATGAAATAAACTTATTTGAAATGTATACTCACTGAGTTTTGACAATGCATACACCCACATAACTCAAACTCCTATTAAGATATACATCACCATTGATCGCCCCCAAAATTTCCTCTTTTTTTTTTTTTTTTTGAGATGGAATCTTACTGTGTTGCCAGGCTGGAGTGTAGTGGCGGGATCTCAGTTCACGTCAACCTCCGCCTCCCGGGTTCAAACTATTCTCCTGCCTAAGCCTTCTGAGTAAGCTGGGACTACAGGCATGCACCACCACGCCCAGCTAATTTTTGTATTTTTAGTAGAGACGGGGTTTCACCATGTTGGCCAGGATGGTCTTGATCTCTTGACCTCGTGATCTACCTGTCTTGGCCTCCCAAAGTGCTGGGATTACAGATGTGGGCCACCGCACCTGGCCTTCACTCATTTTTTTAAGTCTCTAAAATCTGAATGTATTTTTCTTCAAATTCAAACATGAAATTAATTTTCTTTCAAGTAAAATAAAAAAAATTACATGTTTTACTTCTCTTGCTCCTCTCTCTTTCTTTCTTTCTCTCTCTCCCTCTCTCTCTTTCTTTCTCTCTCTCCCTCTCTCTCTTACTCTCTTTCTTTCTTGACAGAGTCTAACTCTGTTGCGCAGGGTGGAGTGCAATATGGCCTGATCACAGCTCACTGCAACCTCGAATCTTGGGCTCAAGCAATCCTTCTACTTCAGCCTCCCAAACACTAGGACTACAGGCATGTGCCACAACACCAGCTAATTTTTTATATTTTTTGTAGAGATGAGGTCTTGCTATGTTGCCCAGGCTGGTCTCACACTCTTGGCCTCAAGTGATCCTCCTGCTTCGGCCTCCCAAAGTGCTAGGATTACAGGTGTGAGCCACCACACCTGAGCCCTGGCATTCTCAATTTTGTAGATATACTCCAGGAATCTCACTTTGGATTATTATTAGTAATAGTACTGAGAGGCAGTGTAGAATGGTGGTTAAGATTCTGGTGGCAGACTGCCCAGGTTTGAATCTCAGCTCCTTCCCTTATCAATGGTGTGACCTTGGTAATTAACTTCTCTGCCTCAGTTTTGTCCTTTGAAGGATGGAGTTAATACCTTCATCAAAGGGTGGTTGTGAGGATTAAGTGAGGAAATATATGTAAAGCACTTAGAATAGTGTCTGGCATTTAGTGAACAATATAGATATGCTCAATTTTTTATCATTATTAGATTACCATTTTATATTACATATTATTTCTTTCAAAACTATTTTGACATTTGCCTTCAGATATAAAATTGTATTAGCAAAAATTATATTAACCATAATTATTTAGACTTAATTAGATTTGCATGTCGATTGGAAGCACCCAGTGACTTAACTATGGATCATCCATGTAGTCTGGAACCATGGTTCTAGCATCCTCCAGAGCCCACCTGTTTGGTGTAAGTCCCATGTGGTCATTAGGAAGCCATATCCCTTCTCTCTTCAGTTTCTTCTTCTATGAAATATAAGGGATACCACAGACTCATACAGGAGATTCCTCACACTCATCATAGGAACTACTTGGTTATAAATGAAATTATTCATACAAGAACCTGTGGAAGTCTCAAGGAAATCAATACTCTGCAAATGCCTGTGATTGTTGCTATTTATCATTCTCCTGGTGAGTCAGTCCTTTTCATCACTCAGGCATACTAACTTTAGTAGATGGGGTCAGCCTGCAGAAGATCAATTACTGGTCTCCTTATTTCTTCTTCCTTGTCATCTTCCCCAAGGATCCCCCCCAATCTCCACCACCATTTCCCAGCCATATCTTTTGTATAACATGGTCAGCAGTCATTATGACAGCTCCAGGCCATCCAGGACTTCTTAGGGGTTGGATATACACTTTCTCTGTGAGAAAGCAGGAAGACTTCTACCATTTCTTTGAAATAGCCTTGCAGCTTTGGAATTTAGGGCAGTCATTTGGAATTCAGTTTGATTTTTACCTTGTGTATCTTTACTCCTATGTAGTCAGACCTCTGGGGTTTACTGGCAGAAGGTACAGCAGATACTTTATTTCGTAAAGATGAATTTTTTAATATGTTAAACTAACTTGTTTCTGTTTTCTGTCTTTTGAGGCTCTCCTAATGTCTCCTTTCTCTCAGACAAGAGAACCTACCTTTAAAGTTAAAAAACACATAAAATCTGTCAATATCTATTGTCTTATTAATGAATAAGACTGAATTTTAAGTTTTATTTTACATTTTATATATTGTCTACATATGTGATAAAACCCTGTCAAAATCATGTGAAAATTTCAAAGATTTACTAGACTCTTCTATATATGGTTACATTAAAATTTTAAGCCAGACATGTTGCCCAGGCTGGTCTTGAACTCCTGGGCTCAAGTGATCTTCCTGTTTGGGTCTCCCCAAGTGCTGGGATTACAGGTGTGAGTCACCACACTTGGCCCTATAAGTTCTTTACATAATTGAGAGGTGATATCTTGATAATACTAATTTATTAAAATTGATTTGTGCTGCTGGTTCTGAAACAAGGTGGAATAGACTTACTTTTGACTACTTTTCCCCTCTAAATACAACGAAATCTCTTGAAAATATTGGAACAGACAATTATAAAAGGTCTCTGAAAGCTAGAAAGATGACAGAGTAGTAGGAAACCCCAGGATATGAGGAACGACAACATGCTGAGTTTTCTGGGTTTTCTTTTTGTCTTGCATATGCCCCTGGCCTGGATGCCGGAGAGGCCTGTAGTCTGAAACTACCCACAGGCATAGGCATAAGAACCTAAGGAAAGCCTGCCCTCTCTGGCCAAAGAACCAGGAGAGGGGAAGCCCAACAGAGACCTAGTGGGGAACTAAAACCCCTGTTTCACACCACAGGCCAGTAGACAGTACAATCTGTTGGCAACAGTGGTGGCAGCAAAATTCCAAGCCATCCAAGACACTGCTCCACAACCAGGGCATTGGCAGGCAGTCCGATCTGTCCACAGTGGCAGAGACGGTGAATCTTCGTGTCACCCTGCTCTCTACCCACTGGCATAAGGCGACCCAAGCCTAGTGGCTTTTGCTACAACCCCTACTGCCAGAAAACCACCAAGCACTAGCAGGTGGCTAAAAGAAGCACCTTCAGCCCCTGCAGATGGCATCAGCAGGAATGAGCAGGAACCCTATCAGCACCAGAAGAACAAAACACACCAGAATAACATTGCAAGGGCTCTCAAAACTCAACTGTCATTGGAACAACAAGCCCACAAAGTAGGCCGGAACTTATAGGCTAAATCTAAGCAGAGTGACAGTCTGCTAAAATAGAATATTTAAATATAATCTAGAGTCTTCTAGCATAATAATCATAATGTCCAGTGATAAAAACAAATCATTAATTCTACCAGGAACCAGGAAAACCACAGTTTGAATGAGGAAAGACAACTGATGCCGATGACAAGATGAATCAGATGTTGGAATTATTTGACAAGGATTTTAAAGTAGCCATCAAAAAAAATGCTTCAACAATCAATTACAAATTCTCTTGAAACAAGTGCAAGATAGAAAATATCAGTAAAGAAATAAAAGTTATAAAAAGAGACAAATGGAAATTATGAAATTGAAAATCCAATAATTGAAACAAAAAACTTACTGGATAGCCTCAGTAGTGGAGTGGAGAAAACTGAGGACAGAATCAGTAAATTTGAAGATGGATCAATAGAATTTACTGTGTCTGAGCAGCAGAAAGAAAATAGCTGAAAAAAAAATGGGCCAGGTGCAATGACTCACACCTGTAATCCCAGCACTTTGGGAGGCCGAAGTGGGAAGATCACCTGAAGTCAGGAGTTCGAGACCAGTCTGGCCAACATGGTGAAATCCCATCTCTACTAAAGTACAAAAATTAGCTGGGCGTGGTGGCGGGTGCCTGTAATCCTAGCTACTTGGGAGGCTGAGGCAGGAGAATTGCTTGAACCCGGGAGGTAGAGGTTGTAGTGAGTTGAGATGGCGCCACTGCACTCCAGACTGGGCGACAGAGCAAGACTCCATCTCCAAAACAAACAAGCAAACAAATAAAAACAGAGCCTTAGAGATCTGTGAGACAATAACAAAAGAAGAAACATGTGTATCACCAGAGTTCCATAAGGAGAGGAGAAAGAGAATAGTGCTGAAAGAGTATTTGGGAGGAATAATGGCTGCAAATGTCCAAAATTTGATGAATAAACCCCAATAAGATAAGCACAAAGAAACCTACACCAAGACACATAATTAAACTTCTAAAAACTAAAAAATAAAAAACACGTTAAATTAACAGCCAAAAAGAAATGACACATTTCCAACGGAGAACACGGATTTATTTATTTAATTTTTTAAATTTTACTTTAAGTTCCAGGATACACGTGCAGAACGTGCAGGTTTGTTAATAGGTGTACATGTGCTATGGTGGTTTGCTGCACCTATCAACCTGTAATCTAGGTTTTAAGCCCCTCATGCATTGGGTATTTGTCCTAATGCTCTCCCTCTCCTTGCCCTCCAGCCCCCGACAGGCCCCAGTGTGTGTGAGAACACTGATTTAAATGACAGCAGTTTTCTCACCTGAAACCATGGGGATTATGGGGAAGTGGCACAACAGTTTTCAAGTGCTGAAAGAAAAGAATCATGAACCCCAAATTCCATATTTGAAGAGATTATCCTTCAGGAATAAAGACATTCTCAAACAAGGGAAAACTAAGATAATTTGTTGCTAGCGGATCTACCCTTAAAGAGTGGCTAAAGGAAGCTCTACAATAAAAATAATAACAGAAGGCTCAGACATCAGAAAGGACAGAAGAACAACAAAATGAGTGAAAATAGATGTAAACATAATAGAGCAAGTTTAACATCATATGATATGGCACTCAGTGTATCTAGAGGAAATATTTATATTTTAAAACAGTGAGGGGAAGGAGACCTAAATGAAAGTAAGTTTTCTATATTTCACTTGATTCAAAAATGTCAACACCAGAAGACTGTGATAAATGACACACCCACCAATAAGAAGGTTTACAAAGCAATGTACTAAAAACATTATAAATAAATAAAAATGAAACTCTAAAAATTGTTCATGTGACCCATAAGAAGCAAGAGCAAAGAAACAGAGTAACAGGAAACAGAGGAAGCTAGGCACAGTGGCTCATGCCTGTACTTTGGGAGGCCGAGGCAGGAGGACCACTTGAGTCCAGAAGTTTGAGACCAGCCTGGGCAACATAGTGAGACCCTGTCTCTACAAATAATTTGAAAGTTAGCTGGGCACAGTGGCACACACCTGTAATCCCAGCTACTCAGAAGGCTGAGGTGGGAGGAGGGAGGATTGCTTGAGCCCAGGAGGTCAAGACTGCGGTGAGCTATGATTGCACCATTGTGCTCCAACCTGGATGACAGAATGAAACACTGTCTCAAAAAACAAGAAGGAAAGAAAGGAAAGAAAGGAAAGAAAGAAAGAAAGAAAGAAAGAAAGAAAGAAAGAAAGAAAGAAAGAAAGAAAGAAAGAAAACAAAGAGAGGGAACAAACAGAAAACAAGTAATAAAATGACAGACTTAAGCCTCAAAATATCAATAATTATTTTAAATGTAAGTGGTCCAAGTACAACAATTAAAAGGCAGAGATTGACAGAGTGTAGTTTATAAATGATCTAACCATATTCTGTGTACAAGAAACTAACTTCAAACACAACAACGTAGGTTTAAAGTAAAAGGATTAATAACAACTACAACAAAAAGCAAGAATGGCTATATCAGTATTAGATAACATAACCTTCAGAGCAAAGAAAGTTACTAGGGACAAAGAGGGACATCACATAATGATAAAAGCCTCTATCCCCAACTATACATAGCAATTCTAAATGTGCATGAAACAAACAACTTAGCTTCAAAACACATAAAGTAAAACTTGATAGTTTTACTTTACTAGGCCAAATGGGCCAAACGCAAGAAAGTGAAGTTGGACCCTTACTAAACACCATATACCAAAAATAACTCGAGATGGATCAAAGACCTAAATTTCAGAAATAAACTATAAAACTCTTAGAAGAAAACATAGGGATAAATCTTCATGACCTTAGATTAGGCAACAGTTTCTTAAATATGATATTAAAAGCACAGGTGACAAAAGAAAAAAGATAACTTGGACTTTATTAAATTTAAAAACTTTTGTCCTTCAAAGGACCAAGGACAAGCTGGGCATGGTGGTGTGCACTTGTAGTCCCAACTAGTCAGGAGGCTGAGGCAGGAGGATTGCTTGAACCCAGGGCTTCAAATCCAACCTGAGAAATATAGTGCCCATATCTAAAACAAACAAACAAACAAACAAACAAACAAACAAACTAAAAAATGACAAAGGATGAAGGATACCATCAAGAGAGTGACATGACCTACAAAACGGAATAAAATGTTTGCAAATCATATCTCTGATTGATAAGGGGTTAATATCCAGAATATATAAGGAACTCCTACAACACATTGAAAAGCCCAGTTAAAAATAGGCGAAGTACTTGAATAGACATTTCTCCAAAGAAGTTATACAAATGCCCAATAAACTCATGAAAACATGCTCAACATCATAGTCATTTGGGAAATGCAAATCAAAACCTAATGAGGGAAAATAGTATGGCAATTTCTCAATAAATTAAACATAGAATTACCAAATGATCCAGCAATTCCACTTCTGGGTATATATCCAAAAGAATTAAGACTAGGGACTTGAATAGATATTTTTACACTAATGCTCACAGCATTATTCATAATAGCCAAAAGGTAGAAAACCTGTCACTAGTAATGGATGAATGGATAAATAAAATCTGTTACATACATACCATAGAATATCATTGAGCCTTAAAAAGGAGGGAAATGCTGACATATGCTACAACGTGGATGAACCTTGAAGATATGCTAAGTGAAATAAGCGATACACAAAAGGACATATATTGTGATTCTGCTTTTTTTGTTTGTTTGTTTGTTTTTTGAGGCAGGGTGTCACTCTGTCATCCAGGTTGGAGTGCAGTGGTGCAATCATGGCTCACTGCAGCTTTGACCTCCCGGGCTCAAGTGATTCTCCCACTTCAGCCTCCTGAGTAGCTGGGACTACAGGTGTGCGCCACCATACACACCTCTAAAAATAGAGATGGTGTCTCACCATGTTGCCTAGGCTGATCTTGAACTCCTGAGCTCAGGTGATCTGCCCACCTTGGCTTTCCAAAGTGCTGGGATTACAGGCTTGAGCCACTGTGCCCGGCCTTGATTCCACTTATATGAGTCCCTAAAGTAGTCAGATCCACAGACAGTGGAGCAGTGGTTTGAACACAGAGAAGGGAGTATGGGCTGTTACTGCTTAATGGTTACAGAGTTTCAGTTTGAGATGATGAAAAATTTTGGAAATGGTGGTGATGATTATATAACATTGTGACTGCAATTGATGCCACTAAGTGATTTAATATGATAAAATGGTAAATTTTGTGTTATATATATTTTACCACAATGAAAACAATGTATTTGAAATGTGCAGCCCCTATAGCCCACTGGCGGGGACTGGTAAGGGGGAAGAAACATAATCGACTAGAGTCTTCTTCGGGTCTCTACTGGGAGTAGAGGATGTGTGCACCAGGCAGGTCTCTTGAGCAGCCTGTGTTTGCGGTACCTTAGTGATCAAGACAAGTCATGTAAAGGAGAGCTACTTTCTCAACTGTCAGATTTGAGGATCTTTAAGTAGAACTTCAATTCTCAGCCATGAAATCTGAACTTTATGTAACAGGTGAATGAGGAGAAATTTGTGTCACTTATTTTCCCTCCCGTGTTTTTCAAATACAAATTGTATTGTCAGCTGTGGAGTGACAAAGTAGATGTGCTGATCTGGAGAAGAAAGAGCTCAATGTTTCCCCAGGGCTACTGGAAATCCTCATGTGACATTATATCAGACTCCAATCCCTTGTGCTCTTGCATTTGTTAAATCTAAGTCCTTGAGCTATCTGCCATCTCAGGAAAGTGAAATGCTCAGGTTTGACTTCACAATGGGGTCAGAGTGTCACATCCTAAGCAACTGGTAACATCAGAGAAGAGGCCCAGTGCATGAGGTGCATTCCTTCACTATGACCCAGGTTTCCGAGGTCCCTTAAGTCACACAAAGAAGGCTGTTTTGATGAACTTTTTGCTGAGTTATCTCTGAAATTTGGCATTGAAAGATTAATTTGACCTTCACCTAATTAAAAAAAAAACAGAAAGAGAACATTAATATTACTCATGAGACATTAAATACACTGTTTTCAAGAAGAAGACACTTTTTTTTTTCTATTTTTGAGACCGAGTCTCACTCTGACACCCAGGCTGGAGTGCAGTGGTGCAGTCTCGGCTCACTGCAACCTCTGCTTCCTGAGCTCAAGCGATTCTCCTGCCTCAGCCTCCCAAGTAGCTGGGATTACAGGTGCGTGCCACCATGCTCGGCTAATTTTTTGTATTTTTAGTAGAGACGGGTTTTCACCGTATTGGCCATGCTGGTCTCAAACTCTTGACCTCAAGTGATCCACTCGCGTCGGCCTCCCAAAGTGTTGGGATTACAGGTGTGAGCCACCGTGCCTGGCCCAAGATACTTCATATAAACATTTGCTGTACATTTTGCATATGTTTATGTTGAGCTATTAAATATATCAATTAAGTTCTTAGATATTACTTATGGTTTTAATATATCTGGGTGTGTTGCACTCCCATACAATTTGTATTAAAGGATGCACCGAACACTGTATTGCTGGCTGGAGATCATTCATTCATTCGTTAAGCATTTAATCAGTAGGTATGTGCAAGGTACTCTGTTATACCTTGAATCCCGATCTAAAAGCACACTCTCCCTGTCACCCCTACTGCCATCAATATGCCAGGGGCAGGGACCAACCTGGGAGCCTTGGCAGGATGCCTCACACTGCACAAAAGCTGCTGTGCTCTAGCAAAGCCTAGGATTGCTTTGCTAATTCCCAGGAATTTAGAGAACAAGGTGACAAGGTGTTGGTGTTTTGTGTATCTCTTTAAAAAAATCATATCAATAAAGGGTTTTCTTAATTTTCCATGTCACCAATCACTTCCTCCCAAACATCACTTGCAAGCGGATGGACTTTATCTCTCTCTACAGAGTGGAACCTGAAGTATAGATACATATTGGTCTGCTCAGGATCATCTAGTGAGTTATTGACGGATTCGGGGATGTCAAGCGCCAGTCAAGAAAGGAATTGCCTCTCCTTTTATGACACCTTCCTTCACCTTCCCAGTCAGTCTTGATCTCTCCCATCACCTCTGTCTTACAGAACTCACTCTCTAAGCTCTCATGGCACATAGTTTTGTACCTTGTCATTTCCACAGCTAGATTGCAGGCTCTTTTGAGTCTCTCTAGCAGAGGATAGTACATGGTGGCCTTCCCTGGCAATACTTCTGTATCTTTTTATCTTTTGTGTCTTTCTGTCTTCTCTTCTGCTTCCATAGTGTATCTATGCCTTTCTATGTATCATCTCCTAAGGGAGAGAGTGATTTTCTCAAAACAGATTTTGTCTATATTATAATTATGATTGGGACCAGCCTGAGGTGGTTGTAGTAATGAGGGTCTTCTTGGGATAAAGTTTTCTTTTTGTGTTTTCCAATCTAAAGGAGCAATTCTCCTTTTCAGGGACCTTGATATACCTAAGGGAAAGATAGGTAGTTCTAGAACTAGAACTAAAGGTCTAGTTAGGAAATATGGTTTTCTTTTCTTTTAAAATAATTATTGGCCGGGTGGGGTGGCTCATACCTGTAATCCTAACACTTTGGGAGGCCAAGGCAGGAGGATGGCTTGAGCCCAGGAGTTTGGGACCAGCCTGGGCAACATAGTGAGACCCCAGCTCTACCAAAAAAATTAAAAAAAATTAGCTGGGCATGGTGGCATGTGCCTGTAGTCCCAGCTACTCAGGAGCTGAGGTGAGAGGATTGCTTGAGTCCAGGAGTTCGAGGCTGCAGTGAGCCGTGTTCAAGCTACTGCACACTCCAGCCTGAGTGACAGAGCAAGACCCTGTCTCAATTTTTTAAAAAGAGAAAAATAAATAAAATAATTATTATAAAATATTTGATACATACATATATATAATTAACTCTTATAACACATATATATTTATGTATAAATATATAAACATATGTAAGTTATAAAGGTTAATAATAAAATGAATACCAGAGAAGCAAATATCCAACTTAAAAATAAAACATCACCAATACTGTCAAAGCTACCTTTACATTTCTCCTTAATTTCATCTCTCTGCGTTCTCTCTACCCACTCCATTGAGACACTGTCGTGAATTTTGTATTTGTCATTTCCTTACTTTTTAAATAGATTTGTTTTTTTTTCTTTTTTTCTTTTTTTTCAGACCTCTCAGGGATAAATTTTCTTTATAGATTTAATACATAAGTATTGATCACAAAACAATGTATTATTTAGTTTTGCATTTTTGAACTTCAGATAAATATAATACAGTACATTTTTGGTATTTTGATTTTTTTATTTTTTATTTTATTTTATTTTATTTTATTTTTTTTTGAGACGGAGTCTCGCTCTGTCGCCCAGGCTGGAGTGCAGTGGCCTGATCTCAGCTCACTGCAAGCTCCGCCTCCCGGGTTCATGCCATTCTCCTGCCTCAGCCTCCCGAGTAGCTGGGACTACAGGCGCCCGCCACGTCGCCCGGCTAGTTTTTTGTAGTTTTAGTAGAGACGGGGTTTCACTGTGTTCACCAGGATGGTCTCGATCTCCTGACCTCCACCCGTCTCGGCCTCCCAAAGTGCTGGGATTACAGGCTTGAGCCACCGCGCCCGGCCGGTATTTTGATTTTTTAAGCTTAGCATTATATTAGAGTCAAATGTTATTTTATGTAGAGTTATAGTCCATCTATTCTCACTGTTATGCAGTACTCCATTATGTGACTATTCCACTATATATATATATATATTTTATTTATTTATTTATTTATTTATTTATTTATTTATTTATTTTTTTGAGAGGGAGTTTTGCTCTTGTTGCCCTGGCTGGAGTACAATGGCGTGATCTTGGCTCACTGTAACCTTCACCTCCCAGGTTCAGGTGATTCTCCTGCCTCAGCCTCCTGGGTAGCTGGGATTACAGGCATGCACCACCATGTCTGGCTAATTTTGTATTTTTAGTAGAGACGGGGTTTTTTTCTCCATGTCGGTCAGGCTGGTCTTGAACTCCCGACCTCAGGTGATCCACCTGCCTGGGCCTCCCAAAGTGCTGAGATTACAGGTGTGAACCACCATACCCTGCCATTCCACAGTATTTTTAATCATTCTCCAGTTACTGGAAACTTTGGTTGTTTCTGTGTGTGTGTGTGTGTGTGTGTGTGTGTGTGTGTGGTTTTTTTTTGCGACAGGGTCTCATTGTGTCACTCAGGCTGGAGTACAGTAGTGCGATCTTTGTTCACTGCAGCCTCAACCTCCTGGGCTCAGGTGATCCTTTCATCTTAGCCTCCCTGGTAGCTGGGACTACAGGTACATGCCACCATGCCTGGTTACTTTTTAAATTTTTTTATAGAGACAGGGTCTCATTATGTTGCCCAGGCTGGTCTTGAACTCCTGGACTCGGGCATTCCTCCCCCCTTGGCCTCCCACAGTGCTGGGATTATAGGCGTGAGCCACCACACCTGGCCGGTTGCTTCCGTTTTTTTTTTTCTGTTAGTAACAATGCTGCTAGAAGATTCTTTCTATGTCTCCTAGTCCAGACATGTGAGGGTTTTTCTAAGGTATTTGGCAGTTCTTGGTTTGATTTACTCTCAGATCCAGTTCTTGCCCTTCTGCTGCTCTGCTTTATATTACAGGAGGTGGATCCCCGTAGGCTGCGTGTTTCAGGGTTTTGTGTCCGCCGGGTTGGTGTGTGGGAGGCACCAGAAAGGGAGAGTGGAGTGAAAGAATCCAGGTATTTGTTCCCCTCTGTGTCTTGAACAGTCTTTTTGGAAGTAGCAGTGGCTGAGTGTCTTCCTGGCTCTCGGTTCTGGATAGGTCCACTGTGGTTCTAGCTTCTGCCAGGTGATTATTGTCCATGCATTTCTATACCATTGCTTCCTTTGTCTTGCTAGCCTAGGGGTCATCAAGCTTTTCTTGTAAAGGAGCAGAGAGTAAAATATTTAGTCTTTACAGGTCATACAGCCTCTGTCGCACTCAGCTCTGTGAGTGGGTGTATCTGTGTTCCAATAAAACTTTATTTCCAAAAACTAGCAGTGAGCTGGATTTGGTAGTAGGCTAGTGTTGGCTGCCTCTTGCCTAGCCTAAGGGCTGTAGTTAGCAGCCTGCTGCTGCTAATGTTTCCATTGCTTCATTAACCTGCTTGGTTTTTCAGGTGTTTCATCACATCACAATTTCCTTCACTCATTACCCTATGTCACAAATACTTAGGTGTTTGCAGATTTTCTGGTAGGACTCTGGCTGCATTGTAAGTTATGTACATTTTCAGCCCTAACAAGATAATGTCTAATTATTTTCTAAAATTCATTGTACCAATTTCCAGTTCTTCCAGATACATGAAAGAGTTCTCTTTGATTCATATCTCTGCTAACACTTGGTGTTATCAGACCTCTTAATTTTGGCTAACTTGGTGGGTTTAAAACGGTATATCAAACCATTGGCATATTATCATGGTATTAAATTTCATTTACTGGCCGGGTGTGGTGGCTCAAGCCTGTCACCCAGGTAGTGAGTATAATATCCAACAGCTTTGTAATGTCAGCACTTTGGGAGGCTGAGGCAAGAGGATTTCTTGAGACCAGCCTAGGCAACATCATAGTGAGATCCCATCTCTACAGAAAATTAAAAAATTAGCTGGGCATGGTGGCATGTGCCTGTGGTCTCAGCTACTCCTAGGAGGCTGAGGTGGGAGGCTTGCTTGAGCTGGGGAGATCAAGGCTGCACTGAACCGTGTTCTTATCACTGCACTACATCCTGAGCAACAGAGTCAGACCCTGTCTCAAAAAAAAATCATTCACTCACTTGCTATATTTATTCACTGTTCATGTTTCTTTTTCTGTGAAATCTCTGTTCCCAGGGATAAAACTCAAAATATTTTTAAAACATGTTAAACAATATGGCAGATTTTTCACACTCAGTATTTCAAAGTTGTGCTACTGGATGAGTCTCAACCCCATCTATTCCATTCTTTGTTCATTTGGTTGTCTTCTTTCTCCCCTTTCAGTTATAATTCTTTCTATTATTTATTTTAATGGTTGTTCCAGTACTAATACTATACATTCTTAGCCTATCAAAGTATTTATAGTGAATATTGTACCACTTCACACTTCAGGTGTGCCACCTGATACTTTCCACGTCCAATAACCTTAAAATGGTACAATTCCATTAACCTGCCACCCCATTCGTTGTGCTGTTACAGTAACATCTTTTATTTCTATATACATGATAAATGCCACCTTACAATATTATTTTTTTCTTTAAGCAGTCAGTTGTCATTGAAAGGAATTAGAAGATAAAAAAGTTTTAAAAATTTACCCTCTTATTTACCAATTCTGGCACTCTTCATTTTTTTTTTTTTCTGTAGTTCCAGATTTCCATCTGGTATTATTTTTCTTTATCCTGAAGAATATAATATCCTTTCGCATTTCTTGTAAAGCAGGTCTGCTGGTGCCAGATTCTCTTGGCTTTTGTTTATCTGAAATGTCTTCATTCATCCCTGTTTTGGAAGGATACTTTTGTTAGATACAGAATTATGGGATGTCAGCTTGTTTTTTTTCTTTCAGCACTCTAAATATATCATTCCAATGTCTTATAGCCCTCATTGTTTGTAAGGAGAAGTCAGCTGTTATTCATTTCATTGTTTCCTGTATGTAATCTCTCTCTCTCTCTCTTTCTTTTTTAACTGTGGGCTTTCAAAATTTTTCTCTTTGTCTTTAGGTAAAGATGTACCAATGGTGTGCCCAAGTGTGTGTGAGTTTTTTTTTTTTTTCTTTTTAATTTGGCCTATCTTTATTTATCTGTAAGTCAAGTTTCACATTTAAATTTGGAAAACTTTTGGCCATTCCTTACTCGTATAACTATCTGTTGCACTTTCATCCTCCTTCTGGGACTCCTTTTAGTGTATGTGAGACTGGTAATTTTTATAAATTCCTGAGGCCCAGTTCACTTTCTTTTTCCTTCCTTCCTTCCTTCCTTCCTTCCTTCCTTCCTTCCTTCCTTCCTTCCTTCCTTCCTTCCTTCCTTCCTTCTTTCCTTCCATCCTTCCTTCCTTCCCTCTCTCTTTCTTTTTTTGAGATGCAGTCTCATTCTGTTGCCCAGGAGGTCTCAAACTTTTCTTGAATTTTGTTCTTTCTCTTTTTAAGATTGGATACTTTTTATTGCCCTGTCTCAAATTTGCTAACCCTTTCTTCTGTCAAGCCCATACTGTAAAGTTTTCATTTCAGTTATTGTTCTTTTCAATTCTACAATTTCCACTTGAATGTTTAAAAATTTTTTTGAGGGTTGCTGAGCATGGTGGCTTATGCTTGTAATTCCAGCACTTTGGGAGGCTGAGGCAGGAGGATCACTAGAGGCTAGGAGTTTGGGAGCAGCCTAGGAAACATAGCAAGACACATGTCTACAAAAAATTAAAAAAAACTAGCTAGGCCGGGCGTGGTGGCTCAAGCCTGTAATCCCAGCACTTTGGGAGGCTGAGACGGGTGGATCACCAGGTCAGGAGATCGAGACCATCCTGGCTAACCCGGTGAAACCCTATCTCTACTAAAAAATACAAAAAAACTAGCCGGGCGAGGTGTTGGGCACCTGTAGTCCCAGCTACTTGGGAGGCTGAGGCAGGAGAATGGTGTAAACCCAGGAGGCGGAGCTTGCAGTGAGCTGAGATCCGGCCACTGCACTCCAGCCTGGGAGACAGAGCGAGACTCCGTCTCAAAAAAAAAAAAAGAACTAGCTAGGCATGATGACATGAGCATGTAGTCCCAGCTATTAGGGAGACTGATGTGGGAGGATTGCTTGAGCCTAGGAGTTTGAGGTTGCAGTGGGCTGTGATCATACCACTACCTCCAGCCTGGGTGACAGAGTGAGACCCTGTCTCAAAAAATAAAACATAAAATAAAATAAATGTTCTTTTCACTGCTGATCATCCCTATCTTTTTGCTTATTAATGCCATATGCTTCTTTAAGTCCTGACCATACTTATAGCTGCTTAAAGTTGTTTGCTAAATCATATATACCTGTGCCATCTCAAGGTCACATTTTTCTTTTTTTTTTTTTTAATGTATAATAGTTTTAAATTGCATGCTGGAAATTGGTGTTGATATTTAATACATTGTAGAGACCTTGAGTTTTATTTTCTTCCTCCAAAGAGTGATGATTTTTGTTCTAGCAGGCAGTTCAATTACTGACTGATCGCTTTTAATTTGTGTAGAATTACTTTTAGGCTTTGTTAGGCTAGATCTGGGGAAGGCCCATATTTGTGGCAAGCCCCTCCCAACAACCCCTGTAAATTGGCAGGACTCAAAATTCCAAAACTCTCTCTCCTCTGAAGATCTTGTCAAGGCCGTTGAGCAGTCTTTTTCTTATTATTGTTTATATGTCCTGGATACAAATTCTTTGTTACTTAGATGCGTTGAAAATACTTTCAGTTTATGGCTTGCCTTTTCACTTTCTTTATGATATCTTGATGAACAGAGGTTATTTATTTTAACGTAGTAAAAATTTTCAGGCTTTTAAATTTTTTTTTTTGAGACAGGATCTTGCTTTGTAACCCAGACTGGAGTGCAGTGGTGCGATCATGGTTCACTGCAGCCTTGACCTTCTGGGCTCAAGCAATCCTCCCACCTCAGCCTCCCAAGTAATTGGGTCTACAGGTATGCCCCACTGTGCCTAGCTAATTTAAATTTTTTTTTTTTTTTTTTGTAGAGCTGGGGGCCTCACTGTGTTGCCCAGGCTGATCTTGAACTTCTGGGATCAAATAATTCTCCTGCCTTGGCCTCCCAAAGCTTTGGGACTACCGGCATGTGCCACTGCATTCAGCCTTCTTTCTTTCTTTTTTTAATGTTAGTGTTTATTCCATCTTTTTTAGGAAACTTTTCTGTACTCTAAAGTCATAAAGATAATCTCTTCTAAATATTTAAGTGTGCCTTTCCCAGTTAAATTTTTAGTCCATCTGGAATTGATTTTTATACATGGTTTGGGGTAGAAATCCATTTTAATTTTTTCCATATAGGTAACCAGTTGTCTCAGTGCCATTTCTAGTTCATCTTTCCCCTATATAATGTTATTTTTGAGATACCTTACATTTCTTTTTCTTTTTCTTTTCTTTTTTTTCCCTCTCTTTCTCTTCTCTTCTTTTCTGGCAGGGTCTGGCTCTGTTACCCAGGCTGAAGTGCAGGGGCATGATCATCACTCACTTCAGCCTTGACTTCCTGAGCTCAAGCAATCCTCCCACCTCAGCCTCCCGAGTATCTGGGATTACAGGCACCCACCACCACACCTGGCTAATTTTTATATTTTTTCTAGGTACAGGATTTCGCCATGTTGCCCAGGCTGGTCTCAAACTCCTAGACTCAAGTGATCTGCCCGTCTTGGCCTCCCAAAGTGCTGGGATTACAGGCATGAGCCACCACGCCAGGCAGAGATATCTTATATTTCTATATATGCATGCAACTGCTTCAGATTGTCTTTATTCTCTTCCACTGGTCACTTTGTCTATCTGTGTGTCAACAAACATTACCTTAATTACTACAACTTTTTAAGTCTTGGTATCTGGTGAGCAAGTCTCCTCGCCTTATTATTATTATCTTTCAGGAGTATCTTGGCTAGCCTTTGGCCTTTGCTCTTCCATATATATTTTATTTTATTTTATTAATTTATTTTTTGAGACAGAATCTTGCTCAGTCACCCAGGCTGGAGTGCAGTGGTGCAATCTTGGCTCACTGCAACGTCCGCCTCCCGGGTTCCAGTGATTCTCCTGCCACCACCTTCTGAGTAGCTGGGATTACAGGCGCATGCCACCACACCGGCTAATTTTTATATTTTTAGTAGAGACGGGTCTCACCATGTTGGCCAGACTGGCCTTGAACTCCTGACCTTAAGTGATCTGCCCGCCTCGGCCCCCGAAAGCGCTGGGATTACAGGTGTGAGCCGCTGTGCCTGGCCCTTTTCTTATATATTTTAGAATCAGCTTGTCAAGTTCCTATTTACTGGGAACCTATCATGTATCCAGTGAAAGAAGAGAAGTTTTAGAATATAACGTGGTCTTTGTTTATAATGCGCCTGTATTCAAATTGCAGAGAAGACTAATATATGTGAAACAGGGAATAGAATAAGATGTTTTGTAAAGTGCAGAAATGCGTGGAATATATTAGACATGTAGGAGAAAGCCACAGGGACGCTGGAGAAAGAGGACTTTAAGGGATAAAGGGATTAGAGAAATCTCAAAGAGGGTGGTAAGCCTTGAAAGGTGAGATGAAGAGGGGAAGGAGAGGTACGCTCAGAGGTGATTAAAATAAAACTTACCTGAGTATGAATGCATCCCAGTTTACAAAGTACTTTCACATATATTATCTCACTTGGTCCTCAAAGAATATAACTGGGTAAGACAGGTAGTAGTTGCACTTTAGGGGAAGTGTAGGTAAAGTGGTTTGCCTGAGAATCCAGTTTGTAAATGTTAGGCTGAGACTTCAAAGCCGATCTACTTCTGGTTCAGAATTCTTTACATTGCATCCCCTTTTCTCTCCATATATGGGAATAGGTGCTGAAGGAAGCTACGAGTCCTGGAACTGAGGTGTGTGTGATGCATGTGCCTTCTTCCTTAGGCAGAGCATGCCAGGAATTAGGAGAGGCCCCCTGACCAGAGACACTGAGTAATGCTTTTAGTATCCAGGCCCATTCAGCTAGGGGCCCTGAAGAGGAGATCATTGGGAACAAATAAAATAAGAGTGGCAGATAACAATCACATGGCCTCAAAAAGATCTTGCACACTTCTTAGGAAATTAAATTTAATATAGAATCAGTTATGTTAATATGGTGGCTCTGTTATAGTGGGCTTGTTGTTTTTCCTTAAAAATAATATCACAAATTATGTATTTCTATCAGGCAAAAAATTTGGGGTTACTATCATTTGCTGGGAACTTTTATTTGGCACAACATTGTTTTGGGCATAGAGCTGGTCTTCTAATAGTGCAAAATAGTGGAAGTTGGTAACATTTAAATGCATTTCCAGCAAGTTCACTTTTATTCATCTATCCCCAATCTGTTAAATGCTGAGTTCCATCTAGTGTCCAGTGCCCCAGTGATGATTCTCCCTCATTTCTAAGTAACAGCGCCGTCCAAGATTGAATGTCAAATGATCATGCCACGGGAAACTGATGTGTGATAAGTTATTCTGATATCTTTCAGGAGTATCTTCATTCAAAAGCCCTGGCTCGGTGGCTCATGCCTGTAATCCCAGCACTTTGGGAGGAAGAGGCGGGTGGAAAACCTGAGGTCAGGAGTTCAAGACCAGCCTGGGCAATATGGTGAAATCCTGTCTCTATTAAAAATAAAAAAAATTAGCTGGGCGTGGAGGTGCGCACCTGTAGTCCCAGCTACTCAGGAGGCTGAGGCAGGAGAATCACTTGAACCCGGGAGGCAGAGGTTACAGTGAGTGGAGATTGCACCACTGCACTCCAGCCTGGACGACGGAGTGAGACTGCATCTCAAAAAACAAACAAACAAACAAACAAACAACAACAAAAAAGATGAAGGTTAGTGGGATGAACCACAGCCTTTGCTGCTGCAGCTAGTTCTGGGGTTTTAAGTGACACTCATTGTCTTCCCCTACTCTTCCCCATCCAGACTCCCCTTACCTTCAGCCAACATCTTTGCCAGGGGGATGACCTAGCCATGCCCACAGTCTTTGAGGAGTCTGAGCTTCTGTCAACCATGCCCTTCTCAGGCTATGGCTGCCACACCTCTGCATTCACCACCAAAATAGAACAAGGCAATACCAAGAGGTGCCCAAGTGAATCTCCTGGGTGTCCAAAGTTCCCCACCCCACCACCTCCCCTGCCACTGTAGCTTACAGTTCAGTGGGACTCTCACTGCATCCCCTAGAGTGAGCATCCCGCTTTTGGAATCAGTACCTCTAACTGACAGAGCCCAGAATTGTGGGGATGGGAAGTACAAATTCTCCTAGTGGGTCCGTGGAAGTGATGGTAAGCGGGGTCATTTTTGTCTAAATGAATTGTTACCTATGTTAGGTGGAAGGTAGCCAATGTGACTTGCCACCAAGTGGCCAGTGGGTCTACTTAAGGGATAAAGCTATATTCTGCACTCAAAGTTGGTCTTTGTCACTGGCAGTGGCAGCAGCTAGATCAGCCTCAGTAAATGGGACCCTATGTTGTTGGACCCAGGTGTACCGAACATTGTTGTCATTATAGTACTCCGTTCATGTGTACCCATGTGCCAGCACTGGGGTGACTGATGTCAACTGGCTGTCAGCTGAACTATACCCTGAGACTTAGTTCCTTTTCCTGGTGGATGCTCTGTGGTGGGCATGAACATGCAACACAACTGTCTATATACTTTGTGTCCACTCCCATAAGTTATAGACTCAGATTTCTTGTCCCTGATATACGATTCTTTCTCCTTCTTGTTCCCTGACAATCTGGCCAAGCCATTTTACACTGCCACAAATTGATGTATATTCTAACCTCAGGTCATTTCTCTTTCCATATCACTATTTCAAATCCACCTCTGAGACAGACGGAAATATAGTCCCTTTCTGATTTGCGTTCATATCTTAAATTGACCCATCTGAAAACCAAGCTTGGCCCATTCATCAATTCACCATAACATACTTCCCCTGTCCCCTATATGAAATCATAGAGCACAGGGACAGGTACTGATGCAATGGTGTCGTATGACATGGGGGTCTGTGATACCTGCTCATGCAGCTTGCTTGTAACCTCTAGTCCTGCTTGTGCTCGTTCTTGGATGTGCCACTTCCATCTTTCAGCAGATTGCTTTGGGCCTGCCAACCTTATAATTTGATGGGCCTTATAGGACCCAGTTCATAACGGGTTGTTCTAGATGCATGGTCATGTAGTGTCCCATTATTGGGCACTCCATTTCTACCACACCCGGTGCTGATTTTTGAAAGGTGTATGCTTCTCTGCTGCAGATCGTATGGCCTTGCTTCAGAACTCTGGGGTTTTTTTTTTTGTTGTTGTTGTTGTTGGTTTTTGAGACAAGGTCTTGCTCTCTCACCCAGGCTGGAGTGCTGTGGCTCAATTATGGCTCATGGCAGCCTCAACCTCCCACTTCAGCCTCCCAAATAGCTGGGACTACAGGAGTGCACCACCTTGCCTGGCTAATTTTTGTATTTTTTGTAGAGACAGAGTTTTGCCATGTTGCCCAAGCTGGTCTGGAACTTCTGGGCTTAAGTGATCCACCTGTCTCAACCTCTCAAAGTGTTGGGATTACAGGTGTGAACTACCATGCCTGGTGAACTTTAGGGTTTTCTAGTGTAATTTTCCCACTGGGGCTTTCAAGAAAATCCTCATGTCTTTTCTCACTATTGATACCACTAATACCCCGGGGCCTGCTGTGATGTATGGACTAAGTGGGAGGGCCACTTCCATTGCCACCGGGACTCACCTTTCCTGTTCTGAATCCCATTCGAAGCAGGCAGCTTTTCATGTAACTCAGTACATGGGTTAGAGTAATGTTTCCTGTTGTGAAATATGCTGCCTTTGGAATCTGAAGAGGCCTACCAGGCACTGTGTTTCCTTCTTTTTAGTGGAATGCAGTAATTTGTCCTTAACTTTGGAGGGGATTTCCTAGCATGCACCAGATCACTGATTTTAGTGTTGTGGGAGACCCCAACTGTTTGCAGGGTTTATCTCTCACTCTCTGGAAAGTATACTTACCTTAACAAGTCCCTTAATGTGCTAGCTACTTGCTGTCCATGTAGATGGCATAATCATCATCTATATAGAAAATCAGTATGATATTCTGTGGGATTTTCAGCCAGATCAGATCTTTCCAAAGAGTAGAAGAGTTAATATAGCTCTGGGACAAGACTATAAATGTATACTGTTGTTTCTTCTAAGTGAATGTAAACTGTTCCTGATAATCTTTTCTGAAAGAGAGAGAATACAATGATCAGATCATACCACATACCTGAGGCCATCTAGGTCTGTTCTACCAAAGATAGCATATCTGACACAGCAGCTGCAACTGTGGTTACTACTTGGTTAAATCTGCAGTAGTCTACTTTCATTGCCCAGGATTTGTCTCATTTTCTCCAGGCGCCAGACTGATGAATTAAATGAAGACATGATGGAAACCACTATCTCTGCATCCTTTCATTCAGGATGCACTAATTTTTCCATTTCCCCTGAATGCAATATTGCTTTGCATTTCCTATCTTGGCTTGCTTGTAAGCCAAGGAGTGGGGGGCAGTTTCACAGGTTTTCAGTTGGCCTTTCCACTATGAAAGCTTTTACCCTATAGGCCAAGGTACCAGTGTGGTGGTTCTACCAAATAATAAGTGTGTCCTTCCAGTTACACATTAGAAAATCAGAGAGATGATCACTGTATGGGTTGCAGAGCTACTTGACATTTCTGTGACCAGGACTTGGGCCAGGACTCCAGTTTTTACCTGAACTCCATATGATCCACTGGGGGGACTTGGTGCTGTTTTAGGACTCTGGAAATTAAGGTCGACTTGGACCCTGTGTCCACTAGGGTCCTTTTATGCGGTCCCCTTTCCTTAGTGTATGGTTACCCAAGTGACCAAGTAAATGATGGTAGGCCCATTTGTGGAGGAAACATAGGGAAACACTACCATGTACATTTGCCATGTCGTTCCAGGATCCTTCCATCTGGGAGTCTGGCATCTCCTTTAGGCAATTACTTGGGTCTAAAAACTGGTCCAGGTTCAGAAGGTGCTGCATTATCTTCAAGCAAGCGTGCAATACTAGCCTCCAGTTGGCAGGAGTGGACCACTCCTGCACAATCAGAAGGTTCAGGGAAATATAGTCAACATTTTCAAGTGGGTCAACCCAAATGTCTCACAGCTAAGCTAACAAGAGGGCTTCGGCTTTAAACCCCGTGTCAATGAGTCATTGGATAAAGGCTGCCCTGGAAAGAGGCCATGACCTGGACATTTTCTTAGGGACCTCAGCCTCCTCAGTATCCATCCTTGATTTATTTTGGTTTTACAATTTGAGTAATATCCTTGTTGGCATACCACTCATTTTGTATCTAGAGATCCTGTATTCTTTTTTCTTTCTTCTTCTTCTTCTTCTTCTTTTTTTTTTTTCCTGAGACAGGGTCTCACTCTGTTGCCCAGGCAAGAGTGCAGTGGTACAATCTTAGCTCACTGTGATCTTGAATTCCTGGGCTCAAATGATCCTCCCAAAATGCTGGGCTGTGTTCTGTTAATCGTCTCCATAACTCTGTGTCTCAGCCCCCTTGGCTGCCCCTCCAACCTTGCCTCTCACTGTGATAATGACATCCATCTGCCCTCTGACAATTAAGCATTACCACAAGATGCAGGAGGGAGCATCCTGTCATCCTCATCCTAGTTGCTATCAATGAGTCCAGTCCTATAATGGCATCTCTACCATCAGCCCTGGCCCATAGAAGACAGCCACCATTAAACCTCCTCATAAAGCTGGTGTATGTTATTACTTTGGTAAGTGGTGTATCCTCTGATGGGTTTTCCAGCCTTTTATAGTATCCATCTAGCACCCTACCTTCTATCCTTTTGATCCTTTCCTCCATCGTTTGTCAGGAACACTTCTTGTATTTCTACTTCACGTAGCATGGCCCACTGTGTTTCTAGGAGCCATCTTAGTAACGTGTTCACACCGTCTCCTGGGATCTTTGCCAGATTATATTATGGATCCCAGGAGAGCATTCCCAAAACCATAAACTCTTTGTTACTCAACCTTATGTTTGCCCTCTTTGCTCACCCTGAGAATCCAGTCCCATGTGTCCTCTCCTCACTTCCGCTGCTGCGTGCTGGCCAGGCCCTGGGTTGTAGTCTCTTTCCTCCCTCGCAGGCTGCAAGTCAGGTCCTGCTTTTCTCAATTCCCTACCAGGTTGCCTGGACTTAAGGAGCATTTAGTCTTTATTGTTTGCTATTGCATCGCTTGATCATGTTGTGCCTCATTATTGGCCTAGTGACCAGGAGGCAGATGAGGGCCAGCCATGGGGGCATATGTTATTTTCCTGGGAAGAAGCTTTTGCATCATCTTTGAGCAAGAGGGGAGTGCCAGCCCCTCATCAGCAGGAGTGGCCTGCTTCTTCATGATCAGAAAGTTCAGGGAAGTATAGAGATTCAACATTTCAAAGTGGATCAACCCAGAGGTCTTCATCCCATCGGTAATGGTCCCATTCTTTCCCAAGCAGGGCTCTGTCCTTGGCATAGCAAACCTACCTTGGTTGACAGTTTAATCTTTGGAACTCAACTGCTCTTAAGTCCTCAGTCTAACCCTTGGCCTTTCCTGTCCTCTCATCACAGGTGATCAGAGCCTCTTCAAATGCTACGAAAGGGGGCATCTGGCTTTCACACTTAGCTTTTAATTGATGATTAATCACTATCAGCTTTCCATTATCTTTTTCCACAGTGTTGATTGTGTATTAGCAATAGCTACCCATTTTCATTGTCCTTATTGTTACTTGTTTGCCTGTATTTCTCCAATGCATGATATGTCATGCCAGCCAGTGCCTTCCTTCCCATCAGTATACCATACCAATGGTAACCTTCCCAATGGTACTATCCCAATGTGTCCCACAACAGGTAAAAGTTTAAACTGTTGCCCTGCTACCTTGGGCCACCTACCACCTGTGATGGGATCCTCATTGCCAGCTGGGTGATCCCCTTCCAATATTCTAATCTAGTGTCTGCTTTTTAGACTACTGGAATTATCTAAGAGTCAATTGAAGATCAGCATGCAGGAGATTTATTAGGAATTGCTCTTGGGATCAAAAACTGGAAGAGAAGGGAAGAAGTTGAGCTGTAATGCAGTCTCAGTGGAGGCCTCAGCTGACCTTATGGGGAGTTCAGAATCTGGGATAAGGTGATCCTTGGTGCTTGTCCCTAGTTGGGGTAAGAGGACCTAGCCTTTAAACCCCCATGGCAACGAGTCATTGGATGCAGGCTGCCCTGGTAAAGGATCATGACCTTGGCAATGTTGTTGTCTTCCCAGGGTGATTCCTGTAAAGGCTGACAGCTAAGGGCCTTCTGTTGGTAGCACTGCTAGTAGCTGGGAGTGACTCTTCCATTCCTGAAGGGAGGTCAGGGTGGTGCATCACAGCGTCCAATACAATTACTAGTCATGATTTTTAAAAATCTTGAATGTGACATCTCCTGACCTCATCTACCTTGGTTGATGAAATAGATGTGATTGTCTTGGTAGTCAAGAGTACTAGTTAACCAAAAGACTATATGCTCTTTACACTTAGGCAAGCTAGTAAGGAATTGAGGAAAGCAAGACCTGAACTTTGATCTTGAGCAAATCACTTTACCTTTGAGCCTTTTTTCCCTCTCTGTACAATGAAATGGCAATCCTTGCCCTGCTGCCTTCTGTTGTTTTGGATGACCTCATTAGCCATTAGACAACATATTTGAAAGTAATCTCTGATTTTATTTTTTATTTATTTTTATATTTTTTTCAACTAGGGGCATACTCAGATATCTCTGATTTTAAATCTTCAGCCCACCTAATACTGTTTCCGGTACACAGTAGGTGCCTGTTCGCAAGTCATAGTTGGTGGGAGAACCCCTGCACTTAAAAATTTCATTTCACTGGAAATCTCAGAGTGTTAAACCCTTGAGGGAGACACCAAATTAAGTTGCTATCACTCATTCACATATATGGAGACCCCTCTATATGTGAACAGAGCAGTCCCAGGAAGGAGATATGTGAAAGTGTTAAAAATATGCTGCCTAGCCCTGGCTCTCCCATCAACGCTTGCTTCATTGGCTAGTTTAGCAAGGATGAGAGGGTGTTGCTCACTTGTTGGCTCTGGTGGGGAGCTTGGCATTCTCCTGCAGCAATAAGGGGGCTGTCTATTTTTCTAGTTAGATACCAAGTCACCAATGTGGCATTCAAGTCTACTGAATCCCACAAAACCAGGAACCCCTCAGTGGTCTCCAAATCCCAGCACTCCTGACAGTGTGTGTAAGGAACTGTGCAGGTTTTGGCACTTCTCGTATCTATTCAGTAGAAATTGAGTAGATAAAGAGAATTGATAAAATACAGTTTCAAAATTTACCTCATGCATCATTTTTAGTGTTTTAGATGATAGCGAGTACATTCCACTCAATCACTCCTCAACTCCTGGGAAGAGGTAATAAAGACACCTATTTGGGGCAGAGTGGGTAATGATAAAAATTCTATGCACCCAAAAGCACCTTGTTCACAGAACTATTCTTCACTCACAGAGCCCAACTAAAATGCAGCCTCTGCTATAACAAGTTCACCAAGAAACAGACTTCTAGATAAGATAAAACATGAAGGGATTTCTTGGGGGAGGGAGCTGGAGAAGGCAAAGACCATGATGCGGGTCCGACATCTGTGCAGGGAGGAAGGCAAGGAAGCAGGATTGGGTAAGAAGAGTCTTGGACTGCAGCACAGCTCCAAAAGAGGTTCAGCCAGGCCAATGGAGTATCCTCAAGCCAGTTTCACATTGGAGGAGTCCTGTGTCTTGCTGGAATGAGCCTACCTTAATACTCCGCTGTGCCTAATCATTGGCTGGACTGTCAGTCTATTGCATGCCCCACAGGAGATCTGAGCTGTCCATTTTCATGGCTACCACCATCCACTGTTCACCCCTTGCACTTCTCTACACAGGTTTGGGGAACAGCTTGTCCACAATTCCCATCAGCCTCTCTTCCTGAGGGAAACTTAGAAGAGGTTAGTGGGATGAACTACAGGACTCATTGTTGCAGTTAGGTCAGGGTCACAACTGGTATTCATCCTCTCCCTCCTCCACCATCCATTCTAAATTTCCTTCATCTTCAGCCACCACCTTGGCAGGTTGTGCTAACTTACTGGTATTTTGACCCAAACCTTCATCTCCAGGATCTGAGCCCTTGGCAATCATCCCCTCCCCCAGCTATTGTTGCTATCCACATCTGTTTACAGTTATAATGGAGCAAGGAAGTCCCGGGAAGCACTACCACATGTCTCCCTCCAGGCCCCTGTGTAGGTGGCCAGGCCATTGGCTGCAGCTCGGGAATCTTTAAATAGTCTCACTTCATGCTACATCTCCATCTGTGCAAAGTGGATGACCAGTGTGATGCCCATAACTCTACCCGTTGGGAAAAGATTCCCTCTCCACTGTCTTTCAAGGCCAATTCTGAATGTGGCTGTAATGCAACCACTGTCCACTTGTGTAATTCAGCTGGTATCCACATACAGCTTGTGCCCAACATGTAAAAAACTGGTATATAATTCAGGTACCACACAGGTTTGTAGGCCAAACTTGGCCCTTTTCCTGCTCCTACAATTGGTTGTGTAGCACCCCCCATATGGCCATAGGTGTAAGCTGGGAGAGAGGTACTGGTGCAGCTGTGGTCAGTGATGTGGAGGCTGGGCTACCTGCTCATGCTGGCTCAATTGCAGATGTACCATTTCCATCTTATAATGATCTACTGCTGGGCCTGTCCCACTTTATAACTTGGCAGAGTCAACAGAATTCAGCTCTGAATGAATAGTTGCAGATGTATGGTCACTTGATTACCCGAGGGTCAAGCATTCTGTCTCTATCAGGACCCAGTAACATACCAGGAACTGTTTTTCTAAAGGCATAAAATTCTCCATTGCAGATGGCATGGCCTTGCTCCAGAATCCCAGGGGCCCGCATTGAGATTCTCACACTGGGGCTTGCCACAGCCTCCACAGTACATCTTTTTTTCCACCACTAACATTCCCTAAGCCATAGGATCTGCTGGATTTTATGGCCCAAGTGGCATGACAGCTCCGCTGGACCTGGTAGCCTTTTCCTGCTCTGGGCACCATTCAAAGCTGCTGGCCTTCCATGTCACCTGGTATGGGCAGGAGGAGTATTCCTAGGTGAGGAATGTGTTGCCTCTAGAACCCAAGGAGGTCTGTCAGGAACTGTGTTTCCTTCTTTGTGGTAGGGAATGCAAGATACAGAAGTTTGTCTTTTACTTTGGAAGGGATATTCTGGCATGTCCCTGACCATTGGACCTTTAAAGGCTTCACTGAAGGGGCAGGTCTCTGAAGTTTGATAAGGATTATCTTCCATCCCTGCAGCACATGTATTTTACCATGGCTCCAGCTTGTTAGCCACCTTTTGTGTAAATGACTGTTGTCGTTGCTCCCATGTGAATGCAGAATGGAAAAGAATGCATTAGCCAAATCATTGGCCGCATGTCCTATACATGAGGCCTTATTAGTCTGCTGCAGTATTAATTCTGTGTCCAGCATAGCAGCTACAGTTGGGACTGCTACTTGATTGAGCTTGTGGTTCCATCCAGTTGCTACAAGGGACAGATTGGTGAAATGGGTGGAAATGTGATAGGTCTTGCATCCTTTAGGTCTTTAATAATGGCACTAATCTCCACCCCCCACCTCCAAGTGATATCAGGTTGTTGCTGGGTTTTTTTTTTTTTCACCATTGATCAGAAGGCAGTGATATCATTTTTGATTTACTATCTTGGCTTGTAGGGGCTCAGTTTCAGAGTTCCTACTTGGCTATGGCCACTATGATAGCTCTTACTCCACAAGCCAAGGACCCAATGTGGGGCTTACATCATTTACCAAGGACATCCATACCAATTATACATGCAGTGGGGAAATGACCACCAGGTGGGCCTGTGGACCGAGGCTCCCTGTGAACTGGACCATAACGCGGACTCTATTTATGGCCTCCACATAAGGTAATAATGGGAGACCCGTGATGAGGCTTTGGGTTTCTAGGTATCCGTGTTAGCTCAGATTCTGTGTCCAATCGTTCTGAAAAAGTCTGGAAATGTCTCTGTTTTTTCTATATAATCACATGAGTAAATGGTTCTAGATCCTTGGAAGAAGAACTGGGAGAATCATTATAGTATAACTTGCTGTGCTGTTAAGGGACTTGGCCACCTCACCTCCTTTAGGCAGTGGGTTCCAGATCTAAAAGTTGCCTTGGGCTGGGAACAGAGTGAGTCAAAGCAAGTTTTTTTTGTTTTGTTTTGTTTTTTGTGATCACCCTTAACCTCCATTCTTCCATTTTATGTGTGTGTGTGTGTGTCTGTGTCTGTGTTGCTTGTAGATGTTACATAGCACCCTTGATGGCTGTCCTTCTGTTTTGCCCCGGGAACATTATATGCTCTACTCACCATCTCTAAACTCTGCGTGTTAAGGCCCTTTCCCTGCCACAAGCCTCTATATCTTTGGGCCCCATGATATACATGAATATTAAGGAGCCCAACTCTGATTGCCTTTCCAATCATGAGCTCTGGCCTGCAGAGAAGAACCATCACTAAACTTCTTGGTGGTGCCAGACGGATGGGGAGTCCTCAAGCTAAAGTTGCCTGTTGGAGGACTCTGTGTCTTGCTAGAATAAGCTGGCATTAGTACCCCTGCTGTGGCCAGCCATTGGTTGAGAGCAGCCCATGGAAGCCTGGCACAAATGTGGTGGCAAATCCGTAGCAGCTGGGGCCATCAGTCAGTGATTCCCCTGCAGCAGGGGACCTGAGCAGTGTGTTTTCATGGCTGCTACACATCCTTTCTCAGGTAAGAGTCCAGGAGTAGAGGAGGCCTCTAGCTCACAATGTGGTAACAGGAAGGAATGATTGTACCAAAGACAGGTAGGCATAGTTTCTGGGGTTTCTTTCCCTAAATTATCTTTGCAATCTTTACTTTCACTTATTTTTCTATGTGCCCAACATTAAAAAAATTGAGATATAATTCACAAACCATAAAATTTTCGTATTTTAAGTGTATGACTCAGTGTTTTTTTTTGTTTTGTTTTTTTTTGTTTTTTGAGACGGAGTCTCACGCTGTTGCCCAGGCTGGAGTGCAGTGGCGCGATCTCGGCTCACTGCAAGCTCCGCCTCCTGGGTTCACGCCATTCTCCTGCCTCAGCCTCCTGAGTAGCTAGGACTACAGGCGCCCGCCACCGCGCCCGGCTAATTTTTTGTATTTTTAGTAGAGACGGGGTTTCACTGTGGTCTCGATCTCCTGACCTTGTGATCCGCCCGCCTCGGCCTCCCAAAGTGCTGGGATTACAGGCTTGAGCCACCACGCCCGGCCTGACTCAGTGTTTTTTAGTATAGTCACAAAGTTGTGCACACATCACCACTATCTAATTTCGGAACATTTTCATACCCCCGAAAGAAATTCTGTACCCATTAGTGGCGACCCTCTGTTCCTCCACCCCCATTTCTGGTGACCAGTAATTGACTTTCAGTCTCTATGGATTTGCCCATTATGGACATTTTATGTAAATGGAATCATACAATATATGGCCTTTTACGTCTAGCTTCTTTCTTTCTTCTTTTTTCTTTTTTTTGAGACAGATTCTCTCTCTGTCACCTAGGCTGGAGTGCAGTGGCAAGATCTCAGCTCACTGCAACCTCTGCCTCCCAGGTTCAAGCAATTTTCCTGCCTCTGCCTCCTGAGTAGCTGGGATTACAGATGCCCACCACCACACCGGGCTAATTTTTTGTATTTTTTAGTAGAGATGGGGTTTCACCATGTTGGCCAGGCTGGTCTTGAACTTCTGACCTCAAGTGATCCGCCCACTTCAGCCTCCCAAAGTGTTGGGATTACAGGTGTGAGCCACTGCGCACGACTGTCTGGCTTCTCTCATTGAGCATAATGTTTTCAAGATTCATCCATGGTAGCATGTATCAGTACTTCATTCCTTTTGGGGTTGAATAATATTCCGTTGTGTGAATATACCATATTTGGTTTATCCATTCATCAGTTGACAGACATTTGGGCTGTTTCCACTTCTTGGCTATTATAAATAATGCTTTTCTGAACATTTATGTATAAGTTTTTCGTATGTTTTGTATGTTTTCAGTTCTCTTGGGTATAAGATTAGATCACTGGGTCGTATGGTCACTGTATGTTTAATTGTTTGTGGAACTGCCAAACTGTTTGCCACAGTGTGTTCCCAACATTCTTTTTTACTTATTAATTTTTTAGAGATGGGGTCTTACTATATTGTCCAGGCTGATCTCAAACTTCTGGGCTCAAGTAATCCTCCTGTGTTGGCCCAACATTTTATTATTATTATTATTATTATTATACTTTAAGTTCTAGGGTACATGTGCATAACGTGCAGGTTTGTTACATATGTATACTTGTGCCATGTTGGTGTGCTGCACCCATCAACTCGTCAGCACCCATCAACTCGTCCTTTACATCAGGTATAACTCCCAATGCAATCCCTCCCCCCTCCCCCGCAATAATAGGCCCCGGTGTGTGATGTTCCCCTTCCCGAGTCCAAGTGATCTCATTGTTCATTTCCCACCTATGAGTGAGAACATGCGATGTTTGGTTTTCTGTCCTTGTGATAGTTTGCTGAGAATGATGGTTTCCAGCTGCATCCATGTCCCTGCAAAGGACACAAATTCATCCTTTTTTATGGCTGCATAGTATTCCGTGGTGTATATGTGCCACATTTTCTTAATCCAGTCTGTCACTGATGGACATTTGGGTTGATTCCAAGTCTTTGCTATTGTGAATAGTGCCGCAGTGAACATACAGGTGCATGTGTCTTTATAGCAACATGATTTATAATCCTTTGGGTATATACCCAGTAATGGGATGGCTGGGTCATATGGTACTTCTAGTTCTAGATCCTTGAGGAATCGCCATACTGTTTTCCATAATGGTTGAACTAGTTTACAATCCCATCAACAGTGTAAAAGTGTTTCTATTTCTCCACATCCTCTGCAGCACCTGTTGTTTCCTGACTGTTTAATGATTGCCATTCTAACTGGTGTGAGATGGTATCTCATTGTGGTTTTGATTTGCATTTCTCTGATGGCCAGTGATGACGAGCATTTTTTCATGTGTCTGTTGGCTGTATGCATGTCTTCTTTTGAGAAACGTCTGTTCATATCCCTTGCCCACTTTTTGATGGGGTTGTTTGTTTTTTTCTTGTAAATTTGTTTGAGTTCTTTGTAGGTTCTGGATATTAGCCCTTGGTCAGATGAGTAGATTGCAAAAATTTTCTCCCATTCTGTAGGTTGCCTGTTCACTCTGATGGTAGTTTCTTTTGCTGTGCAGAAGCTCTTTAGTTTAATGAGATCCCATTTGTCAATTTTGGCTTTTGTTGTCATTGCTTTTGGTATTTTAGACATGAAGTCCTTGCCCATGCCTATGTCCTGAATGGTATTACCTGGGTTTTCTTCTAGGATTTTTGTGGTATTAGGTCTAACATTTAAGTCTCTAATCCATCTTGAATTAATTTTCGAATAAGGAGTAAGGAAAGGATCCAGTTTCAGCTTTCTACTTATGGCTAGCCAATTTTCCCAGCACCATTTATTAAATAGGGAATCCTTTCCCCATTTCTTGTTTTTCTTGGATTTGTCAAAGATCAGATGGCTGTAGATGTGTGGTATTATTTCTGAGGACTCTGTTCTGTTCCATTGGTCTATATCTCTGTTTTGGTACCAGTACCGTGCTGTTTTGGTTACTGTAGCCTTGTAGTATAGTTTGAAGTCAGGTAGCGTGATGCCTCCAGCTTTGTTCTTTTGACTTAGGATTGTCTTGGCAATGTGGGCTCTTTTTTGGTTCCATATGAATTTTAAAGCAGTTTTTTCCAATTCTGTGAAGAAACTCATTGGTAGCTTCATGGGGATGGCATTGAATCTATAAATTACCTTGGCCAGTATGGCCATTTTCACAATATTGATTCTTCCTATCCATGAGCATGGTATGTTCTTCCATTTGTTTGTGTCCTCTTTTATTTCACTGAGCAGTGGTTTGTAATTCTCCTTGAGGTCCTTTACATCCCTTGTGAGTTGGATTCCTAGGTATTTTACTCTCTTTGAAGCAATTGTGAATGGAAGTTCATTCATGATTTGGCTCTCTGTCTCTTACTGGTGTATAGGAATACTTGCGATTTTTGCACATTAATTTTGTATCCTGAGACTTTGCTGAAGTTGCTTATCAGCTTAAGGAGATTTTGGGCTGAGATGATGGGATTTTCTAAATATACAATCATGCCATCTGCAAACAGGGACAATTTGACTTCTTCTTTTCCTAACTGAATACCCTTTATTTCTTTCTCTTGCCCGATTGCCCTAGCCAGAACTTCCAACACTATGTTGACTAGGAGTGGTGAGAGAGGGCATCCCTGTCTTGTGTCAGTTTTCAAAGGAAATGCTTCCAGTTTTTGCCCATTCAGTATGATATTGGCTGTGGGTTTGTCATAAATAGCTCTTATTATTTTGAGATGCATTCCGTCAATACCGAATTTATTGAGCGTTTTTAGCGTGAAGGGCTGTTGAATTTTGTCAAAGGCCTTTTCTGCATCTATTGAGATAATCATGTGGTTTTTGTCTTTGGTTCTATTTATATGCTGGATTACGTTTATTGATTTGCGTATGTTGAACCAGCCTTGCATCCCAGGGATGAAGCCCACTTAATTATGGTGGATAAGCTTTTTGATGTGCTGCTGGATTCAGTTTGCCAGTATTTTATTGAGGATTTTTGCATCGATGTTCATCAGGGATATTGGTCTAAAATTCTCTTTTTCTGTTGTGTCTCTGCCAGGCTTTGGTATCAGGATGATGTTGGCCTCATAAATGAGTTAGGGAGGATTCCCCCTTTTTCTATTGATTGGAATAGTTTCAGAAGGAATGGTACCAGCTCCTCCTTGTACCTCTGGTAGAATTCAGCTGTGAATCCATCTGGTCCTGGACTTTTTTTGGTTGGTAGGCTATTAATTATTGCCTGAATTTCAGAGCCTGCTATTGGTCTATTCAGGGATTCAACTTCTTCCTGGTTTAGTCTTGGGAGAGTGTAAGTGTACAGGAAATCATCCATTTCTTCTAGATTTTCTAGTTTATTTGCGTAGATGTGTTTATAGAATTCTCTGATGGTAGTTTGTATTTCTTTGAGTTGGTGGTGATATCCGCTTTATCATTTTTTATTGCATCTATTTGATTCTTCTCTCTTTTCTTCTTTATTAGTCTTGCTAGCGGTCTATCAATTTTGTTGATCTTTTCATAAAACCAACTCCTGGATTCATTGATTTTTTGGAGGGTTTTTTGTGTCTCTGTCTCCTTCAGTTCTGCTCTGATCTTAGTTATTTCTTGCCTTCTGCTAGCTTTTGAATGTGTTTGCTCTTGCTTCTCTAGTTTTTTTAATTGTGATGTTAGAGTGTGAATTTTAGATCTTTCCAGCTTTCTCTTGTGGGCATTTAGTGCTATAAATTTCCCTCTACACACTGCTTTAAATGTGTCCCAGAGATTCTGGTATGTTGTATCTTTGTTCTCATTGGTTTCAAAGAACATCTTTATTTCTGCCTTCATTTCGTTATGTACCCAGTAGTCACTAAGGAGCAGGTTGTTCAGTTTCCATGTAGTTGAGCAGTTTTGATTGAGTTTCTTAGTCCTGAGTTCTAGTTTGATTGCACTGTGGTCTGAGAGAGAGTTTGTTGTAATTTCTGTTCTTGTACATTTGCTGAGGAGTGCTTTACTTCCAATTATGTGGTCAATTTTGGAATAAGTGTGATGTGGTGCTGAGAAGAATGTATATTCTGTTGATTTGGGGTGGAGAGTTCTGTAGCTGTCTATTAGGTCCGCTTGGTGCAGAGATGAGTTCAAGTCCTGGATATCCTTGTTAACTTTCTGTCTCGTTGATCTGTCTAATGTTGACAGTGGGGTGTTGAAGTCTCCCATTATTATTGTATGGGAATCCAAGTCTCTTTGTAAGTCTCTAAGGACTTGCTTTATGAATCTGGGTGCTCCTGTATTGGGTGCATATATAGTTAGGATAGTTAGCTCTTCCTGTTGAATTGATCCCTTTACCATTATGTAATGGCCTTCTTTGTCTCTTTTGATCTTTGATGGTTTAAAGTCTGTTTTATCAGAGACTAGGATTGCAACCCCTGCTTTTTTTTGTTTTTCATTTGCTTGGTAGATCTTCCTCCATCCCTTTATTTTGAGCCTATGTGTGTCTCTGCATGTGAGATGGGTCTCCTGAATACAGCAGACTGATGGGTCTTGACTCTTCATCCAGTTTGCCAGTCCATGTCTTTTAATTGGACCATTTAGTCCATTTACATTTAAGGTTAATATTGTTATGTGTGAACTTGATCCTGTCATTACGAAATTAACTGATTATTTTGCTCGTTAGTTGATGCAGTTTCTTCCTAGCATCGTTGGTCTTTACATTTTGGCATGTTTTTGCAATGGCTGGTACCGGTTGTTCCTTTCCATATTTAGTGCTTCCTTCAGGGTCTCTTGTAAGGCAGGCCTGGTAGTGACAAAATCTCTAAGCGTTTGCTTATCTGTAAAGGATTTTATTTCTCCTTCACTTATGAAGCTTACTTTGGCTGGATATGAAATTCTGGGTTGAAAATTCTTTTCTTTAAGAATGTTGAATATTGGCCCCCACTCTCTTCTGGCTTGTAGAGTTTCTGCCAAGAGATCTGCTGTTAGTCTGATGGGTGTCCCTTTGTGGGTAACCCGACCTTTCTCTCTGGCTGCTCTTAACAGTTTTTCCTTCATTTCAACTTTGATGAATCTGACAATTATGTGTCTTGGAGTTGCTCTTCTCGAGGAGTATCTTTGTGGCATTCTCTGTATTTCCTGAATTTGAATATTGGCCTGCCTTACTAGGTTGGGGAAGTTCTACTAGATGATATCCTGAAGAGTGTTTTCCAACTTGGTTCCATTTTCCCCCTCACTTTCAGGCACCCCAATCAGACGTAGATTTGGTCTTTTCACATAATCCCATACTTCTTGAAGGCTTTGTTCATTTCTTTTTCCTCTTTTTTCTTTAGACTTCTCTTCTCGCTTCATTTCATTCATTTGATCCTCAATCGCTGATACTCTTTCTTCCAGTTGATCGAGTAGGTTACTGAAGCTTGTGCATTTGTCACGTATTTCTTGTGTCATGGTTTTTATCTCTGTCAGTTCGTTTATGGCCTTCTCTGCATGATTATTCTAGTTATCCATTCTTCCATTCTTTTTTCAAGATTTTTAGTTTCTTTGCACTGGGTATGTAATTCCTCCTTTAGCTCTGAGAAGTTTGATGGACTGAAGCCTTCTTCTCTCAACTTGTCAAAGTCATTCTCCGTCCAGCTTTGATCCATTGCTGGCGATAAGCTGTGTTCCTTTGGAGGGGGAGATGCACTCTTAATTTTTGAATTTCCAGCTTTTCTGCCCTGCTTTTCGCCCATCTTTGTGGTTTTATCTGCCTTTGGTCTTTGATGATGGTGACGTACTGATGGGGTTTTGGTGTGGGTGTCCTTCCTGTTTTCCTTCTAATAGTCAGGACCCTCAGCTGTAGGTCTGTTGGAGATTGCTTGAGGTCCACTCCAGACCCTGTTTGCCTGGGTATCAGCAGCAGAGGCTGCAGAAGATAGAATATTGCTGAACAGCCAGTGTACCTGTCTGATTCTTGCTTTGGAAGCTTCATCTCAGGGGTGAACCCTGCCATGTGAGGTGTGGGGTGTCGGTCTGCCCCTAGTGGGGGATGTCTCCCAGTTAGGGTACTCAGGGGTCAGGGACCCACTTGAGCAGGCAGTCTGTCCGTTCTCAGATCTCAACCTCCATGCTGGGAGATCCACTGCTCTCTTCAAAGCTGTCAAACAGGGTCGTTTGCATCTGCAGAGGTTTCTGCTGCTTTTTTTGTTTGTTTGTTTAGCTGTGTCCTATCCCCAGAGGTAAAGTCTACAGAGACAGGCGGGCCTCCTTGAGCTGCTGTGGGCTCCACCCAGTTTCAGCTTCCCAGCGGCTTTGTTTACCTACTTAAGCCTTGGCAATGGCGGGCGCCCCTCCCCCAGCCTCGCTGCTGCCTTGCCGTTAGATCACAGACTGCTGTGCTAGCAATGAGGGAGGCTCTGCGGGCGTGGGACCCTCCCGGCCAGGTGTGGGATATAATCTCCTGGTGTGCCGTTTGCTAAGACCCTTGGTAAAGTGCAGTATTGGGGTGCGAGTTACCCGATTTTCCAGGTGTTGTGTGTCTCAGCTCCCCTGGCTAGGAAAAGGGATTCACTTCCCCCTTGCGCTTCCCAGGTGAGGCGATGCCTCGCCCTGCTTCAGCTCTCTCTGATTGGGCTGCAGCAGCTGACCAGCACTGATTGTCCAGCACTCCCCAGTGAGATGAACCTGGTACCTCAGTTGAAAATGCAGAAATCACCCATCTTCTGTGTTGCTGGTGCTGGGAGCTGGAGACTGGAGCTGTTCCTATTTGGCCATCTTGCTCCACCCATAGCCCAACATTTTTTATAGGCATTTTGGGAGACACAAAAGTGAAGCTAATCCCTCACCCCAAAGAGTATGCAAGTTAGAGTAGATGGGAGATGAAATTAACATGTATACATTTAAAGTATAAGCGTAGTACAGCTAATAATGAAGGGCTAATCTGTGTATCTCCATATTAAAAGTAGATCTACACTCATATACTTTGGGAGCTAGAAGGGAAGAGAAGAGGAGGGAATGACAAATGTGCAGTTGTTAGGCATGTACCCCTCAAAACCTCCATTTCCACGATCTTCTTCAACAAGACCAGGATGGGACTTCTCAGGACAAGGAAAGAGCAACTGCTTGAGACTCTGGAAAACCTGCCCAGTGGCAGGGAGGGGATGTTCTCTGCCTGCTTTGTTTTACATGGTATTTTTAAATAAGAATCTGATATGGTAGACTAACCATCAGTAGAAACTATGTTTTAGATGTTTCTTCCAAAAGTGAAGATAAACGTGAATAGAGCTACTTCTATTCTCTGAACTTGTGTCCTTGTGATAGATGGTACAAATTTGCTGACTAATTTGTTGAAGTTACAGTTAAAATATGTGAGCAGGAGCAGAGAGAAAGCAATTAATCTATAGAGGAAATGAACACTGTACTGTGCATTCTAGGCTATAGGAAGAATATCTTGGAGTATCTTCTATTTTATGCCAAAATGACATTGTTGCATTAGTATTCTGCCTCTCTTCTTCCTTCAGTGGGCTTCTTAATGGATGGAGTCAAATAGTTTTCATTTTCTATCCATTTATCTTTCAGAGACCATATAAATGATAGTTTGGACATTATTCCCACTGACTTATTCTGAGATACTTCTTAATACTAGCATCACCTTTGGTCCATGTCACTTTGATATTTGCAGGTGACTTCCTACTCTGGAAATTCCATAACTTCTCTCAGTATCCAGACCTCATTGCCCTTCAGTCATCACTGATAACCACGGAAGACTGCTCACCATACACTGTCACCTGACAATGCTCACCCAATCTATCCTTCACAACGATATTTGTTCTGGGCTCTACACACCCTCTTTTCTGAGCTTCCTCACCTTCTTGCAAGGCTGACATTCATTCTGAATTTTAAGCAAGAAAATATGGGGAGTGAGGGAGAAGAAGCCTTTTCTGTTTGTGCACTAAAAAGCATGTTCTGCTTCCCTCTTTGAAGGAGGAGGGACTTGATAATGGACTGGTTCTCTCCACTTGTTAAAATTCTCATCTTTTAGTATAGAAAAAAACCAAATTGCACGGTGAAGCTGTCTTTATTTTCTCCATGACTAAACACTGCATTTCTCAGCACTTAACAAGTCATTGTTCTGAAAAATTGGTTTCAGATCAGACCCTGCTTCCTAATGAGGCAGTGACTTAGTTGGTAATACATTTTTTTTTTCCTGGACTCTAAACAGTAGCAGACAGGAAAAAGAGAGCAAAAGATGGATGGAAAATAAAATTGTGCCATTGCCCCTTTCCAGTGGGGTCTGTCTGTGAGTAATAAAGCGTTGATGGAAGAGCCAGGTCTTTAATTGGAATTCTATTAATCAACAAGTACTAATTAAACAGCTACTGCATGACCAGCTTTGGGCATTGTTGGTTGAGGACCCAGGGAAAAGGAGGGTTGCTGCAGTCTAATCTTGGAGGCAAGATTTTAATCTTGCTATTTCTGGGCTTCCTGTCTCTATCACATCAAGTCTGAATCCTTCCTTTTTCTTGGAGGATCTTCCAAAAGCTGTGATTCACCTGCTCTTACAACTTTACTTGCCATTTTATTCCCCAAAAGGAACTCTTCTTAAATCTCTCTGGTCTCATGTGCCATTTTCATTGGCTTCATTCACTGCTTTCCCATCTCTCTTATTCCAAACCCAAAACTTCTACCTTTCAGAGTCTAATTCAAGTTCCATATTTTTGAAGTTTCTCAATTGCTGTAGCATTTACTGATCAATTTACTTGATTTCTTCAACTTTAGAGCACAAATCTATGTTAAATAATTTGATTCTTGCTTATAAATTATTCTGTATTTTTCACTAGCTTCAAGTGTTCCATGAAATTTTCCTTCAGAGTTTAGAAATATATTGTTTCTCTCAGAGCAGTTTTTAAGCATCCCTTCCATCAAATCAACAATATTTATTAAGTGCCTATTTTGCATCAGCACAGTTCCAAGGCACTGGAGAGATACAACAAGATGAGACAAAGCTCTTGCCCACGTGGAATTACACTATAGAGAGAGAGGCAGACAATAAACAGACCAAACAAATAGATGATCTAATACCAGAGTGGGAAGTGATGAGCACAGTCTTGAATACATGTGCGTTCTTATCTTTAGAAATCACTGTTTGGAGAATAGGTGGAGACTAATTAGAGAATAATGTAATTAACAACCTCATGCAAATTATTTGTGCACTTTACAGTGGATCTATGGTATCATCTCAGGTGCTTAACTTTGCGATGCTTCAGTTTCTTCATTTCTAAATTGTGTATCTTGTTACTGTCCGCCAAACCATCAACTCAGCCACTAGGAACCTACACCACATCATGGCTATAGGCAGTGCTGCTTCTTGAAGAGAATCCTCATGCTCATGTTCCCTAGTGCATAAGTACGGAATCACTTCAAGGACAATATTACCCCCTCCCACACTCCAGTGATCACAGTTAGTTACTTGCATAATTCTCTGGTCTTCCAATTGTTTGAAACCAAGCCTCTAATAATTATTCTCAGTTTTGATTCATATTGAATTAAAGGGACTTTAGAATCACCTAATCCACGACCTCACATTACAGATGGAGAAATCAAGGCCAAAAATATAGAGGCCAATAAGTTACGATAATCATATTTGGGCATGACATACCCAATCATAGCTCACTGCAGCCTAGACCTCTCAGGCTGCAGGTTGAGGCTGCAATGAGCTACAGTTGGGAGTGTCATGCCTGAATACAATATAGTAACTTGTTGGCAAAATCAGGACTAAGGCCTGGACTGCTGATGCTCCCCTCACCCCCAGCTATAATTTCATTATTTCGTTCCATCCAATCTGGAATGGCTTTCTTTGACCCTTATAGGCTGCCAGGGCTGATGTTAGAGCCTATTGTATTCTCTGCTGTGGTACTATTTCCCCAGCAAAGACTAAGCTCTGAAAGCCCACTTGCTTATGGCCCTGGCCCTGCTGTATACTGTACTGCCTGGCACATGGGTGCACCCAGTAAATGTTGGTTGAATGATGGCATTATTAGTGAATAATTTAAATGCATCTTACTTTTGCAAGAAATCCATTTCTAAAGAGTGATGTGTGAAATGAATGTTAGTAAATAGAATATGACTTTCTTCTTTTTTTTTTCCCATTCAGAAAAGATGACTATCTTTATTTCAGATTTGCCTTTGATTGGCAGTAGTTCCTTGCATTTTGTGCTTTATGTTTCTTCCCCCAGTTCAGGAACTTTGTAAAGCAGTTCATAGTGCTTTACATGGTTTGGGGTGGTTAGTGGTAGGGGGAAATGAGTTTGGCTTTAGACATGTTTTTTTTAGGATACTACAGGATACCAGAGTCATGCATGTATAATATCATCTATCAAAGATAATTTTATAAACCGACACTCGAGTATACTAAAGGAACAACTATTTGAACTCACTGTGATTAACTTTTTGTATGTTGAAGAATAGTTTATTCTGTCTGTTTCTTCAACCTATTATAGATCTACTTACCACTCCTGGATTTCACATGTTGATTTTTCTCATGCCATATTGGAATGTTAAGAACCGAAACCAAGTTTGGAGTGCTCCTAGAGTGAGAACGAAGCATAAGCAACATCATAGAACAGCCAGTGTTGTTGTAAAAGACTAGCAAGTGAGGCTGGGTGCGGTGGCTCATGCCTGTAATCCCAGCACTTTGAGAGGCCAAGGTGGGTGGGAGGCTTGAGCAGGAGTTTGAGATCAGTCTGGGCAACATGGTGAAACCCCGTCTCTGTAAAAAATGCAAAATAAATTAGCCAGGTGTGGTGGTGTGTGCCTGTAGTTCCAGCTACTCAGGAGGCTGAGGGTGGAGGATGTCTTGAGCCTGGGATGTCGAGGCTGCAGTGAGCCATGATCTTACGACTGCACTCCAGCCTGGGCAACAGAGTGAGACCCTGACTCAAAAGAGAGAGAGAGAGAGAGAGAGAGAGAGAGAGAGAGACAGAGAGAGAGAGAAAGACTAGCAAGTGAGAAAAGACTAGGGGGTAGACAGCCGTGTTGTACAGTCTTGAGTGTCAGAATGGGGAAACTGCATTTAACTTGGTACGTCTTTGAAGATTTGATTCATTCAGACCTCTTAGCTATAATCTAGCCAAATCCCTTACCCAATACATTGAAAATTCCCCCTTTGAAGGGTTTTTAGCAGAGTTTGTCACATCCTTCTTGATCTGCCCTTGACTTGTCATTCTGGCCTCATTCCTTATATATCCGCCAACTGAAATTATGAGCTTCTTGCAGTTTACTGAGCACTCCTTGTTCTATTACCTCTGGATCTTCACCTCCCCTCTTAGCTCTGTATTGATGGTGAACTCTAACTCATTTGTATTTGTAAACATTGTCATCCTGCATTTATTCCTTCATTTAGCAAACCATTTGAATGCTTACTATGTGCGGTTTGTGGTGTATATACTTAAGAAACTTTAGTAATAAATAAACAAAATCTTCCCAAATAAAAATTTGACTTTGGCTTAAATAAACATGTACATTAGTATTACTTCTTCTTCTTCTTCTTTTTTTTTTTTTGAGTTGGAGTTTTGCTCTGTTGCCCAGGCTGGAGTGGAGTGGCATGATTTCAGCTCACTGCAACCTCTGCCTCCCGGGTTTAAGCAATTCTCCTGCCTCAACCTCCCTTGTAACTGGGACCACAGGCACCTGCTACCACACCCAGCTAATTTTTGTATTTTTAGTAGAGATGAGGTTTCACCATATTGGTAAGGCTGGTCTCCAACTCCTGACCTCAGGTGATCCACCCGCCTCAGCCTCGCAAAGGACTGGAAGTATAGGTGTGAGCCACTGCACTCAGCCTCTTTTTAAAATTTTATTTCAATGGCCTTTGGGGAACAGGTGGTTTTTGGTTACATAGATAAGTTCTTTAGTGGTTATTTCTGAGATTTTGATGCACCCATCAGTATTACTTCTTGTTAATATAAGAAATGAATGTACACTTGGAACAAAGAGGGAGTTTTTGGTGTATTGGGTAAGGGATTTGGCTAGATGACATCTAAGGGGTCTGAATAATCTGAGTCACAATTCTATAACACATTTCAAAAATGAAACATTGAACTCTAACTTAATCTTGAGGTTTCACCTATCATTTCTACCAGGAGCCTTTCCTGTCCCCCACCAACTGAATTGGACACTGGTCCTGCCCACTCCTTCCTCATGGCAACCCTGTCATGCCACCTATCACTCTGAGTTCTGATTGCTTGCTGAATTGTCTGTATCCATCTCCAGATAGTAAGCTCCTTGGGAAGGGACTCTGACATGTTCACCACTGTATTCCCATTGCCTGGCACACAATGGCATGAATATTTGATGCATGAATAAAGGAAGTAATGAGCAAATAAATGCATGGGTGGAATGAAGTAATTGGTCCTGCTCTTCAGGAATATAACTGGAAAGAGAGAGAGATAGTAGGTGGTGGTTCCGATAGTAATCCAGGTAAAATAGGAAGAGGCTTAAACCAGGTAGCAGAAAGAGTACAAGCAAGATTCAGACAAAATATGAGGAAATTTAGTGACTGATTGAGAGTGAAGAATGAGGAATGGTCTAAACATGGAGTATTTGAGTTTATAAGAATCGTAGCAAAGTGCATGGAAACAGGGAAGTCGGATGATTTGGGGTGGTTAGTGGTAGGGGGAAATGAGTTTGGCTTTAGACATGTTTTTTTAGGCTACTACAGGATACCAGAGTCATGCATGTATAATATCATCTACCAAAGATAATTTTATGGTTCATTTTCCTGATTCATGAAAATGTATCAGAATTGAGTTACTCATGTTTGAATGGCAGATCTGGCCTTTTTTTAATCCTCACTGTCAATCCTTGGATTGTTTGAAAGATCCCACCTTCTTTCCTTAGTGTGGATATCTGGCTTGCTTGGGGAAGTCAGCTGTTTTTTTGCACTTCAATCCAAGCAACATCTTGTATGCCCAGGAAATTAATGTTTTGAGTCTGAACTAAGGTATTGAGCCCATTTCCATGAGCTTCCTCTTGAATGTCATGGCAAAGGACAGTAATCTAGGACAGTCCCTGTAACTCGTGATACTACCTTCCCTGCTTGCATCCTGGGTCACACATGCATGGAGACTCTGCAAAGGTGGAATGCTTTGGTCATGGCAAAGCCACTGCCAGATCAGATGGCAAAAGAAATGTCCTCTCATAGGGTTACTCTCAGGGTTAACATAGGAAGAGTGACGCAGAGGAAGTTTGTCTTTGGCATTTTTGTTTGTTGCTGCTCTTCTCATCCTTTTTTACTTGACCTTCCCCACTTTACACTCTTCCCAGTGTCTGATCTAGGCAGGAATCTTCCCTTGACATCCTGGGCCATTTGAAAAGAATAAGATAATGCCATTCAAACTAGGTGTTAGGCTGGGCACAGTGGCTCACGCCTATAATCCTAGTACTTTGGGAGGCCAAGATGGGCAGATTGCTTGAGTTCAGGAGTTTGAGACCAGCCTGGCCAACATGGTGAAACCCTGTCTCTACTAAAAATACAAAAATTAGCCGGGTGTGGTGGTGCATGTCTGTAATCCCAGCTACTCGGGAGGCTGAGGCAGGAGAATCACTTGAACCCAGGAGGTGGAGGTTGCAGTGGGCTGAGATTGTGCCACTGAGCTCCAGCCTGGGTGATAGAGCAAGACTCTGTCTCAAGAAAAAACAACAACAAAAAAAACCAACTTAAGTATTAATGTTGAACCATAATTTATTTTACTTAGTTATCTGTGGTAGACGTAATTTTTTTTTTTTCTTAGAGACAGAGTCTCACCCTGTCACCCAGGCTGGAGTGTAGTGGTATGATCATAGCTCACTGGAGCCTTGAACTCCTGGGATCAAACGATCCTCCTGCCTTAGCCTCCCAAGTAGTTGGGACTACAGGCACATGCCACTATGGGCAGTGGTATTCCTATTTTAATAACGATAAGTTTCTTTGTAGTGTCTGAGGATGCTGGAAAAATTTTTGGCCCCATGGTATGGCTTCTGAAGGCAAAGGGAGACACCCGGGGGTCTGCTCCTTGTACTGTTATTGACAGACTTTGTACTTGGACAAACTGAACAACAGAGCCTCAGTTTCTTTGTCTATGAAACAGGCAATTAAACTTAATCAGTGTTTTTCAACTATATCCGACTCAGGGTCATCTCTTTTATTTGAAACTCCCTTGTTACTATCCTGAAATGAAATTCAGAGATGATATGTTACTTATATACGTAATTAAAAAAATCAATATATTATCTTAACGTAACATAAAAAAGAAACAAATGGATTTTATATAAAACTGTATGTATTCCAGTATGCAAATGCTCAGGCCCACCTACACCAGAAGATACACTAAAATAGTTAGATGCTTGCAGCTGTATGTGGAATCACCATGACTGTGACAGCTACAAATGCTACACCCATGAGTGTGTAATATTAGCCTTCATTTATCATTTTTATTGGCCATCAAATACAACTATAGTGGCATTGCTGTCAGTGATGTGATTTTCCAAAATGGTGAACAATTCTTGGTAAAGTTTCAAACAAAATAAAGTATAATCTTCCCTTCTTTGTTGCTCTCCTAAAAAAAAAAATCAGTATATATTTAAACTGTACAAAGAAAACCCCCCAAAAATGAACAAACAGAAACAAAGCACATGCTTCTATATTCAATGCTCAGGTAATTGCAAATATATTTATTTATTTATTTATTTATTTATTTATTTATTTATTTGAGACAGAGTCTCGCTGTGTCGCCCAGGGTGGAGTGCAGTGGCCGGATCTCAGCTCACTGCAAGCTCCGCTTCCCGGGTTTTTACGCCATTCTCCTGCCTCAGCCTCCCGAGTAGCCGGGACTACAGGCGCCCACCACCTCGCCCGGCTAGTTTTTTGTATTTTTTAGTAGAGACGGGGTTTCACCGTGTTAGCCAGGATGGTCTCGAACTCCTGACCTCGTGATCCGCCCGTCTCAGCCTCCCAAAGTGCTGGGATTACAGGCTTGAGCCACCGCGCCCGGCCGCAAATATATTTATCACCCATGTGATTGACAGACTGGCATTTGGAAAGTCAAAGTGGAAGTGAGATCATTCAATGTGGGTGGGACTCTTCTCCACATTGCAGTGTCCAGCATCCCTCATCGCCTCCACTAAATGCTAGGAGATTCTCTCCAAATTATTGGGAGCACAACAAAAACTCCCACCACAATTTATAAAATGTGCCATGGGAGGGAGGACACTACTATTTCCCTAGAGAATTATGGAATTAAATGATATTCTAAATCTGTAGAGGCACTGCCAAGGGCAGATCCAGTTATTGTGAATAAGCTTATTCAGTTTTGGAGCCCTTTCTTTAAACAAAGAATCAAAATTATAAATACAACATTAGGTATGAACATGAGCATTTATGTATAATGAGAACATAAATTGCAACAAAATACACAATCTTAAAAAACTGATGAATGCCATAAACATCACAAACACCTAGTACAGGGGTGTCCAATCTTTTGGCTTCCCTGGGCCACATTGGAAGAACAAGAATTGTCTTGGGCTACACATAAAATACACTAACACTGATGATCGCTGATGAGCTAAAAAAATAAACAAACAAACAAACAAACAAACAAAAAAAACCAAAAAACCAAACAAATCTCATAATGTTTTAAGAAAGTCTACCAATTTGTACTGGGCCACATTCAAACCTGTCCTGGGCCACATGCAGCTCGTAGGCCACAGTTGGACAAGCTTGACCTAGTATTTTTAAAAATCAGTTGACTTGGGCCAGGCATGGTGGCTCACACCTATAGTCCCAGCACTTTGGGAGGCTGAGGTGGGAGGATTGCTTGAGCCCAGGAGTTAGAGACCAGCCTAGGCAACGTAGTGAGACCCCGTCTCTACAAAAATAAATAAATTAACCAGGCATGGTGGTATGTGTCTGTCATCCCAGTTACTTGAGAGGCTAAGGCAGGAGGATTGCTTGAGCCTGGGAGGTTGAGGCTGCAGTGAGCTGTAATCGCACTGCAGCATTCCAGCCTGGCTGACAGAGTGAGACCCTGTCTCAGAAAAAATAAATAAATAAAAATAAAAATTAAAAAAAATAAAGAATTAAAAGCAAAAACTTAACTCTTTACAAAAGTGACTGTGAGCTATATAAATATTTCCCACTAAAGCAAAACTAAGTGTATCTACAATTCAACTCCCTCTTATCCAGATTCTGAAAATGACTTCTATTCTAATGGCACTCAACCCTAGATGTGTGATGGAAGGGAAGTCAGAATGGAAGGACAAAATTCTTAACAATTTTGGTTGAAAACACTTTATGTTTGCAAATTACCTCTTTTGATGTGTGTGTGTGTGTGTCTGTGTGCTGGAATTGTGAGTGTAAGTGTATTTCTATATGAATACATTGTGGAGAGGAGAGACCCTTCCAGGTCTTTGAAAGGGGCCTGTACAAGCTTAAGTTCCAATAGCTTCATGGTGAGTTGGACTCTGTCTAACACTCTATAATTCTATGAATTAATCCCTAATGTTGAGGATGAGAGGAGTTGGGGCGGGAGCCTTCCCAAAGCCTCTAACATTATATAAGACATAGCACTTCCTCTATGTCTAATAAGACAGGATTTTCTCCTCTAATTATATGTCCTGTTGCATTTTTTTTTCTTGTGATGCCAAATTCTGGGTGATAAATCACTTAAAAAATTGTAAATTTTTAAATTGTGAACAAATTTTTACTTCTGGCAAAATAATAAATTCACATATTTTAGAGAGTCAAGTAAGGCTGATAGAAATCAGCAGTCCCATGGCCTCTCCCAATACAAGAGTCAACCAACTTTTTAAGATTATTTCAGGTTTTAAAAATATTTTAAAAATTATTTATATACTATGGTCTCTCAGGTCATTATTTTAGACATTATTACCTCTATTATAACCTATGCAAAATTTAGCTTTCAGCTTTATTTTTTTCTTTCCTGGAGCCATCCCTTCTGGAGCCTCCTGCCACTCCCTTCAGATCTGGACCCATCATTCTCCAGGACGCCCATATGGTTGTTTTCCTAGGGCTTCCCTTTGCCAGCACCCTGAGGTATTGAGAAAGTCCTTCCATCTCTCTCCTGTGTAGTATTCCTGATTCCTGGCTCTCATATCCTTCTTTTTTCTTTACTCCTCTATTTTGATGAAATATATCTTACAGTAGCTTTCTGAAAAAGAATATATAGGAGGTAAGTCTTTAGAAACTGCAAATTAAAAAAAAAATCCTATATTTTTCACTCTTAGGTCAAAAGTAACTTCCCATCACATCAGAATTCTGAAGGCACGTTTCCAGTGTTTTCCATCTTCAGTCTTGTTGTTGATAAGTCAAACACAGTTGGACTTCCACTTCTTTGTAGGTAACCTGTTTCTTCTCTTTGGATGTTTTTAGCATTTTTTTCTTTTTTTTTTTTTTTGAGACAGAGTCACCCAAGCTGGATTTTCGGCTCACTGCAACCTCTACCTCCCCTGTTCAAACAATTCTCATGCCTCAGCCTCCGAGCAGCTGAGATTACAGGTGTGTATCACCATGCCCACCTAATTTTTAAAATTTTTTAGTAGAGACAGGGTTTTGCCATGTTGCCCAGCCTGGTCTTGAACTCCTGGTCTCAAGCGATCTGCTAGTCTCGGCCTCCCAAAGTGCTGGGATTACAGGAATGAGCCACTGCACCTGGCCTGGATGTTTTTAGGATCTTTCATTTAACCCTGGTATTCTGAAAATTTATAATAATTTGCCCAGTATGTGTTGTTTTTTAGTCACTGGGTTGGACACTTGGTGGGTGGACTTTTTTAGTCTGGAGGATCATGTCCTTTGGATTTGGAACATTTTCATCCATTTTTAAAAATTTTAAAAATAACATTCTCCCTACTGTTTGCTTTGTTTTATCATTCTGGAACTATTATTTAGAAATTGGATTTCCTGGAATGTTTCTAATTTCTGTTTCTTTTTATTATTATTGTCAATTTTTTGGTCTTTTTCTGGTCTACTTCTACCTTTTAGGAAATTTTCCTGGATTTAAAATTTTTATGTATTTTTAATTTTGAAGAGCTTTTTTTCTTCTTAGATTATTACTGTAAAACTTTTATATAGTATCCTGCTATCATTTCAAGGATGAAATATCTTTATCATTTTTCTGCGTTCTTTTTTTTTCTTTTTTTTTTTTGAGACGGAGTCTCACTCTGTGGCCCAGACTGAAGTGCAGTGGCACGATCTCGGTTCACTGCAACCTCCTGGGTTCAAGTGATTCTCCTGCCTCAGTCCCCCGAGTAGCTGGGACCACCGGTGTGCAGCACCACGCCCGGCTAATTTTTGTATTTTTAGTAGAGATGGGGTTTCACTATGCTGGCCAAGCTGGTCTCGAACTCCTGGTCTCAGGTGATCTGCCCGCCTCAGCCTCCCAGAGTGCTGGGATTATAGGCATGAGCCACTGTGCCCGGCCATTTCTCTGAGTTCTTAATGACTTTTTTTCTGCTTCTTGGGTTGTATCTATTTTCTCTGTTTGTTTTGTTTTTTTCATTTATTTTATCCCACTATATTAGAAATATTTCTAATATTTCTCAAATGTCTGATGGCCTTAGGTTGTCTATTGATGTTTAAGGATAAAGTCTAAAGAGCTGTTTGTGCATCTGAAATATATCTAGAATCCTTCCACTTCTTACCACCTTCATCTGTACTATCTTGGTCGCAACCATCAACATCTGTTGCCTAGGTATTGCAATAGTCTCCTAATTGATCTCCCTACTTCCATACCTATGGCTTCCAGACTATTCTCAAAAGAATCTAAAATGTAAGTCATATTACATCACTTTTTTCTTTTTTTTTTTTTTGAGACAAAATCTTGCTCTATGGCCCAGGCTGGAGTGTAGTGGCGCGATCTCGGCTCACTGCAACTTCTGCCTCCCGGGTTCAAGCGATTCTCCTGCCTTAGCTTCCCAAGTAGCTGGGATTACAGGCGCAGGCCAGCACACTCAGCTAATTTTTGTATTTTAGTGGAGACAGGGTTTTGCCATGTTGGCCAGGCTGGTCTTGTACTACCGACTTCGGGTGATGTACCTGCCTCGGCCTCCCAAAGTGCTGAGATTACAGGCGTGAGCCACCGTGCCCGGCCCAAAAATGTATTTTAAATGAATGAATGTGTATGTGCAGGACTTGTTCTCTGATAGGCCTAACAACAGGATAATTGGATTGGTGGATGGTTGACTTTTTTTGTTGGAGATCCCCAAATATCAGCATCTATAGGTCTTTGCCCATCTGCCATTCAGTTTCTCCAAGAAAGAAACTTACAGAATATTCTCCAATCTATTCATCCACATTACATCCATATTACAGCCTATTCATGCAATCTCCTGCCTGAGGTGTCTAAGAAACCAGCTGCCATCATCTTATAGCTATGCAGTGGAAAGAACTGAGGTTCTCATATTCAGTCTGCAGATTTTCTCTTTATCTCCCAGTTTTCAGTTCTTTTCCTCAACAACCCTCTAGTCCCTAGGCCTATTGTCCTCGGATTTGGTCTTCTCTGATTCAACTTCTGTCTCCTGTGAGAAGGGGAATCCGTTGGATATGCCAGGGGTTCGGATCCTGGGGGACTTACCTGCTGCCACTGGCATCCATCTGGTACTTACATTTCCTGATTTGATTCTTCTAGAATTTTTTTTTTTTTTTTTTTTGAGAGACAGGGTTTTGCTCTGTTGTCCAGGCTGGAGTGCAGTGGTGCGATCATAGTTCACCACAGCCTCAAACTCCCGGGCTTAATCTATCCTCCTGCCTCAGCCTCTCAAGTATCTGGGATTGCAGGCATGTCCGACCATGCCTGGCTGATTCTTCTAGAATTCTTGAGGATGAATTAGCTTTTCTTTCACTGATATCTTCTTTTGTATGTGCTCAGGTTTAACCTTTGTCTGTTCTGTTAAGTCATTTATCCTTTCTCTATCTATTTTCTGACTTTATTTGTATTTTTTTTTTTTTTTTTTGAGATGGAGTCTCGCTCTGTCGCCCAGGCTGGAGTGCAGTGGCCGGATCTCCGCTCACTGCAAGCTCCACCTCCCGGGTTTACGCCATTCTCCTGCCTCAGCCTCCCAAGTAGCTGGGACTACAGGTGCCCGCCACCTCTCCCGGCTAGTTTTTTGTATTTTTTAGTAGAGACAGGGTTTCACTGTGTTAGCCAGGATGGTCTCGATCTCCTGACCTCATGATCCGCCCGTCTCGGCCTCCCAAAGTGCTGGGATTACAGACTTGAGCCACCGCGCCCGGCCTATTTTCTGACTTTATATGGAGTTTCTCTTTGTTTTCTTCCTCGTCTTGGAGAGAGTTTTGAGAGGAAAAGAATGCCATCTTGATACTGAAAATCCAAAAAATAAAAATAAAAATAAAAAAAACTTATCCAGATGTGTAACCTCTCTTCGGGGATAAGCTTAAAGTGTAAAAACATTGATGACAAATGGAAAGTTTTATCAGAGGAAGTTTAATTCTGTACTAATGGTGAACATTAGGAAAAGCCTTCCAGACAATTCAAGTGTTAAACAGGACTGGAGGAGGAGAAGGTGAGAGGTACCATCTATAGTCAATGATTCCAATAGTTCATACCTTTTGGCCCTGTAATTACCACTCTATGACTATGTCTTAAAAGAAACTTGGGCTAATAAATGTGCAATCGTGTTCATCGTTACTAGTCATATGGTCTAAATTAGCAGAGCCATGGCAAAATAAAATATGATATACTCGTTGATATATTAATATAGACATTAAAAGAGAGATTTTTAAAGGTATTTTTGAAAAGTTAAAAAGGTACTTTTTGACTGTTTAATGACATGAGAAAGTGTTTGCAATCTATCAAATATATTAAATGATAAAACAAGGTAAGTACATATTACTTTTATTGTAAGAAAGCTTTTTAAAGGCACAACTAAATTAGGGTACCATTTAATTTATTTTAAACCATTTAAAAAGATTCCTAAAAGGTACACAAAGTAAGTGTTGTATAAACCAGAAGTACCAAATTATGGTTTATAAATTAGTTTAAAAGAAAGCATTGGTTTCCTTTCTGAGGTACTCTTTTCTCCTGTGGATAGGCATGAAAGGGAATAAAGCAGTCATACTCCTTTTCAAGGAAACCAATTACCTTTCCTTCAGACTGTTTGGTAAACTTATAAGCCTTCACTTTCCAGCCTTCCAAAATAATCTTTGAACGTACTTTAAAAGAACAGCTTTTCCCAATAGTCTGCCAAGCTTTTAAAAAAAGAACTACTCTTGACCAAGTTTGGAAAAGTGCGTAAGTGTTCATTCCACATAAAACCAGTGTGTTCATTTCATAGAAAAATCCTCAGTATGTAAGACATTTTACAGCATGCACATGGCCTGTGCTCTAATATTAGTTATTAATACTGAAAGCATTTAATTTAGGGAAAAATGATTTCCTTAGTGAAGATGGCAGTTTTTGTACCTAAACCCTTCACTACATAAAATAGATGTTGGGAAATGTCATGGCTCAGGAGATAAGCATCACCGTGAACTTTTATGCTTAGCCTGCATTAATTTACTCGATTCACGGGGACATAAACTGTATAGCTTCTGGGAGGGTACATCTAGCCTTTGGGCAAAGCAAGAGTTAGGATGACAACCAAAAGTTAAGTGAGGATATGTGTCCTTATCTGTTTTCCTTTCTCTTATTCTTTGCGTTCTTTCTCTCCTCCCTGTCACACCCCCAACTTCCATTAGAAATGGAGAGGATAAGTATTTATATTTGCTGTTCTACACTCACAAACACTCACAAACTGGTACTGACTACACAATTATGCATTTCTACCCTTCATTTCTCATATGCATTTACTGAGCATTTTATTCTATAAGGCATTATGTGAGGCATGTGGCCTTAAGGAATTTATGATTGAGCTAATGATTCAAGGTAGTTCAGTCTATACCCTGTATGGTGTAGGTAGACAGGGAGGAAATAATTGTGGGCAGGTGTCATAGGGAATAGCTTTGTTCTAGGCATTTAGCTTTCTGGAATGGGGGCTTTTTCTCTTGCGATAGTTTGAATTCCATTGTTACAGCTAGGCATTTGTATATATACCCTGAAGCTGTGTATATTGGACACAGGCTTAGGAAATAGCCTTCTCTGCCCAAGAAAGTTTGGAGTTGACGGCTGCAAATTTAGAGAGGTGAACTTTCGCTGGGTTTCTACAGAATGGGAGGATTTGTTTGGTAGAAGTGTTAGACACAGATACCTGAACTAAAAATAAAGAAGCTGGACTAGTTAAAAATAGGTTAATATTCTCAGTTTTTATATATTTCAAAAGCTTTAGGTATTTCTGTTGAGAAAATATTACTGAGCAGAGTCAAATATCTGAATCAGTCACTTTATTTTATTTTATATTTATTTATTTTTTGAGACAGGGTGTCGCTCTGTCACCCAGGCTAGAGTCCAGTGGTTCAATTATGGCTCACTGCAGCCTTGACCTCCTAGGCTCAGGTGATCCTCCCTCCTCAGCCTCCTGAATAGCTGGGACTACAGGCGTGCACCACCACGCCTGGCTAATTTTCTGCAGAGATGGAGTTTTGTCGTGTTGCCAGGCTGGTCTCAAACTCCTGGACTCAAGCAATCCACAAGTGTTGGCCTCTTTGGGATTACAGGCATGAGCCACTGTGCCCAGCCTGATTCAGTCACTTTAGAGCAAGCTTGTCCAACCCATGGCCTGTGGGCTGCATGCAGCCTAGGTCAGCTTTGAATGTGGCCCAACACAAATTTATAAACTTTCTTACAACAGTATGAGGTTTTTTGTGATTTTTTTTTTTAGCTTATCACTTGTCATTCGTGTTCGTGTATTTTATGTGTGGCCCAAGACAATTCTTCTTCCAAAGTGGCCTTGAGAAGCCAAAAGATTGGACAGCCCTGCTTTAGAGCTTCCATATTTTAGGCCTTTTAATTCTATGACTTGCTTTGGTGGATCTGATATCTCCCTAACAGTCTTAGATCCATGTGGCAGAAGTTGTAGTGTTTTCTGTTTGTTGAAGAGAGAGGTCTGGGATGACAGTAGCATTTCTGTAGTTCCATTATTAAATCTTATCCGCTAGTCTTTAAATATAAAACAAATCATCCTCGCACCCTACTGCAACACTCAGAGTTGTGGTGATGAATTCAGTATTGATTAATTAGTCTGTCTGGGACCTTCACCAGGGGATTTAATCATTGAAAGGCACTTTACTCAACACTAAGTCCACATAAAGAGTTTAATATTAATACGTAGTGATTCCTCAACGACAAATCTTTTGGGACCAATGCTGTTATATATTTTATTCTATTAACTTATTTTTACAGAGACAGGATCTCACTCTGTCACCCAGGCTGGAGTGCAGTGGCACAATCATAGCTCACTGCAACCCTGAACTTCTGGCCTCAAGTGGTCCTACCACCTCAGCCTCCCCAAGTGCTGGCATTACAGGTGTGAGCCACCACACCCATCCCTGTTATATATTTTAACATTTTTCGCATATATCATGTAAAGCAGTGATCTTGTTGAACAATTTGTTTGTGCAGCTGCACAGGACCAATAAGCTACAGCTAAAAGCAAAGAGGGCCTACATACCCCACTCTACAAGGGAAAAGAAAGGCTATCTAGATATGTTTCAGATTCCAGCTTAATCCCATGAAGCTTTGTCTACTAGACTGCTCATTGCCTTCCCTTGGCTTTCAGATCTTACAGCCTCTGCACGCAACTGTTCACTCCGTTCATACCAACAACCGCTACAGCTATGTTTTGGTAACTTCTTCATGCCAAGCTCTGTACTAGGTACTAGGTGAGCGAAGCAGGCAGTGGTTTCTGCCCTCCTGGATATTATAAAGCCGTGGGAGAGGAGATAAACAAGTAACAATAAACAGTGCATTGAGTATTCTTGATTTATTTGGATATAAACTTGCAACAGCTTTTATTTTTTCCCAGTGACTGCTTTCAACCTTGTTCACCCAATTTCTCATCTCTTAGTGAATGTTTGGCAGATCTATTAATATAACTTTCCAGTCAATTCGAATGGTTAAAATACAGTCCAGACTAACTTAAAATTCACCCTGACGTCTGATTCAAAGTGAACCCCTTCCTCACTACGTGCTGAACTTCTGTTCACCTCATCTGCAGAGAGATTCTCAAGGATTCTGGTCATTCTCTTTTTCCTGGGAAAACCTCTAAGATAAAAGTTTGTGTGATGAGATGCTTCTCAGCTGCAGTTAGTCTCAAGGCTACAAGTGGTACTCACCATCCTTCCTTTATACTCCCTCTAATTTCCTGTCACTCTTGGCTAGTACATCTGCTGTCTTAGGTGTTAACCTTATGTAGTGGCGACTGAATCCCTGGTCATTCCTGAGCTATTCAAGATCCAAGTCTACTGTACATGTCCTTGTATCATCAAATTGGGCAGGGGAATACCAAGAGAAGTGCCAGTAGGTCACCCGGGTGCCACACACATGCTTCCCTGTCTCCCGTGTAGTGCAGCCCCACCTCCTGCTGGTGAACAAGACCAATGACCTCTGCCGGTATAGTAGTGCCTTTCTTTGCCTGCTTGACTTTTGGAACAAGGAGCTCAAAGTAACTTACTTGAAGTTTAATGGGGCTCATGTATCCTCTGATAGAACTGCTACTCCTGTGAGAAATAGGATCTCAAGACACGCAGAGTCTGAAGTTTCAGGGAAAAGAAGCAAGGATTTCCCTGGTGGGTGATAGTAAAGTGAAGACACTCCTATTTTTTTACCCCCTGGTTCCCAGGCCTATGCATTCTACCTACTGGGGACACAATACAACATAATGGTTGTTGATTTAGGTATAAATCGTGTGTATATCCTGTGAGTATCATCTCTAAGGTGACATCTAAGCTGCGCCTGCAACAGGCTGTTCTATCACTCTGTCAATGTAGCATCTTCTGGAGAGATGCAGAATATGAAATGACCAGCGGATGTCATGGCTGCGTGCCACCCCGCTTCGCCTCCTTTGCTGTAAATGGGTCCCTTTCTGTGATACAGTGTTGTGCACGATCCAGTGCTGGTGGACTGAACGCTCCGTGGATAACATCTTGGATAATGGTGCTGGCAAAGGCCTTGTAGGCATGAGAGACAAAGGTAAACTGTCAAATCCCAACAGGTGAATTGCTGCTCCTTTCAGGCGGAAGGGGTTCAATATAATCAACTTACTGCTTGGTCTCCTCAAGAATGATGCTGTGTTGGGCCCTTGGATTTGGTCTCTGTTGCTAGCAGGTTAGCTCTTTGCCAGTGGCAGTAGAAAGATCAGCCTCAGTGAATGAGAGCCCACGCCGTTGGACCCATGCGTATCCTCCAGCCCTGAACCATGGCTACTCCATTCATGAGCCTATTGTGCTAGCACTAGGGTAGCCAGTGGCAGAGGTTGGCTAGTGTCAATTGGCCACATCATGGTGTCTACTTGGTTACTTGGTTTTTAAATACCTTTTCTGTGGTATATGCTATCTGGTGAACATTAATATGTGATAGAAAAATCTTCACATCTTGTTTTTTTTTTTTTTTTTTTTTTTTTTTTTTTATGGAGTCTCACTCTTGCCCAGACTGGAGTGCAGTGGCGTGATCTCAGCTCACTGCAATCTCCACCCCCCAGGTTCAAGCAATTCTCCTGCCTCAGCCTCCTGAGCAGCTGGGATTGCAGGTGCCAGCTACTACGTCCAGCTAGTTTTTGTATTTTTAGTAGAGATGGGGTTTCACCATGTTGCTCAGGCTGGTCTTAAACTCCTGACCTCAGGTGATCCACCTGCCTCAGCCTCCCAAAGTGCTGGGATTACAGGCATAAGCCATTGTGCCCAGCCCACATCTTGTGTTTCTTCCCATACATCCATCCATAGGCCTCTTCCCCAAACCTCCTTGTCCTTGATCATCCAAACTTTTTCCTTCCATGCCCCTGGTCAACCAGTCAAGACATTCACTTGTGCCTATGAGTCTATGCATAGTCTTACTTCAGGCCACTTCTTCCACATAAAGTGGAGGACCAAGTGCAAAACACATAGCTGCTGTTGTTCAGTGTCACCCCAGAGTGCCGCAGCGGTACATTATTGGCTTGTACCTGCATATCAATTCACTCTATCCATGAGCCACGTTCTGCCTTTTTTCCTCTTCTGTCAGCTGTTCACAGAGGTCTACCCAGCTGGCTAGATGTGAGAATTGAGGGAGAAGTGTCTGTGACACCATGGAGGACATGGAGATATGCTTCATGCAGCTTCTTTGTGCCCTCTGTCCCTACTCATATTCTGTCCTAGATGTACTACTTCAGTCTCATGATGGATCTGTTGGGTCCATCCTATTTTATGACTTACTGGGTCTGAGAGAACCCAGTTCATGATGCACAACTTTGGCCACATGGTCACTTGATGCCTTATGATCAGACATTCCGTCTCTTTCACAACCCAGTGGCACACTAGAAGATGTTTTTTTTAAATGAAATATAATTATCTGATGCAGATATCATGGTCTTTTTCTGGAACTCTTGGGGTTTATGTTGTCATTCTCTTGCAGGAGTTTAACATAAACTCCCCATAGCATTTCCCACCCAACAAATATACCTTGAGAATCATACATTCTGCTAGGTCAGATAATACAAGTTACAGAGTTGAATACATCATTGCTTGGACTTTGTATAGAGCCCTTTCCTACTCTGGACCCACTTAAAACTTGCATCCTTTCATGCCACTTGATAAATGAGTTTGAACAGTATTCTCAGATATAGAATATTCTGCATCCAGAGCTCAAAGATTTCTACTAGCTCTTATGCTTCCTTCTCCAAATGGAAATATCAAGTAAGCAGTTGACATACATCGTTAGAGTCAGAAGGGAGGTCTGGACTATAGATATAAATTTGTAAGTTGCTAGTAGATTAATGATATTTAAAGCAATAGGGTAGTATATTATTTTGGATTATATTTGATTGCATATTTCAGAAAACCAAAAATAGCAGTGGTTTAAACAAGATATAATTTTTTCCCTCTCTACTGTAAGAGTCTGGATAGATAGTCTGGTGCTAATATGGTAGCTTCTCAATCATCAGGAAATCAGGCTCCTTCCACCTTGTTGTCTGGGCACATAACCGTCCTCATTATGCAGTTCCACTTCATGGTTCTGGAGGGCCACCCCAACTCCAGCTCTGGCTCCTCCAACATATCTTCAATGTATCTGCTTTTCCGTGCAGCAGAATGGAGAAAAGAAAAGAAGACCACGTCCCCACCTTCATTTAAAGGCAATTCCCAGAAGTTTTGGACACTACTTCCATTTATTTCTTGCTGTCAGAGCTTAATCACCTGGCCACATCTAACTGAAAAGAAGGCTGGGAGATGCACACTGTTTTTCCAGATAATGATGCAACCAGCTGCAAATGGGAAGCTCTCTTATTGTAGGAGGAGACAGAATAGATGTTGGGAATCATCTAGCAGTTTTCAGCTACAGATAGATTGAGAGCACCTAGAAAGTATAACTGAGGAAGAAAAAAGATCCAGGACTGAGTCTTGAGACAAACCAAGATTCAGAGATCAGGTAGAAGAGGAGGAAAATAAATGAGGTTTAAATGCAACAGGCAAAAAGAGAAATGGTAAACCAGCTGAGAATGTTATCTTGAAGTCAAGAAAGAAGAGCATTTTGATCACCTGCATCAATTGCTGCTTGGATGTTGACTAAGATGAGGACAGGAAAGTATCACGGGGCTTACCTCTGTGCAAACCTTTGAGCAGGCTTGGGAAAATAATTACCTCGGAGCGAGATGATGGGTAAATGAGAGAAAGTGAAAACAGGATTTGTAGACCAGTTTTTGTAGGTTAGTCTGTGAAAGGGGGCAAAGAAATAGAATAGTATTAAATTGGAATGTGGTTTCAAGGATTTTTTTTCTTTTTTTGCTTGATGGTGTTTGTTTGTTTGGTTGGTTGGTTTTAGAATGTCAGTACTACAGTTGTTTTTCAAATGCTGCTGGAATAATCCACTAACAAAGGAGAGCCCAATGATGGAGAATGGGGGGTAACCAATGAAACTTATGTGATGGGTCAAGTAGAATAGATACTTCCTCCTCTCTAACTGTAAAAATTAGGAAAATATGGGTTCAGCTGTGGAGAAGCTAGTGGATTTGGTCATGGAGTGATGAAAGAACTCTCATCAGATGGCCTTTGGTTTCTCAACTTAGAAGGCAGGAAGGGTGAGAGTGAGGAAGAGGGACAGGAGATGGTGTGAGGGCAGGAGATGGTATGAAATATTCCTCTTATAGAGTGTAAGGTCATTATTAATGCAGAAATGTAATAGGAGTTCCACAGTATTGAGAGCCCATTTAAGGACTGAGATCGTGAATTTAAATTGAAACCAGTCTGCATGTTTGTGGAGTTTCTTTAGTAACCTTCAGTTACTCGGGAAGACCTGATGAAGGAAGGTGCCTAAATATATCTAAACAGGGTTGACGTTTTATCAGGGGAATACAAGAATGGAAGGAAGGAGGGGCAAGAATTGCGAGGCTTTGCAAAGAGGTAGTTGTAAAAATGGAACATGGACTCCAAAGAGAATAAGGGGGTAAGGAGACAGAGAGGTTGATAGATGTGAGGAAGTGCATTGTAGTTCCAAAGTGATATTGAAGAATTGCTATAGCTGGGATTCTTGAGCCACAGAACAAACAAATAGGGGGCTAGAGTTGGAGTTTGAAACTGGAAAACAAAAACAAAAAAAACAGAAGTGGTGTCTGTGTTTCTCTCTGTGTGTGTGAGATAAGGTCCATGGTGTCATCATGAGGGTTGGTAGGTTGCTGCAATAGAGTGGAGGAAAGAGACATTTGAAATTAGAAGGAGGAGAGTTCAGCCCAGTCTTCTGTATTGTTTGTGGTTTGTTTCATGAAAGTGTATGTCTTACAAGACTCAAAGCTCTTATAGTATTTGACATCTGATACAGTGCTGAGCTGGTAGTGGAGATTCAATATATACATGAGAGGAAGAGCCTTATCATGTTACATATGGAAAGAAAAATGTGAAGTTCCAGACTGAAGAGCTAGAGCCATGTATACCTTTATGCCTGTGAGCAGATATAATGTTATAAGGAGGCCAGAGAATCAGTAATGGAGAATAAATTTGCTTTTTTTTTTTTTTTTTTTTGAGATGGAGTCTCACTCTGTTGCCCAGGGTGGAGTGCAGCCATGTGATCTCGGCTCACTGCAACCCCCTCCTCCCGGGTTCAAGTAATTCTCATGCCTCATGCCTCTGCCTTCCAAGTAGCTGGGATTATAAGCATGTGCCATCATGCCTGGCTAAGTTTTGTATTTTTAGTAGAGATGGGGTTTCACCTGGCCTCAAACTCCTGACCTCAAGTGATCCACCCACCTTGGCCTATATTTGCCTATTTTTGATGCTTGCATTTAGCAGGATGACGGAACAGTGGGAATGATCAGAACACAGAATCATTTCTGAGATTTTGTTGTATATTATTTCTAAACTTATTTCTTTTCTTGTATATCATTGTCTGGTTCATTATTTTTAATGACGGCAGGTGGGCGGGGGAGCCTGTATAGATACCTCTTTTTCCCTTATGTTATGAAGTTGTGTTACTTTTTCTCTCTTCTTCCGAAGAAAACTGGAGATACCTTTGATTTTAGGGGCATTGAGAAGCGTTTTTAGCTGGGATATGTTTCTTTTGGGGGAATGAAACTTTCCTTAGAGTGACTGGCTAATGCTGAAAATTCCTTTTCTTCCATTAAAGAAAAACCTTAAAATGCAAACTCCTGGCAGCAAGATAACATAAAGCCTTACATACATGCTAGGTTGCAAATCACTAACACTGGAATCTTTTTGGACAGAAAAGTATACTGAGGAAGGGGGCCAGAAGACAGTGATGGGTGGAGTGGAGAGAAATTTCTACGGTGATGGTAAAAGGAAGCTTTTTGCCCAGTGCTGGCTCTGCCACCAGGGAGCCTCTGAGTTGCAGGGTTTCATGGCGAATATCAGTTGTGAGAGCCAAAGTCATGGCAGTGCCTCTGACTTCAAGAGGAAATACAGGACTGTGCTCACTTTCTTGGTCCTTTAGGAACTCATCTGGCTTATCAAATTTACATTTCCTCAAATGCAGGAGAATCCTATGTCCACCTAGTTTTCCTCTTTATGTGTTCCAATTCATTCTTCCAACTGTTTTGTATGGCCCATGTATGTAGAAATGAGTTTTCACAGTCATCAAATTAAAATAGGAGCTGTTCCAATGCTTTAAAAAGCTGAATTCTGAGTTTAAAACAAGTAAAATATTTTTAGAAAAAAACTTTTTTCAGACGAAAGTCGATGGAGATTCCAAAGACCTGAATTTTATTTCTAGTTCTATCACCCGATAGCCGTATGGCCTTGCATGAGGTGTTCTACTTCTGGAGGGCTTCAGTTTCCTCATCCAACAGGAGGAAGACTACATGCAATTAAATGCAATGCAATTAATGCATGAGAAAATGCTGGGTAAACTCTGAATAGCCATATGACTCTTTGATGCTATTACTAATGTGGTTTGAATCTTGGTAAATATAATACCGCAATTGCTTTGGGAATTTGATTAAGCTTTTTCAGCTTTTGTTTGTTTGGATTTTGCATCTGTTTTGGGCTCTTGAGGGTAATATTAGAATCATTTCTGGTGATCCTATCCTCTTGAAAGCTAATCCCCAGGCTTCAAAGTTATTGCTGAGTCAACTCTGCTTGCCTTTTCTCTCCTAGAAGTAGTGTTGATGTTTCTGGCTTTTTATTTCTTCTCTCCCTTGACGCCTGTTAAGTTAAAGAACTTATTTAATTCCCTGTCTCCAGCTGGGAGTGAACTTGAGTTCTGTTTTTCCTCCAGGATCTGTGAGGAACCTCTTGCTCATTCCTGGATATTCTATCCCTTATGTTATTAGAGTTGAGCATACTACTTGGCTTCTACTTTCTGCAGTTTTCTTCCCCCCCACCCCCATCAGTGTATTGATCGATTGATTGGTTTTTGAGACAGAATCTTACTCTGCCACCCAGACTGGAGTGCAGTGGCTTAATCATGGCTCACCTTTCTGGGTTGGAGCTATCCTCTCACCTCAGCCTCCTAAGTAGCCGGGACTACAGTTGTGAGCTACCACACCCAGCTAATTTTTGTATTTTTTGTAGAGATGGGGTTTCACTAGGTTGCCAGGCTGGTTTCAAACTCCTGGCCTCAAGCAGTCCTCCTGCCTTGGCCTCCCAAAGTGCTGGGATTATAGGCGTGTGTCACTGTGCCTGGCCTGTTAGTCTATTTTCTAACCATTGCTGCTTCCATCAAGAACCCTGTGTGCTTTTCATCGGAGCCAATGAATAGTGGACACTGTGGTTCTTCCAAAGTGTGCTAGTTATATCCTAACTCCTGTACTTCAGTTCACACACCGTTGATGAAGGGAAAATTTAGGAGTTACTTTTCCTCCTTTCTTTCCATCTCTAACCCTATGGCTCTGGCTTGACCACAGGGTCTGAGAGCACCATAGAATTATACCAATTTATGTTTTGGATGGATTGAGTTTTTCTACCAACCCTGGAGGCACAAGGTACGTATTTTTATCCCAATTTGCTATTTACCTGCCATGGGCTCTTAGGAGATTTACTTAACCTATCTTAGACTCTTGATTCCTTATCTGTACAACGAGTAAATGATTTATTGCCTACAACACAGTTATGAGGTTGAAATGTGATCTGTAAAGGGCTGTATACATGTAAATGATCTTTGTTGTTATTGTGGCTGGTCTTCCAGGAACGTGTCATTAATATTGCCAGTGATGGGGCTGTGGGACTGACTGGCCCACTATAACACAGGAGAGGATATATGAGAATATTGGAGAGTGGGCAGAGTCACAGAGTGGAGCTGAGATATCTGAGGTTCCAAAGAATATGACTGTATTAATAAGTAAGATGTGGACACTAAGTCCTATCTTTAGTCCCACAATAAGGGCCTCTGTCCTCCTCTGCAATGCCTTCTCTGGTCTCTCTTGTCTTTAGAGCTCACTATCAGTTTTTCAATGCCTATTGCACTGGCTATCCATACCACTTACCTGATTAAAGCAGGGTAATGTTTGCCATTTTTCTTTTGAATTTCTGTATTCTTTTTCCCCTACAAGATTACAAGTGTCTCAAGGTCTAGGACCATGTATATGAATGTCTCTTATCTCATGGCGATAGGACATCACAGTGATTTATACCAGGTAGGCACAAGAAATGTGTGGTGTTTATGAAAAGCTTTGTAAGCCATGTTTTTCTCTGTCGAAGGTTGGGAAAAAAAGTTTTCCGTATGCGTTCTGTCATTCTTAAAAAAAATCTTTATTTTTAACAAAATCAAATGAACATCAATTAAAAAGTTAAGTAATGGTCAGAGGCTTATAAAAACAGTAGTCCCTGCCAACCACACATTCTAGCCTGTTCCCCAGAACAGTAACTACTTCTTTTTTTTTTTTAGAGATGGGGGTCTCACTATGTTGCTGAGGTTGGTCTTGAACTCATCAGCACAAGTGATTCTCCAGCCTCGGCCTCCCAAAGTGCTGAGATTACAGGTGTGAGCCACTGCACCTAGCCAAGTAACCACTCTTAACTCTTACCTGTTCCCCCTCTTCTTTGTACTGTCTTATAGGTATGTATATATAATTATCTCCTGGTTCACTGATTTTACACATTATCTACTGATTTTAAAGACTGGCAAATAAAAAAATTGTAACTACCTTTTACTCCCCTCTCCTCTTTCTACAGTCCCAATATAATTATATCCCAATGTAGTTATATAGTCCCAATATAGTTATATAGTTATTATATATATATTTATATAGTAGTTATATAGTTATATTTGGTTAACTCTCTTATCAATGTTCCAGTTATTTATTGCTGCTGAACAAATCATTACAAAACTTGTATCTTAAAACACCTACCATCTTTTTATTCTTTCTCACATTCCCTATGGGCAGGCACTGAGAAAGGCTTGACTGTGTGGTGGTGTCATGTACTTGCAGTCAGGCAGTGGATGGAGCTGACCAGGCCATCTCTCCATCTCTCTTCATGTAATCTCAGGGCTTTTCCATGTGGTCACTCCCTGTGGGCTAGATTGGGCTTTCTCATAACATGGAGGCCTCATAACATGTGAGTGTTGCAGTGAGCAAGGCAGAAGCAGAATCGCCTCTGCAGATATTGCCTCAGAAGTCACATAGCATCTCCTCTCCCATACTCCACTATTTACCAAAGACTTGCTCAGATTCAAGGAAAGGGGACATAGATCTTGCCATTTGATAAGAGGGGTGTCAAAGAACTTGGGGCCATTTATTTAAACTGCAACAATTGATGTTTTCATTATGACCAAAGAAATATGGTCTACTCCTGAGCCAAGTAGTGTACTACAGATGCATTACCTTTCTTGTATAACTTTCTGTTTTTCCTGGAGACATGTGTCTTAGTTTGCCATTCGCTTTGTTGTCTTAAAATCTCTGGCTGTGTTTTCTTCATATCCACCAAATAGCTCTGTAGTTTTCCACATGGTCAAACCTGCCAGATAATCTGTCAGTAACACTTATTTCTTTCCCTGCAGATGTTCCTGCTGGATTCTGCTGTTCTCCTCTGATCTAGAATAGCTGCTTTCTAGGTCGGCTGCATAGCCATTGTCCTACGAGTTCTCCTCACTACCATTATGAGAATCTCCTTCATCTCTTCTTGGGCTAAATCCTTGATTCCTGGATCTTATGTCTTCTCTTTTGGCTTACTCATGTTTTGGTGAAACATGCCTCCATTAATGTCTTTCTTGAGAAAGGATGCACGGGAAGTAAGCTTTAGAGACTGGGCATACCCTAAGACATCTTTTTTTTACCCTCTTACTTTTGTCTGTGTGCAGAATTATAGGTTGCAAGCATTCTCTCTGAATTTTGAAGGTGCTGCTCCTTTGCATTCTGCCTTCCAATATGCTGATGACAAGTCAAATGTCATTTGATTCTTGATCCTTTCTATGTAAACTGATTCTTTTCCCCTGGAAGTCTTTAGTATTTTCTCCTTACCCTTGGTGTTCATGGCTTGGATCTGAATCTTTTTTTGTTTTGAAATTTTATTATCACTATTTTAAAAAAGTGTTTATTTCCATAGGTTATTGGGGAACAAGTCATGTTTGGTTACATGAGTATGTTCTTTAGTGGTGATTTGTGAGATTTTGGTGCACCCATCACCCAAGCATTATACACTGCACCCAATTTGTAGTCTTTTATCTCTCTCCACCTTCCCACCCTTTTCCTGTTGAGTCCGCAGAGTCCATTGTGTCATTCTTATGCCTTTGTGTCCTCATAAGCTTAGCTCTCACTAATGAGTGAGAACATATGATGTTTGGTTTTCCATTCCTGAGTTACTTCTAATAGTCTCCAGTCTCATCCAGGTTGCTGCGAATGCCATTAATTCATTCCTTTTTATGTCTGAGTAGTATTCCATCATATATATATATATATATATATATATATACACACACACACACACACACACACACACATACATACACATATACCCCAATTTCTTTACCCACTCATTGACTGATGGGCATTTGGGTTGGTTCCACATTTTTCCAATGGCAAACTGTGCTGCTATAAACATTTTTTTTCATTCATTGTTCTGGAAATTAATAGGTCACATAAAAGACATCTTTATGTGAATTAGAAAAAGTCATTCTCTTCTGGGGCCAAGTTACAAAAGGAATTTTCTTGGGGAGATCAATTAGAGAAGGGTGTTCCCTCTGGGTAGACCAGTTAGAAATACATTCCGCTTCCTCTTGGCTAGTGTCGCAAGGCACAGGGCATGGTAAGGAGAGCCTGAGCGCATTTCAGCCCCCACTTCCCCTCTGTTGGCTGGGACCTTTGTGTCAGGCACACCCTGCATGACTGCGCTGCACATTGACCTTGCAATTAGAGTGGGCATTCCAATCTGGAGACTCACTCTATTCCACATCTGGGAGTTTTCCTGTATTATTTCTTCAGTAATTCTCTTCTTACTGTTTCCTGTCATCTCTTTTTAGAATCCTATTTCTCAGATGTTGGATCTACTGACTGAGTTTCTTATCTTTCCTCTCTTATTGTTCATCTCCTGGTTTTTTAATTCTAGTTTCTGGGAAATTTCTCAAGTTCAATTCTCATACCAAAATTTTTTCAACCAAAATTTTAATTTCACCTATACTATTTTTTATTTTGATGAGTGACCATTCTATGATGACTCCTTTTTATTTTTACTATATCCTCCCACTCATGTTTCATTAGTGCAATATCTCATCATCTTTCTCTGATTCTTAATGAGATTTCTTTTTCCAGCAGGGTGTCTGTTTCATTTCTTCTCTCTTGTTCCTCTAGAGTGTTTTCTTCAAATATCTGTTTATACTTAAGGATGAAGCACTGCGAAACTAATGGGAAACTCAGTTGTTGTGTGTGGCTTGTTAACGATGGGCTTCTCAGTAGAAAAACAGGATGACCCTTTTCACTGGAGAACCTGAAATATCAGGATCTATGGGTCTTTACTTGGGTAACTCAACTTCTTCAAAAAGTAATGCTTCAGACTCCAGCCTTAGGGGTACAAATATGTCTGGTTGCTGTTACTCTGAAACTACTTAGGGAGTCTCACTTTCAGCACACAGACTTTCCCTTAATTTCTCAGTTTTTACTTTCGTACCTCATCAGTTCCATTCTTGAACTAAGTCCTCTAATTTTAGTGTTGTTGCCATTTCTTCAGAGACTACACCTTTTGACTCTTCCATGGGTAGCAGTGGGAGCCGTTAATTGTGCTGGGTGGGATGGGGATGGGAACCTGGGAGGTGCCATTGGTCTTTATACAGACTTTCAAACAAGTCTCAATCTCAGTCCTGTACTCTCACCATAGCTTCCTTTCTTTTTTCCTCTTCTTCCTCCTTCTCCTGCTCTTGTTCTTCTTTCCTTTTTTAAAGATAAAATGTATACATATAAAGATGTATAAATATGAAGCATAAAATCCAGTGAGTTTTGGGAAATGAGTTATACCCAGGTAATTCACACTCCTAGCAAGATATAGAACATTTCCATCACCCCAGAAAGTTTCCTCACATTCCTTCTTATCCCCTCCAGAGGCATCCTCTATTATGTGTTTTTTCACCATAACTTAGTTGTTTGTCAACATATTCATATAAATGAAATCATATAAATGTACTGTTTTGTGCCTTATGACTCAACATGGTGTCTGTGAGGCTCATCTATGTCGTTGCGTGCATCAGTTTTGCTCCTTTTTAACTGCTTCCCCTGCCACCCATGAAAGAGTCGAAGGGTGTAGTCTCTGAAGAAGTGGAAACCATCCCCCAATCAGAGGACTGTAGTTCAAGAATGGAAACAATGAGGCATGAAGGTAAAAACTGAGAAATGAAGGGGAAGTCTGTATACTGAAAGTGAGAATTTTCATTGATGAGTAATATGTATTCCATTGTGTGAGTATACCCCAATTTTTTTTTTTTTTTTTGAGACAGGGTCTTACTCTGTTACCCAGGCTGGAGTACAGTGCCACAATCATGGCTCATTGCAGCCTCAACCTCCCGGGCTCAAGTGATCCTCCTGTCTCAGCCTGTTGAGTAGCTGGGACTATGGGTGGGTGTGCACCACCACGCCTGGCTAATTTTATTTATTTTTTATTTTTGGTAGAGACGGGGTTTCACCATGTTGCCCAGGCTGGTTTCCAACTCCTGAGTTCAAGCAGTCCACCCACCTTGGCCTCCCAAAGTGCTAGGATTACAGGCGTGAGCCACTGTACCCGGTCAAAATTTGTTTATTCATTCTCCTATTGATGGACATTTGGGTTGTTTCTTGTTTCAGGCTATTATGAATAAAACCACTATGAATATTCATCTACAGGGCTTTTTGTGGAAATACATTTTCATTTCTCTTGAGTAAATATGTAGAAGTAGAATTGCTGGGTTAAAGAGTAGGTACATGGATATCTTCATAAGAAACTGCCAAAGCTTTTCCAAAGTGATTGTACCATTTTACATTCCTGCCGTATTTTATGGAAGTTCTGGTAATCTACATCTTTGCCAACATTTGATGTTGACAGTCTTAAATTTAACCATTCTAGTGGGTGTGGTGTGTCTTTATGCTTTTAATCTGCATTTCCATAATGACTTCTCTTGCATTGCTGGTTTTCTGAGAGTTGTGATTATGAATGTGTATTGAATTTTGTCAAATTCTTTTCCTGCATCATGTTTTTCTCATTTAGTCTGTTAAAAAATACTGAATTACATTGACTTTTTGAGTTACACTCATTTTGCATTCTGGGGTATACATTCTTGGTCATGATATATTATCCATTTATATATTGCTGTATTCAATTTTCTGATTTTGTACTAAGAATTTTTGTGTGTGTGTGTGTGTGTGTGTGTGTGGCCAGATGCAGGGGCTTGGCTCACACCTATAATCCCACAGCTTTGTGAGGCTGAAGTGAGAGGATCACTTGAGCCCAGGAGTTCAAGGCCAGGCTGGGCAACACAGCAAGATCCTATCTCCACAAAAAATTAGCTGGGGCCAGGTGCGGTGGTTCATGCCTGTAATCCCAGCACTTTGGGAGGCCGAGGTGGGCGGATCACGAGGTCAGGAGATTGAGACGATCCTGGCTAACACGGTGAAACTCTGTCTCTACTAAAAATACAAAAATTAGCTTGACGTGGTGATGGGCACCTGTAGTCCCAGCTACTCGGGAGGCTGAGGCAGGAGAATGGCGTGAACCCAGGAGGCGGAGCTTGCAGAGAGCTGAGATTGTGCCACTGCACTCCAGCCTGGGCGACAGAGCGAGATTCCATCTTAAAAAAAAAAAAAATTAGCTGGGCATGGTGGCATGTGCCTGTTGTCCCAGCTACTTGGGAGACTGAAGTAGGAGGATCCCTTGGGCCCAAGAGATTAAGGCTGCAGTGAACTATGTTTGGACCACTGCACTCCAACCTGGGTGATAGCGTGAGACCCTCACTCTTAAAAAAACAGAGTAAGAAGTTTTGTGGCTATATTCATGAGGAATACGGGTATACAATTTTCTTTTCTTGTCATGCTTTTGTCAGTTCTTAGTATAAGCATTTTGTTGACCTTATAATTAGTTGGGAAATATTTCCTCCTGTTTTTTTGAAGGGGTTTGTCTAAAACTGGCATCAATTCCTTCTTGGACGTTTGATAGAATTCACCAATGAAGAACAACCTGGTCTTGGGTTTTCTTTTCTGTGTGGAGGTTTTTATAATACATTTTTAAAAATTATTATTATACTTTAAGTTCTAGGGTACATGTGCACAGCATGCAGGTTTGATACATAGGTATACATGTGCCATGTTGGTTTGCTGCACCCATCAACTCATCATCTACATTAGGTATTTCTCCTAATGCTATCCCTCCCCCAGGCCGCCACCCTCTGACAGACCCCGATGTGTGACGTTCCCTGCCCTGTGTCCACGTGATCTAATTGTTCAGTTCCCACCTGTGAGTGAGAACATGCAGTGTTTGGTTTTCTGTCCTTGTGATCGTTTGCTGAGAATGACGGTTTCCAGCTTCATCCATGTCCCTGCAAAGGACATGAACTCATCTTTTTTATGGCTGCATAGTATTCCATGGTGTATATGTGCTACATTTTCTTAATCCAGTCTATCACTGATGGACATTTGGGTTGGTTCCAAGTCTTTGCGATTGTGAATAGTGCCACAATAAACATATGTGTACATGTGTCTTTATAGTTGCATGATTTATGATCCTTTGGGTATATACCCAGTAATGGGATTACTGGGTCAAATGGTAATTCTAGTTCTAGATCCTTGAGGAATCGCCACACTATCTTCCACAATGGTTGAAATAATTTACACTCCCACCAACAGTGTAAAAGTGTTCCTATTTCTCCACACCCTCCCAGCACCTCTTGTTTCCTGACTTCTTAATGATCACCATTCTAACTGGTGTGAGATGGTATCTCATTGTGGTTTTGATTTGTATTTCTCTGATGACCAGTGATGATGAGCATTTAGTCATGTGTCTATTGGCTGCATAGATGTCTTCTTTTGAGAATTGTCTGTTCATATCCTTTGCCCACTTTTTGATGGCATTGTTTATTTTTTTTCTTGTAAATTTGTTTGAGTTCTTTGTAGATTCTGGATATTAGCCCCTTGTCAGATGGGTAGATTTCAAAAATTTTCTCTCATTCTGTAGGTTACCTTTTCATGCTGATGGTAGTTTCTTTTGCCGTGCAGAAGCTCTTTAGTTTAATTAGATCCCATTTGTCAATTTTGGCTTTTGTTGCCAGTGCTTTTGGTGTTTTAGTCATGAAGTCCTTGCCCATGCCTATGGCCTGAATGGTATTGCCTAGGTTTTCTTCTAGGGTTTTTATGGTTTTAGGTCTAACATTTAAGTCTTTAATCCATTTGAATTAATTTTTGTATAAGGTGTAAGGAAGGGATCGAGTTTCAGCTTTCTACATATGGCTAGCCAGTTTTCCCAGCACCATTTATTAAATAGGGAATCCTTTCCCCATTTCTTGTTTTTCTCGGGTTTGTCAAAGATCAGATGGTTGTAGATGTGTGGTGTTATTTCTGAGGCCTCTGTTCTGTTCCATTGGTCTATATATCTGTTTTGCTATCAGTACCATGCTGTTTTGACTACTGTAGCCTTGTAGTATAGTTTGAAGTCAGGTAGCATGATGCCTCCAGCTTTGTTCTTTTTGCTGAGGATTGTCTTGGCAATGCAGGCTCATTTTTGGTTCCATATGAACTTTAAAGTAATTTTTTCCAATTCTGTGAAGAAAGTCATTGGTAGTTTGATGGGGATGGCATTGAATCTATAAATTACTTTGGGCAGTATGGCCATTTTCATGATATTGATTCTTCCTATCCATGAGCATGGAATATTCTTCCATTTGTTTGTGTCCTCTTTTATTTCTTTGAGCAGTGGTTTGTAGTTCTCCTTGAAGAGGTCCTTCACATCCCTTGTAAGTTGGATTCCTAGGTATTTTATTCTCTTTGAAGCAATTGTAAGTGGGAGTTCACTCATGATTTGGCACTCTGTTTGTCTGTTAATGGTGTATAGGAATGCTTGTGATTTTTGCACATTGATTTTGTATCCTGAGACTTTGCTGAAGTTGCTTATCAGCTTAAGGAGATTTTGGGCTGAGACCATGGGGTTTTCTAAATATACAATCATGTCATCTTCAAACAGAGACAATTTGACTTCCTCTTTTCCTAATCGAATACCCTTTATTTCTTTCTCTTGCCTGATTGCCCTGGCCAGAACTTCCAACACTATGTTGAATAGGAGTGGTGAGAGAGGGCATCCTTGTCTTGTGCCGATTTTCAAAGGGAATGCTTCCAGTTTTTGCCCATTGAGTATGATATTGACTGTGGGTTTGTCATAAATAGCTCTTATTATTTTGAGATACGTTCCATCAGTACCTAGTTTTTTGAGAGTTTTTAGCATGAAGGGCTGTTGAATTTTGTCAAAGGCCTTTTCTGCATCTATTGAGACAATCATGTGGATTTTGTCTTTGGTTATGTTTACGTGATGAATTGCATTTATTGATTTGTGTATGTTGAACCAGCCTTGCATCCCAGGGATGAAGCCAACTTAATCATGGTGGATAAGCTTTTTGATGTGCTGCCGGATTCGGCTTGCCAGTATTTTATTGAGGATTTTTGCATCGATGTTCAACAGGGATATTGGTCTAAAATTCTCTTTTTCTGTTGTGTCTCTGCTAGGCTTTGGTATCAGGATGATGTTGGCCTCATAAAATGAGTTAGGGAGGATTCCCTCTCTTTCTATTGATTGGAATAGTTTCAGAAGGAATGGTACCAGTTTCTTTTTGTACCTCTGGTAGAATTTGGCTGTGAATCCGATTGGTCCTGGACTTTCTTTGGTTGGTAGGCTATTAATTATTGCCTCAATTTCAGAACCTGTTATTGGTCTAGTCAGAGATTCAACTTCTTCCTGTTTTAGTCTTGGGAGGGTGTATGTGTCCAGGAATTTATCCATTTCTTCTAGATTTTCTAGTTTATTTGCATATAGGTGTTTATAGAATTCTCTGATGGTAGTTTGTATTTCTGTGTGATTGGTTGTGATATCCCCTTTATCATTTTTTATTGCATCTCCTTGATTCTTCTCTCTTTTCTTCTTTATTAGTCTTGCTTGTGGTGTATCAATTTTGTTAATCTTTTCAAAAAACCAGCTCCTAGATTCATTGATGTTTTGAAGGGTTTTTTGTGTCTCTATCTCTTTCAGTTCTGCTCTGATCTTAGTTATTTCTTGTCCTCTGCTAGCTTTTGAATTTTTTTGCTCTTGTGTCTCTAGTTCTTTTAATTGTGATGTTAGGGTGTCGATTTTAGATCTTTCCTGCTTTCTCTTGTGGGCATTTAGTGCTATAAATTTCCCTCTACACACTGCTTTAAATGTGTCCCAGAGATTCTGGTATGTTGTTTCTTTGTTCTCATTGGTTTCAAAGGACATCTTTATTTCTGCCTTCATTTCGTTATTTACCCAGCAGTCATTCAGGAACAAGTTGTTCAGTTTCCTTATAGATGTGTGGTTTTGAGTGAGTTTCTTAATCCTGAGTTCTAGTTTGATTGCACTGTGGTCTGAGAGACAGTTTGTCGTGATTTCTGTTATTTTACATTTGCTGAGGAGTGCTTTACTTCCAATTATGTGGTCAATTTTAGACTAAGCATGATGTGGTGCTGAGAAGAAAGTATATTCTGTTGATTTGGGGTGGAGAGTTTTGTAGATGTCTATTAGGTCTGCTTGTTGCAGAGCTGAGTTCAGGTCCTGGATATCCTTGTTAGCCTTCTGTCTTGTTGATCTGTCTAATATTGACAGTGGGGTGTTGAAGTCTCCCATTATTATTGTTTGGGAGTGTAAGTCTCTTTGCAGGTCTCTAAGGACTTGCTTTCTGAATCTGGGTGCTCCTGTATTGGGTGCATATATATTTAGGATAGTTAGCTCTACTTATTGAATTGATCCTTTTACTGTTATGTAATGGCCTCTTTGTCTCTTTTCATCTTTGTTGGTTTAAGACTGTTTTATCAGAGACTAGGATTGCAACCTCTGCTTTTATTTTTTTGCTTTCCATTTACTCTGTAGATCTTCCTCCATCCCTTTATTTTGAGCCTATGTGCATCTTTGCACGTGAGATGGGTCTCCTAAATACAGTACACTGATGGGTCTTGACTCTTTATCCAGTTTGCCAGTCTGTGTCTTTTAATTGGGGCATTTAGCCCATTTACATTTAAGGTTAATATTGTTATGTATGAATTTGATCCTGTCATTATGATGTTTGCTGGTTCTTTTGCCCATTAATTGATGCAGTTTCTTCATAGCATTGATGGTCTTTACAATTTGGCCTGTTTTTGCAGTGGCTGGTACTGGTTGTTTCTTTCCATGTTTAGTGCTTCCTTCACGAGCTCTTGTAAGGCAGGCCTGGTGGTGACAAAATCTCTCAGCATTTGCTTGTCTGTAAAGGATTTTATTTCTCCTTCACTTATGAAGCTTAGTTTGGCTGGATATGAAATTCTGGGTTGAAAATTCTTTTCTTTAAGAATGTTGAATATTTGTCCCCACTCTCTTCTGGCTTGTAGGGTTTCTGCTGAGAGATCCACTGTTAGTCTGATGGGCTTCGCTTTGTGGGAAACTCGACCTTTCTCTCTGGCTGCCCTTAGCACTTTTTCTTTCATTTCAACCTTAGTGAATCTGACAATTATATGTCTTGGGGTTGTTCTTCTCGAGGAGTATCTTTGTGGTGTTCTGTGTATTTCCTGAATTTGAATGTTGACCTGCCTTGCTATGTTGGGGAAGTTCTCCTGGATGATATCCTGAAGAGTGTTTTCCAACTTGGCTCCATTCTCCCCATCACTTTTAGGTACACCAATCAGACATAGATTGGTCTTTTCACATAGTCCCATGTTTCTTGGAGGCTTTGTTCATTTCTTTTTACTGTTTTTTCTGTAACCTTGTCTTTTCACTTTATTTCATTAATTTGATCTTCAATCACTGATACCCTTTCTTCCACCTGATCGAATTGGCTATTGAATCTTGTGCATGCATCATGAAGTTCTCGTGCCATGGTTTTCAGCTTCATCAGGTCATTCAAGGTCTTCTGTATGCTGTTTATTCTAGTTAGCCATTTGTCTAATTGTTTTTCAAGGTTTTCAGATTCTTTGCGATGGATTTGAACATCCTTCTTTAGCTGGGAGAAATTTGTTATTACTGAACTTCTAAAGCCTACTTCTGTCAACTTGTCAAAGTTATTCTCCATCCAGCTTTGTTCCGTTGCTGATGAGGAGCTGCGATCCTTTGGAGGAGAACAGGCGCTCTGATTTTTAGAATTTTTAGCTTTTCTGCTCTGGCTTCTCCCCGTCTTTGTCATTTTATCTACTTTTGGTCTTTGATGCTGGTGACCTACAGATGGGGTTTTGGTGTAGATGGTGTTTTTGTTGATGTTGATGCTATTCCTTTCTATTTGTTAGTTTTCCTTCTAACAGTCAGGTCCCTCAGCTGCAGGTCTGTTGGAGTTTGCTGGAGTTCCACTTCAGACTCTGTGTGCCTCGGTATCACCAGTGGAGGCTGCAGAACAGCAAATATTGCTGCCTGATTCTTCCTCTGAAAGCTTCATCCCAGAGGGACAGTCACCTATATGAGGTGTCTGTCGGCCCCTACTGGGAGGTGTCTCCCAGTTAGGCAACACAGGGTCAGGGACCCACTTGAGGAGGCAGTCTGTCTGTTTAGAGCTCAAACACCATGCTGGGAGAACCACTGCTTTCTTCAGAGCTGGCAGACAGGGATGTTTAAGTCTGCAGAAGTTGTCTGCTGCCTTTTGTTCAGCTATGCCCTGCCCACAGAGGTGGAGTCTAGAGCCAGTAGGCCTGGTTGAGCTGTGGTGGGCTCCACCCAGTTCAAGCTTTCTGGCTGCTTTGTTTACCTACTCAAGCATCAGTAATGGCAGACACCCCTCCTCCAGCCAGGCTGCCGCCTCACAGTTTGATCTCAGACTGCTGGGCTAGCAGTGAGCAAGGCTCCATGGGCAGGAGCCACCGAGCCAGGCAAGGGAGAGAATCACCTTCTCTGCCAGTTGCTAAGATCTTGGGAACAGCACAGTATTAGGGTGGGAGTGTCCTGTTTTTCCAGGTAGTCGTCACAGCTTCCCTTGGCTAGGAAAGGGAAATCCCCTGACCCCTTGTGCTTCCCAGGTGAGGTGATGCCCCGCCCTGCTTTGGCTTGCCCTCTGTCCAACCAGTCCCAATGAGATGAACCAGGTACCTCAGTTGGAAATGTAGAAATCACCCGTCTTCTGTGTCAGTCATGCTGGGAGCTGCAGACTGGAGCTGTTCCTATTCGGCCATCTTGGAATGCCTCATAATATACATTCATTTTTAAAAAACATACAGGGTATTAAAAATTTCAATTTGATTTTAGATCAGTTTTAGTAAGTTTGTTCTTTCAGAAATTTGTTACCTTTAATCTCAGGTGTTAATTTTTTTTTTTTTTTTTTTTTTTTTGAGACGGAGTCTCGCTGTGTCTCCCAGGCTGGAGTGCAGTGGCGTGATCTCGGCTCACTGCAAGCTCCGCCTCCTGGGTTCATGCCATTCTCCCGCCTCAGCCTCCCGAGTAGCTGAGACTACAGGCGCCCGCCACCACGCCCGGCTAGTTTTTTTTTTTGTATTTTTAGTAGAGACGGGGTTTCACCGTGTTAGCCAGGATAGTCTCGATCTCCTGACCTCGTGATCCACCCGCCTCAGCCTCCCAAAGTGCTGGGATTACAGGCTTGAGCCACCGTGCCCGGCCCTCAGGTGTTAATTTTTTGCCATAATACACTTCATACTATTTCAGTATTAGCCTTTTAATATTTGTAGGATCTATCCTTTCTTTCATTTGTAATAGTAACAGCTTATGTTTCCTTTCTTCTTGATCACCCTAACCAGGAGTTTACTGAGTCTATTAAGTTTTTCAAATACAACGTTTGGATGTGTTATTTTTGCATACTCTTTGTTTTCTATTTTCTTGATTTCTGCTTTATATTTATGATTTCTCTCCTTTCACATATTTTGGGTTTAATTTGCTCTTTTTTTAGCTTCTTAAAATAGAAACTTAAATAATTGATTTTAAATCTTTCTTCTTTCCTAATATAAGCAATAGACACTAAAAATTTCCCTCTAGGCACTGCATTGCTACATCCCATAAAATTTGATATAATATGTTTTTATTTCATTCAGTTTAAAAATATTTCTAATTTCCCTGTGATTTGTTTTTTTATTTAACAAAGTTTTGTTTTTCCAAATATACAGTCAGTTGGACCTGTTCATGCATCTTCACCAGCAACTGTGGCATCTCCACTTTTGGTATTTCTGGTGTAAATGACTTGAGCTCTGTGTTTTGAAACCAGTTTGATAAGTCCTTTACCAAGGAGCTCCTGAAGGGCTGCCCTAGCCAGGCAGCCTGAAATCTCCAATCTCAGAGAGACCACAGCTGGGGTTATAAACCTATAGCTGGAAACTTCCTTACAGTGTTTGTCATACAAAGCTTCCTTACAGTAGAATTGTCAAACAAGACTTGGTTATTGAGCTTGTCCCAAACTTTGCCTTTGGACCACTTCTTTTTGGCTTTGCCCCTGGATTTGTTCACTGGGTTTTTGTCTTTTTTGGCTAACTTCCTGGGGTCTTTCTTCTTGTTATCCTTGGATAGCATTGCAAAGCTTACAGAGCAGTGGCAATCACTGCTGCCTGGCTGAGATGTCAGACGAAAAGCGATTTCTTTGATGCGTAGGTTATTTGAAAATGTGTTGTTTAATTTTCAAATATTTGGAAGGCTATAATAGATATCTTTTTGTTATTGATTTCTAATTTAATTTCAATGTGGTTAGAAAACAATGTATAGTCTGTGGTTGTTGAGTTTAGTGTTCTATTTTATTTTTTTATTTGTTCTAGTTTTTTAGAGACAGAGTCTTGCTCTGTCACTCAGGCTGGAGTGCAGTGGTGTTCTCAGCCTCCCAAATAGATGGGACTACAGGCATGTGCCACCATGCCCAGCTAATTTTTAAATAGAGATGGGGTCTTGCTATGTTGCCCATGCTGGTCTCCAACTGCTGGCCTCAAGTGATCCTCCTACCTTGGCCTCTCAAAACTCTGGGATTATAGGCATGAGCCACCACATCTGGCCTAGTGTTCTATAAACATCAATTAGGTTAAAGTGGTTGATAGCATTGTTGAGATATTCTATACCATTTTTGATTTTTAATAATCTCGTTGTTTTGTCAATTACTGAGAGGGGGTGTTAACATCTCTTTAACTATGATTGTGGATTTGTTTATTTCTCCGTTTAGCTGTTTCAGTTTTTGCTTTATGCATTTTGAAGCTCTGTTATTAAACACACATTTATAATTGCTATGCCTTTTGATGAAATGACCCTTTTGTCATTACGAAATATTGTTCTGTATTTTTGGTAGTCTGTCTTATCTTGAAGTCTATTTTGACTGATATTAATCTAGCCATTCCATATTTCTTATGATTTGTGTTTGCATGATATTTCTTTTACAGTTTTTAAGTTTTAAACCTATATGTGTCTTTGTATTTAATGTATCTCTTGCAGATAACATATAGTTGAATCACAACTTTTATGTAGTCTAAACAATCTATTTCTTTTTATTATAGCATTTAGTCAATCTACATTTAAGATAATTATTGATATGGTTGGATTTAGTTCTCTCATTTTTATTTGTTTTCTATTTTTCTGATATGACTTGTTTCTTGGTTCCACTTTTCTTGCCTTTTTTTGGAATTAATATGGTTTAGTATTTCATTTTAATTCTTAGCTAGAGCTCTTTGCATATTTTTAGTGGTTACTCTTGGGATTAAAATACTTTTTTTGATACTCTAAGTTCTAGGGTACATGTGCAGAACGTGCAGGTTTGTTATAGGTATACATGTGACATGTTGGTTTGCTGCACCCATCAACCTGTCATCTACATTAGATATTTATCTTAATGCTACCCCTCCCTGATCTCCCCACCCCACTGCAGGCCGGGGGGTGTGTGATCCCCTTCTCCCCATGTCCATGTGTTCTCATTGTTCAACTCCCACTTATGAGTGAGAACATGCAGTGTTTGGTTTTCTGTTCTTGTGTTAGCTTGCTGAGAATGATGGTTTCTAGCTTCATTCATGTCCCTGCAAAGGACATCCTTTTTTATGGCTGCATAGTATTCCATGGTATATATGTGCTACATTTTCTTTAGCCAGTCTATCACTGATGGGCATTTGGGTTGGTTCCAAGTCTTTGCTATTATGAACAGTGCCACAATAAACATATGTGTACATGTGTCTTTGTAGTAGAATAATTTATAATCCTTTGGATATATACCCAGTAATGAGATTGCTGGGTCAAATGGTATTTCTAGTTCTAGATCCTTGAGGAATTGCCACACTGTCTTCCACAATGGTTGAACTAATTTACACTCCCACCAAAAGTGTAAAAAATTAGTATTTCTCCATATCCTCTCCAGCATCTGTTGTTTCCTGACTTTTTAATGACTGCCATTCTAACTGGCATGAGATGGTATCTCATTGTGGTTTTGACTTGCATATCTCTAATGACCAGTGATGATGAGCATTTTTTCATGTTTGTTGGCTGCATAAATGTCTTCTGTTGAGAAGTGTCTGTTCATATCCTTTGCCCACTTTTTGATGGGGTTGTTTGTTTTTTTCTTGTAAATTTGTTTAAGTTCTTTACAGATTCTGGATATTAGCCCTTTGTCAGATGGATAGATTGCAAAAATTTTCTCCCATTCTGTAGGTTACCTGTTCACTTTGATGATAGTTTCTTTTGCTGTGCAGAAGCTCTTTAGTTTAATGAGATCCCATTTGTCAATTTTGGCTTTTGTTGCCGTTGCTTTTGGTTTAGTCATGAACTCCTTGCCCGTGCCTATGTCCTGAATGGTATTGTCTAGGTTTTCTTCTGGGGTTTTTATGGTTTTAGGTCTTATGTTCTTTAATTCAGTCTTTAATTCATCTTGAGTTAATTTTTGTATAAGGTGTAAGGAAAGGGTCCAATTTCAGCTTTCTGCATATGGCTAGCCAGTTTTCCCAACACCATTTATTAAATAGGGAATCCTTTTTATTGCCCTCTATATTGCTTGGGGAAATGTCCTCTATATTTTCTTAGTGATGTGTAGATTCTACTGAAAGAAAAATGAAAACCTGTTCACAGGCAATGTTGAAAGGATAACTTTCAACTTTTTAAAGGGTTGAAAATTTAAACTACTCTCCGTAGTTTCCCGAAAACACCCTCAAGCCTTTACTAATGAGGGTGAGGGCTGTGGCAGCCTTAAAGTTCAAGAGAAGGAAAATACATTAATTTTGAAGGTTTTCTCCTATCTCAGATCTTTCTGAGGAAAATAACATGAGGCCAGGTATGGTGGCTCATACCTGTAATCCCAATACTTTGGGAGGCCAAGGCAGGAGGATCACTTGAGGCCAGGAGTCCAAGACCAGCCTGGGCAACATAAAGAGACCCCGTCTCCACAAAAAATAAAAACAAATAAAGCTCGGAGTGGTAGTGTGTGGCTGGAGTCCTAGCTACTTGGGAGGCTGAGGTAGGAGGATCACTTGAGCCTGGGAATTTGTGGTTGCAGTGAGCTATGACTGTGCTGCTGCACTCCAGCCTGGGCAACAGAGTGAGGCCCTGTCTCAAAAAAAAAAAAAAAAAAAGAAAAAAGAAAAATAATAGGAAAGAATCACTTCACATATTTAGTGGCAGATCTGACCTGCCAGAGCCCTATTCGTCTTGACAATGAATCAGGTGATCTGGGTTCATGGCCACACTGCATACCGTCTGCTCATAGCAGCACCCATGGGTTCTCATCCTCAGTCAGTAGCCTTCTCAGCTTTCTCATGGACCTAGGAACTCCTCAGTGCCTAGAGGCAGTGGAGCACATAGATAGCCTCGTGTGCTCTGGAAATGTCTGTGTTTCTTTGTAGTCTCTGCCAGTCCAATCCCAGGATGGAGGGTGGATGTGGGAACCTCAGTTTTTTAATTAGCCTTTAGGGCATAGTCTGCTCTCCACACACTTGTCAAAACAAAGGGATCTTTTTTCTTCAGGGAATGGCATTAAGAAGCAGGAATTGGAGTCGTATACTCTACTCGTCCTGTTTGAAATAGCTTTTATCTGCTGTTTCATCAGTGATCTTTGACAGCTGATCTGCAGTTCTGGCTTAACCATTTACTAGTTGCATAACCTCAGCAAACTCACATCCCAGCATAATGAATTCAGTTTACTCCTTTATAAACTGGAAGTGTTAATATTTTCCCTGACCTACCTCAGAGGCTTAAAGGGTTGCATGGAGATGAAAACGCATTATCAAAATATAAAAATAAATTTTTACTATGAAGGCTTAGAAAAGTTTGTCTTAAGAAGAAGGGTAATTTTAAAAAAGAAGTCTTTGTTGCCTCCTGAGCGAGTACAGTTCTTGGGGTAGAAACGGAATATAGGACAATCTGGTACTGAGTCTGCTGAAGGCTGTGCTGCCACTGGCTCATCTTCCCCTTCTCTCCTAACCTCGCTGCCCCAGGAGTGGAGACAGTCATGACACTGGGCAGACCAGCCCTCCTCTGTGCTGCTGGCCACCTATGCTGCACAGTCTTGTCAGAGAGCTGACAATCAGCTCCCTGCTGCTTTCTCATCTTTAAAAGTCCAATTAAACATCTCTGGCCACAGCGTGATAATTGTCTGGGCTCCACACAGTGGAATGTCACCTGAGGTGGCATTAGGAAACCAGAAAAGAAAGAAAAGCCCTTTTATCTTGGAAAGATCATGTCCCAGTTCCTTAAAGTGTAGAATCGTTGTTCACACTGAGCAATTGCCCAACTCAATTCCAAACGTCAAGATATCAAAGGGCATGCAGGAGATTTAACCGTGTCCACATGGACTCATGTGCCCAAGAAGCAATCTGGTGGCTTAAGAATTAGCAAAGGCATAAGGTATGTGTGGGAAACAGTGAGTCTGAGTGGAAAGTTCCAGTAGGGAGGGATGCTGGAAGGCTAGGTTAGGGCCAGATTGCAGAGGACCTTGATGCCAGGGGTAAAAAGGTAAACTCTGCTTCAGCTGGATAATCAGGAGTCGTACATGGGATTGTAGGGCCTGGTCTCTGGTGGAAGGCAAGAAGATTCTGCTATTGACAGGGTGTCCTATCTTGTAGATTGCCATCTTATAACATCTTGCCATTAAATGTTTCCTGAGGTTTATGCAGCCCAACTAATCACTGTGCATCAGCACATTGTCTGCTTGATGCAGTGGTGGCTCCCTTAAACGTTTAGGAAGTTGCTACATCTGGAAGGATAAAAAACTCAGAAATATGGCTCGGTGCAGTAGCTCACGCCTGTAATCCTAGCACTTTGGGAGGCTGAGGTGGGCAGATTGCCTGAGCTCAGGAGTTCAAGACCAGCCTAGGCAACATGGCGAAACCCTGTCTCCGCTAAAAATATAAAAAATTAGCTGGGCATGGTGGTGTGCACCTGTAATCCCAGCTACTCGGGAGGCTGAGGCACGAGAATTGCTTGAACTTGGAGGCAGAGGTTGCAGTGAGCTGAATTCATGCCACTGCACTCCAGCCTGGGTGACAGAGTAAGACTCTGTCTCAAAACAAAACAAAACAAAACAAAACAACTCAGAAATATGGACTTTGGTCCTGAACCTGGTATTGATCGATTGGGTATCTGAGGAAGCTCTTTCTCTTATCAGGACTTCAGCTTCTACCAGAAAAATCTGGGGAGAGAGGGATGGTGAGACCAAGTGATCTCTTAAGTTTCTCTTCACTTGAATGTTCTTAGGAATAGCTTCAGTTGCTGACATGTCTGCAGTTTATTACAATTTGCCTCCCATGTCCCTAGGATCATTCTGCTGGACCAAGTTTCTGAGGAGCTTTTTTTTTTTTTTTTTTTTTAGAAAGGGAAAATGACTTGCCAGCAGTTACAAGATGTGCCCAGTTTCCATATCTCTCTTGGTCCAGTTTTCTTTCTGCTGTCAGCTGCAGAGCTTAGTATATGATGGGAGGATCGCTGTACTTTCTATAGCACTGGGAGATTAGAGGAAAAAGGGATTAATAAACCATGGAGTGGTTGGGGAAGACTAAATGGTAGATAAAGGCTTGGGCCCTTTGGATCCTGATGGAGGGGTGAGGATGCAGAGAGTTCTCACTAGGTAGAGAGAAGGGAGTCAGGCATTCCAAGTAAACCAGGATGGTGAGGAAGGGTCCATGTCTGGATGTGTCAGGAGCTGGCTTGGTGCAAGAAGGAAGCAGCAAGAAATGAGGCCAGGGCTTTAAAATCAGGCAGAATGGGAGGTTAGACTTGATGTTCTAGGACCCTGATACCCAAAGTGTGGCCTGGGAACTAGAAGCATCAACATCACCTGGGAGCATGCTAGAAATACAGAATCTCAGCCGGGCGTGGTGGCTCATGCCTGTAACCCCAGCACTTTCGGAAGTGGAGGCAGGTGGATCACTTGAGGTCAGGAGTTCAAGACCAGACTGGCCAACATGATGAAACCCCACCTCTACTAAAATACAAAAATTAGCCAGGTGTGGTGGCGCGCACCTGTAATCCCAGCTGCTCGGGAGGCTGAGGCAGGAGAATTGCTTGAATCCGGGAGGTGAAGGCTGCAGTGAGCTGAGATCGCACCACTGCACTCCAGCCTGGGGGACAGAGCAAGACCCTGTCTCAAAAATAAAAAATAAAAACAAACAAAAAAAGAAATGCTGAATCTCAGGCCCAGCTCAGCCCTGCTGAATCCACATCTACATTTTAACAAGATCCAAAGGTGACTTCATACTCCTTCAAGTGTGAAAAGTGCTGTAGTTCAGGACATTTGTTCTCAGTGGTACTGACCACTGGTCCCCACCCCCAGACCCCCTGAATCAGAATTTTCTAGGGATGGGGCTTGGGCACTGGAAGTTTTAAGAAGCCCTAACCTATAGACAGGGCTGAGAACTACTGTTCTCATGGTTATAAAGCAAGAATGACAATGTCAGTTCACGGAAGAACATTTAATAAGGATCAGATAGGCAGCAGTATGAAGAGTGTACTCAGGAAACAGAAATTAATAGCAACGAACCAAATGTGCAAAGTGAAGAAGACAGCTCCGTCATGTTGAGTCCTGAGAGTTGAGAACATGGCTGTGCTAGAAGTTGCTATGGGGAGCTGGTTTGTAGAGGATAATGAGAAGTGAATTTGGTTTTATACATTTCCACTTAAATTTGATGGTGGCAACATCTGCCAGGAATTAGATGATGTGGCACTGAGCTTAGGTTAAAGGGCAGGGCTGCAAGTTTGAATTTGTAATTTATTATCACCAAGGTGGAAGCTGGAGTCATATAAATGATACAAGACAACCGGATAACAGAATAAAGGCTTTTGTTGTTTATAAATTAGAATTGTAGGCTTGGAAGGAATTTTAGATAACTTTAGGCTAAATGTCTATGCATGAACCAAGTGTACTGGCCTTAGTGACAGAGCAAGGGATGTCTTTTCAGCTTGGCCATAGCAATCCTCTGCTTGGCATCAGTGAAGAACCATGGCCTGGGCCACCTTCAGAGCCCTGCGGGGCTCATTACCAGAAGGGCCTGGCCTATGTGAAGTTCCCCTGCCAACTCTGTGACTCATCCACACATTTCCACAGTGATATTTTCAAAGTACAATTATGTGTAGCAAAATGTCTTTTCCATGGCTGACAATGTTGCCCATCTGTGAAGTCATTAAGCTCTTGTGCTCTAAAAGCAGGAAGGAGGTAAACAGTGGCAGCAAATTGGGAACCTGCTTGAATGATGGGAGCCTGGGATTCACACTCTATGCCAGGGCTCTGGATCCCTGATAACCTTCTCTTTAAAGGCGTATGGGAGTTGAGCATCAATGCATGGTTCATCCCTGCAGTTGGGTGCAAACCAGATTGAAAATACACACTGGGGACAGGTGCAGTGGCTCATGCCTGTAATCCCAGTACTTTGAGAGGCCAAGGTGGGAGGATCGCTTGAGACCAGGAGTTCAAGACCAGCCTGGGAAACACAGTGAGACCCTGTCTGTACAAAAATAAAAATTAAAAAATTAGCTAAGTGTGGTGGCATGCTCCTATTGTCCCAGCTACTCAGGAGGCTGAGGCAGGAGGATTGCTTGAGCCCAGGAGGTTGAGGCTGAAGTGAGCCGTGATCATTGCACAACAGCCTAGGTGACAGAGTGAGACACTGTTTCTAAAAAAATAAAATTAAATTAAAAATGAAAATGCACATAGACGAAAGCAGCAGGCTTGGAATTGGAAAACCAGGATTCAAATCTAAGTTCTGCCATGTATTGGCAGTAGCCAAGTCCAGGTTTCCTCCTTAGTAAATTAAGAATTTTATCTTTAGGCCGGGCGCGGTGGCTCAAGCCTCTAATCCCAGCACTTTGGGAGGCCGAGAAGGGCGGATCATGAGGTCAGGAGATCGAGACCATCCTGGCTAACACGGTGAAACCCCGTCTCTACTAAAAAAAAATACAAAAAATTAGCCGGGCATGGTGGCAGGCGCCTGTAGTCCCAGCTACTCGGGATGCTGTGGCAGGAGAATGGCGTAAACCCGGGAGGCGGAGCTTGCAGTGAGCTGAGATCCGGCCACTGCACTCCAGCCTGGGCGACAGAGCGAGACTCCATCTCAAAAAAAAAAAAAAGAATTTTATCTTTTTCTTAGGACTGTAGTGAGCAAATGAACATTGTATGTGAGAGTGCTTTGCAAACTATAAGGTACAATATAAATATAATACTTTTTTAAAAAAGAGATGTATAGACAGGTGAGGAAGAAGAGAACCAAATAGAATTGGAAGATCTACTGATCTATTTCCATGTTAATTTGGTGGTGGGGGTAGGGGTAGGAGGGTGGGGCTTGGGGGTGAGGGTTTTTATCTTTCCTAGTGTACCAAAAGGCAGGAATCTGCCCATTTACTTCTATCTTTGTTAAGGTCTACTCATTCTTCCTCCTTCAGCCTCCACAGTCAATCCTTAAGGTTTTCATGCACCTACAATGTACACCTGGTTATGTGTGCACACCTGGCCCTTGGCAAAATTATGGAGAAAGCAAAGTTGCCTATAGTGACCCTAGATATCCCCTTTGGAGTAGTCTTCTCAAAGCAGGTGTAGACATTGCACTTCCTGAGAACAAGGTGCTCATATCCTCTTTCTTCCATCTCTAACCCGAGAAGTAAAGGGCTTGTTATGATATTCCAGGGATATTTGCATTCACATGGAGGACTCAAGCTTTAAGCTATGATGTTGGAATTTCTGGCATCAGTGAACTGGGTGGAAAAGTGTAGAATTTGATCTTTCTGGTATCCTTGAAACCATAACACACAGTCTTCCATCAGGTCATTGGGCTAGCTTTGTGGAGGAACATTTTCCAGCCCTCAAAGCTGTCATAAATTGTATTATTTACATGATAAATCCTACAAGATTCTGTGAAACAGATCCAGTTGCATTACTTTGTAGGGATTTTATGAGAATCAAGAAAAGAACGAAGAGAATAAGCTATTGTGCTTTTCACATGATAAGTACTATTGAAACACAAGGGCATTAACATTCCTTATGCTGCCAGAATCTATTCTACAACCAGAAGAAATCTTACAAAAAGCAATTCATCTGTACAGTGCAATGTCTTCAAACTTTAGAATGAATCAGAATCACTTGGAGGGTTTGTTGAGACACAGATTGCTGGGCCCCACCCCTAGAGTTTCTGATTTAGTAGGTCTGAGGTGAGTTGCAGAATTGGGATTTCTATCAAGTTCTCAGATGATGCAGCTGCTGCTGTCAGGGCAACTACACTGAAAACCATGGGTCTTGTGGTTTATTATGGATTTGGAGACAGAGTCTTGCTCTGTTTCCCAGGCTGGAGTGCAGTGGCATGGTCATAGTCACTGCAGCCTCCACCTCCTGGGCTCAAGCAATCCTCTCGCCTCAGCTTCCTGAGTAGCTGGGACTAGAGGCATGCACCACCATGCCTCCGCACCTTTCTCTCTCTCTCTCCATGTGTGTATATACACACACACACACACACACACACACACACACATATATATTTTGTAGAGACAGAGTCTCACTATGTTGCCCAGGCTGGTTTTGAACTCCTAGCCTCAAGTGATCCTCCCACCTTGGTCTCCCCAAATACTAGGATTGCATGAGTGAGCCACCACACCTGGCCATTATTCTAGTTCTAAATTGTACCATTGCAGAGTTCTAGGATGTCAACTAAGTGTGGCCAGGAAAAGAACCTTGATATTCTGCCTCTTCTTGTTAAATCTTCCTTAGGATGATGACCTTGCCTTTAGCTGTCTCTGGTGAGCTATAATAATTGGGGCACTTTGGAGATTCATGAAGAAGTATTTGGAGGAGTAAGTAAAGGGACTAGAGGGAAGAAATTTCCAAGAAGAAAGGTCTATGGGTGATGAAAGGAACCCAGTCAGGACCGAGGAGCTGGGAAAGGAAGCCAAGGAGAGGCCTGATGAAGGAAAGGGAGGCAAGCTATGGGTAGAAAGTTCAGAATCCTGCAAGACCTTTTTATACCACTTAAATATTTAGCTTCCTGGGACAAGATGTCCAATCTTCTATCTTTTGGCTACTCTGTCACATCATTAAAGGTCTAGTCTGTCTGTGATGTAGTGTGTTTGCAAAAACTCTCCCATACACCCTGGCATTCTTTGTTAATTGCCATTAAAGTCATGTCAGGTTTTGAAAATTTATGGTGCTCTCGACACTGTTCCCTTTCAGCCTCACGTGTTCCTTGTATTTATCACAATGGAACACTAACAAATATTTATTCAGTTTTATAGACATGTTGACAATAAAGACTACCATGTGTGTCTCCCTGCCATGGTGATTATTTTGCTCAATACGTGATTGACTGAGATTCTTCAGTGTATTATAAACACACATTAAAAATAGCAACATAAAAAAGATAAAACAGAAAAACGGAAAGTTCCATATTTCTGGATGGAATACCGTGCCAACCTGGTTATTAGGACACGAAACAGATAATCCTTAGTGAGTTGTCTAAGTTTGTATAACGATTCTTCTTCAAATAAGTAGTTTTGGATCGTATAACCTTCCTCTTCAAGTTTCTCAAATTAGAACCTTTTAAAAAGTATTTTTTCCCCTGTGTGTTTGTTCCAATAACCTAGGAAGTATAAAGTTTGGCTATTTTATCAAATTTTCAAAACCACAGTCCAATTCCAATTTTTAGCATCCATTTTTAACCATAAGCATGAAGCTGCGAGAGGTCACTGCATTTTCATATTGCATTTTTGTCAAACAGAAAGAAAACGTTACTAAAGTGGCCAAGTCCTCTCTACTGCGTTAAAAGGGAGTAGAGGGGTGGTGCTTATTTCAGAGGGTCTTATTAGACAACTGAGATTACAAAAGGTCAATATTTTTAACGATTTTCTATTTAATGCTCCACCAAAGTACTGGTTTAAAAGTTTAACAAGCTTATGTCAGTATTAAGGATTTGTGACTTAGTGATATTTTTATTTTTATTTTTTAAGTAGTAAGAAAGGTAAACAGGTCCACATACACGGTAGGTGCCAAGTCTGAGAGATACTGGTGCCATTTAAACATCAGTTTTGTTTTGTGAATTAAATATTTAAACAACTGCTCTGAAGAAACAAAAAGGTAACTCTAATGTTTGAACTATAAAATTTCTGACGTTTATTGACTTTCTGGATCTCCCTAACAACTTCCTGTCCTCATAAATTTGCTCCTGTGGTTGATTGGATGCAGATCTGTGTGATTTTTTCATTGCAGCGTGTGACTACACCAGTTTTATTTCCAGTAGCTAGCTTATGCTTTTAACCTGGAGATGGCTATGTAGTGGTGTTGACTGAAATCAGTGTTGTGTGGGGTGTGTGTGTGCCTATAATTACATTCAGCATGAGCCACAGGGCTGCATTTATGTGCATGTGTTTAACTATCTATTTCACTATGATCTCTGTCCTGCTTTGGGGTTGTCAGCATTGATTACTGAATCTTAAATACTAAATAACAGAAATTAAAATTAAGCAAAATTCAAAGACTTACTAATAAAACCACCGTGTTCAGTTGCTTTGGGACTGTATTTGAACGACAGAATGCACTTAACAAAAAGGAGAGCCATTACAGTGGATTGTATTAGGTTGATGCAAAAGTAACTGTACCAACCTAATATTTTAATTGAGGTGGTGAGTTAAGTTCTAAAGTCAGGATATAAAGGTAAAAACTAAGACCAGTCAAAGGAGGGACAGACTCCTGCCAGCACCACTTAAGTGGCTCCCTCCGTCTCTCTGTAACTGAGTATATTTAAATTCACATAAGTTATATGATTTAACTTGATGGTATGTGTCAGAAGCTCTGAAACAGTATTTTAAACGTTTGCAATACATAAACAAGATGGGTGATATTATTTCTGTTTTAAAGGTGAGAAAACTGAGGCCCTAAGAGGGTAAGTGACATCCCCCAAACAACATAGCTAGCAGCTGGCAGAGCCAGGATTTGAGCCCAGTTCTATGTGGCTCCAAAGTCTAGGCTCTCCAATATGCCATCCTAGAATGTGAAGAACTCTTAGAGATCATGTTTTATAACCAGTTTATTCCACAGATGGGAAACTTCAGACTTATTCCCTCCTTTCAGTCAGCATGGATAATGGGGTGTTGACTGCATATACTAGCTCTGCCAGGATTTCCCAACTCTGGAAGTGGAGAGTACTTGATGCATCAGAGAGTGATGGATAAGATTTAAGAATTGGGTCAAAGGGGATGGGAATGAACCAGTTAAAGCAATTGGAAGTACTTTGTCTGATGTGAAATGTAAATCTTGTTCTTCGAGTGAACAGTCACTTGATGGAGGATAAAGACCAGCTGGACTCTGTGCAATGAGGCCGAAGCAAGAAGAAAGGACTTTAAATTTTGCTGGGTGAGGCCTAAGTCAGTTGTAATGGAGAAGTCCTGACGGTGGTGGGGGATGGCAGTGGATGGGGAGACTAGCGAGTTAGCACCATGGGGTAGGGGACCTCACTAGACAGGGAGCTGCCCTCTGCTAGCTTCCTGTTTTCCCTGCCCAATCTCAGAGTAGCGCTGCCCTTCAGAATAACTAAAGAAATTCATCAACAAATCTTGTATTGATTAAGACAAAAAGTGACATCTTCTGAATGGACCCATCAGGCCTTTCTGTACTCTACAAATCTTTTCACCCTCTGATCTACCTTGCCTACTAAGGTTAGAGCTATTTTCATGAAGTACAACTGATACCATTTCTCTGCTCAAAAATGACCCAAAGCAGCCTGAGCAGCTGTTTTCAAAGTGTGGTCTATGATCCCCCGGAGGTAAGGTGGCCAATTGTGGCAAATAAAAATAGAGAAAGCCCAAGGAAATTTGAGTTGAGTTTCAAATAAACAGCTTTTTTTTTTTTTTTTTTTTTTTAGTGTAAGTATGCCCCATGCAACATTTGGGTGTCCTGTATTTTATCTGGTAACCCTACCTGGGGGACCAAAAGGCCCTTTCTTTGAGGTCAAGACTATTTTCATGGTAACATTAAGATTTATTTGTCTTCCCTAATGTGTTGACATTGCACTGATGGTACAAAATCAACAGTGTTTAAAACTGCTGGTGTCTTAGCATGAATCAGGGCAGTGACACCAAAGTGTGCTGGTGGATGCTGCCTTTTTCTCTGTCATGCACGCACAGTAAAAAAAAAAAAAAAGCCAGTTTTACTTAATAATCTCCTTGGTGAAGCAGTAAAAATAATTAACTTTATTAAATCTTAATCCTTGGGTAGATGTCTTTTTAATATTCTGAGTAACAAATTAGGACAAATGCATAAAGCATTTCTGCTGTATATGACTGCCTCGCTTGTGTGATGGTTTGAGGTAGGAGGCTGGATGGCTTACTTTTTCGTGGAACACCATTTTTACTGAAAAACTATGTTTATTCAGACCTAAGTATTTGGCAGTTATTTTCTTGAAAATGAATGAAGTAAGCCTGTTACCTTAAAGAAAATCTTGACAGTGTTTGTGCCAATTACAAGATTTCAGCTTTCAAGTGAAAATTAGAGTTTTGAAAAACTTCTGTCTACCACAGAGAGCTTGACAGTTTCCCAGTACTTAAAGACTTTCTGACGAGATTGGTGGTGATAACAATGAATGTGGCTTTTTGATATGGTATAATGAAATGTGTCAACATTTGGAAAACCTGTGTAACTCAGTGAACCAGGATTTTCCAGATGACCAATGCATAATGTTACCAAATCATGCATGGGTAAAAGATCCATTCAAACTGTGAAATAGACTGATAGAATTTAATGTAACATTGTAAAAAGTTTCACTGACATGGTTTGAAATTACACATGTCAACTAACTTTTACAAGTCAAGTTTTGGCCTCATGGCAAAGAATAATACCCACGATTATCTGAAAAGGCGATTAAAACAGTCCTCCTTTTTCCAACTATATACCTGTGTGAGGCTGAATACTCTTCATGTACTTCAGTCCAAACATTCTATCACTACTGATTGAATGCAGGAGCACAAAGCAGAATCCAGCTGTCTTCAGCCAGAGAGTAAAGAGATTTGCAAACAATGAGAACACCACTCTTCTCACCATTTTGTTCTGGAAAACAGTTACTTTTCATTTTCAAAAGTATGTTAGAACACGCAATGGGCTGGTAACTATTTTCAAGTGAATTATAAATGATTTAAAAAATGTTCTAAGCCGGGTGCAGTGGCTCATCCCTGTAATCCCAGCACTTTGGGAGGCTGATTTGACAAAGTGAGACCCCATCTCTACAAAAAATTTTTTAAAAAGGTTGCAGTGAGCTGTGATTGTGCCACTACACTGCAGCCTGGGTGAGAGTGAGACCCTGTCTCTGAAAAACAAAAACAGAAACGAAAAGCTCTTTGTTAGGAGTCTAGAGAGGTCCTGAGATTTAAAAAAAAATCAGAACTGCTGGTGTAGGGTAACACCTAGACTGCTGAGCCAGACACTAGGGTCCTGACACCAGCCACTCTGTGCTGCCTTTGCAACCTTCCTTACCACCACTATCTCCTAAGTCCCCTAGGTCCCAGCCTAACCATCTACTTATTAATTTCTGCACATACTCTGGAATTCTCAGCCTGACTTTGTGCATGCCATTCCTCTACTTGGAACACATGTCCCCACCCACTTAATCCTCCTGCTCTGGTGGTTAGTGGGTCAAGGCTATCCCCTCTTAGCACCAGGACCTGTGGATGGAGGAACTCATTCAAACCCAACTTCTCAGTTTGTTTAAGGATATGTTCTGCATATACCCTTCGGGATCTGTTTATCTTCCTTAATTAGAATTCCTGGTGTGCCAAAGACCCGATTGTCCCTCTGTTTTATATTTTTACCATCTCAGGGCCAAGTGTGCTACCATAAACTTTATGGGATTTTTGTAAATTTCAGCTGACAATTTCTGGTGATCTATATGGGCTTTTATGATCCTGTGCAGATTAATCAGAGTATTTAGTGCCCACTGTGAGCATAACACTTAGCAGCGGGGGGAGGGGGTTAAGGAGGTGATCCTTGCTTAAGGACCCACACTGCGGTTGGAGAGACAGGATTTATAGCCAAGAAGCAATCACACAAGACACAAGAATGTATGTCATCAAAGGGAAAGCCAGGTGCTGCAGGCCTTTAGGGAAGGGGAGGTAGGGGTGGGGGCACACCAGTGTCCATAGCAGCAGGAGCGATCAGAGAAGGCCTCTGGAGGAGGCAGAGACTTGACTGAGGCTTGTTCAATGGAGAGGGGTTAGTGAGAGGTCAGCAAGTCAGCAAGGTAGGGATTCCAGGTCAGCAAATAAACAGGAACCAAAGCAGAGAGTCAGAAATGAGCACAGCATGTTCACAGTCTAATGAGGAGACTGCAGACCACAGTTGAAAGTGAATGGTGCGAGATGATAAGGTTGAACGCTAGTCAGAGGAGTTTAGGTTGAATGTGGAAGGAAGGAGGAAGCAAACATATTTTGGTTAGGGAAGGGACATGGTGTGTTTTGAACAAGATGGATTATTTGTGGAAGGAAAAATGGAGAATGGGCATCTTGTGCATGACCTGGGGTGTGAGATGGTGAGGTTCTGGATTGGGCCATCAGCAAGGTATTTTGAAATGCAGTGCACGCAGGTAACCATGTCTGGCATGCCAGCTCAGTGCCTTCAAGTGGGAGTGCTTTATAAATAAGGTCATGGAGATTAAGACCCCACAATAGTGTGTTAGCAGCATTAATTGGGTTGTAGCACATGTAGCTGACTTAGAGCTGAAATCTTTTGTTTTAACCTTTCCTCATGTCTTGTTGGCTCAGCCACTAAGTAATTGTGTGTGGTTTTGGGCAAGCTACTTAACTCCTCAGTGCCTTGGTTTTGTTGTCGGTAAAATAAGTTTTTTTTTTTTTTTTTTTTTTTAAGAGTCTTGCTCTATTGCCCAAGCTGGAGTGCAGTTTACGATCTTGCTCACTGCAACCTCTGCCTCCCAGGTTCAAGCGATTCTCCTGCCTCAGTCACCCAAGTAGCTGGGACTTAAGGCACATGCCACCACCCCTGGCTAATTTTTGTAATTTTAGTAGAGACGGGTTTCACCATGTTGGCCAGGCTGGTCTCAAATTCATGGACTCGAGCCTGCCTTGGCCTCCCAAAGTGCTGGGATTATAAGTATGAGCCACTGTGCCTGGCCAAAATGAGGGTTTTATAGTACCTCACAGGCTTGTTATGAGAATTAAATGAGTTAGTACATATAAAGTGCCTACCCTAGAAACCGGCACACAGGAAGCCTTTAAAAAATCTTATTATTTATTTATTCAGTAGTTTGCATTATCATGGGGATAGAAATATTTAAATTACCCAGTGGGCCAATGCATCCAGAGCTGTGCTGAATCAAGGCCCTCAAAAAAAAAAAAAACAAAAAAAAGGCTTGCTGGAGACATCGCCAAGATGGGACTCATTCAGAAACTGGGATGGAATGTCAGAAACGCCAATTCAAGGCTGAGCAGTGGCTCATGCCCATAATCCCAGCACGCTGGGAGGCTGAGGCAGGAGAACTGCTTGAAGCCAGGGCTTGCAGGTTACAGTTAACTATGATCACACCACTGCACTCCAATCTGGGCAACACAGTGAGACCCTGTTTCTAAAAATAATTAAAAAACCCAACACCCTCCTGCAATACTATAAATTTGTTAAGATCTAACGCATAAAACCTGGAGACCCAAACCACAATTTAATCATGTCACTTTTGAGCTAAAACACCTTCACTGGCTCTCACTGCCAAGAAATTGAATCTCCTCTTCTTAGCCAGCCAGCCTTCCTCCACAGATCTGGGTTGGCCTTTCCAGCCTCCTCCTCCTCTAGCCCAGGTGGTCTTCACCTCAACCACACTGTGCTCCTGGTCATCTCCCCTGTGCCTTTGCTCTTACCCCCAAAGCTCATTCCTCATACATCATGTATGCCCTGTAAAAGTAGTCACCTGTTTTTAATAGACTTTATTTTTTTAAGAGCAGTTTTAGGTTTACAGAAAAATTTTGCAGCAAGGACAGAATTCCCATATATTCCCTCCCCCAACAGTTTCTCCTATTAACATCTTGCACTGGTGGGCTACACGATATACACAGTTATAACACTGGTACACCCCAGTGTTATAATTGATGAACCAATATTGTGGTACTACTATTAACAAAAGTCTATAGTTTGCATTAGGGTTTATGCTTTGTGGTGTACAGTTCAATGGGTTTTTGACAAATGCATAATGTCCTATATCCATCATGGCAGTATCATAAAGAATAGCTTCACTGCCCTAAAATTCCCTGTATGCCACCTATTCATCCCTCTTTCTCCCGGACAGTTTCTAAGAATCAGTTCAAATGCCCTCTCTTCTGTGAAAACGTCTCAGTTCCCTCAGTTACAATTAATCTGTCTGATGCTTGTATAGTGCTTTTTCATACTTGTTATAGCTGTTACGTTTGCATGGCATGAAAGAAGTATACACAGCCAGGCGTGCAGTGGCTCACGGCTGTAATCCCAGCACTTTGGGAGGCCGAGACAGGCATATCACCTGAGGTCAGGAGTTCAATACCAGCCTGGCCAACATGGTGAAACCCCGTCTCTACTAAAAATACGAAGATTAGCCGAGAGTGGTGGCGCATGCCTGTAGTCCCAGCTACTCAGGAGGCTGAGGCAGGAGAATCTCTCTTGAACTCAAGAGGCGGAGGTTACAGTGAGCCGAGATTGCATCACTGCATTCTAGCATGGACAACAGAGTGAGCAAGACTCTGTCTCAAAAAAAAAAAAAAAAAAAAAAAAAAACATACACACTTTTCTTCTGTCATTAGATTGTCCTTGAGGAAGGAACTGTGCCACAGATTTGTCCTGACATCTAGACCAGACCCTTAGTCTTAACTGGTGCCTTATGAATGCTGGCTGCACTGAACTGAACCATGAGCAAATACGGTTCGGCTCAGTCATCCACTACATACAGTATTTTTCCCTCTAGACAGGAGCTGCTCTTTGCAAATCTCCCCCACCCTAAATCTGAGCCAGTGAAGGTATCATAAAACAAACTTGCTCATGGGATTTTGTAGAAAAGGCCTCAAGAGGCAAGGCTTTAGACTAAGACTTCTGAAAGTGACATATGTACTTGTGAATTTCATACATGCTCCTTGGATGGGCAGTTTCTTTGGAGGGAACCGTCTTCTATCCCTTAAGATTTTGGATCAGAAGCAGCCATAGGAGAGGTGGCCCAGGCCAGCTTTATATTGTTATTAGACCATAGGGCGATTTCTCCCCTCGCCAGTCTCCAAAAACAAAGCACAAAAAAGGACAAGAGCCTGGTTGTTTTCACCTCACGGACCAGACACCCCCTCAGGAAGGCCCCTGGAGAGTCTTCTATCTGGTCCCCAGTCTCTCTGCCCAGGTGCCCCCCAACAATTGAGGATGACTAGTGTGTCCTCTGGGTAAGGAGCACCTTCCCATAAACACTTATTTTTCTTAATTCACGCTGAGTTTTTACTTTATTTTTGCTTTAAAGTCACTGTTCTGAAACGTTCTAAAACGCCGTAGGAACATGCAGATCGGAACAAAAGCAAATAAATCGAATCCTGTGAAGTAACAAAGCAGACACCCTTCTCCTAACACCCAGCACAAAGCTAAATGAAAAATATCAGTCATCCACTAGATAAAGTATTTCCCCTCTAGACAGGAGCTGCCGTTTGCAAACCTCCCCCACCCTAAATCCGAGCCAGCGAAGGTATCAAAAAACAAACTATTCCCTTCAGCTCCCCAGACTGGAGGCAAGTTTCAGCAGCACCGTCTATTTCCTTCAGCAACACAAGCGGTTTGAAAGACCTTGGCTTTGACTTTCCTGTACCTGCCTCCAAACACACATGGGGGCGGGTTGGGGTGGGGGGAGATATTGCCCCCCATCCCCGCTGCCCTCCGCGACGCCAGGACAGGCGCAGGGCAGCGGAGAAGATGGGGGGCGCCCTGGATTCGCGGTTCCAGCCGCAGGCAGTTACCTGGGGCAGTGAGTGCTCTCTACAGAGCCGGGCTACCCCATCCCCCCGATTCCAGAAAGGGCCCGAGGAAAGGAGGGGGCGCCTGCCCCGCTCCGGAGCAGCCAGGGAGCCCGACCGAGCCGTGACGAGGGTGCGCTCGGAGACCGCAGCCCCTACCGCCCGCTAGCACCTGTGCTCCCAGGGGGCGGGGCCTCCTCCAGGTGTGCTCAGAGGGAGGCCGGCGCGGATTCAGGGCGGGCGCTGGAGCCCGAGCTTTTCCCCCAGCCCAGAAATGCGCGGGGAGGAGCGGTTCATCCGCACCCTAGCGCCTCGCGAGCCACTGGCGCCGCCCGCCTCCTCCGGGTCCCGAGGGGAGAGCGCACCGTGCGGCGCGGAGGGGGTTAACCGGGCAGCCCGCGGCTGGAGCGCGCTTAACCCTTTGGAGCCCGCAGGTCAGCCGGACCAGGCCGGGGTGGCGGCACCCCGAGTCCCACGCGGCGGCCACCCCGAGCGCGCAGGCGGTGCCGGGCAGAACCACACGCCGGGCTGCCGACCCGCCGGGGCGCGGCGCGGGCCGTGGGCGGCTCGGGGCGGGCGGGGGGCGGGGGACGGCGGCGGGCGCGCAGCGTCGCCAGGGCGAAGCCGGCGTGCGGCGCGGCGCGGCGGGCGCGGAGCGAGCGGGCGGGCGAGCGCCTCCGTCCCCGGATGTGAGCTCCGGCTGCCCGCGGTCCCGAGCCAGCGGCGGCGCGGGCGGCGGCGGCGGGCACCGGGCACCGCGGCGGGGGGGCGGGCGGACGGGCGGGCATGGGGGGCGCGCCGAGCGGCCCCGGCGGCCGGGCCGGCATCACCGCGGCGTCTCTCCGCTAGAGGAGGGGACAAGCCAGTTCTCCTTTGCAGCAAAAAATTACATGTATATATTATTAAGATAATATATACATCGGATTTTATTTTTTTAAAAAGTTTATTTTGCTCCATTTTTGAAAAAGAGCTTGGGCGGCGAGCGGTTTTTTTTTTTAAATCAATTATCCTTATTTTCTGTTATTTGTCCCCGTCCCTCCCCACCCCCTGCTGAAGCAAGAATAAGGGCAGGGACCGCGGCTCCTACCTATTGGTGATCCCCTTCCCCATTCCGCCCCCGCCCCAAAGCCCAGCACAGTGCCCTGCACACAGTAGTCGCTCAATAAATGTTCGTGGATGATGATGATGATGATGATGAAAAAAATGCAGCATCAACGGCAGCAGCAAGCGGACCACGCGAACGGTGAGCAGCCAGAGCCCGGGCACCCGCTGCCAAATCCGATCCTGTCATAGTCCTCCAGCCCCCTCCCCCTTCCCCGCGGCGCTGGGTGGGTTGAAGGGGTTGGAGAGGGTGCTGCCAGCTCGGTGTCGTCTACACAGAGAGGGGACATGCGTGACAGCCACTCCGCGCTCCCCTCCAGGCCCTGAATGTCAGAGTTAATTCTGCATTTGTGGGGTGGGGGCGGCCGTGGAGTGTGTGGAGCGCGGTGCAGCCGGAGGGGCAGCGAGTCGGGGTGATTCGGGTACAGTGTCCTCGGGCTCAACTTTCCTTCAACGCCCCCGAGCGATGGCAGGGGGGCCGCAAGTCTTCAGCCGGAGCCCCCTTGCCAGCCTCTTCTCGCCTTCCACTCCTCCCCCGCCCCCTCGTTGACTAGGAAGAAGGTCCCTGGTGGCATCCGGAAAATTCTAGGATTGCCCGGTTTCGCCCTCCGTGCCGGTGGGTGAAGCACATCCCTCCCCTCGCGGGGGAGGCCCGGCCTCGGTGTCGGGGGAAGGGGCTCGGGTGGAGCGTGCGTTCCCGCTCCCGTCGCCGGCTGTGCACACGTCGGTAACCTAGCAATGCCCGGGGAGCCGCTGCCGCTGTGGGGCTCCCCTCCCCAGCTCTGGCCCGGGCACCACGTGCAGCTTCCACGCCGGCCGAGCTGGGTCGAGGGAGGATGGAGCAGCTCTTGGCCAGCCCTCCCCTTTGGAGACCGCCAGTGCCCCCCAACCCCCCTGGGGAGAAGCTTGACAATCCCCGTTCCGATTGCCCGCTGCTCGCCCGCTTTGGCCCCTTCTCAGGCTTTCAGACCCATGCTTGCTTTGACTCTTTACTTAGCAATAATTGGCTTTACAAACGCCCATCCCTCTACCTTTCTGCCATCTCTCTCACTTTGACTTCTGCTTCAGTGAGGAGACTGTGGCGGAAGGCGGCAGGTGCCTGGGAGATCTGCCTGGGAGGTGGCCTGACCCAAAGCTGGCGGGGGCTTCGCATAGGGAGCCTCCTTGGGTTTCTGCCTTGTGTACACCTGGATGCCAACCTACACGGAGATAATTCCCTCTTAGGCCTGGAGGCCCCTGGCATAATCTAGTCAGTCTATCCTAGGTGTAGAGGTGCAGGCTGACTGCCTTGTCTGTCTCTCTGGATGCTGGCTTGGCTGATGCTGCTGCAATTTAAAATGCAAAAAAGCCCTAAAGATGTTTTCTGTTTTCGGAAGCCTGTGGAGGAAATGAGTCCCAAGCATCATGAATTTTCATTTGCAGGAAGTGTCAGTGCATAATCTAGATATTTGTTATGGGGTTTTTGGTATTGCCTGGGTGCCTATGGAAGATTTCTTTTCCGTACTGAAAAAGAAAAATGCATTTGTGGCTGTGGAAAGATGTTGGAGTAACACTCTGAAAATGATTAAGACTATTGAATTATTGGTACTGCCTTTTTTTTTTCTTGGTGAATGTGGTAGTTACGTTAGTGAAAAGCTGTTGTATGTATCTGTTAACTCATTAGACATAGATGGGTTTTACAAATCAGAGATGTGGATTAAATGCGGGAATGACCTCAGTTTTGTCAGAAGAAATGCACTAAAAGACCCTTTGTGAAGACATGATGTGAAGGAGAACTAACCCCACTGGGTGTGATGCAGCAGTGATCCTGTGTGATTGACACTGAGACCAGAGCTCGTGGACTTTTCTTGCCTCTCTAGCTGACTAAACCCCAGCTTGTGAAAAATAGGACAAGAGATTCAAAATGGAAATATAGGAATGAATAATTTCCCTGTTATTGATGGGAGACAACCTTTGATTTTTTTTTTTTTTCTCCTACACATTGGATCCTCATTTAAAAAAAAATCTTTGTTTTTCTCCTTCTCCCCAGAGGCAAACTATGCAAGAGGCACCAGACTCCCTCTTTCTGGTGAAGGACCAACTTCTCAGCCGAATAGCTCCAAGCAAACTGTCCTGTCTTGGCAAGCTGCAATCGATGCTGCTAGACAGGCCAAGGCTGCCCAAACTATGAGCACCTCTGCACCCCGACCTGTAGGATCTCTCTCCCAAAGAAAACGTCAGCAATACGCCAAGAGCAAAAAACAGGGTAACTCGTCCAACAGCCGACCTGCCCGCGCCCTTTTCTGTTTATCACTCAATAACCCCATCCGAAGAGCCTGCATTAGTATAGTGGAATGGAAGTATCCTTTTTTTGGGGGAAGTCTTTCTCATTTTCTCTTTTACCATCTGTTTTTTAAAAGGATTTGCTTTCTGAAGTGACACAAAGCTGTAGCAGTGTGGAATGCGAGTAACAGAAGTTGTATATAAGGGGTTTCATTGTATATACCTTCCTGTCTCCTCGGGTTGCAGAGGGGTGGCTGTATGGGTATATTTAGCCCACTGTCTGGGTGTGTGTATAGTAGTAGCAGTGGGGGGAGGGAGTGACAGCCTGAAACTTCGCAGTGGTAGATAATTAAAATGTGAAACCAACTTTTGGTCATTGGACATTAGATGGTTAGTTTTAAATTCAGTGTTGTTTTGGGCAATAGCATGCATTGAACCTATTGCAAACAAGGTATACACATTAGAAAAAAAAACTGTATGAGACTCTACTTGAAGGGAATACATTTTTGACCTTTAGTAGAATCTTCTCATTCTGATGTTTGAAATTTGCTTCTGCAACTACAGTTAATGCTAAGGTTGCTTCTAGTCTGACATTTGGTGATTCTAATTATTCAGGTAGCTACAGATATGAGCACATGCTTCCTAGGGAGAGATTACTTTTGATTTTTTTTTTCTGATCAATGCTATAACTTCCTGGAATTTCCTTTTGACAAGTTCCAAAGAAACATTTGGAGCATGAGCGTGAGGGAGCCAGTGAAGGGAGAGGTTCGTGTGTGCCTCTTCCTCCTGAGCCCTTATGAGTTATAGAACAGCCCTCTCAGTGGAGGAATTTGCAGTTGCTGTCTTTATAAAAAATTCTGTCTATGTCCTTGGACTGGAGTTACATTTCTGGGTGTCTCCTTTGTATTTTTAAAATTGAACTCCAAATGCCCCAGAATGGCTATCATGTCCCAGATCTTGGAAAACGATTGTGCTTCAGCCTGCTTAACCCCTTCCCTAAATCTGGAGGCCAACCTCCAGTTACTGCCACTCTTTAGAGAAGGTTGACTGAGGCCTTCTTTCTGAGCAAATGGCTTTTTAATTAGGCAGATGATTCATTGGTCTGGGTAAAATAAAGTATTTCCTTTCCCCAGAAGTGTGTTTGGAACTTACAGGGGCCTTAGAGCAGTTCGTAACTACAGGAAGGGGTGTCAATATAGGAATTCCCACCACCAGGCCTAGAAGGATGCAGGGGCCACGCCAAAAGGGGAGCATGTTGGCAGCCATCTAGAAAGTGGAGCTGAAATCCCCTTATAATTTGAGGATCCAGCTCGGCAGCTATTTGCATGCCCTCTGTCTTTAGTTGGCTATTTTCTCTGCTAATGGGCAGGAGTTAAAATGAGGTAACTGTCTAGAAAGATTCTGGAGAGAGTAGTCAAATGCTAGGGTAGGATTTGAGGGGTTCTCGTGTGCTTTTTCATTTTGCAACAGATGTCCCTTCTCTAAAGTGAGTTATGGTGTCTCTCACATAACTGGGGTTGTGTGTGTGCATTTTCTCTTGAAGTTCTCTAGTCTGAGAACGAGGAGGGAGCTCGGTAAGCCAGCATGTGGGCCAGTGGCATTGCTAGAGTCATGACAATGGCTGTACCTTGCCAGGAATATCTTCTCCTCCTCGGATTGTCTTGACATGACTCTGAGGAAGCAGAGACCTCTTTGTGGGGTCACCACTTTTGTATGGAGTAGGTGGGAGGCCTAATGCTGTTTCTCTTTGTGCACAGTAATGTGTACATAGCAATTTTTGCATACAGAGTGAATTCCTGGATCACACTGCTGTCTCCCTTTCCCAGTTGCCAGACACATGTGTACAGGAATTAGGGGATGTGGCTGCCAATTCAGGGAGAGTCTGTTTACAAATGGGACAGTTTGTAAAATAGATAGATCCTTAAGTGATATATATATATATATATATATATTTTTTTTTTAAATGATAGTTTCCTTCTAATTCAGGGAGCAGGCTATAGGAATCCTTTCCATCCAGGGCGGCTCTGTCAGGCCCCGTCCCAGTGGGAGAGCAAGGGTGGTTTGTTTTTACACACAGGCATGACAGAGTGTCCTGCCCCCTGGAGGAGTGAGGGATGTTCTCCTTATCAGAAGGAATTGTTGGGATCAGACCCATCTATTTCTCTATTGCTTTGTTCTGCTTCACTTGTGAATATCTGATGGCGGTGAGATGGTATCCACTTGCACCTAGAGACTAAAACTGGACCAGCATAAAGAAAAAAATACAACTTATATTTAGTCTCCCTAAACAGTGTTAGTATTTCTCAGATGTGCTGGTTTATCATTTGGGTAATGGGAAATTGAAAAGGAAGAATACCTATTACTTAGGTATTGGGAAATTGAAAAGGAAGAATGGAAGAAAGAGGGAGGGAAGAGACTATTGTGTTTCTATAGAGAACAACATTGGGGCCCTTGACTTTAGATTTCAGTGGGGACCTGCGAAAAGGAAAAATGGAAAGGGAATTCTGAAGTCTTACGGTGGTCTGTCTGAAAGTTGGATCCCTGGGTGAAAAAGATTTTATAATATTAGATGAGTTAAGAGAAACAATGTGAATTAAAGCTGACTGGCTTAAAAAAATGAACCCATCAAAATTAGTCAGGGAATAATGTTATTCATTGCCTTTTTTTGATGAGTTATGAAAGCTCTTCGAAGATGAAGGTTTTATGAAACTCAAGATCTCTCCAGAGGCCGGGCATGGTGGCTCACGCCTGTCATTCCAACACTTTGGGAGGCAGAGGTGAGCAGATTGCTGGAGTCCAGGAGTAAGCAGATTGCTTGAGTCCAGGAGTTCGAGACCAGCCTGGGCAACATGGCAAAACCCCTGTCTCTACTAAAAAAAAAAAAAAAAAATCCAGCATGGTGGCACATGCCTGTAGTTCCAGTTACTTGGGAGGCTGAGGTGGGAGGATGGCTTGAGCCTGGGAGGCGGAGGTTTCAGCAAGCTGAGATTGTGCCGGTGCACTCCAGCCTTGGTGACAATGAGACCCCATCTCAAATAAAAAAAAAAAAAAAGATATTTGTAGAGAGGTAAAGAGCATTTGTTTCCTGTGGCATTTTTGGATTTCCCAGAAGTATGTCAGGGTGAATGGAGAATAGTCTGTTTGTATCCTCCAGTTTTAAGTACCTTGAAGTACTTAGTTAAACCGTGGCCTTGCTTCTTGTGGGTGAGTGTATAGGCGAAGCACTGTGGTAAAATCACACCCAGGCATTGCAGGTGAGGCTGGTGCTCACGAAACCTTGCATTTGGAAAGGCTGAAAACCCAAAGAAGAAAAACAGTCATTTTGGCAGATGTCAAATTTTGTATTGCCAGTTTTGACAGTGTCTCTTAATAACACCAGAATGTTTAGGCAAGTATCTCTTGAAGGCTGATCTCAAAGTGATTCTTCCAGACAGACCACCAAGATTGAGAAATGTTAAAGCCTACTTTGAATGTGTCTGGGGCTGATTTCTTACGGCTTTTTAATTTAATTTGTTTACAAATTGAGCACAGTAACAGCATATGATAAACTAAGCTCCAGTCCAGCTCTAATCTGAAACAGTTATAGCCATCGATTCCTCTAGCAGAGAAAGCAGAGGCGGGAGCTGAAGCCTGGCTCACTGCTGATCACATCTGAGGTATTGGAATATGCCATGAGAAAGTCACAGGTAGAATGGAGAAGGTCCTGGTGGCTTGGCCTGGCCCAATCCAGACAGGCGATTTAGGCCAACCCTGCCAAAAATAAATAGCCCCTGAGAAAATGGCTGTAACACATGGAGGCTAGGATCTGCGGAAGACATTTATCCCATGATTTCTCTGTGTCTGCCACAGCCGGGAACTTAGTAAGGCTCTTGTTGCTTTTAAACCTGTAAGAAGCAGAAACCTGGTTCACACAGTGCCCTAATTGGATGTACTTTTAGGTTTTAGCATACAGTGTGCAGGAGAAGAATGAGTGTAACATGATCCTTGCAACAGAAGAAAAGGACACGGAGAGGTCATTTGATAGGAGGCTCCACTGTGAGATGACCACCAATGATTACTTCTGCCGAAAACCTAGCAGTCACAGCAGTCAGCCGAAATAGGATTTGTGTATATCATTTTCATTTTAAAGGTGCTTAGAAAGTGGTGTGATTGGGAGTGTGATGAGGGACATGGTTTATGTTTCCATAACACATATATACCTTAACACATTTTTTCAGACCATTTGACATATTTATATTATTGGCTATTTTTGCCAATTGTGTGGCCTTAGCTATTTACATCCCATTCCCTGAAGATGATTCTAATTCAACAAATCATAACTTGGTAAGTGTCCTTAGAGTTCCTGCTGGTCCTGGTATATGGCTATCATTTGGTTCTCTACTTAAACTAGCAGCTGGCCTTCTGGGTAGTTGAAGTTTACAGCCATGCATGTCGTGTTTCTTGGAGCTTTGCAACAGTGGTTTTTTGTTTGTTTGTTTGTTTGTTTTAAACTGTGTTCTCAAATTTATACTGAATGAAAGTATTTAAAGTCATGAATCTTTCATAGATACGGAATTTTATGGAAGAGATTTGTAGCAGATTTTAAAATAACTGTTCTCTCCACATAAGTTTTTGCTACCATTCTTTTCCTGATAATGTTAGCTTTTTTCTTTTTCTTTTTCTTCTTTTTTTTAAATCTAGTGTTCTTGGGAATGGTGGGTACTTTGGTCAGTTGTTCTGGTAAGTAGAGAATTATCGTAGACTTTGTACATGAGCTGTTTTTAGAGAAGTGGAATATAACAAAACTAATACATCTACATAGAGCATAATTTGGAGAACAATACATGATATTATTGAATACATGATATAATATTAAAGTTTCTACTCCACATCCTATGAAATGCCCCAAGAGAAAATGATTGTATGGTTAAAAAAATCAGGATGCTTCCATATACTTTGCTGCCTTCTTAAAGATTTGTAGTGCACGTTAGCTTAGTAAAAGCTTTGGGAAGTTCTGCAGTTAAAAAACAGGTTTCCTTTTGTTTAAATCAGCTAGTCCCTAAAAGTAATCAGTCATGAATTCTTTAAACATTTTTTTTTTGCAAAAGAGTTTAACATCATGGAACCAGTGATCCATGGAACTTCCTTTGGGAAAGGTTGATATAGTTTTTAAAAAAGCACTAACGAGTACTAGACTGGGACTAAGATCTTGTCCCACTCACCTGTCAACTAGCTGTATTTGGGATCATTTCTCATACCTTTCTGCATTGCCGTGCAGCCACCTGGCAATTAGGAGGATTGGGTAAGAAGATTGCTAGGATCGTTTTTACCTCTGACATTCTGCAATCTTTCTTTGATGATTCAGAAGCCATTTCAGGATTTTTCTGGTGCTGCAGCATCCTTCTTGCAAGGATTGATTCTTTGCAATCAGAAGCTGTGCAGAATGGGAGATGAAGGGGAGCCCATGTCGGATAACAGGAAACTCAATTGTTTTTCTTCTCTTCTCTTAGCTGGTTCCGTTTGTTTTTGGCTTCTCATGTTGAAGCTCTATTTTAGCAGGGCTGGATGTTCCTAACTGAGCGAGTGTTGTAAAGGCAAACACACTAGGCTCTCCCTTGTGTGGGAGAGCTCTGCTGGCTTCTGGAGATAGTGAAATTATGCTCTTGTGAATAAGCCTTAACGATTTATGTACAGGATTTCATGTTACATTTAAAATGTTGTGGCACATTTCAGATGTAATGTGATGTCTATTTGTATGTGGGCTTTAGTAGTTTGATATCTAGAGAATTTTCTAAAAATTTTGGGAATTGATGCTGCAAATACAATTATAAATGGGAGTTGGATAACCACATAAACACTGGTAGTATATATTTGGACAATGCCAGAGATCGTCTGCGTAACTCTGGACATTTTACGTAGCTTTTGATTTGTTTGTAGACATGTGACTTTAGATGGTTGTTTTAAAGGACAAGCAGAAGTGGTGGAAAGCCTCCCATCAATGGAGATAGATCATCGTAGTCTAGGCCACAGATGGTGTTAGCCTTGTTACCAAATTTAACGACATGGATGGTGACCCAGATTGTTGCTTTTTGTAGCTCAAGAGAACATGATTAAACAAACTTAGAAAATAAATACCTTTCAGAAAGGCAGATTAATTCAGATCAATGGAATAATTAATGTAGCTGCATGTGTAAGCCAATTAATATTCTGAATTTTTCCCAGGGAAATTCAGGGCACTGATATAAGCGCTGTGAGACCATTTGGATTTCTCAGCTAAGAAGTGAGGAAATAAAATACAGGAAATGGATTAATCTCTCCCTTTTGCACCCCCTCTCCAGTGGATCCTTTCTTGACAATTCTTGAGCATTGGACTTTTTTTTTTTTTTTTTTTTTTTTAGAGGGATTTGGCAGTGTGTTAATTTGGCGGGCCTTTCTAAAAGCCAAAGTATATTTCTTTGGCCTCTTCACATAATATTCTGAAACTCACGGCATTCAACTTTGTGTCTTGCTTTCACTTGGATGGTCACATGCCCAGATGAGTTTATACTCTGCTTGACTCTTTAAATACTTCCTTTCCCACTGTGGGAAGGAAGATCTTTGTGGATTTCCTTCTGACTCTAAGCAAGGTCCCATGCCATGTTGGTCCTCCCATGAGGGAGCTGGGTTTTTTTTTTTCTTTTTTTTAATACATTTGACCCAATTTGTACCAGAGTGATTGCTCTATTTTTGGGATTGGTTTAGAGGCAGCTGAACGAAGCTTATTTTTCATCTGTAGTAAATACCTTTCATTTAATGTGAATGGTAAAATCAAAGAGCAGACGCTGAAATGAGTTGCAAGGCTGCATGTCTCTGGAAGCTACTGGTCTTCTTTGCCTGATAGCTCCATGGGAAAGGTGCATGTTGAGTGTTAGAGTGAGATTCAGGGCCAGCTTTATGTGTGGGGTTTCTGCCTGTTACCGGTTACCAAGTAAAATTATGACTTTTGTTGGGTAAGAAATGTGGCCATCCCCATTGATCCAGTGCGTCTTTGTTCTGGATGGTATGTAACTTAGCTAGTTTTGGGATTTGGAGACTACCATGGGGGGGAAAAGTTTTCCCAGGGATAGTTTTTGATCTTTATTATTATTATTTTTTTAAGTATAAACACTCAAGTTTCTATGCAGCTTTCGTTTATGGACTTGCAGGGACTAGTGGAGGCTGGAGTCATGGAAACGGTGCAACTCAGTTCCCACAGTAATATCCCTCCTAGTTTAGTCAGTAGCAGTATTTTCTCAGTTCCATTTACTGAAAGCAAATACCATTGATTTTATTTTATTTTTTTAGCACAGAGGAGGGGAATGCCTCTGTATCAAGTGTCAGAGTGGGGATGATTACAATATCATACTTTGCTGTGAAGAAAAATGCTTTATTTCATGTCATTCAATTTCTTATAAGCAAACTGACATGGCTGAACAGTTTCGAGTCTGTGTAATCTGCTCCTGGTACTCTTCCTCCCGATGTCACCTCTTACTTCTCTGGAATGTGGAACTGCTTGAAATTAAAAATGTCCTGAATGGGGATCTTCATCTGCCAAGTCAGACCTTCCTTGATCTCTACTGATGGCTGCCCTTACCTCTAAACCATCTCTAAACCAGCACTAAGTGCCTGGAGGCCAAGGCCCATGGCCCATGCCTCTCTATCCCCTTATCTAGCAAAGTGCCTGATGTACCAGGTGCTTTTTATTTATTTTTATTTATTTATTTATTTTTTTTTTGAGGCTCTGTCACCCAGACTGGAGTGCAGTGGCACAATCTCGGCTCACTGCAAGCTCTGCCTCTGGGGTTCATGCCTTTCTCCTGCCTCATCCTCCTGAGTAGCTGGGATTACAGGTGTGCTCCACCACGCTGGCTAATTTTTAGTAGAGACGGGGTTTCACCATATTAGTGAAGATGGTCTCGATCTCCTGACCTCGTGATCTGCCCGCCTTGGCCTCCCAAAGTGCTGGGATGACAGGTGTGAGCCATGGCGCCTGGCCACCAGGTGCTTTTTAAACTGAACCAAAAGTTTCACTGTCTGTGACCCTTTTCCTGCTCGTCTTCTCGTCTCATTGAGGTTGGGTTTTGAGCCTGTTGACATTTTGCCTATAAAGGCCTGCAAATTCCACTGTCAAGTGACTTTTGCTAGAGAAGTGATCCTGAGGCCTCAGTGGCTACCCATTGCCCAAGGGGGAAAGTCCAGCGTGTGGCCAGGTCCAGCTTGGTCTGGTTCAGCTTTGTTGGGTTTTGTCTCCACTCCTCTCCTTTACAGCCCCATCCATTTGTCCACAAACGTTCCTAAACATTCTTCCTTCCCCTACTTGTCCACCCCCTGGCTTCTCCATCTGAAACATCTCTTCTTTCATACTGCCCTTTCTTTTATTTTTTTGAGACAGGGGTTGCCCAGGCTGGAGTGCAGTGGTGCGATCTTGGCTCACTGGGGTGCAGTGGCACGATCTTGGCTCACTGCAACCTTTTTCTCTGGGACTCAAACAATCCTCCTATCTCAACCACCTGAGTAGCTGGGACTGTGGGCAAATGCCACCACACCTGACTAATTTTTGTATTTTTTGTAGAGATTGGGTTTCACCATGTTGCCCAGGCTGATCTCAAACTCCTGGACTCCAGTGATTTACCCACCTTGGCCTCCCAAAGTGCTAGGATTACAGGTGTGAGTCACCGCGCCCAGCCTCTACCATCCATTCTTTACTGTCACTCTCCTTACAGCTGCTCAAAAATAATCTCAGATTACGTTTCTTCCATGAGGCCTTTCCTGAAACTGATCCAAAGAATCTGAACCTTTTTTGTGTCATTTTGCGCATAAAATACCCTATATTTTTTGTTATTTATATGCACATCTTTATCCTCTCGAGCATCTTCAGAATACAGTTAATAGTGAAGCTTTCTGAATCCTCAACCATGTCTGATGCAGTGGTAGGGGTATACAGTAGATGTTCAGTAAATAAGTATTGCTGATGTGCACCAAATGAATGGCTCTCCCAGGAGAAGCACCTCCATCATTCCTTCCTCTGAGCCATGTTTCACATTTTCTTGGGTGGCAGGTCCCTCTGTGGATTTCTTGCAGGTCCCTCGCTGGGAATGAGTGGGAAGGTGTACATGTTATTCCTGAAAGCTTAGGGTCTGTGGCCCTTCTTGTGCACCTCTGGTTGAAAGAACCCACAGTGCCGGCTTTCACAGCAGAGCAGTCTAGGAGATTTTGTGCTCTGGTTCCAGGGCTCAGAGTAGCAAGAGTGGTGGGACCTGTCTGAGAAGCAGTGCTGGGCTGTGGATGCTTGCCTGTGGGACCAGATGCCTTACAGTGGCCAGGAATGCTGTGGGACAATCTACTTTGATTGCTTTCTTTCCTCCATGGCTGAGATCTGAGTGTAGTGTTAACTGGTCTTAAAAATCAAGTCTGTTGTATCTGCATGGTCACGTAGTTCAGCATCTCATGGCTTTTGCACTTAGTGGTGTGAACCATAATACCTGAAACACAATTTCGTAACCTGGCTCCTTGGGCTTAGCCTATATGGTGGAGGTTAGGTCTGTATAACATCAAGACTGCGTCTTTGCTTGGTTGTCATCCTGTTGGAATTGAACTTTCTTATTTCTGTAGGCCTAGGTTCTGTCTGTTCTTCTCAGACAGCTCATAGGCTGCTTCTTCCCTTCAGCCTTCTCTGATCCTTGTCCACTCCCTGCCTGCCTACGTCTGAGTACTTGCTTTCCCTCTGGACACCCCTGTGCCCAGTCCAACTCTCCTGTACAGACACCAGCCCCATTCCCCCAGTTTATAATTGTTATGGGAAGTGGCATGGAGTGTGATGGTCTGCTCATGGGCTGTGGGGTCTGACAGCCTGACTTTTTGGCTGATTAGCTGAGTGACTTTGAATGAAACTAGAATATGAGTTCCTAGAGGCTGAGACTGCAGTCTGATTTGGGTGTACAGTCTTGTGAACTTAATCCTGTGCCTGGCACACAGGAAGCACATCAGGAAATGCACGTCAAATGAGTGAATAAATAAATGAATGACCATACAAGGGCTCCATGGTATATTCTTGTAGATCATTAGTTAATTATCAACAATTGGCTAATGATTAATGTTTGCCTGAGAGGCTGACTTTTTGTCCATTAGTAATGACATCCCAGGAAACACCTGGCAGAGTTCGTCTTTAATTTTAGGATTATATCTTTCTTTCTTGGCAAATTTAACTCTTTATTAAAGAAAGAAGAAAGACAAGTACTTGATACTCTTTAAATCTGTAAGTTATAAACCTGGCTTCTGTGTTCGATGTTGTACATTAGCCACATTGCAGATGATTCTATTTGGATGGTTGTGTAACTATCACCTTTCACATAAAAATTGATTGAGCCAGTCATAGTGGTGTGTGCCTGTAGTCCCAGCTATGTGGGAGGCTGAGGCAGGAGTCTTGGTTAAGCCCAGGAGTTTGAGACTGTAGGGGACTATGACTGAGCCACCGCATTCTAGCCTGGGTGACAGAGCAAGACTCCATCTCAAAAACAAAACAACAACAACAACAACAAAAAACAATAATAATGGTAGAAGGAGAGGCAGCCTCAAAATGATCAGAGTAGTTGGACTTGTGTAGTAAAACTTTACCCAAAGCTGGTTTCCTAATGATACAATGTGAAACAGTCTATGTGCTATACAAATAATTATATCTCTTTTGTTAAGCCTTACATCATTTTGACAAAGGCATTACTTGATTGAGTATTTACGGCTTTTCCAAAATAAAATACAACTCTTAATTGAGATTTGTGACTGGGTATGGTAGCTCACACCTGTAATCCCAGCACTTTGGGAGGCTTAGCAGGGAGGATTGCTGGAGGCCAGGAGTTCAAGACTAGACTGGGCAACATAGTGAGATTCCATGTCTCCCCCTGCAAAAAAAAAAAAAAATTAGCTGGGTGTGGTGGCATGCATATGTGGTCCCAGCTACTCAGGAAGCTAAGGTGGTGGGATTGCTTGTGCCTGGGAGGTCAAGATTGCAGTAAGCTGTGATTGTGTTACTGTACTCTAGCCTGGGTGACAGAGTGAGACTCTGTCTCAAAAATAAAGAAAAAAAGAAGAATTTAGGTTTTTTACTGTTAAAATTCCTTAAGAATAATTCCAGTGGCGGTCCTTGCTCATTGTTTTTTACAATGTGAATATCATTGTTTTATAGTCATACCTTATACAATGAACCTCCCCATCTAGACCCTTCACTAGTGAGACTACCTTAGGTTGAGGATATTTGGGTATATTAGGGTATCAGCCAGAACTCTTTGGGTTACAGATTGGGGGAATACAACTCATTCAAACTGGCTTAGCTGAAAAAAACAGTGCGTATGTATGTGCAGTGTATAAACTCAGTTAACCCAAGAGTCCACTGGGTAGAAATGCCATCAGACACAGCTGGAAAGGGGTCTGAAAAGATGTCACAAGGATTCTGTCCCTCCCCTCAGCCTTGGGTTTCTGAGCTAGACTCTGACTGACCTCTAGTAGATCCGCCTTACATGTTGCCTATGTGTACATCTTCCTCAGCTTATTTTGAGGAGGGCATGTGGGGACATGCATTTCTTTCTTTCTTTCTTTGTTTTTTTTAATTTACTTTAAGTTCCGGGATATATGTGCAGGACGTACAGGTTTGTTACATAGGTAAATGCGTGCCACGGTGGTTTGCTGCACCTGTCAACCCATCACCTAGGTATTAAGCCCTGCATGCATTAGCTATTTATCCTGATGCTCTCCCTTCCGCATTTCTTTTTTTGTTTTTAGCATTTATTTTAGGTTCGGGGGTACATGTGAAGGTTTGTTACATAGGTAAACACGTCACACAGGTTTGTCATACATGTTATTTCATCACCCAGGTATTAAGCTCACTACCCAATAGTTATCTTTTCTGTTCCTCTCCCTTCTCCCACCTCCCCGCTCCCACTCAAGTAGACCCAGTGTCTGTTGTTTCCCTCTGTGTGTTCGTAAGTTCTTACCATTTAGCTCCCGCTTACAAGTGAGAGCAATGCATTTCTTTCTTAATCTCAGCTTAAGTTCAGTATTTTAACAATGATTGCATCAGAAACAGAGACCTCTATAGCAGATTGGTGGGTAGTTTTCTTTTTTTAACCTTCCTTATCGGTGTTTGTTTACTTTGTAACTGTCTGACAAATGTGAAAAGTACCCAATACAGGGGGCAGCATGCCCAGCAGTAGAGACACTTGGGTCTTGTTAAATACCAGTGGTGGTGGGGACACTCCCCAACAGACCCCAACAGCTTCTCACCAAAGAAAGTTCCTACAGGAATGGAAGAGGTTCTAGAATTCTGGAGGTGGGGTGTACGGGGAGGGACCATGTGCACTGTTACTGTTGAGTGGACAGATGTGCAGAAGGGAGGGGTGTCGGCGGGTGTCCCTGCCCCAGTAGGGGTGGAGGGCCGGTTAGCGGTTGATCCAGGAGTAGATGTTAGCGTCCCCACCATGCAGCTATAGGATGTGGTCCCCAAGTCCTGTCTGCTCGTGTGATGGAAATAAGGAGAGTGGTGGAGGGGTCTTCCTTTTTTAATTGAAATGAGATTGGTATTCTCCCAGCTGGGGTTCCTGTGGGCTGTAAGGGTGTTTGGCTGGGCAGGCAAAGCCGGAAATGGGTGGTAAGGAGGAAGAAACAGAACAGCTGAAGATGGGATGAAGGAGGAACTGCCTGAACTCATCAGTCAGCTCCACACCCCCTCCCCCGTGTGTGTGTGTGTGTGTTTGTGTGTGTTTGTGTGTGTGTTTGAGAGAGTGAGAGAGAGCTCATGCTCACGGGTGTGTGAGCTGGGGGAAAGGTGGAGGTGGACATTGTTGACACAGACCTTGCAGGATGAAGCCTTCCTCTGGTGGCTTTAATTAAGCAGGGCCCCAGACACTGCCCTGGCTGGGGAAAATGACTTTGTTCTCCAGAACTTCAAAGCAGTTATGTTTGCTAATTTTTTCCTTCCTCCCTGTTAGGTGAGTGGTAGTTTTAGAAGTCACAGGACATCTGTTGAAATTGCTGAATGCGTGAACGCGAGGTGAGGCTGGAGGGAATCGGGCTGACCCAAGGGAGGGTGGGGAGGCAGGTGCAGACTGCTCAGGGAGTGTGGTGGGGGCCTGGCCTTGGCTGGCCCTGCAGGAGCCCAGCCAGGGAAGACAGGAAGAGGTGGCCTAGGTTAGCTTTGCCTGGGGATTCAAAGGGGCCAGGCGAGAGGCTCATGCTCTTTCTCCTTCCCTTTCCCTGCCGTGCTCATCTTGTGAGGGCTGACTCTGACTCCTGTTCCTGTCTCCATTGGGGATTCCTGCATAACATAGACTCACAGATACTTTTTTAGAGCTATAAAGGCACATGTTTATGAGGAAGGAAATTGAGGCACCTTTATTCAACAAATATTGATGGAGACCTCCTGTGCAGAGCACTGCAGCCCTGTGTTTCTGCCTCCAGCCTGCTGCTGCGGCCCCCGCGCCTTGTCGTGAAGGAAACCCTACAATGTGAGGTCGGGGAACAGCTAGATTTGTTTTCATAGTTTGCATTCTTACTATAAATCATCACTCAAAATTGACACATGAATACAAGTAACACATAAATACATTGTTTCAAATAATTAAAACAATACAGATGGCCGGGTGCGGTGGCTCACGCCTGTAATCCCAGCACTTTGGGAGGCCAAGGTGGGCAGATCACCTGAGGCGGGAGTTTGAGACCAGCCTGGCCAACATGGTGAAGCCCCATCTCTACTAAAAATACAAAAATCAGCCAGGCGTGGTGGCACGCGCCTGTAATCCCAGCTACTCGGGAGGCTGAGGCGGGAGAATCGCTTGAACCCGGGAGGCAGAGGTTGCAGTGAGCCGAGATTGCGCCATTGCACTCCAGCCTGGGCAACAAGAGCAAAACTCCGTCTCAAAAAAAAAAAAAAAAAACACAAAAAACAAAACAAAACAAAACAAAAATAAAGATAAAGTAACAAACCCCTTTACCTACCCACCTCCTTCAAATTACAATGATAGTTCTGTGTGACCGTTCCAAATTGTTTTTCATAGAATTGTTTTTCATAGCGTGTATGTATGTGTGTGTATGTGTCACCTGTGCATTTTGAAACATAAATACAGTTTGTGTATTTTAAATTTAACATAAGTGGGAACATGCATTCTATGGCTTCCTTTTTCCCACTCAATAGACCTTACAGATCTTCCCATATCTGTATGCAGAGATCTAACAACTTCGCAGTTCATGTAAAATATTCCATGTATGAATGTACCACAGTTTATTTAATTGTTTTCTTTGTGATGAACATTTAGGGTAATTCCAAAATTTTTACTCTTTCAAATCATGCTGCCTTGAATATCCTTTTGTGTGCTTCTTTCTGCATGCAAGAAAACATTAGTCTGGGATGACAACTCAGAAGTAAGCTCTCCAGGTTGGAGGGTATGTGTGTTTTTAATATCCATGCTTATTGCCACATCGTTCTTCACTAAGCCTGTGCTCTTTTACCTCACACCACATCTCACTGCCTCAGCAGTCACTTCACTCTGCAGAGTGACCTCATGTGTTCTGTATCTTAGGCTGTACAAAGGAAGTCTTGGGGGTTGGGTCTGGCCTCTCTCTGGGATATTAGTAGCATCTAGAGCATCCGGTTAGAGCAGAAAGTCCGCAAACCTGAGCCCTAGATTTTTTGGAATCTGTTTTGCACCAGTGACCAGATAAAAGGCACCAAAACTTATTCTTCTCTCCCTTGCTTTCAGTGCCAGGTGCTTAGATACTGTTGTTTCTTTTGAGTGAAATATTCATTCCAGGTAGCTAATAGGTAAGTAAGTTCCTAACACAAAACCGAATCTTCGTTTTGGAATGTTTGCTCGCTACAGTCTGGTTTCATGACAAATACTGCCTTTATGTCCCTGTTAGTTGGGGAAGAAAAATGTCCAATCTGGTATGTTTCTGATGTCCCGTGTTCTTATTATCTGTTTTATTTTCACACACAGTAAACTCTCGCTATTATTATGGTGTTTAGGGTTTGTGCCCTTCTTATTTCTGAAATCTCTGAGGTGGTTTAGAAAATGGAATTTGATGAAAAGTGGGGCAATTGGGAATGGAAGCAAAGTCTGCTTGCCAAGGTGCTCGAGGGGAACTGATTGCTGACACCTGGACGTGGAGTTGGCCTTGAGGTTTCCCAGCAGCAGTGGCAAAAAAGAGCGCATCCTGACACACAAGGTTTTTATCCTTTCGACAAAGGGAAGCAGCGGCACTCATTCACAACGGCACTTTCTAGGAAGCACATCCAAGGAGGAATCTCCAGTGCAGGTCCTTGTGTAAGGTACATTGTTGGGGTTCAATGAGCCACGTCTTCGCCGTGCTTTTGTTGGGGTCAGAAATGCTATGCAAGCAGATGGTCCCTGCATTCATGGTTTTCAAAGGTCAGGACACGACATTAAACTGTGGTATAAGGAAAACGAAAGCATGTCTCATTTCTATAAAAATGCTGCTTTTTTAGTATATGAATTAGTATAGGATGAAAGCTGGGAAGATGAAAAAAGAGTAGTTTAACATAGCCATTATTTAATCATTCATAAAGTACTGTTTAAAGCATTTATTACTTGTAAAATATAGTCTCATTAGACACATTCCCTCTTTGTGCTAACTTGGTTTAACTCAAAATACAAAGGAATACCGGAATTTATGCAAAGAACATCTTCCCCTGCCCCCGTAAAACCATCTTTAAAGATATGTGGTTTTATTATTTTACTCGAATGTAATTTAAATAAATGACCAATATTTTTAAAAAGAAATCCTTGAATATTCTTCAGTAAATAGATAACAACAGGGTATAATGAAACACTGTTTATATTTAAATGACTGCTTTTAAACGGTGTGAAAGCAGCTTAAATGGGTAAAATGCTGCCCTTTTATGTCAGTAATTAGCCCCTTGGTCCTTTTTTCACGATAATGCAAAATTGTACTTCTCTTTGGGCTTACACAAATTCTGAATTATTGAAATATAAATTAATGGTGAATCTCTCTAAAGCTCTTTTCAGAATTTTTATGTGGTGGGAGTGAAGTTAAAACATCCAAAATTCTAAATTAGAATGTGGTGAAGTGGAGACAGCCAGCTAGAATTTGGTAAAAGACAGGTGTTTAATACATTTTTCCCTAGACATCCATGGGTTGGTACTAGTGTGGTGGGGTACAGAAAGCTTTGGCATGTTTTAGGTTGGCCAAGTGAATCAGCTAATAACATCCATTGATGGATGTTATTAAAGCCAAGTGGGACAATAGTAGGTTAGATGGCCTGGTTTTGGTTGACCCTGAATGAGGAAACTTCTGATTGGAGAGGACATCAGAAACCTCCATGTGGGTCTGTTCCTTTTTCAGACCCACCAGCATGACCTGCCCTGGGTTACACAGTGAGAGACGAACCGCATGGGGATGTGGGGCAGAGCATCTGTCTCCCAATCTGTTTTCTTCCCACTCACCTCAGTTACAACTATGACTCCAGGTTGAAGTTGGGCATCTCCTATCTGACCAAGGGACAGGGTCTAAGAACAGCAGGGGCAGTGATGACAAAAGATTAGCTCTTTAAAGCAAGCAGGGCATTGAGTCAACTTTTCATCATCTCTTCAATTATTTTATTTGTGTAGTATTAGGTTGGTGCAAAAGTCATCGCGGTTTTTGCCGTATCTTCCAAAAGATAGTTTCCATCATTTCTCCCTCCCCTGCTTAATTTCATACAATACTTTATTGCTTTCTTCATACATACCAACCCGCAGAAATCATTTGGCCATAGATTGCCACATTTATTTTATGGAAATAGCCAGGGCACAGGCCAGCGGATGTAGTAGGGCTGGAGGGAATCAGCAGAGCTGGCTAACAAATGCAGTGGGTCTTTTCTCAGTTCTCTTGTTTTTGTGTGGTTAGCTTGCCCTGTCTTTTTGGCCATAACTGGAGGCACAGTGGTTATTGCCTTTGTTACTAGCTGACATTGGCTGACATTGCTGAGCTGGGTGGGCTTTCTATATAGAGTCCTGTGCTGAATAACAATGTTTCGGTTCATCAGCCAAGATCAAAGTGGGTGGTCCCATAAGATGATAATGGAGCTAAAAAATTCTTATTGCCTAGTGACATTGTAGCCATTGTGCCTTTGTAACACTGTAGCACAATTACTTTATTTTAAAAATAAATTTGGTAGCCAGGCGTGGCCCACACCTGTAATCCTAGCACTTTGGGAGGACGATTGCTTGAGCTCAGGAGTTCAAGACCAGCTGGCAAAAACCTCATCTCTACCAAAAATACAGAAAAATTAGCTGGGTGTGGTGGCACACGCCTGTGATCGCAGCTACTCAGAAGGCTGAGGTGGGAGCCTGGGAGATGGAGATTGCAGTAAGCTGAGATTGTGCCACTTCATTCCATCCTAGGTGACTGAGACCCCGTCTCAAAAAATAAAAATAAATAAATTCAATGTAGTCTGAGTGTATGGTATTTATAAAGTGTATGGTAGTGTAGAGTAATACCCTAGGCTTTCACATTCACTCATCAATACTGACTCACTCAGAGGAACTTCCAGTCCTGCAAGCTCCATTCATGGTGAGTGCCCTATACAGGTGGACTGTATTTTGGCTTTTATACAGTATTTTTACTGTACCTTTTGTATATTTAGATACAACTGGTGTTATAATTACCTATCGTATTCAGCACAGTCACAAGCTTTACAGGTTTGTGGCCTAGCAGCAATAGGCAATTCCATATAACCTAGGTATGTAGTAGGCGATACCATCTAGGTCTGTGTAAGTACACTCCGTGTTCACACAGTGATGAAATTGCCTACAATGCACATTTCAGGACGTATCCCTGTTGTTAAGCTATGCATGACTGTAATCTTCTCTAATTCCCGTTTAATCTTTACCATAAACCCACGAGGGAGATACTGTTAAAAATCCTCATTTTACAGGTGAGGAAACAAGGCTAGAAATGGTTCTATTGCTTGCACGAGGCCGTGCTCCTGGTAATTGGCAGGGCCAGGATTCACACCTGGGCTTCTGACTCAAGCGCCCACGCTCAAGTGCTAGGCCGTGAGAGGGAGTCCAGGCTCACAGGCTGATGGTGCCTAAACACCAAGCAGAGGAGGGTGTGACCAAAGGGCGGAGCCAGAGTGGAGACCGCGGAGGGAGCTGACGGCAGAACCTCTTAGGTGGAGGTGGGTCTCTCTGGCCAGGCTTCACATTCATGCTTTTGATTAGTGATTGGAACCAAGGTCTGGGGACTGGCATAGAAACTTTCCAGGTTAGAGTTCAGTCCCAGCTTTGCCTTTCACTGGCTCTGTGACTGGGTCAAGCCCTTTCTGCATCTGCTCTTTTTCTGAGGAAGAGGAAATAAAATAGCTAAAGGTGTTATCACAGGCTGTGGCTCCTAGAAAGCACTATGCTGTGAGCCAGAGGTTTAACATGGGCTTCAACCTCACAGCCGTCCTGTGAGGTAGGTGTCGTTAGCCTTAGCTGTAGGTAAAGAAACAGGCTTGGGAAGCCCAGCCGGCTTGCTCTGGGGCACCTGGTGAAGGGCTGACTGGGCGGAGGATTGGACAGTGATAGGTCCGTCCCGCTGTGCTAGAAGAGCTTCCTGGACAGTTTGCTTGGATTGGAGTTTAATTTCCAAAGCCATTTTTTAGGTGTTTTTACCAGACTGAGCTAGTCCATCTGTCCCACCGAACAGCCTAAGACTGTAGTGGTCATGGAGAGTTTTGGGGTGGATCTGGTGAAGAAATGAACTGAAAATGAGCCTGCTGGCAATGAGCCTGCTGGCCATACCCCATCATCACTTAGACAATAAAGGATGGTTAATTTCCCTGGGAACACCAAGGACAGAGAGGGGGCTAGTTGAATGGTCAGGATCTGATTCTTCTGCAGCTGGAAGACTGAAGCCTGTCTTTTCATGGTGATCCAGGGTAAAAAAGTTCAAAGCTTAGCACACGACGCACAAGGCTTGGTGGTTTCTTTACATGTGACTTTCTCAGCTGACTTGAAATCCACCAGCTGTCTCTTGTTCTCTGCTTGGCCCAGGTGGGAGCCCCTGATAGTTTCTTGACTTAAACATTGCTGAGAAGAGGAAATAAAGCAGGAGCTAAGGAGCATAACGATGTCAGGGGGATTCCGGCCTGATAGGCGTGCAGTTCCTAGATTTGGAGTCATGGTAACAATCACTAACACCTGCGTGGTCAGGGGCATCCTATATGGCACTTCATCATAGGGTCTGATTTTTATCCTCACAGCAGCCTCGTGAACATTGCTGATATTTTACACACCTGGCAGCCAAGATGTGGGGCTGTCAGATGACTTGCCCAAGAGCAAACAGCAAGTAAGCAGCAGAATTAAGATGTGGCCCTCTCCTGCCCTTTCTGCCACACTGTGTTCCTCATGCCATGGAGTCCTCCCTGCAGGTCACTCGGGTAAGAGGCCAAGGCTCACAGATAGGAGCTGGCTTGCCAGAGCTAGGGCTCCTCAGTACCCGGGTGATGGGCTTGCTTCTCTGACATGTGGTCCCTGACCTCTGGTTTCTCACCTGTAAGATAGGGATCATAGCATTAATAGCCGTGTTGTTGAGAGGATTAAAGGTAATTTTGCTCTGTGAACAACAGATGCTGGCCTGTTAATTTCCTTGTGCGTCAAGTCCCACTTTCTCAGGCGTTTAGGCTCTGCCCTGCTCTGGCTGCCTCTCCAGCCTTCCATCCTATCAGGAGAGTGGAGACTGGAGGAAGACAGATCTTGCTTTGGGTTCTAGGTTCGGCGCTGACTGACTCGGTTTGGGACTGAACAAATGATCTCACCTCCCTTGGTCTGGCTTCCTCATCTGTAAAACAGAGATGATAATTCTCATCTCACTTTTCACGTGGAATCTTTGTGAGGAGGCAATACAAATAACGTGCGAGGGAGCTCTCGTTTACCAGAAGTAATTAGTTAACAGGTCGAAAATAGTTCCAGAGAGTCTTACCTCCCAGTGAAGTTTAAGGTTTGGCAGTATCTGAGCACTGGGGGAATCTTTTCCTATACCCCCCTTGAAGTGCTGTAGGGTTTTGAGAATCAGTCACACGGCGCACCTGTTAAATCCCTGTGTGTTCTTCCATGATGACTGCCTTTCTTTGCCTTACGATTTTTTCCCCTTATTGTGGCCTAGTCCATGGAGGTTGGGAAGAGGAGCGTGCCCCTTCCCCTCCCTTTCCTCAGCAAGGGCTAGTTCCTACTTATAGCTCGGGGCTCACCCACAGCATAGCACTGCGTGGAAGTCCGGTCGGGGCACTGGGTGAGTGGTGCTGCAGCAGAAAGGCCTCCTGCTGAGATGCTGAGGTCAGCACTTTCAGCAGCAGGGAGCCCTGTGACTGAAAGCAGAAAGACCAAGTACGGTGTGAGGACTCTGGGATTGGTGTTTGTGGCCACATTGATGGCTTCATGGAAGTGTGTTCCCCTCTGTGCAGTGAACTAGTAGGGCCTGTGTCTTGGGGCCTGCACCTTTTGATTGCAGGTACCAGGCGCAGCATTTTATCTGTGTTGCCTGTCTGGACAACAAGCCATACGGTAATTACTAGCATCCCCATTTTGCAGGTGAGGCAGATGAAGCTAGGAGGAGTTAACTAAATTACTCTTTGCTGAGGGAATAAACCCATAAGATGACAAATGAGGTCTGTAGTCACTTTCTTCACTGTTCCAGTGGTGTGCCCAGCACTGAGTGTGAGGGATGTCGTGGAGAGAATGCTGAATTTGGAGTCAAGTGGCCTGGCTTTGAGTCCCTGCTCTATAACTTTATTTCTGTGTAACCCACACTTTCTTCATTGGTCATAAAGCAGGAGGTAAAAATTTAAATGGGATCTATGTGAAAGCGTTTTATAATGTACGAAGCTATATCCACATGGGCGGCATCATCCTTATGGCTCTCTGTTTCGAGAGGGCCTCGAGGAGAGGACTTGGCCTCATCTTGCCTTCTAATGCCTCACTGCAAGGCCCTGAATCCTAATTCCACTCCATGATGCCAGTGCCACATCTGGGCCCTACACAGAAGCATCACACCCACCAGCACAGCTCTGGTGATTGTGTTTGGGAAGAGGTTGAAGTTGCAGAAAGGGGGTGGTAGAGAGGGATTGAAAGAGCCAACCAGGCCAGAGCTTGACAGGACCCTCCCTCTTTCCGTACCCTCCAGACAGGAGCCACATCACCATTTTCTTTTCTTTCTTTTTTTTTTTGAGATGGAGTCTCACTCTGTCACCCAGGCTGGAGTACAGTGGCAGTATCTTGGCTCACTGCACCCTCCACCTCCTGGGTTCAAGCGATTCTTCTGCCTCAGCCTCCCGAGTAGCTGGGGCTACAGGCGGGTGCCACCACACCTGGCTAATTTTTGTATTTTTAGTAGAGACGGGGTTTCACCATATTGGCCAGGCTGGTCTCGAACTCCTGACCTCGTGATCCACCCACTTCAGCCTCCCAACGTGCTGGGATTACAGGCCTGAGCCACTGTGCCCGGCCATGCATCACGATTTTCAAAGGCCAGTTTCCTGACTCTTCCTTGAGCTCCTTGAGGATTGGTAGAGTTTACTGTGCTTGTGAAATGCAAACTGCAAATGGTTCTTGCCTCGTAATGGATAGGCCTGTAACCCAGCCAGCCCTCTAGGCAAGCAAATGATATTTCCTAGTTTTAAGTGTGAGCTTAATATGTGAGTTAATTTCACATCTTCATCCTCTTCCTAAATCTGTCTTTGTTTTGTCTGATGAATAACTGCAGTAATGGATTTGGTCACACCACTAGCTGGGTAGCCACCTGAGGCCGGAGTTCTAATATGTGGGTCTTGACTGCTTTCTGTGCACCGTGGCTTTGCGCGTTGGGTGCTGAAGCTGGGGAGCTGGAATCAGCTGGTGTGTTCTCTGTAGAACTGAGGGGACGAGCCCCCTGGGGTGGAAGCAGCCCTGCCATCTGAACCGCAGACTTGCTTGTGTTTGATCTTATGCTGTTTTCCTACTATTTCTAATAAGAATGTGAACTCCTTGTGGGCAGGGACCCAGTGTCCCGTTTCTCTTGAATCCTCTACAGCTCCTGGCATGAGATGTTTGGTAAGTAATAGACCATTTAATGAAGCATCACTGTGTACCAGGCACTCTGAGGTTGTTTGGATTGCTTTGCCTGTTTTCTTAATAGGTGTCCAGTGGTCTCTCTTTCCAACGCAGGAACAGAGTGCTGGAGGTAGAGACTGTGATTGCTTCATGAAGATATCAGAACTCGCACAACCCAAACACAGGGCTCCCATCAAAGTAGTAGTTATAGGGCTGCAACCTCTTCCCAAAGATGTTGCAACACTTGTCTTCAGAGCCAGTTTCTGCTTTTCATTTTGCTTTGCCTGTGGCTAAAAATGGGATCCTGTTGCCACTGACCTTACTCCCCAGTCTTTTCTTGAAGAAACTCTTGAGTATTTGTAAGAAAATCAAATCTATCTTCAAAGAACCAAGTTTTCTTGTCTTTGAGAATCTTGAGTGCAATGTGTCATGGGCTCTGAAGAAGGTCTTACGCTGACATTTTTGAAAACACTCTGAGGAATGGCAATATTATCAGAATTACACGTCCGTTTCCCAAGCTTACTACTTTGGAGGAACACATATTTACACAATTCTGATGTGTTTATTAAACAAACAGCCTTACCACTTTGCATCCACACTTCTCTAAGTCTGCTGTCTTGTCTGGCCTGACTTTCTCCTTGTGCCAAGAATTCCTTCACCTTTTCTCCTTAGCCTTTGGCCCCAGGAAAATGGGAAAGTGAGATGTTTTGCTCCCGGCCAATGCCTGATTTTTAAACGCCTTCCTCATTCCCAGGCGAGGCACATTTTCCTGTTACCTCAGAGTAAAGGGACTCGGTTCTAGGGTTCTGCATTGTGATGCTACGTGCCTGACGCTTGCTAGGGTTTAAGGGTCCTTGGGAACTGATATAATCGTAGCATTCACAGCTGTCGTTCTGGTTATTTACAGAAGTAGACAGAATTACTTCACTTGCCAGCAGGGCGTCTCGAGCTTGACTCAGAAGAATGCGTAAGTTACTGCTTTTTTTTTTCTTGCCTGTTTAAAAAATGCATTTTTGATACCAGGAAAGTTAGACAATTTAATCTTATCTGTAGCAGAGGGAGCTTCATCCTTGCTGTGTGAAGCTGTGCGAGACGACAAAGCCTTGTAGAAAGAGGCCTCTTGCTTATAATTGAAGCATCTGTGACCTGAGTCAATGTTCTGCAGCCAGGATCGGATAATCAACACTGGTCACTGGCACCTGGCGTTGGGACCGGGCAAAAAATAACAGAATTAATTGGTTTCCAGTAAGTAGTAGTATCATGGCATGTTCATACTTTTTAAAAGAAGCCTTGTTGAGATTGAGATATAATTCCCACACCCTATACTTAACTAATTTAAATCATACAATTCAGTGTTTTTTTTTTTACTATATTCACCATTAAGCAACCAGCATCAAAATCAACTTTAGAACATTTTCATCACCCAAAGAAACCCCATACCTATTAGCTGTCACCCCATTTTCCATTCTATTCCCCCTCCCCAGCCCCAGCCCTAGGCAACTGCTAATCTGCTTTCTGTCTGTGGATTTACCTATTCTGAATATTTCATATAAATGGGTTCATACAATGTGCGGCCTTTTAGCCTGGCTTAGCATAATGTTTTCAAGGTTGATCCATATTGTAGTGTGTATCACTACTTCATTTCTTTGGTGTTTTTTTTTTGTTTTGTTTTTTTGCGGAGTCTTGCTCTGTCTCCCAGGCTGGAGTGCAGTGGTGCGATCTTTGCTCACTGTAAGCTCCACGTCCCAGGTTCACGCCATTCTCCTGCCTCAGCCTCCTAAGCAGCTGGGACTACAGATGCCCACCACCACGCCTGGCTAATTTTGTTTTTTGTATTTTTAGTAGAGATGGGGTTTCCCCATGTTGGCCAGGATGGTCTTGATCTCGTGATCCACCTGCCTTGACCTCCCAAAGTGCTGGGATTACAGGCGTGAGCCACCGCGCCTGACCACTTCATTCCTTTTTATGGTAGAATAATCTTCCATTATATGGACATACCACATTTATTTATCTCTTCATCAACTGATGAACATTTGAGTGGTTTCCCCTTTTTGGCTATTGTGAATAATGTTGCTGTGAGCGTTCATGTGCAAGTTTTTTGTGAACTTAAGTTTTCAGTTCTCTTGGCTATCTTCCTGGGAGTGGAACTGCTAGGTCATATGGTAACTTTCACATTTTGAGGTACTGCCAAGCTGTTTGCCAAAGCAGCTGCACCATTTTACATTACCACCAGCAACACATGGAGGTTCCCATTTCTGTACGTCTTTGCTAACACTTGTTATTGTCTATCTTTTTAATCGTAGTCATCATAGTGCATATGAAGTGGTATCTCATTGTAGTTTTGATTTGCATTTCCCTGATGACTAATGATAGTGAGCATCTTTTCATGTGCTTTTTAGCCATTTGTATAGCTTCTTTGGAGGAGGATATATTCAAATCCTTTGCTCCTTTTTAAATTGAATTTTTAAAATTATTAGTTTGTGGCAGGGCATGGTGGCTCATACTTGTAATCCCAGCACTTTGGGAGGCCAAGGCGGGTTGATTACCTGAGGCCAGGGGTTTGAGACCAGCCTGACCAGTGTGGTGAAACCCATCTCTACTAAAAATACAAAAAATAGCCAGACGTGGTGGCAGATGCCTGTAGTCCCCATGACTTGGGAGGCTGAGGTCGGAGAATCACTTGAACCCGGGAGGCAGAGGTTGCAGTGAGCCTAGATCACGCCACTGCACTCCAGCCTGGGCAACAGAGTGAGACTCAATCTCAAAAAAAAAAAAATTATGGTTTATAAGACTTATTTATATATTCTGTATACCAGTTCCTTTTTGGATGTATGATTTGCAAACATTTTCCTGCCTTCCTGCCTTCCTGCCTTCCTGCCTGCCTGCCTGCCTGCCTGCCTGCCTGCCTGCCTGCCTGCCTTGCCTTGCCTCCCTCCCTCCCTCCCTCTCTCTTTTCTTCCTTTCCTTTCCTTTCTTTTTTTCCTGTCTCTCTCTTTCTCTCTTTCTCTGTTTCTTTCTTTCTTTCTTCAGGCTTTTGCCCTGCTTGCCAGACTGGAGTGCAGTGGTATGATCATAGCTCACTGCAACTTTGAACTCCTGGGCTCAAGCAATCCTCCTGCCTCAGCTTCCTGAGTAGCTAGGATTACAGGTGTGTGCCACCCAACCTGTGCTAATTTTTAAAAATTTTTGTAGAGATGGGGGTCCTGCTATGTTGCCCAAACTGGTCTTGAAATCCTGGCCTCAAGCAATTCCCTGCCTCAGTTTCCTAAAGCATTGGCATTCCAGGCATGAGCTACTCACTGCTGGCCTCTTCCATTTCTTGATGGTATCCTTCAAGCACAAAAATTTTTACTTTGGATGATGTGTAATGTACATTGTTAGAAGGCCATAGCTGAATTGAGTCTTCAAGGTTGCCTGTTCCAACTCCCTTGTCTGAGTGATGGGAGGCACTGTGGTCAGAGAGGAAGGGCCTTGCTGAGGGTCACAGACCCAAAAAACCAGGGCTGGAGCGTAAGTCTCTGGACTTTCACCTTGGGACATCCTCAGTTTCCACCCCACTGTCTCTGAGGGTCGAAAGGTTTGGGCATATATGTAGGGAAAGATAATTGGTAGGCTCTGAAGCACACAGACATCACACAGACGTCTCATGTCCCTTGAAGCACACAGACGTCACACTCTGCTCTGCTTATGAGACCTGTGGCACCTTCCCTTAGTTCATTTGTTTTTCAATAAGGAAGAGTCATGTTAGAAATTTGGTCCTTTCTTCCAGAAGGTACATTATATAGCCTGGGGCCACACTGTCCAAAATGGTAGTCACTGGCCACATATCATTATAAGAACTTAAACTAATTAAAATTAAATGAAATTTAAGATTGTTTCTCAGTCATAAAGCTACATTTTGGCTAAGCATTGTGACTTATGCCCATAATTCCAGCATTTTGAGAGGCTGAGGCAGGGTTGCTTGAGGCCATGAGTTGGAGAACAGCCTGGGAAACATAGTGAGACCCCATCTCTACCAAAAAAAAAAAAAAAAAAAAGAAAAAGAAAAGCAATTAGCCAGGCATGGTGGTGTGTGCTTGTAGTCCTAGCTAGCTACCCAGGAGGCTGAGGTGGGAGGATCACTTGAGCCCTGGAGTTCAAAGTTGCAGTGCTTTGTGATCATGCCGCTGCACTCTTGCCTGAGTGACAGAGTGAGATGCTGGAAAAAAAAGCCACATTTCCATTGTTCCTTATTTATATATGGCCACCATATTAGAAGACATACGGGTTGTTTCCATGATTGCAGCCAGTCCTGTTGGGCAGCACTGGCTGTACCCACTGGCATTCTGTCCACTCCTGACCCAGTGGTGCCCTGGACACACAGCTGTGATCTGTCTTCTGTGGGTCCTTCATCTACCAGCTGCTCAGGCTTATTATTTATGTAGTTGCCTCTGGGCTTCCTAGCAAGCCCCCTACCTAGACTAGATGGTCTGTGGGCCCTGCCGGCGGAGACACTTCTTCTGCATAGTTTTTGGATGTGGTTGCCAGTATAAACGCCAGTGCCTTTCCTTATCTCAGCCAATAGGTGTGACTTGCAAAAATAGAGCTGAAAGATGCTTGCAAGAAGTGTGTTCTTTCTTGGAGAGGTTAACTCCTAAAAGTGAATGCTGAATGAGTGGATGAACTGATCTGCGCTTTGGACTAGGGGAAGATGTTGAAGAACTTTTTATCAGAAATTTTATTGATATGTAATAATTGTACATATTTATGGGGTACATGTGCTATTTTGATTCATGCCTATAAGGTGTAATGATCATACTGGGTAATTAGGGTATCCACCACCTCAAACACTATTTCTTTGTGTTGGGAACGTTTCAAATCATCTATTTTGAAATATACAATAAATTATTAACTATTAGTCACCCTACTGTGCTATCAAACACTAGCGCTTATTTCTTCTATCCAACTGTATGTTTGTACCCATTGGCAACCTCTCTTCATCCCCCTCCACCCCCTCGTCTCAGCCTCTGGTAACTATTATTCTACTCTCTATCTCCATGAGATCAGTTTTTTTAGTTCCTACATAAGAGTGAGAACATGCGATATTTGTCTTTCTGTGCCTGGCTCATTTCACTTACCGTGATGGAAGTTGGAGTACTCTCGAGTTTAGTTCTTTTGGCTGCATTGGTTGATGGCCTTTTGGGTGGGTACTTCCTTTTAGAGGCAGTCAGTTCCAAGAATTTGCAAGATGCTGAGTGAATTGGGGCAAGAGGCAGGAGCTAGAACACGGGGTGTTCTGAGACAGTGACATGAGGGAGACGGGTGTAGTCCTGCTGGGTGCCCTGTGTGGAGGTTCCCTTTACTGCAGGTTCCTGTAACCTTGAGGGTCATCTGAACCATCGATCCAAGGTCAACGGGCTATGGAAAAAATCTCAAAAGCGTTCTATGTAAAAGGATGTTTTACCACATCTTAGTGAAGGGAGACACTGTGATTTAGACCAAGCTAGGATATTATAGACCAGAAATGAGTCTGGGGACTATCTCAGGCAGGAGAAAGGATTGACCCAGAATCATAGCAAATTCCCGGTGGCACAACTGAGACTGGCATCCAGGGCCTCTGGCTCTTTGCCATAGGCACATTCCAAGTGCGTGTTGTATGTCTTCATTTACACAAGGACAGGTACTTCATACACACAAGCAAGCAAAGCAACTTCTCGGAGACATTGCCCAGGCTTAGATTTTAATTTATTTAACCCACATTAGGCACTCAGTCCTGCCTTCAGGCCCCCCTTTGCCACTCTCATAATTAGAAGGTATTAAGAAACCTTTCAATTACGGCAAGATCACCGGGGTTCTCGTTTCTTTTTCTTATCTCCAGCCTATCTCTGTAATCTGTTTTTTGCAGGGAGGACTGTCCTTGACTTTAAAGAAAGCATTCAGAAACAAAGAGACCTGTTATTTTTCAGGTCAGCCTCCTCTACCAGACTCTGAGAGCCTTGAGGGCAAGGACAGTGTTGTCTCTTATCACTACTCAGGGACTGGTGCAGAGTATTCATTTGGTGAATAGCTGTAAAATTCTCATTTTTAGGAGAACTCCCTTTTGCCGGGTTTCTCAGGTATGAGGTCCCTTTTCCTTATGGTCCTGAAACCTTATCAATTCCAATTTAGAAATAGTGACCTGAGGAAATGGAATCATTCTTCTGTCCATGGCAGAGGGGAGGTGGGGGGAAGGTGCCCATTTTGCCTTTGAACTTGATAAGAGCGGAGAACAGTCAGGTTTGTGCTGAGAATGTAAGGGTTACTTTTTCCTGAATTGGGCAGTGGGTGGATGGAGCCCAACAGGACATCCTGGGAAGGATTCCCAGAGCAGGGAGAGGGCAAGCACGGAATTGTGGAAGGAATTCCGTGCCATAAACACAGAATATCTTATTTAATAGTGGAACTTTTTTGTTCTCTTCTTTAGAGGTGGAAAACAGTTCTTTTCAAAGACAAGCTTAATGACTACTGTGCCAACACACAAAACTACAAGATACATTTAAGCATCGGTTTAGCACCAGAAATGCAGTTTACAAAAGGTTTGCATGAAAATCTTAAAAACAGGTTGAAAATGTTCTAGGCTCAGCTGGTGCACTTTTAAGTTAGTAGCACAGGGCTCTAGGGATGAGAGGATGGAGCAGGGATGTGACATAGGTCAGGGTACATGTGCACCTGGCCTTTGAAGCCTCTTTTGGGGTTCATTTTAATTAATTTCTTGTCCAGCTTTTACCATGGCCTAAGTTGCTTTGGTTAGACCAGAGTAAGTTTTCAGGCTGAATTTCTTGGATCATTGCCTTTGTTTTCTTTTTCAAATAGCCTGTGGATGTCTGGCCTTTTCAGCCAAGGAAAGAAAATGGAAATGGTTTTAAACACTCACTCACTTGAGCCATGAATTTCAACCATGTATTAATTTGCTTATTTTTGGATTTTGAAATCTTCTGAGAAGCAATGAAACGACACAGGGGCAGGCCGCTAGGTCCTTTGAAGGCTCTGCAGTGGCCTTGAGCAGTGGGGAGAGGCCCGGGAGAGTGGACCTGTGCCCTCCCACTCGTGCTGCCCACACAGCAGCCTCCTCCCTCGCTCCCTCCTTCATGTATCTTCATGTATGTGTGTTTGAGGTTCTGTTTAGCATTTTATTTTGGGAAAAAGTTTCTGAAAGCTTTTGTAGGCAATAGAGGAGAGATTGGTGTTTGTCTTATCCTTGCTGGAGTTGGCAAGGACTCTGGGCTGAATATTTAGGGCTTGGCTCTTGTTCCCTCTACCTAGGTAGATTATGTAGTGAAGTCTCACTTGCCTTTAACTCATAGTTATTGCTTAGCTCTTAGGAGCAGCAGAAGTAAAACTCCTGGTGTCGTGAATGAGCACAATCCCTGTAATAAGTGATTTCTGTGTATTATTGATAGCTTGAAAAATATTAAGTGTTACCTCCATTTTTTAAATATGAAATAAAGGGCTAGATCAGGACATGAACTCATTCCTGTTGTCTTCCAGAGCTATTTTACTAAGGAGGAGAAGACCCAGCGGTGAAGAGTAGGTAGTAGCATGTCAAACCTGGTAGCTTTGCAGTAGGGGGAGGTGGGCAGTACAGTGGGAATAAGCTAGAACTAATGATTCTGTGATCAATATGGGGCTTTGCAGGTTTTTGTTATTTTCTGCTTTGGGTGTAGGTTTTGCTTTGCAAAGTCTGAAGGTGACCTATTTAATTCCCATATATTTGGAGCTCTCAGGATGTGCCAAGGATCAGCCCAATTTTCTGAACGTTAACTGAGGGAGTCGGGAGTCCTTCCTGACCTCAAGAAGCTCACAGTTCAGCTGGGGATAGATGGCCTTGAGCTTGTGTTTTAGGGCTCCTCTGGTCCCAGGTAGTGAGCCCAAACCCAGCACAGACTAGATTAAGCCAAAGAGGAATTTATTGGCTCACATTGCTGGCCAGTCCAGGGATAAACTGGAGTCAGCTCAGGGGCTCAAATGATGTCACCAGGATCTGGTTTCTCTCTCTCCAGCCTGGCTCCACTTCCTGTGTGTTGATTCCATTCTCAAGAATTCTCAGACACGACCTCCCCTTGTAATTGCAGGATGACTGCCAACAGTTTCTAGGCCTACGCCTTTCCACCTTCCAGCAAAAGAGAGTGTGAGAGTCTTTGTCCCAGTCCTTCCAGATGGAGTCTTGTTTCTTCCCATTGTCTCAGATTGGGTCACGCGCACATCCAGAACCAGTTGCAAGGCCAGGGACACGTGCAGCACTGCTGACGTGGGGCCAGGTCTTGTGCGTCACCCCTTGACCTGGGGAGGAGCCAACTCTACCCTGAGTTCCTGGGCTAAGAATGGAAAGAGAGTCAAGTTTTGGTTATTGGAGAAAGGTCATGATGTGGGCTTGAACTCTGACCTGACCCATTGTCAGGACAGCCTGAACTTGGGGCTGTATTCCCACCTGATATAGCCTTAAGTCAGAATTTATTCCTGTATGAGTTACAGCATCTTGTTACCATGTGGTTTTAGCTGCACTGTGGGTTTAGACACCAAATCTTGTCTTCCCTGAGAACATCGTCCTTCCTAGAGGTGGGGTGGAAAACATTTCAGGTAAGCATTGGGACCTTGACCCTGACCTTCATGGTGATTACTATTTGAGGTTTTTCAAACACATAGTGAGTAAGGATAGCTGGTGCAATGGCACGCCCTCCAGTTGGCTACATTATCCAGATAAACATGTCTTAATCTTTCTGAGGTTTTGTATAGAAGAGTGGAGAATTGTACCAACTTTTCTCCCCCCAGTTGTACATCTTGACTTTGTCACTGAGCCTGGATTCCTCATCTGTGAAATAGTAACCCCTCAGAGTTGCTATGAGAAGTAAATGAAGTGATTTGAGTAAGGCATGGCACCTGGAACATAGCACACCGTGCATAAGAAGCGGCTATTGTCATTATCTCCTAATTTGTCAGATGAGCAGGGCGTATTGCCAGAGAAGCTCTTTAAAGTTTTAATGTTCGCATTCTATAAATCTAGGAAAATCTTTCCTCCACTGCCCACCCACATTTAGATTTTGAGAACTGCATCTTCATTGAGGGTAACATGTTAGAAAGCTCTCAAACATTATAGCCCTCACAGAACGTATAGTGCTTCATCATTCACCGAGTACTTTCGTGTCCATTCTCTCATTCAATCCGAGAACAATCTATGATGAAACAAAGCAGGTATCACAATTCCTGTTTTATAGATCAGGAAACTTAGGACTTAAAGAGATCAAATGACTTACCCAAGGGCATAGTGGCTGGAAAGTTGCAGGGCAAGGCCTATTGCCAAATCTTCTCAGATATCCCATGTCTGTTGGAGCATTCTGCTACTCCAGTGTGGATTTGCCTTTCTGATAGATTTGACTGGAGAACTACATTGGATATCTCATCAAAATAAGAAGCCTTGAGTTCCTATAGTGAAAAATAAGATCATCTTTTCACTTTGTTCATTGGCTTGATTTATTAGGATTGTATTCGCAAACCTTTCCTGCCATTAAAGCAAATGACCTTAGTTTATGTTGTATGAAATAGCATTAAGTCAAGTTTACAACATTTCAAAGTTATGGTCAGTAGCTTTCCAGTTAGAACCTGAAAAGCTTACCTAGTTGAAGTTTAAGTTGTTAATCCTGGAAAAGGTAAAGACTTCTCAGGGAGGTTGGGCCACTATGAATGACAGCTAGACCCTCATTTCTTGGTCTGTTAACACGTGGCCCATTTCTTCCTATCCACACCCCTCCTTAAAGCTTTGTGCGCTGGTAGTATTTACAGTACTGGATGGTAATTATGGCATTAATTATTTGAGATAAATGGAGTGTGCCCAGTAGCCCATAGACTATTGTTAGAGCATTATTAGTATTTTTATAGGTCTTTTGGATAGCATTCTATTTCAAGACATTTGAAAATGTAGACCAGATTAGTCAAAAGCATTGTACATGATCTGTCCATGAGTGTAGACTCTCATTAGAACTTCTGGAATCATTCTAAGATATACCCAGCTAGATAATACTAACTCATACCAATTAAAAGGAAAGACGAGTTTGAATTATAGAATGTTGGAGAGAAATCTAGTTTTATTACTTTTAATATTGAAGTCAAATTTTGATTTTTCTTTTATGGTCAATATTACCTGGGTCCTAAGAAAGATTACAAACATATTTTCTTACCCTTTTTTTTTTTTTTTTTTTTTTTGTAGAAGCTTTATATGATGTTAGCCTTTACATTTAGGTCTGTGGTCCATTTCAAATTAATTTCTTTTCTATGGTATGAGGTTGAGGTTAAGAGGTTAATTCCACCCACCTCCCCTGTGGGTATCCAGTTGCTCCAGAAACATATGTTGAAAATGCTTTCCTGTCCTCATTGAATTGCTTTGGTACCGTTATTGAAAATCAATGGATCACATAAATTTGGTTCTGTTTCTAGGGTCTCTGTTCTGTTCCATTGACACATTTGTCTTTACGTGATTTGCTGCACTGTTATTATTACTGATGCTTTAAGTCATAACATTGGAATATATAAGTTCTCCAATTTTTGTTCTCTACCCCTCACTATAAGATTGTATTGGCTATTCTAGGTCCTTTGCATTTCTATCTCATTTTTAGAATTAACTTGTCAATTTCTACAAAACAGCCTCCTGGGGTTTTGATTGAGATGATGTTGAATCTATAGGTCAATTTGGGGAGAAGGATAGCTTAATAATGAGTTTTCCAATCACTGAGTATGATGTATCTCTTTAGATCTTCTCTAATTTTTCTCAGCAATGTTATTAGTGTAGAGGTCTTACATGTATTTTATTTTTCCCTAATTTTTATATTATTTTTGATTTTATTGCAAATAGAATTTTAAAAAGAATCTACTAGTTGTTTATTACTAGTATATGGAAACATGCTTGATTTTTGTATATGTTGCCTTGTACATGCCACCTTGTCACATTTACTTATTACTTCCAGTAGTTTTTGAAGATTCTTTAGAATTTTCTATGAACATAATTATTTGGTGAATAAAGACAGTTTTATTTCTTCCATTCTAATGCTTATTTATGTGTATATGTATGTATTTTTCTTGCCTTATAACATTGGCTAACACCTTCCATACAGTATAGAATAGAAATGGTAAGAGTGTAGACATCCTTGCCTTCTTCTTGAACTCAGAAAGTGTTTATTCTTTCATCATTGAGTACAATGTTAATTGGAGGTTCTGCATAGGTGTCCTTTATTGATTGAGGAGGTTTCCTTCTGTTTCTATTTTCCTGGGAGTTTTTGTTATGAAAGGGTGTTGAATTTTGTCAAATGTCTTTTCTGTATGTATTGAGATAATCATGATTTTTCTCCTTTATTTTATTGTGGTAAATTCCATTGAATTTTGAATGTTAAACCAATTTTGCATTCCCAGGACACACCTCACTTGGTCCTGATATATTATCCTTTTTATATATTGAGGGATTTGATTTTCTAGTATTTCGGTGTAGGCTTTTTACATGTATGTTCTTGAGGGATATCAGATCTGTACATTTTCTTTGTAATGTCTCTGTCTGGTTTTGGTGTCTGGGTTGTGCTGGACTCATAATGTGAGAAAAAGTGTGGTGTCAGTTGCTCTGTCATGAACAGCAGCAGAAGTCTAGTTTTCTTTAAGTGTGTAGAGTGATGACTGTTAGGTAAAGAGTTAGTTATTTTAATGATCAGCCAAGAGTCTCTGCTTAGTAACATGAGGTATCTATGAAATGGCATAACTGTTGTGTATGAAGCAGTGCATCAGAGAGGCTGGGAAATACTTTAAGTGGATTGAGCAACTCATACCATTCCTTATGCTAAAATTGCACTTGTATTTTATTAGCAAAATTTCTTTTATCACTGAGGGAATGAATTATCTATCTGATTGCCACTCATAATTTATGGAGTTATCAGTTAATAAGCTTTTATTGTATGTTAATATGAAACTCATTTTTTTCCTTTCTCCCCTCTTTGGGTTGTATTTCTTCCAAATAAGAGCTTAAATTCATGAGTCAGCTGGTACTGACTGGCATCTGTTGAGTTATTTTGCATAAATTTGGCTACCTGGCCTCAGATAAGAATGTTTTTTAAATCATACAGTGGCATTGTTGGTTGCTGATACTGCTGTGGTTTGGTTTAGCCATACTTCTGTTTAAAAGAAGGATTATAAATTCAGTGTAACTCAGAGCAGAGGTAAAGTATAGAACGGAATTAGAAGAAAACAAAGCATCAATTTTGGTAAAGTAGAAATCGTTTATTAAATAAGCAGTGGGTGACGGGGAATTGGGAGTAACCATCCTGGTTCCCATAGTGATGGTGCATCCAGGAAAAATACAGGGAAAAAGGGAATCATGGAAGAGTTTTGGGTGTGTGTTGTCATGCTTTAGGAAACTTGCCAATTTCTACACCTCTGTCTTCAGATTGTCGTGTTTAGACACACATCCCACACAAAGTGCTCAGCAGTACTTCTTGTGCTCGTCTTTATCCCCTGGAATCTAGAGGATGGCACCTCTGGGGGAGTTATTGCCTCACATGATTTAGAAAGACCTCCACTATTTTCTTTCCAAGAGTCCAAGGAAGGTGGGTGCGTTGTAGGCCGAGCCTGGCACCTATAAGCAGGGACCTATACCACTGCTTGAAGCATCTGGCGACCTCTGCACAGGCTTCCCCTCCCTACTGTTGTCACCACTTCCATGGGTGGTGGGTGGTATTGCACGGTGCCCGTGGGGTGGTGTGCATGTTCTCCAATGCCACCTGCCCTGCCTCAGTGCTGCCTCCTGTAACAGTATCATTTGTTTCTCTGGAGTATCCTTATCAAAAAGGTCTTGGGGACCATTTGCCTAAAATGTTCCCCAGCATGAAATGTCCCCCACACTTGCTCTGTACCCATGCACATCCTCCTTTTTTTTTTTTTTTTTTTTTTTTTGAGACAAGGTCTTGCTCTGTTGCCCGGGCTGGAGTAGAGTGCAGTGGCACAATCACTGCTCACTGCAGCCTTGACTCCTGGGCTCAAGCAATCCTCCTACCCCAACCTCCCAAGTAGCTGGGACCATGAGAGTCCCACCATACCCAGCTAATTTTTAAAGTTTTTTTTTGTAGAAGTGGCAGTCTCAGTATGTTGCTTAGGCTGGTCTTGAACTCCTGGCCTCAAGCAGTCCTCCTGCCTCGGCCTCCCACTGGGATTATAGGCATTGGCCACTGTGTCCAGCCTCCTCCTCATTTTTGTAGACATATCAAGTCTGGCCTCCTTCAGGAAGCCTTCCCTAACTAACTACTCAAGCTCCCTGTGTTTCTTTGCTTTAGGGTCTATTGTGTGCATGTGTATGGTTTAGTATACCCTTAAGAATAATGTGTTTGGAATCGTCATTGAGAAGACAAGGTTTACGTTAGCAGATATAGTCTAACTCTGATTTTTAGAAAAGTGATAGAGAATAGAGACTTAAAAAAACCATGACATTCTCACGTAGATTTTGGGTATTTGGAGATAGGAGTAAAAACATGTCTTTAAACCACACAATGGGAAGTGAAGTGTTTGCAACAGCCAGAACATTTATGTTATAAAGTGTCAGAGCAGATAATTTAGGCTAAAAGAAACAAAGTTAAATGATTTGGGGGCTTGATTTCTCTGGCTTGACCTCCCTGGATTATTGGCTGTTTCTTTCACTTCCAGACTGTCTGGTAAGATTTTTCTACAGAGGTATCTTCTTATTAATGAATTCTTCCCATCACACCCACTCTGTTTGAATTTCTGAATTACCTTCTCCTTTTGGTTTCTGTATCTCAGCTTTCTTCTTATTGAAGCTTCTCTGACATTTTCTTTGAGGGTATTGCTATCAGAGTCAGACATGCCCAGGACAAGATTCCAGGCTGTGTAATCTTGAGCAAATCAATGTTGCTGGTCTACTCTTTTTTTCTTAAAAGAACAAGGAAGCTTGCCTTGCAGGGTGGTTAGAATTTGAGACAATGTGTGTTGCATGCCCGGCAGGTGGCAGGTAGCTAATAAAAGGTGTGCACTTGCTCGACACCAGGGGTCCCCTTGGTCTTTGGTCTTTGCATATCATAGATGCTCAGTAAGTGTTCCCCCAAAGGATTACTGACATTACAGGTAGGGTAATGTTTATAGCCAAGGGGAGGTGAGTGTCATCAGGCCCAGGTTTTTGTGTCTATCTCTGCTGAATTGTCGCAAAGTTATATTTCATCCTATTTACCAAGTTGTATTCACAGAAGACTTAGTCCTGTTATAACAAAGCCCATTGAAACAACACCCAGGAAGTAGACCACAAGAAGTCAGTGGATATCTTACTCTGTGTCCTGCATGGGGATCTGGAAGTGAATAAGGGAGAGAGAAAATGTGGAGTGCAGAGGATGCTGCCTGGAGGTGAGACTTTAACCACACGATTATTCTCAGTTCTGGAGCAACGGCTCTGTTCCAGGCGTTGTCTCCAATAGTCACAATCACACCACAGAGCTGATATTGTTTTCTATCTCACTGAGGAGTAAATAGGCCCCAAGAGGTTGCATCTGGAGGTACGTGAGCAAAATTTGGAGAGAAGTACTAAGTGGGCACTTCACAACAGGGGAAGAGAATGAAGAGGTGGATAAAGATAAGTGTTAAGCACTTTTTGGGGGTCCTGGAATTTTATCATGTCTCTTGATTTTTAAGAAAGTGGCCTATTGGCTAGAATTTGAGACTTTCATTGTATCATTCAGTTGGCTTTTGCATGTATATTGCTTTTATGTTTTTGGTACTTTTTTTCAAAACCCTTTAGATTAGTTGGATTTTATATTGCTCTTAAGTTTGATGAGGTAGATGCTTTTTTAGCTGGAAGGGATAGAGAGGCAGTGAGTGTGTTAACATAAAACAGCAACCTCAGACTCCAGTCCCCGCTCTCTTGTTATCCAGCGATGTGACGTTGAGCCTGATGCATGACGTCTTGGCAGCGGAGGTGCTGGTGCTCTGTCAGCCTCCTGGACCCGTGACTGAACATGCCTGGGGTCATGAGGAGGTTTTTGTTCCTGTAATGTTGGCCACAACTGCACAGCCAGTGGGCAAGGATGGCTGAGATACAAACTGAGAATTTTGCGCTTCGACCTAGGCTCTTTGCTAGATCAAACTTCTTTTGATGTCTTAGCCATGCCCGCTCTGAGATATCTCTCTCCAAGTTATTAATATATCTGTTTTTCCCATCATGTTTCCCCTTTTGGCTTCAAAGGAGCTCAGAACGAAATTTATTGCTTGATTATGGTTGCTGGGTTGGCCAAGGTTTAAAATTTATGTTTTTAACTTTTTATGTGATTCCCTCCCCATTTTCATTTTGATAGTCTTATTGTTTATTGTATATCACCTTAAATCCATTTGAGAAGTACATTGGGTCTACGTCTAAAGATCACGTATGTGGGAGGAGGGCCATTAGGCAAATAGGACACAGATGGGGGTGACTTTGGCCAAAAAAGTTTGGGATAGATTTTTGTATTCTCTTGTGTTATGTTATTCCCTATCAGATGGTCTTTGCAGCTCATTTTTCTGTCTTCTCCTGTGTGGTCAGAATCAGGGGAGAGTTTTTCTTTATAAAAATGATTTGTTTTCCTGATAGAACAGTACTGGTGGGTAACATTCAGTTCTGACCTTGTAGGCAGACCTGGGATTCCCGGAGGGTGCAGGGACCGCCGCACTCGTTCTTCTTTGTGACAGGCCCGAAGCAGCTTCCCTGGGGTCCCCAGCCTGCCTCCTCCACGGCTGCTGTGGCCGTGGGTGCTGAGCACGTGCAGCTGCTGCCTGACACTCCTGGACAGGGAAGGATAGATTTGGGGCAAGTTACTAGGTGTCACTGCCTCCTTTTTTCAGCCTGGCTTTTACAAGTAGTTTTAATTTACTTGACAAACACTTATTTGGCATTTCCTTCAATACGCTGGGTACTGAGATGGGTACTGTATTTTTAGGCATTTAACGGGGATAATAGCAGCATCGTTAATAATTACAAATATGATCAATCCATCATATAGACAATACATTTCAGAAGAAGAACATTAAAAAGACTGATAGTAGTAGATGTATGCAGCTGTAGTAGAGGAGCTGAAGCCACTGAGTTACCCTGGGGTTCAAAGTCGGGAGCAGCATTCCCATCTCTAGGCTGTGTTCTTGTGTGGGAGGGCCTCCTTGGATACCCTTGACAGTAATTCCAGGTACTTGAGCTCACAAAGAAAGTGCCTGGGGCCCTCAGCCCTTTGGTGTGGCTCCCAGGGACACCTGAGTTACTTCCAGAAGTGGCGTGGTGGGTAGAGTGTGAGGGCTGGGCTGGCCTCGCCTCCCCACCCCTCTCCCCTGTGTGGCTTTTCCTTTCTGTAATTCAACTGATTGCTTTTCCTTCCAAATTGCTGGCTTAAGCTTTATCTTATCTAATTTTATCTCTTCTAGCCTTGCACATCCAGAGCATCATTAGGGCCTGTGCCCATTCTGTCCCTCCCACTTCTGGTCTCCCTCCATGTCCTGAGGGGATAGTGACGGAGTCTGCATAACCTCCGCATCTTCTTGCCTGGGGGGGCAGCTAGGTGCCTGCAGCCTCTGGAACCTCTCCTTTCTGTGTGCCCCTCAACCTCATGGATATACTGGCGTTTTCTAGGACCTGGCCCTGCTTTCTCTGTCCCTGTCTCTCTCTGCCCACTGGTTTCTGTGACCCACGCCCTTCCCACCCCATTCTGCCCCTTTTGCTCGCTTGCTTTTCTTACCTTCTGTTACATTCACATGCTCACTATTTCTTTTTACTCCAAGCATCTGTTCCTCTAAATCATGAACTGCAGTTGGCATAATTAAATATGTAATGTGTTTATTTTAATATCAATATGTCTCTTCATACACATATTAGTAAGAGACTTGGCTGTCAGCACTGGGCCAGATCACCGTTTGCAGATGTCCACTCACGCCAGCTCCCCCGTGGGGCATTTCTTATGCCCCTCATCCGTTCTCTTTCTCCTTGTCTCTCTTTCTCTCTCTGTGTCTCTTTGTTGTGTGTACCTCTCTCTGTATGTCCCCCTGGCTTCCTCTCTAACACAAATTGCTCCAATAGGCCGGCACCGTTTCCTCTCTGTAAACCCCAGTTTGTAGGTATCCACAGGCACCCAGGCAAGGGTAGAGGAACCAAAAGCACTTGTTCACGCTTGTTCACACAAGGACCAGTAGAGACCTAGAGCTGCAGGCCACGTCTTTATTATCCTTGCTGCCAGCTCCTCTGGTACAGCAGCCCTGTGACAGTTTGGAATTTGAGCCTGGGCACTCTCCCCTGAGTGCATTGGTGACGTAAAGGCAGGAAGGCAAGAGCAATCACAGCCTCCCCTCGCCTGTGGGTCCCAGGTGATCCCCCTCCCCAAATGGATGTAGGGAAGCCAGTTCATCTGCGAAGCATCTGGAGTGGAGTGACAGGAAGCAGAGGATCCAGTATTAGAATAGATTACATGGTATGTGCTTGTCGCTTCCGCTTAAAGGTAAATAAAAATCTATCTTTGGCTTAGAATTCTAGCCTCCTGACCTGGGGGTGAATATTGACTGGCAGGCTTTACCTCCCATGTAGAAAAGGGTTGCATGCCAGGGTTATAAATTAGAGCTCTGCACTGGATGGATCTTCTTAATGTTTTCTGTGGAGTGGAATTAGAACATGTTGTTTCTTTTGAGGTTACAAAAAGCAAACAAGGATCCCTTTCCTCCCAGACTAGTGGGAAGTAGACTAATTACTTGAAATCCTGTTTTATCAGCCATAAAACTGAGATGAAAACTGGGGCCGTTATGAAGATCTTGATATATCCTAGGCCACAAATTTCTTCCCTGGAAGAGAAAAACTGCATTTTAGGTTTAGATAATTTGGTCACATTTTTTAGGCTATCCAATGCAAAGGTTAAGTTTCTAGAGTCTTGAATTTTAGCACAGAGGTAACGTCACTTAACCTTCCCGAGTGAAAATGCTGCCTTCTAGGTGGTGGGGAAGATCGAATTAGCTGTGTATGCCAGCGTGCTTAATATGTGTTCAGTAGATATTAGCGACAGAAGTAGTGGATGTGACTGCTGAAGGCCTGGATGGCTCTTCCGGGCTTGTTGGTTGGTTTTGTTATAATATACAACTGGACCTAAGATAACCCATGTTTGTGTTTCTGTGGACACTGGTGCTTTCAGGGTCTTAACTATATTGTTTTCATCGAAACTTTGAAAGGACTCATGGCTCCAAAAGGGGCTGAAAAGTTTTGAATTTCCTTTTTTCTTTCTTCGCAAAAGATTTTAAAGCTTAAGTCATGTAATTAATAACAGGGGAAGTTAAGAGTCAAAGATTTTTCTCTTACCCTGGTCATTTTTTAAGCTGCACTTGGCATGGGTTGAAGCAAATTTGTGTCTTCTTGACCATTTACTTTTTTTTTTTAAACTGAGAGAATAGATTCTATCTCTAATGAAGTAATTGTAAACAGCCTTGTTAACATATGGTACTGATTTTTTCACAGAAGCATTGTTGAAATGCATGGGAACTACCAGGTTAAAAGACATAAAAATAGACAGTCCGTATAGTCCAGATGGTATCTCCAAACGAGGGGATCCAAGTGGCATGAGAAACTGTCTAGAGCAGGACTGGCAAACACGGCCCCCAGGCCAACCCGGCCTTATGCTTGTTTTTGTATGGCCTGTGAACTAAGAATGGTGTTTTACATTTTTTAATGTTTGAACAAATATCTGAAGAATAGTAATATCTTGTGACATATAAAAGTGGTACAAAATTCACATTTCAGTTACCATAAGTAAAGTTTGACTGGAACATAGCCACACTCATCCATTTACATATGATCTATGGTTATGTTCCCGCTGCAATGGCAGAAATGAGTAGATGCCTAAGATATTTGCTGTCTGGTCCTTTACAGAAAACGTTTGCCAGTCCTTGGTCTAGATGGTGAGGAATTTTAGTTCTGATATGTGTTAATTGATACATGATTTCGTTTTGAAGTTCAGCTTTTAACTTTCGGTTGTTTTTCTTTCTACTTTTATTTTTTACTAATAAAGACAGAAAGAAGAAAACCGTGGCTGGTTAGTCTCACTACTTCGACTATCCCTTCTAATGTTTTTGATAATAAAAATTAAAATGCACATGCTAATGTTATTTCAAACAGTATAAGAAAGCAAAACCGGTCTCCTACGTTGTCCGTTACTCCAATTCCTTTACCCAGTGTTTAATAGTTAACATTCCAAAAATGTTCTGTGTTTATACTAGAATATATATTCTTTTCAAAAGCTTTTCTTAAGCTTAGTTTACTAGTAAAAATACTCTTAACCTTTTATTATGAAAAAATTTCAAATATGTACAGCACAAGACAGAAAAGTGTAATGAACCCTGTGTACCCATCATTGAGCTTTCATACTCTTTGTCTTATGGCCAGTCTTATTTAATTTGTGGAATCCATTGCCTGTATTTTGAAGCAAATCTTAGGTATATCATTTTATCTGTGGATATTTCAGTATGTATCTCTAAAAGATAGTAACTTTTAAAAAACATAACCACAGTCTGCTCACACATGAGAAAAAAATACTAATTGCTTAGTGTATATTTGAGCCCTGAGTATTACCTATAATTGCCTCCCCCTACCCACAGTTGTCTTTTAAATGTCATTGTTTATTTCACTCTGTTTGAATTAGGATACAGGTAGGTTTCACACAGTGTGACTTGGTTGTTGTCCTTTAAGTCGATTTTAATCTGTCTGTTCCCTCTGTCCCTCTTTTATCCTCCTTGCTACTTATTTTTTTTTTAAAGAAATGAGGTTATTTGTTAGAGGTTTTATTTACATCCCCATAGTATTGTTTAATATGTTCCTCTGTCCTCTGAATTTCCTGTGAATTTGGTAGTTGGACCTAGAGGCTTATCACATTCAAGTTTTGTTTATTTTATTACCATTTTTTAGCTAGGCTACTTTGTTGGTGACACTGAGTCCTTCCAAGAGGAGGCACTTAGTATCTGATTGTCCTTTTTTGTGATGTTAGTACTCATAGGTGTTTAATGTGTAGATCAAGTCATTCCTTATGGGTTGTAAAATGGTGGATACTGTTAGTTCTATGACTTCTTTGCCATTTATTGGCTTAAATGTTTGATTTTTCTCCATATTTTTTCTCTATATTTACCAGTTTTTCAAGTTTTTCTTGTTGTTGTTGTGTTCTTTTTTTTTTGACAGAGTCTCATTCTATCTCCCAGGCTGGAGTGCAGTGGGGCAATCTCAGCTCACTGCAATCTCTGCCTCCAAGGTTCAAGTGTTTCTCGTGCCTTAGCCTCCTGAGTACCTGGAACTACAGGTGCACACCACCACGTCTGGCTAATTTTTGTATTTTTAATAGAGATGGGGTTTCTATTCAACGTTGCCCAGGCTGGTCTCAAACTCCTGACCTCAAGTAATCTGCCCCTCTTGGCCTCCCAGAGTGCTGGGATTACAGGTGTGAGCTGCAGCACCTGGCCTATTTTTGAAGTTTCCGGTTAATCTATTAGTACCCTTTAACAGTGAATGATTTGTTTTTTGGTTTTTGTAATTTTTAAAAGTATGATGTATTTGAACACCTTTACTATGTTCCGCCGAGGTTACTGATGCTCAAGTCGTCCCCCTTGTGGTAGTGTGAACCTTCTCACATTGGTTCCTGTGTCTGTCTGGCATGACCTCGTAGTCTCTGATAGCTTTCTCTCTTTCTGGTACAACAAGATGTTTTGGATTCATCTTACACATTTCTTGCCCTGGATCTGGAATCTGCCATTTTCTTCAAGGAGTCAGTCCTGCTGCTTTTTAGCAGGAGGTAGTATTTCAGAATTAAATTTTGGGTTAAGAGGCACATATCCATAAACAAACAGCTTTTCATAGTAAAAACACATACAGAAAATGCATACAGTACAACACTGATGTAGCCTGGATCAAAAAAGAACACGGCAGAGCAACGCAGGGGTTCCCTTTCTGAACACAGTCGTCTCCCACTTCCCTCAGTCACTACTCAGTGTTTATGGTAATGACTTCCTCGATTTTCTTTCCTGTTTTATCATTGAAGACAAAATACGTCCCTAAGCAGTATAACTTGTTTCTGTCTGTTTTGAATTTTATTTAAATGGATCATGCTTCCTGAATTCTTTTTTTTGTTGTTGTTGTTCAAGACAGAGTCCTGCTCTGTTGCCCAGGCTGGAGTGCAATGGCACGATTTCAGCTCACGCCAACCTCCGCCTCCCGGGCTCAAGCAATTCTCCTGCCTCAGCCTCCCTAGTAACTGGGATTACAGACACCCAACACCATGCCTGACTAATTTCTGTATTCTTATTTTTAGTAGAGACGGTTTCACCATGTAACATGGGGTTTCACCATGTTAGCCAGTCTGGCTTTGAACTCCTGATCTCATGATCTGCCCGCCTCGGCCTTCCAAAGTGCTGGGATTACTGGCATGAGCCACCATGCCCAGCCTCCTGAATTCTTTTATATCTTGCTTCTTTCATTCAACATGAGATTCATTCGTTTTCATTTTCTTTGCAATATGATAGTCCGTTGGATGAGTAGACCACAATCTATCCATTCTGCTTTTGATGTACAGTCGGTTGTTTCTAGTTTTGTGCAGTTAAAGAAATGCTGCTAACCTTGTATCTGTCTCTGGTTGCATGGGTGCATATGTTTTTGAAGGGTATATACATAGAAGTAGAATTGCTGGGTTAGATGCTATGCATGTCTTCTTTGCAAAGTGTCATGCCAGCTGATGTGCTCACCAACAGCGTGTGAGCATTCCTGTTGCTTCACATTCTTGCCCACACCTGGAATTGTCAGACTTTAGTTAGTCTGTTGATCGAAAGTGATATCTGACTGTGACTTTAGTTTGGTGTTTTTCTCTGATTACCAGTGAGGTTAAACACTTCTCCATATGTTTGAGTACTGGATTTTTTCTCCTTTATGACATTTCTGTTCAAGTTGTTTCAATAAGTCTTTGGTTCATTTTCCCATTGAGTTATCTTTTTTTATTGATTCATAGGTGGTTTTATATGTATTGGATACAGGTTCTGATTGGTTGGGTGTGTTGCGAATTTCTTCCCCCACTCTGTGGCTTATCTTCACTTTCTTTATGGTGTCTTTTGATTAACATAATTTTTTTTTTAAAAACACAAATGCTATTTGTTTGTTTGTTTATTTTTGAGACAGGGTCTCACTCTGTCGCCCAGGCTAGAGTGTAGTGGCATGATCTGAGCTTTACTCCCAGATTATGCCTCCCAGGTTCAAGCGATTCTCCTGTCTCAGCCTCCTGAGTAGCTGGGATTACAGACATGTACCACCATACCCAGCTAATTTTTTTTTTGTTTTTTTGTTTTTTTGTTTTTATGATAGAGATGGAGTTTCACCATGTTGGCCAGGCTGGTCTCGAACTCCTGACCTCAAATGATCCACCCGCCTCGGCCTCCCAAAGTGCTGGGATTACAGGCGTGAGCCACCATGCCCGGCCACAAGTACTTTTTAAAGTCTTATTGTAGGATGTCTTCCTCTACTCTGTTAGGATATGTGGTATATAGTAAAGATTTCAAATATAGTAATTATTATTATGTACTATTTAGTATTATATGCAACTTATATATGAACTTTTAAAAAAAGTCTTGTACCTTTGTCTTTCTGTTTAAATTTTCTTTAAAAAAACTGACATCAAAGAAATAATAGTGTCACATTGTTTGCACCTTACTTTTTCACATATAATTTTATTCTGGGGTTCTTTCTACATTATCCATATGCCAGTCTGCTTCATTCTTTGTCTTGGTGGCATGATATATATATATGTATTTTTTGAGATGGAGTTTTGCTCTTGTCACCCAGGCTGAAGTGCAATGGCATGATCTCAGCTCACTGCTACCTTCGCCTCCTGGGTTCAAGCGATTCTCCAGCCTCAGCCTCCCAGGTATCTGGGATTGCAGGTGCACACCACCATGCCTGGCTAATTTTTGTAGTTTTAGTAGAGATGGAGTTTCACCATGTTGGCCGGGCTGGTCTCAAATTCCTGATCATGGCTGATCCACTTGCCTCGGCCTCCCAAAGTGCTGGGATTGCAGGCGTGAGCCACTGCGCATGGCCGGCATGGTATTCCATTGACAGAATTAAGGTTGTTTTTCTTGTCCTGTTAAAATTGTGCTGGGAAAAGCTCTTATACATAATCTTGACATAATTTTGTGAGTACATCTATAAAGCAAATTCTAAACGTGGGAACTTCTGGGTCAAACAATTTGATTGTTTTAAGTATTAGTAGACATTAATATTTACTCCCAGTTAATTCATGTAAAATAGCAGTTCTTACAGCCTAAATTAGGAGGTCTAATTGGTGATATTCAGATAAATTATCTGGATATGAAGTAATTATTTTTTAGGTCTAACCTGTATGAATGACAATATGATTACAGTATTTTCAAAAGATTGACACTTAGCCATTCTCCATGTTTCAAAGGAATAAATGCTAATTTAGCCAAATAATAGTGTGGAGCAAATTTTGTGGGAGAGCCTGCGCTTGTGTGGAGCAAATCCCCTGTCGTGTTGTGAAATGGGCACGGAGAAGCCTGTTCTAGTGACCGTCGATGCTCTTTGTGACAGCTCACGTGAGGGCTCTTGGGCTCCTGAGTCTTCCTCCTCCCCAAATGGGGGACTCTGACCAGTCTTTTGGATCTTTGATTTTATTCAAATGGAAATGCTTTTTCTCTCTCATTCCAGTAATTCTTTTGAGTATATCTGTTTTTCTTCAAGTGTTTCCTGAGCGCTGTGTTCTGGGGAATAGTGAGGAAGGTGGAGTGTTCACTGTGCCATCCGCTGTTTGTCTTCAAGCGGATTACCGTTGCATAGGGGAAGCTGTTGATGTAGTGTATTTGTATAACGGTCTTTTACCATAAGTGGGTGTTACTCCCTCCAGTACATCATTTAAATCAAGGCAGCTGAGACAATCACAGAAGACTACGTATTTTATGATTCCATTAATATGAAAGTCCCAAATAGGGAACTCTATAGAGGCAGAAAGTAAGATCAGTGATTGTTTCGGGCAGGGGAGAGTGGGGTGATAGGGAGGTGATAGCTAAAAGATATGGGGTTTCTTTTTGAGGTGATAAAAATGTTCTAAGATTGACCATGGTGCTGGTTGCATATATCTGTGAATATGTTAAAAGCCATTAAATTGTGTACTTTAAATGGATTGCATGGTATGTGAATTATGTTTCAATGAAGCTGTTACAAAACATTAAACAACAACAAAAAAATACAGTTTTTTTCTCAGTTGTCTCAGTTTTTCCCTATAGGTTTCATATTTACTTTAATGAATGGATGATAAAGAGTTGTCTGGTCTGGGCTGGATGCAGTGGCTCATGCCTGTAATCCCAGCACTTTGACAGGCCAAGGAAGGCGGATTGCTTGAGCCCAGGAGTTTGTGACCAGCTTGAGCAACATATGGAGACTTCGTCTCTACAAAAATAAAATAATTAGCAGGGCATGGTGGTGTGTGGCTGTAGCACCAGCTACTCAGGAGGCTGAGGTGGGATTATCACTTGAGCCCAGGAGTTCAAGGCTGCGGTGAGCTATGACTGTGCCACTGCATTCCAGTCTGGGCAACAGAGCAAGACCCTGTTGCTTAAAATAAATAAATAAATAAAAAATTCAAGAATTCTTAGGTCTGGATGTAGGGTTAGATGCCAGTTAGATATAAGTGAAATAGCCAGTTTACTTACCAATAGACAAGAAAGTAGTCTTTTGTGATTCCCTTCTCCACTAAATACGAATCAGTGCTACTCAGGGGCTCTTTAAAGGAGTTGGCCGGGCGCGGTGACTCACGCCTGTAATCCCAGCACTTTGGGAGGTCGAGGCAGGCAGATCACCTGAGGTCAGGAGTTGGAGACCAGCCTGACCAACATGGAGAAACCCTGTCTCTACTAAAAATACAAAATTAGCTGGGCGTGGTGGCACACGCCTGTAATCCTAGCTACTCGGGAGACTGAGGCAGGAGAATCACTTGAACCCGGGAGGTGGAGGTTGTGGTGAGCTGAGATCACGCCATTGCACTCCAGCCTGGGCAACAAGAGCAAAATTCCGTCTCAATAAAGAAAGAGAGAGAGAGAGAGAGAGAGAGAGAGAGAGAGAGAGATCAATCAGTACCATAAGAAAGGACAAAAAACAAACCCAAAGCAAAACCAAAAACTCCCCACAAACCAGCCTCCCCTAACCCTTTTAACTCAAAGCTTTGTAATGTCTCTGAATTTGTAGTTAAGATTTTAAAGAGTACTATTTCTCATGCCCCATCCCCCAACCCATTTCGGGAGTAAACCTTTTCTGTCGGGGTGAGGAGAAAGTGGGTAAAGGACTTTCGCATTTACAGTTGAGTTAGTATTTGTTGTTCTCCAAGTGTGAAGGATTTGGGGCCTTCTCTTTGGTAGGTGGATGGGAATCAGTTGGTATTTATTGGGTTCTTAATGCCTGCCTGTCCTTGTGTAAGACACTCTGGCGGTACCCAGGAATACATCAACCAGCTGAGACAAACGTGAAGAATAATTATTGTCCTCATAATAGCTAACATTTATTGATTGCTTACTATGTGCTAAGCCTCTAGATTTTAAAGTTGTTGTAAAAGCAGGAACAAGGCTGTGACAGGCACCATTGTCTTGTTTAGCTGTCACAATCACAGTGGCAGAGGTACTCTCATTATTTGACAGGTGGGGAAACTGAGATTTAGAGAGCTAAGATACCTCGTCCAGGGTCACATGGCTGGTACAGGGTAGATTCATACCCAGATCGGCCTAACAGATCTGAACTTTTTCTTGTTGGGGGAGAGGGGCAATGGAATTGTTAACATTTTCATTGCACAAATAATGCAAATTAGGCAAGGAAAAGCACAAAGAAGAAAATCATCATCATCCATATTTCTACACACAGATTTGCCCATCTTTAATGTTTCTGTGTGTTTCCTTCTAGTTTGTGTTTTTATGCCTTCTGGTTTATTTTTATATCCAGTCAACCTCTGTCAGCCCATCAGTGAAGGCCATTGCTAATTCATTAAAAGACCTTGGGACTGAGGACGTACAAGTCATAATCAGGGTATTTAATGGACTAGGGATTGGGGGTGGGGGAAGGACGCAGATCTGACAAATTCATGCCGTGGTCTAACTCAGAGAGGGTCATCTTGTCCCAAAGTGTTCCCTCAGTCTTTCTCTGCTTCCCCAATTATTAAGACTGTCTTGTGAAATAATTAAAAATATCTATGAAGGGGCAAATTTTGCAGCACATACAATTATAGAAATTATATAGTACAATATGGACAAATGCAGGGCTAACAATAATTTTTAGGGCTTTCACAGATGGGCAAGGTGGGGGGTAGGGACTGGCTGGAGGCAAAGAGAAGGCTTCCTGAGACAGAGGGGACTGGGGCTGGCTCCCACCCAGATGAAAACCTGCAAATCTGGGGGAGAAAGCTTCATGCACTATGAAAAGGTCACAAGAACCTCCAGTCCTGGGATGATGCAGGCAGGGGAAAAATCAGATGGGACTTTCCCCAGTGAGTCATGAATCATTTGCCTGGTGATTGGTGGGAGTCACCTGTGTGTTGTGCCTGTTCCCAGTGGGAGGTTAGAGCTCCATCTCTGAATTAATATCAAAAGAAGAGCTGTCTTTACGAATCAATATGCTTCTCATAAGGGGATGACATATTTAGATGCAGAGGTTGGTGTGGCGAGGGGGACAGTTTGAGGGTAGTGGGGCATCTGGGTTAAAGGCCCTGATGTTCTACAGACTTGGGTTTGAATCTGATCTGTGCTACCCTCAAGCACTGTCACCTGGCAAGTTGCTTAGTCCCTCATTTGAGGAAGTGGGGCCACTGGAGCTCCCACCTCATAGGCTTACAGGTGGTTGGGAGGATTAAATGAGATGAGCACATGCGGCATTTAGTCCAGTGCCTGGCAGAGAATGAGTGTTCCATAGGGATTAGCTAATGTTTTATAGAATTTGTAATTCTAAAGGGGAGGAAAGATGGATATTAAGGTTGGAGAACTGTGGATCCTTTCCATTGTATTCACAAAGAAAAGTATGCCATGAGACTTTTTTGGCAAGTCACTTAACTTTTTGGGCCTAGGTTTTCTTAACCGTGAGATGCTGGGTGGTTCTAAATGATCTTTCAAATTCTGCCCATGACTATAATCCTATGATTCTGCAGTTTTAAAGAGCATCTTAATGAATACAAAGTACTTGCCAGAATATTTTCTTCTTTGATCCTCCCCACAACATTGATGGGCCGATGATGATTCCTGCCATTTTCCCAGCCGAGGCAGCAGGGCTGGCAGACACTTAATGACTCTCCCTCACAAGGCCGTGGAGCTCGTGAGACAGTGTAAGGCCAGGTTCCCTTTACACACACGTGGTGTGTAAAACGGATGTACCTCGATTGGGCTTTTGCCCCTGTCATGAAACTGAGCCCAAAGGAGGTTCTTAGAGGAGCTGGATGAGGATTTCAGGAGAGATGATTCCCAGGGGAGCTTCAGGCCAGGACTGTCAGAGTAGAACAGTAATTTATGGGCTTCTGACAGCTTGAAAAGGTCATGGTGTTCTTCTTTACTTATAAATGAAAACAAAGTAATTTGGGGGTCAGGGAAAGACGAGAGGGCTTGTGCAGAACGACCTCAAAATCCCTGGTGGTTATCATGTAAAAATTCGATTTGTTTGATGCAATTAGCCAAACCTGGACACTTTCTTCTCCTTCTCAAAGCAATTGGGATTCAGGGCACAGGATTAAACAGAGTTGGGGCAGGGGGCAGGGAGGAGGCGCTCCGGCAACTGTGGGAAGTCCAGATTGTTTCTATTGTGCGCGCTGATGTAATTCTTTTTCTGCAAGCCCTCTGTGGTTTATCACTTTCCCTTCATGCACCCTTCTTGTAAAGCAATTACAAAATCATGGGAAAATAGGCAGTGACAGTGTGAATCAGTGCCTTTTGGAATGGGGAACTGATACAGACTGAGCTTCAGTTTGCAGAGGGTTGAGGAATGTCTAAGGCTCATGGATGGGGGAAGGAGAGGTGACAAGGGATCACAGATATTGTATATTGGGCCTCTTTGGCCAGGCCCTCCAGCCCCCGAGGCCCTTCTACGCTGCTTACTGGCTGCACGAGGGCTGTGGCTGTGGCCGTGGCCATGGCAGCTGAGCTTGTAATTTAGATGTTACCACTGCTCAGCTATGAAAAGTCAGGATCAGGCAACTCTGTCCTAGTGCTGGGAGGGAGATGTGGGCCCTGGGGGAACTGGCAGCTGGATTTAGAGTGTGACCGATTCCAGGAACCCAACAGAGCCGCAGTAGGGCCCTCCTCACCTCAGTGGGTCGGAATTTGGGGTGGGGGTTCCCCAGACCAAACTGTTCAGACTTTTCTGTATTAACACTGAGTCTATGGTCATTAGCAATCAGGATTCTGATTAATCTCTGTCCTTATTTTAGAGTAGCTTTTGGTTTAGGGTTCTGGTGACCAACTGGTCACAACCATAATTTAGCTGCTGAAAGGCCGTAAGAGTCAGAATTTGGCTAGCGGGGATGGGAGGTCATTTCCACAGCGATCCTGCTGCATTTATAATTAGGCATTTCCCTTGCATTTACTTTTGCCCCTTGTCTCCTACTCCAAGCCACCCCCATTTCCTTGAATGTTGAAAGTTTTGGGCTGCTAGGCTCAACTTACCAGCCTGGTCCCATTTCTGTGATTATTACTAACTGCATTGCATCATACACAGCAAAGCAAGTGGTTGGAAAATAGACCTGCGTCCTGGTAGTGGGCAAGAGACTCAACTCTCCTGAATCTGTGTTTTTACTTTTAGATGGGAGCTGTAAAATATCCAGCCCAGTATAACATTGGCTGGATGTAAAACAGCCTAGTATACAACATGGGCTTTGTAAAGTGAGATGGGCTGTTGGAAAGTGGTTTGTAGTAAATTGTATTATTACATACTATACTTATATAGTACTGAACATTGGCCCAAGGAGTTTTTATTTTGTTACTCCTTTTTGATCTCATCAACCGTGCCATGCAAAAAAAGAGGCAGGAACTGTGGATCATCCCCTTTCTCTCATTTTAGAAATGAGGGAAATGGAGGCTCATGGATGTTGAGTGACTTCTCCAGGATTATTTGCTGAATAAATGTCAAAATCAGCAGTACAACTAGGTGTCTGGAGTCTTAGTCCAGTGCACCTGTCATTGTGTGCTGGGTGCAAGGCAGTAAGGCTCACTGGTTGTGGCCCTAAGTGTTCCCCTGCCTTTGCCTGCTTGCCCCCCATTCATTTGTTCATCAGCTATTATGAGAGCAGCTATAAGCCAGGCCCTGTGTTGGGAATGCTGCTAATGAGGGCAACAGGGCTTTTGCTCTCTTGGAGCCTGTCGTCTAGTAGGGGAGACAGACTTAAAAAAATATTACGGCATCAATTGGTTCTCTTTATTTCCTGCACCCTGTGAACGTGCAAGGGCCCAGAGTGGAGAGCGACCTGGTCCCCTCATCTTGGACTTTGTCTTACTTTCTCTTTCCGTCTAGAAAGTTGTGAGTCAGCTCTTTAGATGGGTGCTTCAGGGTTCTGCCTTCCTGTATTTGAGGCTTTGTGGACGTGGTCGTTGGAGACCATGGAGGTTGCGTTTGTGTGGGCTGAAGAGAATTGAGGAAGAAAAGAGGCAGGAAAGTTTCTCCAAGGAGGCACATTTTGAACCCGCTGTTAACGATAATGGCAGTGGCCCTTTGGAGGCAGCTGCCTCTCTCACTGACTGTCATGGCCCAACCATGGAGCACTGGCAATTTTCACTGAGACTGCACCTTCTGTTTGTGATGTTTTAGTTCAGGTTTACGTTATCTGAGTAGAACTGGAAACAAGGCTACGATAAGTCCTGCCTATACCCCTCTAACATCATTTCCCCACCAGAAGTTTTCCCCTGAGGATGTATTAAATGCCGACTACTTCCTTGGAATTGCTGGATAGCCTTTCCAGCGTGAGCAACAGGGACAGCTCCAGAAGAGTGGCATGTCAGGCCAGGGAGGATTATCCCAGATTTTACAGCTGGGTAGGTGGAAGGCAGGTCTGGCTTGTCTCCACTTCCATCAAGGAGTAGAGGTGATTTGCACATTTCTCCGTGGTTTTGTTTACTTCTTTCTCTCTTGGTCCTTTGATTCTTTCTGCCTGTGTCTTTTCTTTGTTCTTTCTCTTTGCACCTTTCTCCCCTGAAAGATCACTCGGCAGAATGGTTAGAAAGAAACATGTTAAATGTACTACCTTTGTGGCTTAGTTGATGGTGCACGAAATAACTGAAGAAGAAAACATACCTTGGCTTTGCAGATTGTATCCTCCTGGAGAGTTGAATTTTCCAGAGTGCTGAAGCTGAATTTTATCCATTGTAAGCAGCAAAGCTTTTTTTAAAAAAATTATTTTTAAAGAATCAATTTTGGAAGGAAATTCTCTGAAAATACGTTACACATTTAACTACCTTCAGAAGCAGCCAGCTAAGAATTTAACCCAACATTCTCTCCATCATGCAGAGTCACTGTTAGGAACGTTCTGCTGTGCTAGAGTGGTGGTGCCTTCATGTTGCTTGCCCCTACAGGTGGTGGCTCCAGAATCTTAAGACTTCTCTGATTCTTCTTTCTGGTCCTGTCCCATCTGGTCCCCCCAAACCCTGACCCCTTAGACTGTTAAGTATTACTTCTGCTTGTATTATCTCTCCCTTTCTGATTTGTGTGTTAAGAAACAAGAGAGCAATTTATTTAGAAATATAAGAACAACGTCTGCCATGTAGTGATTCTTCTTGTAGATACTGCAGTAGTTTGCATAAACGTTCCCATTTAATGCCCACACAGATCTATGAGGTGAGTAGCGTTGTGATCCTTATTTTACAGAGGCAGATGCTGAATGGTAGAGAAGATGACCACATATTCTCCTTGTCTGGAATACAGGAAATGAATTCAGCATCATTCATTGGGGGCTTCTATAGTACTTGTTAAACATCATTAGTTAAAAATAATTGATGTTGGGGGTGTTGAGCAGTAACGGAAGAGTTTGAAAAATAGAATATTCTCATACTCTGGTTATGTACAGGGCTTCACAAATCTTTGTGTTGTTTTACAGCACTTAATGGGCATTAAGAATGAGAGAAACAGTCTGCAAATTAGATCAGAATGCAGATGCCATCTTCTCACTGCTGCTGTGGGGTTTAGCTCTACAGATCAGAGGACGGCTGAGTATAGGAGGCATTTTCTGTTTGCACGTACTGATGTCACAATACTTTGTATTCTTTTATGTGGTCGAATTGCCTCAAACTTGGATGTGCTTTCATTTAAATCCATTTACATTGCTTTTGTCCAATGGGAATGATTTCCATATGAATTTGAATTTACATACTCATAGGCCCTTGAGACCATGTGGATATAGTGAACCCAACTCTAGGTAGACTTGGGCTCTGGTTTTGCCTCAGCCACTGACTTGTTGACTTGCCGTAGGGCCCTGAACAGAAACGATTACTTTAATGGACTTAGCACTCCTCAGCTGTAAAATGAGGCAGGAAATCTGATGTGACTTCTAGTTGGGGACATTCTAGAAGATTCCGTATTGTATCTTAAATGACTGTTCAGAGACACAGTCTTTAGGTGCTCACTCTAGAGAGGACTGTGATGAGCATAAAGCATAATAACGTAAATCCTAACTTATAAGATTCTTTAAAAGTTGACTTTTAAGGGTATTATACTTGCTCATATTTTAAATATTTAAAAACAATTTTTTTTCTTTCATATTCACCATTGGCTTTTCAAGTATGCACAGAAGTGGTATGCAGCTCGTTTCATACCAATTTATATCATAAAATCTAAGTTGATAGGTGTTCTCTTAATGATGTTCTTTTTTTTTAAATGACCTGTTGAGTTTTTAATTCCAAATCTACTTTAAAATACATTTAAATATGTTCACATCTTATAGCATCAAACAAGTTCTTTTATAGCAACTTCAAAAACCATAGGTGATGAAGGCAAAAAGTGTATCTCTTAATGATGTTCTTATACTGCCTGTTCACCTTGGCCCTTTAGCTTTAGTAAATTAGAGAGTATAGGGGAAAGGTCTTTTTCCCTTCAAATACTCAAAGGATCATGTGTTCTCCTGAACAGTTCTGCAAATCCATATAGGACAAAAGGAGAATAAGGATTTAAAGTGAAAGATTTCAGTCAGCTGCTGAGCTGCTGGGAGGAAGAGATGGTGTGTGGTGCTAACCTGTCCCTGATTGCCCCTCATAAAAAGCAAATTGTCTCTCCCCATGCTGGCTCTCTTGGAAGAGACTGATGGGAGAGAGAGTGAGGAGAGCTGGGGATGCCCTTCTAGAATGCTGACCAGGGAGCAGTAGGGCTGGCTGGCCTTCAAGATCCCTTTCTACACATGGGGGCTGAACCACTGAGATACAGCACCTGGATCAGGCAGTGCAGAGGAGCAGTGCAGTTCTCCTCTGTGGTGTGAAATTACCCTGGCACCACCGAGCGGAGTTGAACAGCACTGATCCCTCCTGTCAACCCAGGTCTAGGTCTCGCTCCCTCAGCACCATGCGTGGCAGCCCTGGAGGCTCCGTGAATCTCTCACCCTGCATTCCTTGACTCTTCATGAACTGTCGGCCTTCCTGTGTAAGTGGGTCAGGCAATTGTGTGACCTGCTCACTGCCAGTTTCTTCTTTGAGTAGATGTTTATTTCATGGGTCATTTTGAAGATTCTCCGTGGGTGTGCAACATGGTTTTAGAATGTTGGGTAATTTCTCAAGTGTTCTTTGAGATTGATGGCTTCTCAGTTGTCGTTGCAGTCAGTCACTGTAGACTTGAGTTTCTCTCTTGCTGTCTTCATTTAATTGCTCCATATCTGAGGAAAACGACGTGAAAAATCCCTAGACCCATAGGAGCCCTGAGAAGTGGTGACAGGGAATGCTTAGGGGACAAAACAGATTTTTAGAGTTATGGGTATTTTAATTAAAAAAAGAGAGACCCAGAAGGGTTTTTTTTTTTTTTTTTTTTTTTTTTTTTTTTTTTACTTAAATGAGCAATTATATCCTTAACTTGGGGATGGAAATATGTTCTGAAATTTGTTTAGTCAGCTCCCTCTGAAATAAATAAAATTACAGTGATGATATCATTCTTGTTTAAAATGTTTGAAAAGGTATCAAGACAAAGTGATTAAGGCCTAACTGTTTGCCAAATTTTCTTTAAAGCTCCATTTTTGGGGGATTTCTATGCCAAAAAACATCTTAAACTGATGAACATATAGTTCTCCATACTTGTATTGGCTGGTTTTTAATTAGATGACTGTTTTCATAGTGGAAGAAATACATTTAGGTTGGGCCTAAGCCCCAGGGTGCCAGATTTCAATCCCAGAAAAAAATCTCTCTCAGTTTAGTGCTAATGTGCACTTAAATAGCACAGGTGTGAGTGCTTTTCCCTGGCCAAGGTCACACGTGACTTTCCAGAGGGCTGATTGGTTATGGGGTTGGCAGGATTAAGGTCAGGTTCCCTGGCTTGCCCTCCACCCAGAGGAGCCAGGACTCTCAGGCTCCCTGTAAGGGAGGAAGTTACCCAGATCATGAGCCTGTTTTGTCTAGGTCAGACTGACTTGAGCTGCAGGGAGTTGGATACAGAAGCCTGTGTTGCTGCTGGGCATGACCCGACGTTCGTCTTGTACCCACTCTCTCCTTCCTTTTGTGAGTCACCAGCTCACACATCTACATGCTTGTAAATGAGCTATGAGGGAGGTATCAAGTATATGCTACCTACTGTGGTAGGTGCTGGGAAGGATGAACCATGCATTTTCCTAAACCCACACTTCGAGGCTTACGAAGATAAAACCTCGTGGCTCTTTGCCGTCCTCTTCTCAAGAACCTTCACTGGCTCTCTTTTTAGTTAGTAAAGAAGGTCCAAAGCAAAAGAAAGAAAATACAAGGTGTGAAGGCTGGACTCCTACCTAACACACCTGTCCATTCCAGACAAGCTGGTCTTGCCTCCTCCTCCATCTCCCGCCTGTGTGTGTGGCTGTGTCGTTCCTGTGCAGCAGCTGACAGGGAGGTCTTTCACTTGGCTCCATGGGGAATGGGGCAGTTCTCCCAGGTACCCTTCCTGCCTCATCTGTGACTGCTTGTCTTCCCCTGGGGCTATAGCTTGAGTACTAGGTGGTATTTTCAGTCTTGTCTTTGCCCTGAGGATGCAGAGGTACTCTCTGGCCATCCCATTCCTGACCTGTGCCCAGGCCGCCTCTTCCCTCTGGGGGTGGATCCCACTGGTACAGGCAACTCAGTGCAGTGCCCTGGAAGATGGCAGACCTGGGGCATCTGTGGTCTCTGCCACTGCCCCCCAGTGTGTGTAGAGGGACTCTATGCTTGAGGGATTATTTTACTGTGGCTTACCTCCTTGGTGTTTTCTCCAACTTGGAGCTCAGGTGAGAATGCTCAGGGCTTGGTTGACACCTCTGCATTGTCCCAGAGGTGTAAGGGCTGGGTCGGAAGCTGTGCTACCAGAAGCTATGCTGCCCTTTTCACCAGCTTCTTCTGTTTCTCTTCTTGACATAGACCATTTCCCTTTCTTTCTTTCTTTTTCTTTTTTTGAGACAGAGTCTCACTCTGTTGCCCAGCCTGGAGTGCAATTGTACAATCTCAGCTCACTGCAACCTTCGCCTTCCGGGTTCAAGCAATTCTCCTGCCTCAACCTCCCGAGTAGCTGGGATTAAAGACTTGCACCACCACGCCCGGCTAATCTTTGTAATTTTAGTAGAGACAGGGTTTTACCATGATGGCCAGGCGGGTCTCAAACTCCTGACCTCAAGTGATCCGCCTGCCTCGGCCTCCCAAAGTGCTGGGATTACAGGACATTTCCCTTTCTTGTTTGATTTCTTCTGGTATCTTCTTTCTTTCTCTTTGGACCTTCTTTCCTATCTCATATTATTTTGTTTGGCATTGTAGTAGAAAGATAACATGTTACCACTTTACCCTCCAGTCTGAACTTGGAACTGCTGCCATACACTAAAATAATTTACTATTCTTAAGGATTTCCTTCCATCCTAAACTACAAACCTTTTCAGGTCAGGAACTACATTTTATTTTGTGTGTTCCCACTGTACCTTCACCTGCTGAGTGCTTAATAAACCCAGGACAGAACTGAAGGCAGGCTGAGCCTGTATAGGAGAGCAGTTGCTTTCAAGTTATGTTAAAAACTCCTGGGCGGGAGCATTAAAAAATTACTCATAGATACAAATCCAGCTACCTGCACGTGCATGAAAGCAGGGAACTAGAGCCACTATCATGCAGTGACTTCAGCTTAGAAAACAAAAGGTTACTTGAAAGTAATGCTGTTTTACTTATGTTTAACCAATTCTAGTTGACACACTTACTCAGAATGGCCTTACTACCAATTAGTGGAGCGTGTTAGTGAAGTTTGTAATAAGGTCCTAATTTCCGTGACTAATGAAGCTTTACTTGTGTTCAACACAATCCCTGCTCTCAGTTATAAAGTTATACAAAAATGTGTTTCTACTGTTGCTGCCGCTGCCCGTCCGTCTGCCTCCCTGCCTGCCTGCACAGTCTTTTAAGAGCACTGTTGCTCTCCTCCTGTTCCTCGTGCATTTCAAGCACAAATCCCTACCATTCATCAAAGGCATGTGCTGGTGGTGGCAGGGAAAATGTCACAGCATTGCTGCCACCACTGCCGCCACCACTGCTGCCACCTTATGTAGATAAGCAACCTGTTCATATGTGTGTATGAGCATCTTTAGACTCTAGTCACAGCAGAGACCCTAGGGACTTGCTCAGGTATCTCTTTAAAATATAATGTGTGTGTATGCGTATGTGTATGTGTATGACTTCCACCATTTCTACGAGGAATGTTTTTTGATTAGAAAAAGAAATAGTTGTTACATTTACAATTTGTAATGAGAACCATTTTCTTCCCAATGCAGTTGTAACAGTGTAATGATAAATAGGGTCTTTATCCAACTCTATGACAAGTCACATGTACACATGCCAGACACAGGCTCCAGATTCTGTAATATTTAGCCCTATAGAGTCAACATATTTGATTCCCTGGCAGTCAGTCTTTGCATTGGAAGAGAAAGTAAAAATTAGTACTGTTGAGTTCAGAGGTTCTTCTAAGGCCTAAGCCTTTGCCGTAGGAGCTCTGCATACTAGATATGTTACCTAGAGACTTGTGTTAAAGTGGAAAATTATGGTACAAATCATATTTGTGTCAATCTTTGTGAGAGTGTCCTAAACTGTAAGTGTGCCTACATGTGTGTTTTAAAACCAGAATGTGTAGTGTTGTACCACAGAAAAAAGATGTAAGCTAAATAATATTATTTACAAAAATAGACATTGTGTCAGTAATTTGCTTTTATGATAACTGTACTTACTGCTATGAACAACCACATTCAGTTCCTACAAGTCATGCTGTGTCTAGTCTCACAGCCCCCTCACTCTCCAGGCCTTTCTGCCAAACTCAACTTCTCTGCGAGCATCCCCTGTTGAGTTCAGGGGGCTCCTTTCTTTGTGCCACCACCTTTGAGCCCACAACAGGATGGCTGTTGAACTGAATGTGCACTTAGATTTCCTTACCATTTCCTAGGTCTTTTTCAAATACATTCCGCTGCCCTCCTCAGTTACTTTTTAGTCTCCCTCAAGGGTGGGGATTAGATTCTTCTTTGTTCCCTCTCCCATAGCACAATGTGTGTGGCTTTTGCTGCATGAGGTTAAAGCACATTGGTGGCTTACAGTTTATCCATTTGTAACCACTCAGGGACCAGCACATGGCCTTGTACCCAGTAAACAATCAATATTTTGTTGATTAATGATGCCTAAAGCTGGTTAAGTTCTTGGACTCAACATTCTTCTGCTCGATGACTATTTGTGTTCTAGTCATAAATAGGAAAAGGTTCTGTTGGCAGTTAGGGAGATGGTAAATACCCCTGACTCTCATACATTGACTTAATCAGAAATACAACTTCCCCTTTTCAAATTTGCATTGTGAATGATAATATCATTTTCAAATATGTAGGATTATGACATTTTAAAGAAAATATAATGAAATGGAATAAAGGTGAAAACTTGTAATTATATTACAGCAAAACCATGTTTCCCATAGGTTATATCCCACTATTTCTATGTAGTGTGTCTGGCGTGGTCCCATGAGGATGCCGTAACCAAACGATTGAACTAGAAACTGAGAAAAGACTTACCAAACATTTAGTGTCATGGACTTGTGAGATGAATCAATGCTGGGATTTCCAGCTATGTTTTTTATGGCCCTGTATTTCACAAAGCCATGGAAAATATTGAGCATTTGAACAAGGCTCTCAGTCAGTCATATAACAAGATGCGGGTTAAGGCTTTGCCACTGGAGTTCGGTGTGAAAGTGGCTGTGGTTGGTGCACCTTCTGCCCTTTCCCTTATTGCTCTCTGGCTGCTTTTTCTGTTTTTTTTTTTTTTTTTTTTTTTTTTTTAGGTACTTCCTGGGGAACAGAGAAATACGTTGACAAAAGGCACATATAAAACAGAGATCTAGGACTTTCTAAACCTGAGGCCCACAGCCCTTTCATTTAATGCTATATTGGCGCATGTCTTTTTTCTCTTTAAATCATTCTCAGTGATGGTCCACTTCTCACCACCCCCTCCTCCCAACTTGTGATCAGTTGCGCCTGACGTTTCGGGAAGGAAGAATCTTTAAACCCTGTTTGCATCTCAGCAGACGGGAATGCCTGCCTGCTTCTCATCTAGGGCTCCTTTCTCTGCCTTTAGGAATTCTTTTTTATCCTGGATAGATTCCACCCAGATTTTTATTTATTTATTAAAAACATTAACATACTGTAAAAATCGGTGTGTGTGTGTGTGTATGTATACAGTTCTGTGAGCTTTAACATATAAGTTGTTGTATCTCTTACCACAATTAAGATACAGAACAGTTTTGTCCTCTGCAAAACTTATCCTGCCTCTTATAGTCCTACTCTTCCTTTACCCCAGCCCTTGGCAACCACTGATCTGTTCTCTGTTGCTATAGTTTTGTCATTTCCAGAATGTCATGTAAATGGAATCACTCAGCATAATGCCTCTGAGATTCATCCATGTTTAGGAGTGTGGAGAAATCGTTCATTTTTATTGCTGAGTAGTATTACATTTATGGATATAGTACAGTTTATCCATTTATCTGTTGAAGGAAATTTGGGTTATTTCCAGTTTCTGGTGATTATAAAAAGGTGCTAGAAACATACAGGTTTTTATGTGAATATCGATGTTCATTTCTCTAGTGTAAATACCTAGGAGTGGAATTGTATATTTAACATTTTAAGAAGCTAACTGCTTTCTAAAATGGCTGTACCATTTTGTATCCCCACCAGCAGTGTGTGAGAACTGTAGTTGCTTCACATTCTTGCCAACACTTAATTGTGTATTTTTTATTTTAGCTTTTGTAATAGGTACGTAGTGGCATCTCATTTTGGTTTTAATTTTTATTTCCTAATGGATAATAATGTTACGTTATTTCATGCACTTATTTGCCACCTGTTTATTATTATTTTGGTGATTTGGTGAAGTGACTATTTCTGTCTTTTGGGTTTCTTTTCACTGTTCAGTTTGAAAAGTGCCCCATATATCCTGGATCCAGGTCTTTTATCAGATGTGTGATTTGCAAATATTTTCTCTCAGTCTATAGCTTTGTCTTTCTATTATCTCTCTTGCTGTGTTTTTTAAAATTTTTTTGAGATGGAGTCTGTCTCCATTGCCAGGCTGGAGTGTAGTGACGTGATCTCGGCTCACTGCAGCTTCTGCCTCCTGGGTTCAAGTGATTCTCCTGCCTCAGCCTCCTGAGTAGCTGGGATTACAGGCATGCACCACCATACCTGGCTAATTTTTGTGTTTTTAGTAGAGGTGGGATTTTACCATGTTGGCCAGGCTGGTCTTGAACTCCTGACCTTAAGTGATCAGCTCACCTCAGCCTCCCAAAGTGCTGGGATTACAGGCATGAGCCACCGTGCCCAGCCATCTTTCTATTCTCTAAGTGTGTTTTGCAGAGAAAACGTTTTAAATTTTGATGACATCCAGTTACTCAGTTTTTCCTTTTATGAGTTATACTTTTGATGTCGTATCTAAGAAATCTTCGCCCAACTACAGATCGTAAAGATTTTTTCCAGTTTTTTTCCTAGAAGTTTTATAGTTTTACATTAAGATCTGTGGTCTATGGCTGGGCCCAGTGGCTCACGCCTGTAATCCCAGCACTTTGGGAGACTGAGGAGGGCGGATCACCTGAGGTCGGGAGTTTGAGACCAGCCTGACCAACATGGAGAAACCCCGTCTCTACTAAAAATGCAAAATTAGCCGGGTGTGGTGGTGCATGCTTGTAATCCCAGCTCCTTGGGAGGCTGAGGCGGGAGAATTGCTTGAACTTGGGAGGTGGAAGTTACAGTGAGCCGAGATCGCGCCATTGCACTCCAGCCTGGGCAATAAGAGGAAACTCTGTCTCAAAAAAAATAAAAAATAAAAAAAAAAATAAAATAAAATAAAAATCTGTGGTCTATTTAGATTTAATTTTTGTAGAAAAAGTATGAAGTTTAGGTTGAAGTGGGATTTTTTTGCATATGAATGTTCACTGTTTCAACTCTATTTGTTGTAAAGCCTATCCTTTCTCAATTGAATTATCTGTACATTTGTCAAAAATCATTTGGCCATACTTGACTCTATTTCTGGACTCTATTCTGTTGGTCTTTGTGTCTGTCCCTTCACCAGCACTATACTGTTTTGATTACTACAGCTTTATTATAAGTCATAAAGTTGGGTGACTTGAATTCTCCGGTTTCTTATTTCTCAAATTTTTGTTGTCCATTTTAATTCCTTTGTCTTTTCACATAAATTTCAGATTCAGCTTGCTGACTTCTACCAAAAAAGCCTGCTGTGATTTTGATTGCATTGAATCTATAGATCAATTTGGGGAGAATTGATATTTCAACCATATTGTTTTCTAATTCATGAACATGATGTCCTTCTCTATTTATTAAGGTCAGCTTCTGTTGAGTTGATCATGTGCTTTTGACCTTTATTCTATTAACATGATGTATTACACTGATTTTTGTTTGAACACAATCTCACATTCTTCATATAAATCCCACTTGGTCATGGTCAAAATGTTTATATGTTTATATGCTGCATGCAGTTTGCTAGCATTTTGTTGATGATTTTTATGTCTATATTCGTAAGATGTTGGTATGTAGTTTTCTTTGTGATATCTTTGTGTGGTTTTGGTATCAGGTAATACCAGCCTTATAGTATTCCCTCCTCTCCTGGTTTTTGTAGAAGTGTTTGTGAAGGATTGATGTGAATTCTTTTTTGAACATTTGGTAGAATTCACCAATTAAGCTATGTGGGTTTGGGCTTTTCTTTGTGGGAAGTTTTTTGATTACTAATTCAATCTCTTCAGTTATTATAGGCCTGTTCCAATTTTCCATTTCTTCTTGAGTCAGTTTCAGTAGTAGTTATTTATTTTTTTCCTGAGAACTTGTCTATTTCATCTAGGCTATCTAATTTGTTGACTGCGTTTCTTTTAGAATGAATTCTCTTAGTTTTCATTCCTCTGAGATTGTTCCTTCACCTGCATTTCAAAAGGGTGTTTCTTGCTAGGGAGAGGATTATAGATTGACAGCTCTTTTCTTCCAGCATCTTATCAGAATTGTTCCTCTTCTTTCTGACCTCCATGGTTTCTTCTGAGAAATCTGTAATACTTCGAATCATTCTTCTCTATGCTGTATGTTGTTTTCCTCTGGCTATTTTCAAGATTTTTTTCATTGTCTTTAGTTTTTAGCAATTTGATTATGATCTTTCTAGATATAGATTTCTTTGAGACAATCCTCCTGGCAGTCTGCTGAGCTTCTTGAAGTGGTAAGTTTAGGTCTTTTGCTAAATATGGGAAGTTTTCAGCCAGTATTTCTTCAAGTATTTTTCCTACACAACACTGTTTCTTCTCTTCTGGAACTCTAGTTCCAGTATTTTAGTATTTTCTTACAGATCTCTGAGCTTCTGTTTATTTTTGTAATCTTTTTCCTCTTCATGTTTTACATTAGATAATCTCTATTAATCTAAATTCACATTCACTCATTATTCCTACTATTACCTCTAGTCTGTCTGCAATTGAAGCTATCCAGTGACATTTTAAGTTTTATTGTATTTTTTATTTTCCAAATTTTTGTTTTTACTATCATTCCATTTATTTTAAGAGTATTCAGCCTTGCTTCTTGGAGCATGGTTAAAATAGGTACTTTAAATTATTTGTTTGATAATTCTGGTATCTATGCTATCTTGGGGTTGGTGTCTTTTGATTGTCTTTTTCCTTGCAACTTGAGAGTTTTCCAGTTTTTCATATGTTGAGTAATTTTGGAGTATGTTCTAGACATCTTGAATATTTTTATTCTGAGTCTTATTTATTATGGAGACTGTTTATTTCCTTTTTTAAGCAGATAATCGACCTGGTTGCAAATTCTGACCTGACTTCTCCAAGCTATGTTTCTGACTTTAGTTCAGTTTTCAAAGCCTTTACAGTATCATTTTAGTCTGTTACTTTTGTGTGCAATCTATTGTCCAGTCTGGGACCTGGGCAATGATATCCCAAAGTGAAAATCTGAAGGCCAGTGGCATGCTTTTTAGGGTCAGATCCACAATGAACAGCTCAAATGTGAGCCCAAATGTTAATATACCACTTTGTGATATAACTCTCTTTAGCTTCCTTGATTCCCTGATGTCCTCTTTTTGCTGTCCTCCAGCCAGAAAGCCAGTAATTTAGTTCCCCTGCTCTCCTGCATTTCTTTATGTGACTGTGTCCAAGGCCAAGTGCTTGAAGGCCAGAGAGAAAAAGAAGCAATGGAAATTCGCCCCTTGTTCTGGGACTACAACTCTTGTGAGAATCATTCTTTTTTCTCAGAGTTGTAGGTACCTGCTCCACCTGTGCTGCTGCTCCTTAGTACTGAGGAATTGTCTGGGGGCTGGGGTGGGAGAGATGGGAAAAAACAAAAGCAATACAGAGAATTTCTCTGAACATTAGGAGTTCCTTTTTTTCCCCCCTTTTTTGGCCAGAAAATGAGGGTTCTCTTCAGGTTATTTCTGTCCATACCCAGCTAGCATTTTTGGATGGTGAGCTGCCTTTGAATCCAGACTGGGTGATACTGGACGGGGAAAGCAGTGGAAAATTCCCCACTGGTTTGGTGATACTCCGAGTTCTAGTCTCATTTCTCAATCTATTTGTTGTTATTTACTTTTCAGAGTCCTCTGATTGTCCATGTTTTCTCTCTAGCTTACATATTTGCATTTGGTAGGAAAGACAGGGTGGGAGTTCTTACTCCGTCTTGTCTGGAACTGGAGCCTCCATGTTAGTCTGTTTGTTTATTAATTAAATCCTGCATAGAGTGAGATTTACCAAGCCTGGTTTCGTGAGATCCTAGGATGTGTTCATAATATGTATCATGGAATTCTCAAATAATGCTTATGATAAAATAAGCTTAAGTTTTCCTTACTTTAAAGTGGAGGTTGGCAAATGTTTTCTACATAGGACCAAATAGTAAATATTTTAGTCCTGTGGTCATATAGTCTCTGTCATAAGTTCTTAACTCTGCTATCGTAGAACCAACCACGAGCAATACATAACTAGTAAAGATAGCTATGGTACCATTAAACTATTGATTGACACTGAAATTTGAATTTCTTATACTTTTCATGTGTCATGAATTATTATTTTTTTGATTTCTTATAACCATTTAGTAGGTAGTGGGCCAGATTTGGCCCATGGTCCAGAATTTGCTGACCACTAATTTATGTCATGGATGGCTCTATGGCCCTGATCAGCAACCCCTCTTGATTGATATTTTCTGCCTGTTCTGGAGAAACGAAGGTAGGAAAGCAAGAGAAGGTAGAGAAATCCTATGGAATGCTTATGGATACAACTTGTAAACCCAGTAGCTTCTCAGTCTTCTTTTGAATTTCTTAGGTAGGGCACAGAGAGAGCTCTTAGATGTTTTATCTTAATTCATCTCCATATTACTTTCTAAGGTAAATGGTTTCATCCTCATTTTATGGGTGAAAAAACTGAGGCGCAGAGAGGACTGCTAGCATATCTCAAGTCACGACTAAACTGGGATTTATATCCAGGCCTGTCCAGCACCAAAGCTGTTGCTCTTCACACTCTAGGATGGTGCAAATCTTCTTTCTTCTGTTTTGTCTTGTCTCTGTACAAAAATACCATGTCAATAATGATATAGGTCTTTGAAAGCCTTATACTTAAGACTGCTGTGTTCTGGTCTGTACTTGTTCATGAATTATTGCATGATTCTGGGCAAACCTCTTCATTTCTCAAGGCCTTAGTCTCCATGGCTATGAAATAGGGGATTGGACCCCTATTTTACGTTTATTTCTCTGTCATGGTAGCTGTGAGAGTTTTGGCAGTGAGCATCCTAATCACAGACAGGGACTTTGGAAAGAGATGGTACACCTTGTTATTGGAGGGCTGTGGGGAGTTGTAGAGAACGAGCTTCATCCTGGGACCATGTGTGATGGCTGTTGACATAGAGCTCTGTAGCTGTCAAGGAAAATAGAGTAAACACACTACTTCCTTTTGATCTTCAGTTTTTCACAGTATGCTCCTAGATCATACTTCTCTTGATTTAGTGTTACCTTTATAAATTAGTGCCATTTTCTTTGAACCTTTATTGGTATAAGTTGGTGATAAATGCTTGATAAACTGGGCCTTGATGAAGTACTGGTGTACCTCATTTGAAATTTGTTCTGAAAATAGTAAGGCATTTCTTAAAGACTGTTATAATATGAAATGTTCATTGCTTTTTTTTGTTCTGTAATTTTTTTATCCCTTTTACATTGCATGTCTTGATTACATAGTTGATTTGATATTCTCTGAAATGTGATGGAAAAGAAAATGTAAACACAAAATTAAAAAGCAGAGGAACGAAGACACATTTTGTGTGTTGCTTTGTGCCAGATATTTTTGTACATATCCTTGTACAAAGTAGTGGTCTTATTTTACCACAATGAGTAAGCCCCTGGTCTCTACCTTTAAGGAACTTAGAGTTTGATAGGCTTTGTGGTTCTCAACTGGCATTACCCTGTCTTGAGAGTATTTAGAAATCTGTGGGGCAGCTGCAATAGTCACAAATATTGAGAGATGCTGTTGGAATTTAGTGTGTGGGATTTTATCACGATGAAGAATTATCCCATCAAAAATGTTTATAGATTTCCTTTTGGGAAACACTATGCTGAGTAAAATAGTAGTAATGATAATAAAAACACTTGCATATTGAGCACTGCCATTGTGTTCAGAGAGCTCTATAGATACTGTCCATATTCTTTGATATGTAGCTCTAAATACAGAAATCTCTAAAATTGAAGTGGGTTTTTTATTAATCCATTTGGTAAAACATGACCTGAATTGATGTGAGAACTTTTTGTTTAAAGCTGAGAGCTGTGTTTTTTGTAGCTGTATCGAAGTATAGTTTACATACCATAAAATTCACCTGTTTTAAGTGTACAATTCAGTGATTTTTAGTAAATTTAAAAAGCTATATGTAACTATTACCACAATCCAGTTTTATAACATTTTCATAACCCCCCCAATTCTCTTGAATCTGTATGAGATTATTTCCAGATGTTTCGCTGAAGAAATATGGAAGTGTTTGATTATGGAGTGCTGCTCCAGATCCTTTTTGAATGCTAGGTATTCATTCAGTTTCTGAGATCTGAAAAAGTTTGAATTCCAAATACATCTGGCTACAGAAGTTTCTTGTAAGAGATTGTGGACTGTATGAACACATCCAATCCCAACAGTAACCCTGGAAAGTAGACACTATTATTGTTCCTTGTTTTGCAGTTGAGGAAACTGAGGCATAGCCTTTATCCAAGGCTGAATGGAATGTCACAAGAAAGTACAGTGGGGGTCCAGGAGAGAAAATCTGTGACCACTGGGCCTGTAACAGAATTTGCGTATGTTTAAAGATGGAGGAAATCATCTTTTTTTGTTTTTTAGTTGATGCTAAAGGATATGCATAAAGTATTTAAAGTTTAACTCAAGATCCAGTGGACACGTGTGGACCCTCACTACCTATTCTATAACTCACCACACCTTTCACTCCTTTGGGTGTCCATCCTTATCCTCTGACTCTCTCCCACAGGGGTGACCACTGTCTAAAATTTGTGCTTATCAGGCCAGGCATGGTGGCTCACACCTGTAATGCCAGCACTTTGGGAGGCCAAGGCAGTTGGATCACCTGAGGTCAGGAGTTCAAGACCAGCCTGGCTGACATGGTGAAACCCCGTTTCTACTAAAAATACAAAAAGTAACTAGGTGTGGTGGTGGGCGCCTGTAGTCCCAGCTACTTGGGAGGCTGAGGCAGGAGAATCACTTGAACCCAGGAGGCAGAGGTTGCAGTGAGCTGAGATTGCGCCACTGCACTCCAGCCTGGTTGACAGAGCGAGACTCCGTCTCAAAAAACAAAACAAAACAAAACAAAGTGCTTATCTTTCTTTGATTTTCTTTAGTTTTACCACATATGTTTTAATTCCTCAGCAACACTTTAATTTTGCATGTTTTTGAAGTTTATTAAATGGAATTATACTGAGTATATTCTTCTGTAACTTAGTTTTCCCTCAGTAACACTTCTTAGATTTATCTGTAATTCACTTGTTTTCATTGCTATGTAGAATATACCATCATCTATCTATACATTGACTGTTGGTGGACATTAGTGATGTTTTCTTTTTTTCTAAAAAACAGGTAATTTAAATGGTGCTGTCTTGAATAGTCCTCTGAATTTTTCTTGATACGTATGTGCTAAAGTTTACATAGGCATGAAATTGCATAGTCCTACTGTGGGTACATCTTCAGCTTTATTGGATGATGCCTAGTTGTTTTCCAAGGGGTTATATAAATTTATACTCCCTCCAATAATTTATAGGTGCTAAAATTTTTCCAATCTAATGGTTCCAAAATGACATATCATTCTGATTTGAATATGTATTTCTCTGATGACTAACGACACTGAGCATCTTTTAATATAGCCATTTAGTTTTCCCTTTTTGTGAAGTGTCTGTTTAGTCTTGTGTTCATTTTTCTACTGGTTTGTCTTTTTTTTGAGACAGTCTTGCTCTGTCACCCAGGCTGGAGTGCAGTGGCACAATCTCAGTTCATTGCAACCTCCGTCTCCTGGGTTCAAATGATTCTCCTGCCTTAGCCTCCTGAGTAGCCAGGATTTCAGGTAGTTGCCACCACACCTGGATAATTTTTGTATTTTTAGTAGATACAGGGTTCCCCCATATTGGCCAGGCTGATCTCGAACTCCTGACCTCAAGTGATCTGCCCACCTCGGTCTCCCAAAGTGCTGGGATTTGCTGGCTTGTCTTTTTAATACTCATTTATTAAACTTCTTTATGTGCTCTGGATACTAATGCTTTGTTGATTGTACATGATAGAAATGTTTTTTCCTTGTTTGTGGCTTGTCCTTTTGATCTCTTTGTGGTATCTTTGGATAAACAGAAGTTCTTAATTTTAATGTAGCTAATTTATCTTTTTCCATTAGGAATTTTTTTCTTTAGTTTTAAAATTAGCATTTATGGAGTACTTTGTATATGCTAGACACCTTTCAAAGCACCTTATAAGTATTCATTAATCCTCGTAATAACATTAGAGGCAAGTACTGTTGCTATTTCCCATTTTATAGGTGAGGAAACTGAGGCACAGAATGTTACGTGACTTTTTCAAGGTCACTCAGGTAGTAAATGGTAGAGCCAGGACTTGAACCAAAGCAGTTTAAGGAATTCTTGTTTAAGGAAACCTTTTCTACCATGATATGACATGCAGATATTCTTATATGTCCTCTGAAACTTTTTTTTTTTTTTTTTGCCTTTAGCATTTAGGTCTTCAGTTGCTTCCTAGTAGATTTTTGTGTGTGGTGTGAGGTAGGGGCCCAGTTTAATTTTTTTCCATGTGGATTATCAGTGTTTCAGCACAGATTACTTAAAATCTAACCCTTTCCCCACCTCTATAATACATGCTATATAACAAATCACATTTCCTTATATGCCCATATCTATTTCTGGGTTCATTGTTTAGTGGCAAATTTGTCTGTCAGCACTGTACTGTATTAATTAGTATGCCTTTATAATAATTCTTGATATCAGTAAGTCAAGTCCATCATCAGCAGATTCTTGGAAAGCTTCCTACTCTTTAAAAGCAAGATTGCAGGAGAATTTTTGACTGTAACACACATACACACACACACACGCGCATACACACATTGAGACTTTGGAAGATGATTTGTCATTGCTATTGCATTGACTCGTTTGCTGAAAATTTAGCAGATATAATTTCATTTGAGTGTCTTGAGCTCTATTTATCTACATGGCCAAAATCTCAAATGCACACGATATAGTGGCTTATAGAAAACTTTTGATTCTTGTTAAATGGAGAGGAGGGAGAAAGGGAAGGAAAGTCAGTCTGATAGATTACTAGTGTCTTCTGTTTAAGTTCAGTTGCACTGATAATTCCAGAAAATGTACTGAGGAACTTCAAAAGGTATGTGGAAGCTTGTGTAGTATGATTTATACTAATCGTAGTATGTATGTATGATTGCATAAGGTGAAAAACAAGATAATGCATCTTCTATGCTTAAGTTGCCTTATTTATCAAATAGGAGGTAACTGTACCCCGTTGGTCTTAAATAGCTGATAATGTGGTTTGGTACTTAATACTGTCTATTGGAGGAATTGAACTAGAATACCCAGAGTCTCCATTGGGAATACTTCTGCTCCCCAAATGTGATATCAGAGTAATATCAAATAGAATGTGTAGTACACTCACCTACTGAGGCACAAACTGCTCTCTCCCATGACCCTTACTCTGTAGAAAGTATTACTTATACTGTAAATAGCAGACAAATTGCAAATAATACCAGTTCTCTACATCTTAGCCTTTTCCAATCTGGGTGGCCAAAGTGAAAAATGATTAGGTACTGAAAATTTATAAATGCTGTATCTGAGAATTTCTAGACAATGGGAAGACACCTCCCTAAGGAAATCTGTCAGTCTGAAGTCTTCCCAGCTTTCAGAGCATAGCAAGTCCTTACCATAGCCTGGAGAGTATGTGATCTGTCAGTGCCTGCTCTCCCTTCACCTCTTGCTGACATCCCCCTTCTCTCTGCACGAGTGACTGCCTTGCTGTTCTTCAGAATGCCAGGCACCCTTTCATCCCAAGCATTTGTTCTCCTCTTCCTTCTACCTGTGTGTGCTTCCCTGGATGGGTGTTTGGTTTACTCCTAATCACCTGAGTCTCTGCTCAAATGTCATCTTCTCAGAGAGGTCCTCCCTGACCACCCTCTCCCATAATAGCACCCACATTCATCTCTGCCAGCCCTCCCTGAGTTCCAAATGGCACCTGACACGTATTCATTGTCTGCCCTCCCTCGCTTCCCCCCCCACACTAGGAAGTCACTTCCTAGAGGACTAGAGACTTTGTCTTTTTCACTGCTGTGTCTTCCACACATGTGCCACAGCTTGGCACATGGGAGCCACTTGAGAGCTGTTTGCTGAGTAAAGGGAGCTGTCGGCTGAAAGGAGGGCAGAGAGGGCCTCTGGAGCAGGCCTGTGCCCCACCAGTCCTCCCCGAGAGCTCCTGCGGCAGCTTGTTTGCCTCTCTGTCGGAAACTTGCACCACTTAGGCAGCTCTTGCATGGGTGTTCTTCCATCACATGCTAAGCAACTTGAGACAAAGGTCTGTCTTAAGTTCTTTCCCTACTGTCAGCCCTGCTGTTTTCCTTCAGGGCTCAGATTGAGCCTGGCATGCTCTTTGCTCATGGTAGACTCTTCATCTCTCTGTTAACAAGCCGTGCGGGTAGCAGTCGTCCTCCCCAAGGGGAGCAGCAGATTAGGCAGCACTGTAATTCCTTATGCAAACTCCTGGCCCAAGTAGCATTTCCATTCTGAATTCCTCTATGTACTGTCTTTGAGTCTTATGGAGACAGTAATCTTGGTGAGAGAAGGGACCAGCTATATTCACTGCAGGATCTCCCGTGGATGCATAGCATGGTACCTGAGGCATGGTACCCCAATTCAGCACACGCTCACTAATAATTCATTGCTAAAGTTCACTTTGGCCTATTTATTATTTATTATTGTTGATGTCCAACATTACACTAAAATTATAAGAATTTATTTACAATCTCTGTACAAGATCTGTAGGGAGCACACAGTTTTCATTATGAAAGAGGCTTTGTTGCTCATCTGAGTTCCTGTGCTGTTGAACAAAAGGTGTTAGACACACAGCCATTCCCTACTTGGGGTATTCATAAATGTCAGACCTCAAAGTCTCTTCTGAGCAAATTACTGCCTTTGCTTCATTTAAAGGTGCCCCTGTGACCTTAAAGAATTCAGCCACCTTTCAAAATAGAACTGTATTTCTACTCCCACCTCACCGGAGGATGAGCCTCAAGTGTTTGATTACAGAGGAGTGAGAACTTACTCTCTAGGTTTAATGTAATAAGAGATAAAGGGCAGACAACATAGCCACTCACAGAAAACCATGTATTCATAAAAAATAAGCCAAGCTCAAAGTCTGGATTTCAGAATATTTTCATTAATAAATACTTTATTGCAATGAACAGCTTAATTGCTTAATCTCTGTGTAGTTATGGACATGTGTCATATATGCTGCCTGGGCTGTATACACTATCTACACTGCTGGCTGGACGGGCTGAGGCAGAAGCACGGGTCAAGGCTTTTGCCAGTCTTGCAAGGCGGGCTTGCATCAGGAATTCCTAGAGAATGAGGAGTTCTCCTTATAGGTTTCTTTCTGACTGAAAGGAGCATGGCGTGGGCAAAGCACTAGGCTGGGGGTTAGAAGACCTTGCCTCATGACTCTAAATAAGTGGTTTAACCTAATTGAGCCTCAGGGTCCTCCCTTAACAGAGATGGACACATCAAGGGGCTGTTTGGATCAAATGAGATCATGTGACTGTTTGTGGATAATGAAGTTCTGTGGAAAGAAGGTGGGAGGGTAGTATTGCATACTGTCTTGGCAAGACCTCACACTTGCTTCGCTGCAGCTCTTCACCCTCTTACGGACCTGCAGCTGAGCAGCTAAGCATGACTGGAAATGTCATTCAGCTACGATGATTGGTATTCTTTAAAATGACCACCAACTTCAAGCAAGAACTTCATGCCACTGGCATTGATGCTACATTCAGGACCATTCTTTCTCATTTCTAGAGAGTGATTTCATGTATTCTCCTCTCTCCTGAAACCTCCAGCACCTTCCAGCCTCACTCTCAGCCGATGGCTTTACTTCCCATTTCCCTGAGAAAATTCAAGCTACCAGGAGAGAACTTCTCAAAAGTGCCCACTGCCACATTTTCTGTCCACAGATATTGCTGCCTCCCCTGTTAGCATGGGTGACCATGCACACCCCTTGCTAAGGCCAGCTTCTTCACTTGCACACCAGGTTGCATCCAGCCTTGCCTGTTGAAGTATATGGCAGTGCAGTTCTCCTGCGTTTTTCCTGCTCTGTCAGCTTTTTCTTCTAGACTGGATCTTCCCAGTCAATACACACAAACATACTCTTGTTAATATCTCCCACTTAGGTAACCCTTTATTGATTCCTTTTCAGCCATTAGCTACTACCCCATTTCTCTTTTCCTGTGTGACTAAATGCTTCAAATTATTTTCCATATTCCCTGCTGCCTGTTCCTCCTCTCATATTCCTCTTGGAACTCATCATCATCAGGTTTTTGCTCCCTCCAGCCTACCAAATCTGCTGTCATCAGGATCACAACTGGTCTTCCTGCTGTTAAATCCAGTGGTCAGTTTCCATGCCTCACTGTACTTAATTCCACATCTAACATCCTCCCTCCTTAATGCACTTCTCATCTTCTCCTGGCTCCCAGGATACCACACTATCTTGGTGTTCCCCCCCGCCTCACTGTTATTTCCTCTCAGTCTCCTTTCCTGATTCTTCCTGGCCATTTGTTGTCTTGTTGGAGTGCCTGGAGGAGTCTTGAGACCTTCTCCTCCTATTTCCATCAGCAGTCACTCCCTCAATGATCTTACCGAGTCTGGAGTTTCAAATCTATCCAGAAGCCAACATCTCATGCATCTCCAGTTGAGGCCTCCCTTCCACACTGCAAGCTCTCACGTCCCTCTGCCCTTGGAGAGGCACGCCCTGTCCTACTTACCCTCCCAAGTGCTTACCTCTGCTCACTGGCTTAGGCATACGTGTTGGCCATGGGTTGCCATCTCTGTGCTCTCCACTAGAATGTGGGTTCCACAATGGAGGACTCTGTTTACTGTTGTATCCATAGCACTTAGAAGAGTGCCTGGCACATAGTAGGTACTTATTCAATATTTTGTTAAAGGAGTGAATGTGTTAGGTCTCCATATACAGTGGCGATTCTAATAATTCGCTGTCTCAGGCCCTGTCTGAACTCTCCCTACTAGTATTAGGGTACCCTAGCCTTTCAGAGATGGTCTTTGTCTTGGAACTCTTACTAAATCCATTTGATAAAATATGATTGTTTCTCTAGAACTCTGTCTAATTGATATCAGGCATTCAACTATGCAGTATTAAATGTATTCTTTATAATTGATTTGGGGAGGCTATTTGGGATAGTAGAAAGATCTTTGACTTTAGGGCCAGATACTTCTGAGTTTAAATTCTTGCTCTGCCGTTAAGTAGCTGCAGAGCCTTAGTTGAAACACAGCAGCCCTAGGCCTTGGTTTTCTCTTTTGTAAAGTGAAAGATTTGGTTCCTAGGGCTATTGGGAGAAATTACATGCTGAATATATGAAATGCATCTAGCATAATCTCTGGCATCGTTCTATAGTGGTAACTATTATGATTATGGTCCTTAGCTATATGGCTAATCTTTAGGATTACTTGCAATTTATAACTCTTTGAAATAAAATGTAATTATTCCTTTTAAATACTGGCAATTGGTCTTTGGTCCAGAACATAATTGTCTAATTTAACGTTGTTTCTGTGGTAAAAGTTAGATTTGATTTACATTTCAACTTACAGAGCCTTTTTCAGGAATTTATTCTGCTTCAAAGATCAAGGACTTCCTTTCAGTAGAACTTACTTAACAACAGTGCTTAGGAATGGAATGCTGTGGAAGGATTGTCTTCTAATTAATGAGAAAGCTTATTTTGTGGGGGAGGTTCTAAAAGCCTTTATATGTACACTGAGAATAATTCCAAAGTTATACGGTAAACACTCCATGAATACTTGGTTACTTGGTTTTGCTCCAGAGATACTTACCTGAACTCCTCTATTGATTGCCCTGAGGTATAGTTATGGAAAGTAGAGGTGATGCTACTAAACACAAATTCAACATAGGCTTACAAATATCTTAGAGGAGCTTTTCTGGCTTTGAACTGTAAACGTCAACGTAGCTATATTCGTGATAATTATATCTTGATTGTACCTTCTTAGGGAAAGGATTGTCAGTGGTCATAGCTCAAAGGAAATTGAACAAAGAAGTTAAGATAGCACATGCAAACATACACATCCATGTGCATCCAAACATACGGACTCTCGCACACTGTTTAATGCATGAGCAAAATATTAAGTGCAAGGTACAGTCTAACACATATCACTCTGCAGTATGTGGTAAGTGCCAAATGAACAGGATAAATTTAAGTATCGTAATTTCAAAGAACGAGTCGTTAGCAGAGCCTAAAAATGGTCAAGGAAGGCTTCCTGGAAAAAGTGAGCTTAGAGCTGGGCATTGACAGATGAGTCACACTGTGCCTCGTGATGCAGTGTGCAGGACTGGTCCAGCCAGGGTCAAGTGGATGGCTCTCAGGCCAGTCCACAGCCTCCTCTGGGGCAACTGGGGCAAATCTGCTGGCTGCCTCACTCCTTCCTGCGAATGCAGCCCATTATTCCTAAATGACATCCGTGTCTGCCACTGGTGATTTTGGGTGCTTCGTGGGCTTTGGGTCAGGGCAGGGGGTTCTTAAGCGGGGAGGGCAGGAAAGGGAGTTTAGGATCAAGTTTGTTGTGGGGAAGTATCTGAATGATTCATTTCCTGTGCGTGTCTGAATCTTTCTTTGGAGATGAGTTGATGAGGGCAAGCTTTGGCTGTGGATTTCTCTCTGGTGATGTGATTTGATTTGATGGATAATTATGGAAGAGAAGGAAAAGGAGATTCAGGATTTAGACACAGAAAAACCTGACACCATTCACAAACACTTTCCTCCACCCACAGAAACCCAAACACTTAGGTTGTGCCTTGTGGCAGGGGCAGTAGGGTGGCTGGAGAGAGTTGTCACATGCACCCACTTGCCCAGCTCCGTGGATTGTTTACTTGGCAGCCATAGCTGTCGATAGTTGGTTGTACGAATGGGGTGTGTTTGGCCAGGATCCCACAGTCTCACTTAGGCCTTTCATAATAGTCATGAGGGGTTCTCTGTAGTCAGGGAGGCTGGGATAGAGGTGGGGGAGCTGGAAAAGGATGGACCACCTCTGTCCTGTCCACAGGATGATAGCCACACTTCTCCATAGGAACCAAACCTACAGGTATGTCAGTTAACCGTGAACCCTAAACAGGAAAATAATATCATCTTTTTTAGACCTCCCCCATTTGTGTCTCTGCATAAGATAGTGAGTTTTATTGCAAAGGCCTAATTACAGAAAAGGGTGACCTGTGTGGCAATGATTGTGACTGTCCCAAGCTGTTCTGCTTTGGTAGGACAGTCCAAACCAGACCCAGGGCCAGGCTTGCTTGACAAATCCTCTCTAAAGGAACAGGTGGTAGGAAACTTCTGACCCTCAACGATTGGACTCATAACATTCTCTGGAAGTGCCTCAGACATTACCCTGGTTTTACAAATGAGAAAACTACCACTCAGTCCGTGGACTGATTTGTTTGAGGTTACCAAACTCTTCTTGTCTGTCTCTTTCTCTCTTTACATGCTAATTTGTTGTTGACTGCCAGATTTTTACATCTCTTCCCCTGACCTGTTGCTCTTCTAGACTTGTATGTTTCAAAAGCATCTCAAGCTTGCCACGTGCAGGATGGAACCCAGGTCTTTCTCCAAGCCTGGCCACTCCCAGCCCTTCCAGTCCCAGTGGATGGTGTCAAGTCCACCTAGGTGTTGACCCCACAAGTTGAGCCTGAGAATGTCTTAGATTTCTTTTTATCCCCCTACCATCGGAATCATCAACTTTTTTGGCCCTCTCTGCCTCTGGTTTATTTATTTATTTATGTTTTTGAGATTGGGTCTCACTCTGTCACCCAGGCTGGAATGTAGTGGCACGATCTTGGCTCACTGCAGTCTCGACCTCCCAGGCTCAAGCGATTCTCCTACCTCAGCCTCCTGAATAGCTGGGACTACAGGCATGTGCCACCATGCCCAGTTAATTTTCGTATTTTTTATAGAGACAGGGCCTCACCGTGTTGCCCAGGCTAGTCTCGAACTCATAAGCTCAAGTGATCCACCTGCGTTGGCCTCTCAAAGTGCTGGGATTACAGACGTGAGCCACGGTGCCCAGCCTTCTGGATTTATTGTGAAACTCTCCACTTAACTTCTCTTTGTCTCTGCTTCCACCTCCCTGATCTAAACCACCACCATCCTTTGTGCCTCCAGTCTCTTCTCCACACAGTTTCCAGAGTGGCCTTTTAAAAACAAAGCCGAGCATGTTCCCCATCTAAACGCCCCTTCATAGACCATCTTTATATGAACACGACTTGGGCTTTGTGCTGGCGTCCACAGGCTGGGTGTCGTCCCTGCCTCTCTCCTGCATCCCTGTCCATCCTCTCTCTTGCCCATGGCACATTGGCCATATCAGCATCTTTTCAGTGTCCTTTGAATGATAAATATTTGTTGCCACAGAGCTTTCAAACATAGTTTTCCACCTGAAAACTCGTTTTTATCCATTAGTTTGTAGCTTAGATGTTGCCTCCGTTAGGCCTTCATGGATTCCTCCATCTAAAAGGTCCTCCCATATTTTTCTCTATCATTATGGCCAACTTGTTTTCTTGACAGCATCATTTATGATTATTTATTAATTGGTCTGGTTATTCTCTGTGCTGACTGCTGGCAGGAAAGGGCCGACGTTTGTTTTGCACCCCTGTAGGAGCGTCCCTTTATTCCCAGCTGGCCTCCTATTACTGTGCCCTCCCCGCACTCCTCCACACTTGTCTCCTTGCTGTTCCTCAGCTGTGCCAGGCTTGCTCTGCCCCAGGGCCTTTGCCCTTGCTCGGCCTTCTGTTAGGAACTTTTTTAAATACTGATATCTCCGTGGCTGACTCTCATTTTCTTTAGATCTTTACTCAGAGTCACCTTTTCAGTGATGCTAGCTCTGGCCCTGGTGTCTAAAACTGCACCTGCCCCTGACACTGCGTACTGAACTTCTTGGCTTTATTTTTCTCCTTTGTACTTCTCCCTGTCCACCATACGGCACATTTTACTTATGCCATTTATTGTCTGTCTCCCCAACTAGAATGACATCTCCAGGAGGGCAAGAAGTTTCTTCTGTTCTTTCACTGTTGTATGTCCAGTATCTTGAATAGCTCTGGGCACACAGGCCCTCTGTACATGGTTGAATGAATGAATGATTGCATGAACAAAGTGTGTCCACTGACTGGCACATAGTGGGCTCTCCTTATCCTTTTTATTGTGGTGAGATATAATGTATCATTTTAGCAATTTTTACGAGCACAGTTCAGTGACATTACATTTGTATTGTTGTGTAACCATCACCACCATCTGCTCCCTACACTTCTCTGAAATGAAAGAGTTGAGGAATAAGCAAGTAATTGAGTGAGGGACTCTTGGCAAAGCAGGTGTACAGTATCGGTCTCAGTATTGACTTGGAGGCCCAGGGGGTCCTTTCCATTGCACTGCTCTGGAGCAGGAAGGGTGAGAAGAGGAGTCTGAGCCCCATCTCAGGGTGCTTGATGTGCACAGCAAGGATCCTCAGTGTTTCCACACATTTCAGGTGGCCTCTGTTCTAAATGATGAAGGACAGCACCTTCTGCCGTGCACACACCTGCTTACACAGGCACCATGTGCACATGTCCCTTCCTCTGCACTGGAGGAAGTGCCTTTGCAATATTTCCAGCTCATGGGATGGTGTTAAAGGGATGTGCTCATTCTCCTTTGAACCCCTCTTACCGGATCTCCATCACGAGGGTACTCTCTCTGTCTCCCTTGGTGTTCTCGTCAGCACCTCATCAGGTGTGTATTCCATTGATGGCAGGGAAGTGTTTGTTTTTAATTCTAATGTAAATCAGATTACATAGAACATAAACTGTTAAGTGTGGGTCAAAACCATTGACTATGAAATTCTCCCAGATGGATGAAAGGCGGGGGTTTGTTTCCAGCCCTTAACGGCTTCTTCTCACAAGCTGGTTAAATTCTACGAGAAGTCCATCCTTGTGAACACTTCGCCATCACAGGCCCTTCCCTTGGGGAGCTGTGGCATCTCCCCCACCCCCAGCACACTCACACCCCCGAGCAGACAGGAACCTTCTCATGCTCACCATCACTCACGTGTGTGCTGCCCCACACGTGTTCTCACTCATATGCACTAATCACACACGCACACCCAACCCGCAGGTTTGCTTTTGACACTCCAGGAATTACATGGGAGCAGCCAGAGAGCCCAAAGTAAACCCTGAGATGACTTTAAGCCCCGTGAAGCCCACAGGCTAAGACCCTGCTCAGACCCACACGACAGGCTCCTGCTCATCACATGAGTTTCCCTGGATTCCTCGATGACATTGCAGTGGTGTCTTCTCAACAGAACTCCATTGAGGTCTTGAGACAGGGGCACAGGCCAGGCACATCTACGTGTTCGGGATCATCTTCTTTGTTGAATGCCACACGTTATGTGTGCCTCCAGGATGTGTCTGGCACACGGTTGGCCTAGGGTGTTTGGAGAGGACTGAGTATAGGCCAGACCCTAGAGGAACTTATAGGACAGTGCTGGCAGCAGAGGTGCCCATACCTGCGTCCTGCATGATGTCGTGAGGGTAATACCCAATCTGTACACAGGAAGCTGCGGGAGCTGGGAGGAAAAGAGAACCTTGCTCTGTAGGGTGCGAATGCAGGTCAAGGTCAGGGGAGAGTTCAGAGGCACTTGCCAACCTGAAGGTGTGGAGGTGCTGCTGTGCATGGGCAGGAAGGGGAGTGGTGGGGCAGAAAAGTCAGGGTGTGGGGTGGGGGCGTGGTTCCGGGCAGCTTCCGGTTTTGTCTTGTCAGCAATAGATAGGAACTGGATTGAATCTGGATTATGCTCACTTCTGCTGTTAGCTCTGATCATTTGTTGTTTGACTTCCTGCTTTCCTACAAGAGATACGAGTACATGGCAGGGGATTTCTGAATTCCCACACCACAGGTGTGGCCTGTGGTACACAGCATTGCAAGGTCCAGGGTCAGTCGTCCTTTTGCTGGTAAGGAAGGCTAAACTAACAGCCCAGTAGACAAATAGCAGTGTCCCTTCATGCCATCGTTACTTTGTGAGAGTAAAGACACACACCGATTGGTTTAATGTATTCGGGTGGATTTTCTGCTAGTCATGTCCATTTAAAAAATCACCAGTCAGTTCTCTCTATCGGAAAAGGTGCTAGACACCTGTAGCTGAGCATGTGATGAGACCTGGTGTTTTGTTAATTGCAGTATTTGATGATACTGACAAAAGTCACTAAGAGAATCCTCAAAACATCTTGTTAGAAATGGGAAGAATATTCCTTAACTGGCAGATTTTTTTTTTTTTTTTCTGTTCTTAAAATTAAGCTTATAAATGGCTGGACAAATTAGTTATTTTTTCCAAAGCTGTCAGGCTTTCATTGGGAGGAGATTTTTGTGTCTGATGGGAATGTTCCCTCTCTTTTGACGCTCGAGGAAGCTACAAGACGCTGGTGGTGTTGGTGGCAGGTTTGCCTTCTCGGCTCTCCTGGATGTCTTGGCCTCGGATAAGACACTTGACCCACAGCGGGAGCATGCTGCTGCTTTTCAGCGGGAAACATGACCGTCTATTTCCATCACAGTGGCCCATGGCGAAGTTGAAAGACGCCTCTGACATTTGTTATATTACAAAAATGCCAAGAGTCTCCTAAAGTTTGACTCATAGGTCAGTTTGCTTTCTTAAAACAAAATGGCAACCAATGAAAATTTTCTCGTGAGTGTTATCCTCCGAAACTTTAAGTGGATTTAAGTAAAGTTCAGTCCATGGATGAGAGGATTCTCAGTGAAATCTTCAGAGTGCAGAATTACTAAAGGCCATTGAGCAGAGTCATTGCTTTCTGTAATGTTTTCCCGTAAGAACACGAGAATCTCTACCCTCCATCAGACAAATGGTTTTTCCAGTCCAGCATTGTGCCACTGAGAATGGAATTAAGGGAGCTGCTGTGGGAAGACCCCATAACCTTCCAGCCATCACCTCAAAAACGTAGGAGTGTGCTTTAAATATGTGTAACTCCCCTTAATAAGCTATTATGGAGCCATTATTCATACGATTCTTGAATTTGTCTAAACTGCATTTGCAGCAGTTTTTATTTTGGGCTGTTACCATCTGGTAGAACGTGGCGGGCAGTCTGAACAGCAGCCAGTCAGGATTTACCCCATATCACCACCAAAGGATCTCAGTTCCTTTTTCCATTCAATTTCCATGCTGATTCATTTGATTCACTAAGTAGAATTGATAAATGCCTACATTGTTCACCTATGTGTTGATTTTTGGCTCTTTGTAAGGACATTGCTTTAAATCATGTCACCAGTCAGTTCTTATTCTTCCTCTTAGTATGTAAGACGTGCAGCTTCTTCATATTGGTTCCAGAGGCACAATTCACGGTATTTTCTTTCATTTTCTGTAGGGGCAGCCGGAGCTATAGAGCCTCTGGTTGGTAACACCCATCGTAGAACAGTGAGGCGTGGGCCTCAGGGAGGCTGAGGTTATCGCTGGCCCCATTGTTTATTGGCCATGTGGTCTGGAGTGCTTTGCTGCATCTCCCTGGGCTCGGCTTCCTCATCTGCGAGGTGGAGATAATAGGTGGCTTCTCATTGAATTGGACTCACTCAGACTCCCTCAGTTGCAAGTGACGGCCCGGTTTCAGTGGACTTCTGTGAAAGGTGCAGCCGACCTCAGGTGGTGCTCGATTCCAGGGGTGCCGGGGAGGAGCTGTCTCTTCATCTCTCAGCAGGGGTTGTCTCTGTTTGGCTTTCTCCTGGGATGTGGTGGCGAAATAGCCACTGGCAGCCCTGGATTTATATCTTACCAGTGTGGCAACCCAGCCAAAAGAGACAGCATTTTTCTAATAGAAAAATTAGAGGAATCCCATGGAGGTATCTGAGTGCTTGGCATGAGGCACAGTCTGTTCTTTTCTGTGGTGGCCAAGGGAGGAGCGTTTTCTGGCCCTGCAGTGGCCAGAAGATGGAGTCTCTTTTACCCAAACCACATGGGGAAAGGATTCCCCACAGAGATGGAGGTTCTCACCAGGGGAAGCGGAGGGAGGCATTTACAACAGTGTGAGATTACAACAGTGGCCGCCCTGGAGATGTGAGGGCTGTGAGGCGATACAGGCAGAGCTCTTCGGGTAGAATTCTGTCATGCAGAATTCCCAGTAGATGGAATCCAGCCTCTTTTTTCCTTCCCTTTAATACTTAAGGAATGCAGCTTCTTTAGATTGGTTCCAAAGGCACTTCTTTCAAACATTAAGTTGATTCTACCTTTAATACTTTTATAAACTTTTAATTCTACGTCCTCTCAACCTGGATGTGTTTTGGAAAGATTTATTTTAAGAGGGGGGTTGGTATGGCAGGGGAAAATTTCACTTAATCTGCTTTTTGTCATTCAGTCAGAAATTACGTATGGAGCCTCTGCTGCATACAGAACACCCCAAAGTCTGTGGGGGATGGAAAGGAACCACGAGAAGCCCCTTTCCTGGGGTGTCTGCGGTCCAGTTGGAATGTGTGGTGGGTCAAGTGTGTAGATTCTGTGATATAAGGTGGAATATGGGCAAGTGCTGTTCGGGAGGTGGGAAACTGGAGGGAGCCCAGAGTGGAGCAGGGCCCCATCCAGCTGGGGCAATACAGGAGGACTGGATGGAGGGGGTGGTATCTGAGCCAGGCCTGAAGGAGAGGTGGTTTCATAGCCATAGCTGTTGGGGGCAGAGTGGAGTGGAAGGAGGAGTGGCCCAGCAGAGGTGAGGGAGAGGGAGCTGACAGGTTCATTCTTGATGCTCACTTTATGCCAGGCTCTGGGCATTTAGACAAGTAACAGTTCATTGCTGTATCCAAGGAAGAACCCCACCCAGCTGGAAGTCTTTAAGGGGCTGAGTGAGGGCATGGAGGAGGCAGCCTTTAACTTTCCTGCAAGGCACAGAGATGGGATGGTGAGGATGGATCTGTGAGATGATGATGATTCCTGGGTTTCTGGAGGCTGAGGTCTACAAGGAGGGTGATGCAATGGAGCCAGGTGGTAGAAGACCTTGAATGCCAGAGTAAAGAGTTGGGCGGAGATTGTTGAGGTGCTAGTTTTTCAGGGAAGGCCTCATGGGTGTGTGTCCTGTGCACTTGCCCAGGGCCCCATGCTCAGCTTAATGCTATGCTATTGTCCTCTTGAAATTCTTAATACTTTTAAAACAAGGGGCCCTGCATTTTCATTTTGCACTGGCCCTGCAAATCAAAACATGCCTGGGGGATGATGTACTTTAGAACAGAGCTGTGCTATGTACACCATGGAATACTATGCAGCCATAAAAAAGGATGAGTTTGTGTCCTTTGTAAGGACATGGATGCAGCTGGAAACCATCATTCTCAGCAAACTATCGCAAGAACAGAAAACCAAACACCACATGTTCTCACTCATAGGTGGGAATTGAACAATGAGATCACTTGGACATGGGAAGGGGAACATCACACACCGGGCCTATTGTGGGGAGGGGGGAGGGAGGAGGGATGGCATTGGGAGTTATACCTGATGTAAATGACAAGTTGAGGGGTGCTGACGAGTTGACGGGTGCAGCACACCAACATGGCACATGTATACATACATAACAAACCTGCACGTCGTGCACATGTACCCTAGAACTTAAAGTATAATAATAATTAAAAACAAAACAAAACAAAACAAAAACAGAGCTGTGCTTTAGAGAAGAGGCCAGGCCATAGTTGGGAAGCTGTTTGTATCCTTTTGAGGAACGGGGAGTAAAGGGCCCAGACAGGGATGGGTATGCTGGGGATGGAGGGGATTCCTCTGACCAGGCCTGAGCAGCAGGCGGAGGAGAAGCCGGAGTTAGCCATCAGCTCTCGACTGGAGAACACGCTTGGAGCTGTCCTCTAAGTCAGGCCTGCAGGTGACTTCCAGGGATAACGTTGGTGTTCCAAACGGCAATTGAGAAGACTGTCTTAATATTTTTACTCTCAACAGTAAGCTAAAGCTGACATTGGCAGGCTCATTCAACGAATGTGAAATAACCAGAAAAGACATTCCAAGGCGTTCTGGAATCAAACAGATGGACGGAGCAAACATGTTAAAAACAGTAAATCACAACTTGAACTTCAGCTAATCATAATCACATTTCTCTTTCCTTATTTAATTTTGAAACATCTTCCTAAGTAGTTTTTTATTTTGGTTGCTTTCACTTAAGAGACCTTGTTATTATAGGGCACCCCAGTTAAAGATATATGACATCTGAACCAAAAAACCTTATCATTTAGGAAATGATATCCTTTCTGAGGTTTGATAAGTGGCTATTTTGTCTTTTACAGAGATTTGTAGGGAATTTACTGAGGGAATTGTTGAGAAACTAGTGAACAATTCTTGTTCACATGGAAAGGAACAAAACTGTATTTACCCAGTGATTTTCAAGAACATGCTTCCAGTAAATCAAGGTTGCTCTGGACTGAATGTAGGGTCTCAACCAGCTGCAGACCAGTTGCATGTTAGCAAGCAGGGCTTTGAGTGGTGCAGTGGGCAGAGTGTGTGGCTCTGACCTATCAGGCGCGATCCCCTCCTACTGTGCGCTGTTTCCTGTCTGCCACCGACACAGGCAAAGCACTTTTGCTGAAAGGACAGAAAGACTCCAGGTGAAGGCAGTACCGTGCAGGCCCCAGATGCTGTGCTGGGTGTCTTGGAACTGAGGAAGCCGCCGATGGCCAGGGGGGCCAGGGCAGGGCTTGTGAAAAGATTCAAGGCTTCATTCCAGTCACATGGACAGACTGGTACTGCTTTTCACATTTTTATCAAAAAGGGCTGCAGGCAGATACAAAGACTCCGCAGTCCTTTTCCTGTCCTCATGGCATTGTCCTACAACTGGCCACCTAAAATCACCTTCTCTGCTCCTGCATCCTTTTAGGAAGGGGTAACTGGGTACCATTCAGATGTGCCACGCTCAAAAAATGAGGGTGCTTTCTTTTGAGGGAGTTGTGGAGGAATACATGATGTCCTATATGGGAGGCCCATAAGGTTTGTGAGGTAAAAAAAGAATCAAGAGTTTGTCTTGCTCTGCTCATTCACCTGTAGTGATGGAGAGATTTGATTTCATCTGGACACTCTTGTTTCACTGACAGTGAGTACTGCTCAACCAGTGCTCGGTGCTAGGTAGTTAGGTGTGTCTTTCACAATGTTTAGCACAGCGAATAGAGAAAGTGCCTGGCAGATGCTTGGCCATCTCCTTTGCCTCTCCCATGGTACCAAGCATCTTGCCTTGTGCACAGTAGGTACTTGTTTGTGGGGCAAATGAATACATTTGCAGTTGAAGTAATCCTGTCTATCGGCCTGAAGTAAGAGACATTCACCATGTGTAGAGTGGGAATTGTGACTTCCTCTAGATGCAGGGACAGTTTTGTGGTAAAGCATCCTTATAACCTCACTTGGCCCTTTTTGGCACAAGACCTGTGAAGGCAGAGACCATGCCCTATTTTGCTCAGCATTTATTTCCCAGTGCAAATGCTCAGTATTTGTTGAATGAAGAAACAAATGGGATACACCTGTCTTTCTTAAATTGCAGACGTTCATTTCTTAAAGTAGTCATGTAGGTCTTCATCAAAGTTTCTTCAGTTCTCAAAATCTTCTCATGTATATCTGTGCATACATACACTCACTCAACACAGCAGTTGGCATACAATGGCCATTTGGTATTTGTTTTGCAAATGAAGTTAGTAAGTGGCAGTAGGTAAAGAAAAGGGCACTGACTGGGAGGTGGAAGATCTGGACCCAAGTCCAGGTTTGGTCACCTAAGCAATCTGGAGACCTTGTTAAGGGGCTAGGTATCCTGTCTCAGCCAGTCAGAATCTTGCTGTCTAAATGGGGCTAATTGCTGCTCTCATATCTTGAGGGTGGTTTATCCAGCTCACAAGAAAGAATTGATGCTCACTGCTTGTCAAAGTGAAGCCTTGTACATGTGTGAGGACTTTGTTCTTGTCACCGAAACATGCTCGGATCCCTGTGTTATGTTGGATGTGTGGCTAATGTGTATGCACCTCCTCCCTAGTCCACCCTGATAGCTGAGGGTGTCATTTTACCTAAATAAAGAAATACATTGTTAATGTACAAAATTTAGAATTCACAGAAAATTGTAAGTAACAATTACCTATAGACCGTAGCCCAGAGATAACCACCTTCTAATCTTGTGGGATGTTTCTTTTTGTACCTCTCCTAGGCAGGTACATTCACATCACACACACACAAAGACATGATGTTACTTCAGTCACCTAATCACTATTTTTGTATCAAATTTACCCAAGTAGATAACCCATTCCAGGAAAAGAAAGAGCCTTAACTTTTTTTTTCTGTAACTTTCTCACCACCACTTCTCAGGGCCTAGTCCGCTGTGAGACCAAGCAGATATTTGTTAAATATTTAATGGCTTTCTAGAACATCAGGGCTCACAAGATTCTGAGTTATAATCTAATGTTCTCAGCTGAAGTACAGGAGAACGAGGCCCGTGGAGAGAAGCAGGCCCGGGGCCCTAGGGCTAGATGTACCTGAGCTAGAACTCAGAACTGTGCTGTTGTCTTGCCCAAGTCTACTCTCTACTAATAAGAGGCACATGCAAGAAGGCCCCTCTGGTTGATGCTTCTAGCACAGAAACTGATTCTTGCTTAATTTTGACCATATCTCTAGGTTTGTGGTTACTGCTCAGAATCAGGATAGCCTCTGGGTATCTCAAAGCTGCTGTCTCCAGTGGAGCCTTCGGACTGATCTCACAAAGTTATGCTAATTTCTACATCAGCCTACATCTGGGGTCCTTCTCTGGTTATCATTGTTTGTACCGTATGCACAGATCCCACGCCCTTAATCACCCAGCCTTGGTGGGAGTATATTCTCCTGTGTTTTTGTTGCAATATCTCAACCCCGTATTGCCCTGCCTTGCCTTTCGAGCATGGTGGAAAGAAGTCCTCCTTTGTATGGTTGGTTCTTCCCTTATGCCCTCACCCTCCCTTTCTGTGGTGTCTTACTGAGCCAGTCGTTCATTCCCCAGCAAATATTTCGTGTTTACAGTCCTCAACTAGCTATACTGTGGAAGAGTCAGCAGATGTGCAAGCCCAGCCTTTCAGGATCTGAATCGAGAGAGAGAGGGGACATTATATAGAGAAATTATAGCTCAGTTGATAAAGTGGCCAAGGAGCCAGGAGAGGGGCCGAGCACAGGCTGTGGATCGTGGGTGGCGGGAGGCCTTTGTCATGGTTATTGGAGGTGTAGGGAGCTGGGCAGGCAGGGATTTGAAAAGGGGGGCATTAGAGCTTAACTTGGAAAGGAGGATTGGAATGTGAATATTTGGAGATTGTGGGAGAAAGCATTCCCGGCAGAGGAACAAGTAGTAGATGAAAAGGGTCACAGGTGGATCCCTAGGTGGGGGTAACCAAGGACTCTCAGGATCTGGGGGCTCAATAGCATCAAGTTGAGTGCTGCCCCTCTGCAGGCCATGACCTGGGAAAACATCACCTCCCAGCCCCTCCACTGCCTTTCCTGGTCCAATGCTATTGGTGCCAATAGCCTGGAAAGTTAATACAGTCAGTTTTCCTTTGGGACAGGGGACTTGGTGAGGGGGTCTGTGGACTCCTGAGAGCCTTCCAGTGGATTCCAGGTGATTTGGGAACTTCCTAATATTGCACAGATGATTTTGTGTGCATGTGAATCTTTCTCCCACAACTTTCAGAGATCTCTGTTACCCCTGAAAGTGTAAGAGGAAGAGGGTCGGCGTGTGGATTAATTTTAAAACCGTATTTTAAAAACTCTGAAATCATGTGAAGTTTGTAGGGGAAAGTTCCGTTCAGTTTGAAAGCCTTTACCATTCTCAGGCACAGCTCACTGATCTCCTTAGTCTGTGCACCCCTGATGGGCAAGATTATGTCTCATCCTTGCCCAGAACTTGACCTCAGAATCTTATTTGTGATGTTTGTTCAGGGAATAAAATAGCTTTGATGTGGATATAAATTTGCATGTGTGCTGACTTCCAATAGAGTGGATTTTTTTTTTTTTTTATTGCTACCTCTAGGATCCTAAGGCTGACTTTGTGTGGAAGAGACATTTCCAATGTCAGTCTTCCTGCCTGGTCCCTACCTGACCCTCGTTATTTAGCACAGGGACAAGCCTTGGCATGTCCTGCCAGCAAGCTGAGGGCTGGGGCTGTCTGGCCCGTACCTGCCAAATGTAGTCTGAGCTATCTTCTCTCTAAAGGACTCTTCAGCCCCATGACCCCCAAGTATAGAGCCAGACCCAAATGTGCCTCTTCACATGTTCCAAGGTGGGCATGCTTGGGAACCTCATCCAGCCCCTCCTTGACCTGAGGGGTCTGCAACAGCAGCCCATGCTCATCTTAGGCAGTATAAGGACTCCTGTGGCTGCAGAACCACCAGGTGGGACTCCCCTCAGGGGCTGCTTCTTGGTGAGTCTGCACTCTGTTTATAATCAAAAGGTCTGCCAGGTGGACATGAGGTGCCCAGCAGAGGGTAGGAACACTGGCAGTTGCCTTGGCATTTTGTTAAGTGGGTATACTAGTTGCTGGCCCATCAGAGAGCTGTAAGGTGCTGGAATGACAGAGCCATTTGTTTTCCCATGTGACATAGTCTGTTTTATAAAGTGGTGAGTGAGATCAAGGGAGAAGAGTGGGCCCCTTCATAGTTTTTCAAAGTCCTTTTTTCCTGTTTTAGGAAAAGTTCAGAGAGGACATTGACTTTCCATAGTCACGGGCATCAGCCTGTCTTGGAGAGACAGCAGCTGTGGCATGTAGGATTTTAAGGTGATGAGCCAAGTCAGGCAAGTCCTGATACAGGTGGGGTCTGGACATCCTGGGTGATCATTCTCATCCACCACTCCTCTATTTGGGCCGTTCTTACTCTTTCAGTAGCTCATGGATTGTCTATCTATCTGGGCCATTCCCATTCATTCAGTAGCTCATGGGTTGTCTAATATGTGCTGAGGAGAGAGGGAATAGATGCACATGGATCCTACCCTCAGCAAGCTTTCTGAACAGGAGGCAAAGGACACAAACAACTGTAATTAGCACAAGGTAGTGTGAAGTATGGTAAGAAACTTGGAGATGTGTGCTGACTTGGGGCTGGGGTCAGAGGTGGTTGGATTGATGTTCCTGATTCCTCCCTTCTGGGATGCTCGTGTTTTATTTATTTTATCTAAAACCTGCAGAACCTTTACCACTTGTTTCCACCTTTAACATCTTATTGCATTTATAGCCTCTGTGTTCATCCGTCTGTCCATCCATCCCTCCCTCCGTTCATCATCCTAAGACAGGATGTAGAAGGAAGACCGACCCAGTGCCCGCTCTCAGGGAGCTCACCTTTGATTGCTTCCTTATGGTTCCATTTATGTTGGGGGTTTTGTTCCCCACCTTAACTGTAAGTTCCTTGAAGGTCAAAGACTCTGTCTTCTTCAGTGTTCTTGGAAGTTGAAAAATCTGTTTGGTCAGTGGATTGCTGCAGCTGTCGTCTTGGGTGTATGTACTTAACAAAAGACTTGAGACTGTGTGTCTGCAGGGCACACCTGCCTTGCTGTTTGCTGTGCTGCACAGATGACTCTATTAGAGGCTTTTGGTTTGGAAATCCAGAGTGGTAGGAGGGTGGGAAGGGAGGTGGGGAAAAAATACAATGTCTCACTAGGCCAAGTTCCCAAAAGTATATCTGCACTTGAGGCTTTCCTGAAGAATGAAAAGCTTAATTAATGCATTTTCTTTGTGCTTCTGGTTCTTTTTCTCTCTCTCTTTTTTTTTTTTTAAGGACAAGGATGTGTCAATTTGAGTTGCCTAATTTTTAATGTGGGTCAGAGCTGCCACTTTCACACGCATTTGTCTCATCACACCTAGGCTTCTGTTGAAATGCTTGCTTCACAAATGAAGTTTAATTAATAGAAACAGGGAAGTGAACACAGGGGATGAATCTGGGGAGCCACGACTTGGTGCCTGCCCAGAGAGGTCTCTGGGTCAGATCCCTCCCGAGCCTGTTGTCAAGAGGCAGATTCTTACTTAGGGAGCCAGGACGCTGGGAGTCAGGCTGGGGCGTTCAACAACAATGCGTAGCATAGATTTGCCTCTTAGCAGATGTGGCTGGCCTATTTACAGTCAGAAGAATTGTCATTGTTTTAGAAAACTTTTTTGACCAAAAAATAAAATAACTACCAACAAAAAACCCAGACTCTTGGGTTGAGGCCAGGTTTGAATCTTAAAGCAGGTTGACCTATTTTCATGACAGCATTATCAGAACTTTGTGATTCTACCTCCCTAACATGCTTTTCCTGGTGTCACATGAATTGAGCACCTGATTCAAGCAGGAGAGAGAGAGTGAAGACCTTGTCCTTGTCTGGGGCAGCCCTGTTTCCCACTGTGCTGGGGTCTGAACCTCTTTGAGTAATGCCTCCCAGAGCTCACTTGCTAATGGCTATGCTCTGCCTGGGGAGGGTCTCTTGGGAGGGGCTGGTCCACACAGACAGGGCTGTACCTTTCACAAAGGGCTTTCACATCCCCTGTTTGACCTTGACAACTTCCCAGTAAGGGAGGCAGTGCCTGCAGTGCTATCCTTGGTCCACGGGGGAGGAAACTGAAGCTCACACAGGCAGGCAGGGGGAAGGCCTGGGAGAGAACTTTCAACACTGGCATACCACGGGGATTTGTCAGAGCACCTGCCTGGAGTCCCTGCCTCCCGGAACGTCGACTTCTTTCCAGATCTTTTGTTCTCTTATTTGATTTAAGTAGATCCAAATATGGTTCAAGAGCAAAGCAAGCCCCAAACTATGCATAGGATGTGTGGGTAATGGGCCAGAAAGCTCACTCCTCTGGAAAATGTTGGAATGTGACCTCTCCTGAGCATCCCAGTGACATGGCCGGACGCCCTGTTGAGATGAGGGAAAGGGCTGGGGGACAACCCCATGGCAAGGGCACTAGCCGAAGGAATTCATGCAGAGGAGAGGAGAGGGCTTTTCCACGGACGTTTCCTTGCCTCTAGTCTGTGTGTGTGTGTGTGTGTGTGTGTGTGTGTGTGTGTGTATGCGCGCACGTTCCGCCTTGGAAGATGACAGCTCCTGGTCTCAAGGGGCCACGCCCTGTTTCTCAGCAGCCTCCTCATCTACTCTCTTGGTTTTCCTCATTCTCTCCGAGGTAACAAGTCCTCACCTATTTTTTTTTTTATGGCACCCTACAGTGTCTCCAGTGATAAGAGCAGGTATCATAAAAAATATCAAAGCCAAATTAATCTACTTTGGTTTTTTAAAGTCACCGTGGTCCACAAAAAGTATTTACAGGGGCTGGAGATAATCTGCTAGTATTCTAAAACTAACAGTAGTGATGATTCTTTACATTTTTATAGAGTGCTTCAAACATTTTAGACTATTTTTACTTCTGTTTTCTTGTTATTCCTAGTACCCCTCCAGATTAGACAAGATGATGTCAAATATTTCCATCTTACAGATGAGCAAGTTCGGACTTAGAGAAGATAAGGTGCTAGCCCTGGAAAACAACTGCACTGAACCTAGGTGCTTATTTCCGAACAAGACAGGCATCGTGTTTAACTTCATGAAGGGGGTAATCAAATAAAAAGACATCAAATGCAAGGACAAATAAGAGACCCCGGGGGGTAATGTGGGAGACACCTCACCTGGTCTGAGGGTAAAGGCAGTGTGTAGGTGAGACATGGATGCTGAGTTAGCCTTTGCTGGGTGAAGAGAGTCAGGAAGATTGTCCAGGGCGTGATGTGTTCATGGGACTGTGGGGACCCATCTCAGCGGGCCCTGCAAGCCAGGATGAGTGCTTCGGTTTGGTTCTAAAGCTGTGAGAAGCCACTGAAGGGTTCTAAGCAGAGGACTGATGTGGGTTTTAGAAGGACTGCTGTGACTATCAGGCAGAAACACGTGGGGAGGGACAAGAACAAAACCGGAGAGCCAGGGCAGGCAGCTGCTGGAGTTATTCAGGGAAATGTTCGTACTGTAGACTCTGGGGTGACTGAAGTGGGAAGATTCAAGAACTATTGGGGTGTGGAATGGAGAGCAGCTAGGGATTATTTGGTTGTGGTAGAGGAAAACAAGTAATAGAGACTCAGGATTTTGGCCTGGATGTGATAGGACCATTTTCTGAGTTAGGTAACCTTTTACATTACAGGGTCTTCTCTGGGACCCGCGTGGGCCTGTTTTGGGTAGGAGGGCAGGAGCATGGACTCAGTTTGGGACATGCTGAGTTTGAAATGCCTTTAAAGTATCTTATGTGGAGACTTCGGGCAGGAATGGGGACAGGTGGTTCTGGAGCTCCAAAGAGAGAAGTAGGCTGGAGGTGCAAGTTCCAGATTCATTGCCACAAAGTGAGCAATTGGAATAGTGGACAGGAATTAGATCACCAAATTCTGTGATTCTTTCATCTTTCCCATACTTCTTGAGGGGATTTATAAACTCAAGCTCAAAATCGGAACCTGAGCTTTAAGAGAGAGATAGTGATGTTTGGAGTTGGTTTAACAAAGGCTGTTTTGCGGGCCCCAGAGAAGACCCTGTAATGTAAAAGGAGAATCCGGTAGGTAATTGGAACCAACAAATATACTTAATGTTATATCCCAGTGATGCTAGTCTCAGAGCTCACAGTTGGTTGTACGAGTGTTGGTTCCTGGTCTCTGTAGAGTTTCTTCCTTATGGCTGCATATTCCATCAGTTGTTCCACCCAAATTTACTCAATTAGATCTTGGTGGTGCATTTCACAATAAGAAATAATTCTGAAATACACTGAATACACTCATAATGATTTCAAATTTTGGATGAATTCTTTGGGTTAAGACCCAGGGGTATTTCCTTGGTTGTAGAGAACACACATTTTTATGACTCCTTGTTATGAAGCCAACAGATTGTGTAAAAGAACTCTGGAGTGATTGGAGCAAGAGCTATGTGGTGTCTCTCCCTGAAGCCCTCAGAGGGTTGCCCTCTTTGGATTTCAAGGGACCTGCTCTGTGAGGCACACTGGAGTCTCAAGGGCAAGCTGTTGTTCACTGATTCATTCACCAGCATTCGCTGAGCATGTCTCACGCCTTCTTTCTTGCTTGCCCCGGAACATGCACATGACTCAGACCCAGCCCTGCCTGTGGCCTGGGCCTGGTAAATCTCATGCAGATAATTGCAGCAGCTGAGGATGAGCTCGGCTTTGTTTGAGCTCTGGATGAAGTTGGGGGGAGTTTAGAGATGGGAGATGCTCCTTCTGCCTGGGGGAGTAGAGAAATGCTTCCTGGAGGTTATAGAAGGAAATTGCCTTTGTGGAGATGATCGACAGCTCCACACCCCTGTGTCAGTGTCTCTAGCTGCGACAGACACACAGGTCAGCAGGCAACCCTTGTTTTCCCTGAGAGCAGCAAAGGCCCTGGTGAGGATGCGCCCAGCACTACAGGCCTGGCTAGCTGCCTCTTTTTTTTTTTTTTTTTTTTTTTTTACCTTTCAGTTTTCAAGGTCTGAATTTTTAACCAGATACTTTCTAACCTTAAAGTGATTTTGTACTCCCAAGGAATCATTCTGAAAGTTAGGAAATTTATTTGTGATTCATTGAGTTGAACTATCAATAACTATAACAGATTCTGATCTCCTTTGTGGAAAAATAAAGTAACTACTCAAGTAGAAGAATGAGAGAAAGGGTCTTGATTACCGTTTTGTCCTTTTTTGGAGACCACTTTTAATTTCTTGGCCACTCCGTGCTTGTCTTCATTTTGCACAGCACCACTGTTACAACTCCTAAAACTTACACATCACGGCAGGTGTGTGATTCTTTCATTCTTTAGATCTGTAGTTTTCCCTTATGCAGAAATCAGTGTCTTTTCTTCCAATGTATTTAAACCTTTAATGAATATTTTATCAATTGAATTTCATGTTTTATATTTCATTATTAATGTTGTTTACGAGACCCTATCCTCATTAACATAACTTACAAACTAAGAGGAGGAACGATATTTTAGGACAATGGTTGGTAAGAGAATAGTTGCACATCCTTCCACACGTGTCAAAAATGGGCCTTTAGCGAGCCTGCAGGAAAAGCTGGGATGCTGAGTATGTGTCTCGCCTGGGGTGACAGATCGGGTGTGCATGTTCTGTGAGCTCTCCGTGGTCCCGAGTGTGTGGCTGTCCCTGCAGCATTTGGACGAACTCCCGCCAAGAGGAAGCCTGGGCATGGGGGTGCCGTGAGGCCGGACTGAGTGTATGAGTCAAGGTCGGCCTTGTCCTAGCTGGGTGACATAAGCCAAGCCCCTTGCGGACTCTTCAGGGTCATTTTGATCTTCCCGCCGCCCAGATGTCCCCTGGTTCACTGATGACTCTGGTAACTAATGTGTCATTTTCCTCTGTGCATTTTTCTTCTAGAGACAAAGTCTCGCTCTGTTGCCCAGGCTGGAGTGCAGTGGTGCAGTCATGGCTTACTGCAGCCTTGAACTCCTGGCCTCCAGTGATCCTCCCTTCTCAACCTCCCAAAGCACTGGGATTACAGGCATGTGCCATTGTGCCTGGCCTTGTTTTGGCAAAACCATATGGATGTCCCATCTAACACTCCGGCCTCTCATTTCAAGGGCCCTTTTCCCCTTTAGCCATCCACTTCCACTTGCATACCCTGGGCCTCACGGTTTGGGTGGCTGTTTCAGCTCCTCAACCTCTACCTTACCAGCCTTGCCCTTCTCTCTGGCCTGCCTGCTCAGCATCACCCAGGACCTGTTTTCCCTGCAGACCTGGGCTCTCCTCCTTGGCCAATTTAGATGCCAGACCTTTCACCTCACCTCCTCAAATCCCTCTGGTCCTTTTCATCACCTCTGTGCAGGATATCCCGGCCCTGGATGGATCCAGCTAGTGGTCCTGGACCTGCCTGGCTGTCCAGCCTCAGCTTATGCCACTGCCCCTGCATCCACCGCTGTTCTGCTTCACGAGCTGCCTTCTGTTGCTCTAAGGAGTCGACTCCTTCCCACCTCGGAGCTTCTAGACCATGTCCTCCCGCCAGATGGCTCTTCTCTCACTTCATCTATTACTTTAAGCTCCACATCATCATTTGCTTCCTAGGGGAGCCTCCTGTGACTGCCTGGTTGAGGTCAGGCTTGTCGTCCAGCCTATACTTAGGATTGTCACTTATTGTTTGTGTGCTTATCTGTTCAACACCTGGCCCAGGTTGTGTAGGGCAGACCTAGTTTCAGACCTTCTGTTCCTTCATGCCCATGAAATGTCCCAGAAATCCTATTGCCTTGGCATCCAAATGCCATCGCCCAGACTGTCTCCTATAATCAGAAACAGCTCAGAAAGCTTTTATCAGCATGAGTGTCCTGGTTTTTGGTTCACAAAACAACTGCGGTCATCACAGTTCTAATTCCTGTTGGTTGGAGAGTCAGTACAGAATATTAGCTTTGGGCCAGATTCCTTGAGTTAAATCCTTGCCACTTATAACTAGGTGAGCCTGGGCGGCCGAGCACCCTCTTGTTTCCTCATGTGGAAGGCGATCGTGGTGTCCATATCCTGGCATTGCCGAGAGGATCAAGTGAGCAGGCACAGGTGCTTCTCTACACTGAGAGGCACTGAGCACATGGTGAGCATCCGGGAAACATCGGCTGCCATTAGTGTGGGCTGAGCGCTGTCCGCTGTGGGCTACAGAAGGCCCTACTGCCTGTGCTGCATTTTTCTCTTATGTATGGGCTTCTGGTAAACATGTTTGGATTGAAATACACATTTGAGGCGGCACTGGACCCAGACCTTTGAGCCTGTGAGTCCAAACCCTTTCCTCCTGTGCAGTTGCAGCTCACTTCCCACATCACTCAGTCCTGCCTCTCAGCAACACTACACTGTCGCCTTCCTCCGTCGTCACTGTTGGCCCTTTCACATAAACAAGGGCCCCATGTATCTTCCTCTTATTCTCTGCCTGGAATACTCTAATTCTTTCCTGGAATCCAATGTTCTGTTCACCTCCTCCTTTGTATTTTTTATTTTTTATTTAATTAATTAATTTATTTTTGAGACAGAGTCTCACTCTGTTGCCCAGACTGGAGTGCAGTGGCATAATCTCGGCTCACTGCGACCTCTGCCTCCCGTGTTCAAGCGATTCTCCTGCCTCAGTCTCCCGAGTAGCTGGCACTACAGACATGCGCCACCATGCCTGGCTAATTTTTTGTGTTTTTAGTAGAGACTGAGTTTTGCCATGTTGCCCAGGCTGGTCTTGAACTCTTGAGCTCAGGCAGTTTGCCCACCTTGGCCTCCCAAAGTGCTGGGATTACAGGCATGAGCCACCATGCCCAGCCCACCTCCTCCTTTAATACCAGCTTCACAAACATCCTTCAGGATATGTCTCTGGGCTCTGAGCCTGTGTGTTGCTCTCTGTCCACTCAATGCTGTGTTGATTCGCCCTAGTAATTGGCAATTATAATTCTAAGATTATAGACTACAGTATCAAAGGTAAGAGCAATGTTTCCTCTCCCAGGAACCACACAAAGCATAGAAGAACTCAGTATTTCCTAGGCCTTCAGGAAAAGCTTGTTGACTAAAAGAAATAACCAGTTGACCTGGTTTTGGTGTCTGTTTATTTTTACGTAGATATGAGGTGTACCCTGGGATCCTTGTTAAATCTCATGTTACTCAGCTCGTTTTGTCACCAGTGTTGGGCAAAACTGGGTGACAGGCTCTCCACCTTCTCTGCCCCTTTCTTTTCTTTCCCTGCTTTTCTAGGAACACCTGATTCTTCTGTACGCTAGGGTGTCATTTCTCTGGTTCCTTTGGCAGTTCAGTGAGAGCTCCTGGGCACCTGCCTACGGTGTGACAGGTGCTCGTCTGAGCACCAGGAGCAGCGGTGAACCAAATGGGCAGGGCTCCTGTTCTGGTGGGAAGAGAGGTGATAAACGAATATGTCCACGACATAGGTGGTGCTTCCATTCTAGCGGGGAAGACCTGTGTTGATTGGCCAGGAAAGGTGTCTTTAATGAGGTGCCATGTGGGCAGGGATCTGAATGAAGTGAGGGAGCAGGCTGTGAGGATAGCCAGGGTAGAGGGGATGGGCACCCAGCCTGGCTGAGAGTGTGTGTAGGGGGGCAAGGAGATGTTCTTAATTGGAATGGAGTGGGGATGAAAGGATGGGAGGAGCTGGAGGCATCAGAACATAGAAGACGTTCTAGGAACCCCCGAAAAGGGCCTTGGATGTTACTCTGAATTAGATGGAGAACTGTTTGAGGGTTTTTGGGAGCAGGGGACATAATCTGATTTGTGTAATGTCACCTTAGGTCTCTCATCAGCTTAAGGAAATTAATTCATTCATAGGAGGAGGGAAGTAACTTCTGGTTTAAGGAGGAACACTTGCCTAATTCCTCTTTGAGTAAGGCCTAATCTGTCAAAGAGTTGTGGTTAGACTCTGTTCTGAACTGTAGCATCCCGGGGCTTGACCCTGGTTCTTTTTTTTTTTTTTGACATGGAGTTTTGCTCTTGTTGCCCAGGCTGGAGTGCAATGGCACACCCTTGGCTCACTGCAACCTCCGCCTCCCGGGTTCAAGCGATTCTCCTGCCTCCACCTCCCAAGTAGCTGCCGCCACGCCCAGGCGCCTGCCACCATGCCCAGCTAATGTTTTGTATTTTTAGTAGAGACGGGGTTTTGCCATGTTGGCCAGGTTGGTCTAGAACTCCTGACCTCAGGTGATCTGTCTGCCTCGGCCTTCCAAAGTGCTGGGATTACAAGTGTGAGCCACTGCGCCCGGCCAACCTTAGTTCTTTTACTCCCTTGATTTTGCTAAGTCTGTGAGTAGGGGTAGTAAGTTTCAAAAGTTATAATAATTAATATATTCACACCTTTTTCATGGTCTGGGAGAACTAAAATAGGTGCAGGATAAATGAAGGAACTGAACTAGGTAGGACCAAAATCAGTAATTTGAACCAAACTTCATAGCTACTGTTTTTGAAACTGTCATTCCTACCTATGGATAGATAAGGACAAGAGATTATAAAATCTGATGGCCACGAATCTAATTTTATGAGACAGTGTAATGATAAAAGGAATGAGGCAGGCTGATAAATGCAGATCTGTATGTCTTCCAGTTGTAGCCAGCTTGTCTTGTTTCTGAGTTTCTTGAGTTTTTTCCCTGGGAATTGTTTTAGGCCCAAATGGTAAGCAAAGGGAATATGGTGTAAGCAGAATTAAATAACTTTCCCCAGCACCTCCTACTTTCTCTCCTCAGATGTGTGAGTGGTAAATACTTTGGAAGAAATGCACCCCAAGCCTCGTGTGTTCACTCTGCTCCCAAAGGTGCTTGGGCAGTTGCTGGTGATGGGAGTGTTGTTTGATTGTAGCTCTGCATATAAGGGTGTCTGAGGATTGTAAAGTTATCAGGAAATCCCTCTTTGTGTTGAAGTCATGAGCAGGTGCGGGAGAGGTGAGAGGAAAGGGCAGTGGGTATTCTTCCCCCTCGAAGTGTGGGAAGAGCAGTGCTCCAAGGCCGCCCAAGGAGCTGGGAGCTTTTCCTTCTAAGGTGGTTTTCCCCTTCTCGCCACTCCCAACTAGCAGATGGGCAGAAGGAAGTACTTTATCTGCCTGCCACAGGGCTGGGAAATGTGGCCCATGTCCTACCTCAGTGCCTGGGTCACCAGCAGAGATGGCTGCAGTCCCAGCCAGCTCTGCAGGAGCTTCAGTCAGACACGCTGATGTTAGGATGCATTCTTCAGGGAGCTGCAGCTTTTCTTAGAAGGTGGAAAAAGAGAAAGAAGTGAGTAAGGTGAAGTCTTAGAAGAAGGAAGAATAGAAACCAAGTTCAGTGACAGCCCACCAGGCCTGGCAAAGTCTAACAAGGAGTCTGTGAGGTAGGGAGTGTGCATGTGTGTCTGTGTGGGTAAAGGCTAATGGAATGGGAGATGCCCTTGAACAGAAAGGCTTTCACCCAAAAGTGTGAAGTCTGGTTCATCTTAGTGACAGAAGTTAGAAAACCGCTTTCAGACAATCATTGTATTATTTTACAGCATTCCAAGCAACCTGAGTTGGTCTCAAAGGTGGCTCCCTCAGGCCTTACCTGAGGATGGGGACAGAGTTGCTCAAATGCTTTGGGATTACTGAGACTAGAGTCAGGATAAGCTCGATTCCAGGTTCCTCAGGCCATGCTTTTCCACTGGCCAGTTCAGTCCCTTCAGCAAGTGTTTGTCGAGCACTTACTAGATAGGAGGCACTGTTCTTGGCACTAGAGATATTTGGTGAAAAGGTCGGCCTGGAGCTTCCATTCTACTCGGGAGACACATGAGTAAATACAGGTGGTGATTTAGAGAGCACCTGCCTCCTGAAGGAAAGAAGGAAGGTGACGCAACAGCACCTGGTCAGGATGGTCAGGGAAGGCCATGTGGGGCTCTGGGACAGAATTTTCTAGGCAGAAGGAAGATACAGAGGCTTCGAGGCAGAAAGAAATGCCATTGTGGAGTAATGGCAGGCGGCTGATCCCACTCTCTGCATGCAGAAAAGGGCAGCAGCCTTCTTGAAGCCTTCTTACCTTTCTAATGTTAGTAAAATTCCACACCCTTATGTGTATGTGGCAGCCACTGTCATAGGCATCAGGGATCCTGCTTTTCTTCCCCTTGGCCAGGATGTGAAGATTTGTGATCAGAGCATCAGAAATAATGTCCCTTGAGACTTGCAGATTGAGGAAAAAATGACAGGAGTCACCCAAATATGAAAACCAGATCTTGAATTCCTCTATTGATCTGGTGGTAGACATGGTGGGAGTTCACTCCCTTGCAGCTTTAACGTCCTGTTATTTTGCTATTGATTTCTTTCCTCAGGTTTCAATTTGTATTTTTTCCATGTTGTCTATACATTGGTCATCTATTTTAATTGTTTAAATATTAAAATGGTGCATTAGTTCAACACAACTCTTATAAACAGCTGTGTGGTGAGGAGTGTAATCTTGGTAGCTGTAGTCCCCCTTAGGGTTAGTAGTTAGGTTTGCGACAGCCAGCTCAGCCAGCTCGTTTTCACAGTGCCCTGTTTCCCACTGGAAAATGCGAGGATGCAGTCACGGGAGGACCAGGTAGACAGCATTTGGAGGATTTGGTGGATCTAAGAATATTTTCATTTGGAAGAACAGGATGGACACCAGAGGCCAAACCAAGGAGTAGAGGAAAAGATGGCACCTTTCCCCCATCCCACCTCTGGAACTTTCACCTACAGTATAGGGTTGCCTTGAAGCCCTGGATCACCATGGAGCTTTCAGGGAGTGGGAGGAGCCATCCATTTGTCATCTGTCTCCAGCTGGCCCCAGGAACTATTCAACATCTGGGATTGCTTCCTGTGGTGCCCCCTGACCCAGCTCACCAGAGCCTACTGACTCTGGACCCAGTGTTGTCCTGGGTACCTGCCTGACTCTTACTCACTCCAGGGTGACCCTGGTTTCTAGTGACACCAGCTTGACCTAACTCAGTTTGTCTAGAATACAGTTGAGTTGCAGCAAGGGAGATGAGGAAGGGTAAGAATTCATGAAAATAAATTACAAAGAGTTTTCATGGTTTCTACCCTCGATAAGTTTACAGTCTAGTCTTCATGAGAACATGTGCTCATTTGATGATAAGGCATTTTGTGACATGTGCCTGGAGGTAATTCAGACAGATGGGCTGGGCAGGAGGGAATGCAGGGGTGTGTATAGCAAAATGTATTATTAAATTATGGCATCTGTTGTCAGCAACCGGTTTAGACCTTCTTGATCTCCTGGGGTTTCTTTTCAGTTACAGAATTCTATCATCATTAAAGAAACAAGGCTTAGCCACTTACTGCTTTAAATACCAAGAAGAGATGGTGAATAAGGTTGGGATCCATGGGGCTTTGAGAACCTAGTAGCATGTGCACTGTATCACAGGTCTCTTCTGGCTGATACTGGAGAGGGCCATGCAATGCTGGGGAAGGGCAGCTGTACTAGGGAGTCTGGATTCGAATTCTAGACATCCCTAGGCTCACTGTGTGACGTTCATCCCCTCTCCCCCCACTCCCTGTACCCTTTGAGTGCCCCTGCCTTCTTACTCTGCATGTGTGTGCATGTGTGTGTGTACCCATGAGTGTGAGGAAGGATAACTCCAGTGTTGGGGGAGATTCTGCCAGGAGGTAGATGCCCTGAGTAGTGGTCCTCTCTTTGGCACCTACCAACTGTGTCATTTTGGAAAATGGCCCCCCGCCAAAGATTTCCACATCCTAATCTCTTGAACCTGTGAATATGATACCTTACACGGCAAAAGGGATGTTGCAGATGTGATTAATTTCAGAATCTTGAGATGGAAAGATTACTCTGGATTATTTAGATGGGCCCATCCAATCCTTACAAGAGGGAGACAATAGTTAGCTGGAGAAGGAGCTGCCATGATGGAAGCACGGAAGTCAAGAGTGATGTGACCACGAGCCAAGGAATGTGGGCAGCCTTAGAAGCTGGAAAAGGCAATGAAACAGGTTCAGCCCTAGAGCCTCCAGAGGAGCACAGTCCTGCTGACATCTTAATTTTAGTTCAGCAAGGCCCATTTCTGCCATCTGACCTCCAGAACTCTAAGATACAAAGTTTGTGTTGTTTTAAGCTACTAAATTTTAGTAACTTGTTATAGAAGCAGTTGGAAACATATATCACTTATACGTCTGGATTTTAGTTGCTTCAGCTCTAAAATGGGGACACAAAATGTTTTCTGCCTGAAGGCTGAGAACTGGACCATGTGGCTTTTGGCATTCCTTCCAGTTCTAGATTCCATGAGAGAGAAAATCGACCTGAAAATGCATTAAATGTTTAAGAAGATAGGGAAGAGAGAAATACACAATTATTTAATGTCTGCATATGTCATTTAATTCTTACAACCACCTGAGAGATTTTATGATTATTATTTTCTTTTGGTCATTCAAGTATTTGAGTCCCTATATGTGCCAAATGGTGTTCTAGGTGTTAGAAATACAGCAGTGAACAAGACCAATAAAAATCTCTTGTCTTTTTGAAGCTTATCTTTAGGGAGACAGATGAGAAACCATGAGCATAATTGCTAAGTGAATCATCAGCTAGGTTGGCAATTGATAGTTGGGATGGAAGAAAATTAGAGCAGGTTGATGGGAGCACGTTATTGACTAGGAGTACAGGAGCTCAGAGGGTGAGCAATTTGCTCAAGACCATGGCACCAGGAAGTAGCGGGGTGGGGTTGAAACTCAAATCTGTTGGAATCCAGAGGCCTGGTCTGATCCTTTTCTCAGGCTGGTAGAACGCTCTGCCTGACTTTGCCTATTTGGATTCCCCCACTTTACTGAGGGAGAGGAGTCCCCACTGCCAGCTATTGTTAGGACAGTTGCTGTCATCCTGAGTTTCATATTTTTAGCTCCTTTCCCATCTCTCTAATAAGTCAATGCCAGAGAGCTAGGGCTAGGCTGATGCTGGGAATGAGACGAGGAACACAGACAGCGCAGGTCGCTTTGTGAGTTCCGGAGGCTTGTACAGAAGACACATGGGCCGGCCACTGTTTCCTGTCTCTCTGAGGGAGCTGTAACTCCAGCCTTTCATCTCACAACTCAAGTTGCTTTTGCTGCAGCTGAGGCCTGAACGTGTATTTGTAACTCTGGGGAAAAGGGTGTTCAGTTATCAACAATTACTATTAGGTTGGTGCAAAAGTAATTGCGAATTTTGCCACTAAAAGTAACTGTAAAAACCGCAATTACTTTTGCACGCACCTGATATTTTTATGTTGCATGGCCTTTTCCTGGCAGTTTGATATTTATCATTTCCTGTCATTGAGGAATGTGTTTTTCTAGGACAGTCTGAAGGCTGTCAGGACTTTAGAGGGAAGCTCTAAAATGTGCTTCTCTCTCCATTAGGTTGGCTCCTCAGTCAGATTCTGATTTGAAAATGAAAGGTGCTTGGTAGTAAGAATAGTGGAAGTAAATTTTCAATATTACACATTAACAAGTCATGACTAGTAACTTTTATGGGTTCTTCCCGTCTCAGATTTCAGAGAATATTTTTGGGTTGTGTTTTATTGAGGAGGGTTTAAAGAAATGCCTTGTCCTGGCTGGGCATGGTGGCTCAGGCTTGTAATCCCAGCAATTTAGGAGGCCCAGGAGGGCAGATCACTTGAGGCCAGGAACTTGAGACCAGCCTAGCCAACATGGCACAACCCCGTCTCTACTTAAAAAATAAAAATAAAAAAAGCAAAAATTAGTTTGGGCATGGTGGCTCATGTCTGAAATCCCAGCTACTTGGGAGGCTGAGGCAGGAGAATCACTTGAACCTGGGAGGCAGAGGTCATAGTGAGCTGAGACTGCACCACTGCACTCCAGCCTGGGCGACAGAGTGAGACGCCATCTCCAAAAAAAAAAAAAAAAAAAAAAAAAGAAAGAAAGAAAACCAAAGCAAAGCCTTGTCCTGTTGTGCTTGGTTTGAAACTGCCATTCGCTTTAGTTTCTGCTTCCTGCTACTTCTACGCAAAGTGAAGAGAAAGCCTGGCTTCAGAAGAATTACATAATCAACCCCTGGGGCTAGCTAGCTGCAGAAGAACTTGAACTTTTGGTTAATTAGTGGAGGCTGGGCCATAGCTGGCAGAGCGGGATGTGCCCATGCCTGGGTATTGAGAGACTAGGTCTTGACATGGCTCTGCGACTGTCCATGTCACCTTGGAGGACCTTTCTGAGTTGGGACAGCTGAGAAACTTCATGCCATTTGACAGTTTTCTTGAGGTTATGAGCAAATTAGCCAATCAAGGAAGTAAATAAGTAAGTGTTGGGGGAACAAATTTGTATGTTATTGGCGTGCCTTTGTTTTTAATACCATAGATGTGTTCCTGATGAAAAGGGTGTGAATAAATGGAATTTAAAATAGTTTTCCAATCAATGGAATCTTTCACTTTTTAATATATCAGGGTCCTCTGAAGTGGCAGCTCTGCCTGAATTTCATTTTTCACATTAGCTTAAAAATATTTTAAAGTAAAATATGTTCATTTCAAAACATATAGGAAACAGATAAAGGCAATATGTTTTTTATAAAACGAAATCATATCCTATCATTGGACTTGTGGCTGTTTTCCTGTTTTAACCACTATAAACCATGTTGCATTGAATATCTTGAGGTAGCAAAATCACAATGCAGATTCCTGATTATTTCTTTAGAATAAACTGTTAGCCTTGAAATTGCTGCACTGAAGATAGACAGGATTTTTTGATATGAGTTGCAAAGTTATTTGCTTTGCTTTTGCTTTTTGAAAGTGATAAAAGCTTAGACATTTTGATATTAAAATAACAGAACTACTTAAGAGCCTAGACTTTAAAGTCAGATGCACCTGATTTTGAGTCCTGGCTCCACCGTAACAGGCTGTGAGACCCTGACAATTTATGTCCCATCTATAAGCCTCAGTTTCCTCATTTATAAAATGGGCATAATATCCTTAAACTCACTGCGAGCATTAATTGAATGACACAAAATAACTAAAACACCAGACTGTACATGAATTCTCTATATGGGAATTCTTACTAATTTGTACCTGAGCCTCTCCTTATTCACCAGAAGAGTGTGAGAACTTAGTCTCCTCTCTGTTCCACCCACGGCTTTCTAGCAGTCACTGTAGGTCCAAGGAAACGCACCACCATCTTGGTGCGCTGTAACCAGGGTTGAGATGTCTGTCCTAATTTTGAAAGCCTGCCTTCAGACATTTATATGTTCAGACAAACTAATCAGGCTGAAATTTCTCATGCTTATTTGCAGCTAGATGAAGCAATCCATTTAGTTGCTTTGGAATTACCCAAGCGGAGAAGAAATTGGTTTCTCAGCCTTGAGAAATTCTGCAGATACTGAAGTACAGATGGCACCAGGGCCAGCTTGGTAAAACCAGAAACAAGGGGCCTGAGTTTGGCCCTTTGTCAGGGCCTCTGTCCTTGGGAAACTGGTGGTTCCACCTAGGACCCAACATAAGCCTCAGCTCTTGATTTGGCCAGCATGAATCATAAAGTTACTTCTTATCTCACCCTTTGGGGGACACTGAGCTGCTCAGAGCTTTTCTGTTTTCTCTTTCCAGCTTCCTCTTCAATTGATAGGGATGAAGTAGTTGCTGAATCTGTTTCTCTTTCCTGAATCAGAGACCCAGAGACATTCATATGGTTGCTTTCTGGTAAAACCTTGCTGATCTGGTATTTGGGCTATCATTAGGCTGTAGTGCAAAAAGACTTGAGGTGAATTTTGGGACTCCAGATTCCAGAATGTATAATAAATATCTCCTGTAGTTAATATTCACAACCCATGAGATAGGAACAGAGAGGGAAACTGAGGTACCAAAAGTAATGTGGCCAAAGACGTGCAGCTAGTAAATGGCAGAACTGGGATTTGAATTCTTGCTGAGTATGGTTCCATTGAAACTATTACTCAATACCACCTTTTAATCTGTTTATTATAATGTATTTCATACCTTTCTATGCTGTGGGATTTATTTGTTCATCAATTACACAATTGTTGCATGGAAGGATACAAAGAAAAAAACATGGCAACGTGGTCCCTGTTCTTAGGGAATTTTCATAAGGTATTAACAGGAGAAGCAACAAGGTAACTATAGATCATAATATAAAAATACTTCCCCTGTTTGATAGATAGCTCTAACCCCCCTGTTCTCTGAAGAACTTGGTTCTGAATGATTGAAACAGATAATCCTCTGTGATTCCCGTACATGTCCTCTGTGCCAACCTCCCACTCCGGCGGTGAGTCCATTGTGTTTTTCCTTTATTGGCAACCCTAACGTGTTGGGGTACCCTCTCTAACTCCACGGTACACTGTCAGTTTGGTGTTAGGAGAGAAATGATCTCAAGCCCACGCTGCACACTCTTTTTCTGTTCCCTGCCTTTTAAGATCATGCCCTCTTGTTATGAATATAAGAACACCTGTGCCCCCTTCGGAGACTGGTGCCACTTTCAGGCTGTGTGCATGCTCACTGCCCCTCCATTCTCCTCAAGAACCATCAGTGTGCACAGAGGGTTGTGCTGCTTCTCTGTACGTCCCATCAGCATGGCTTGCTCAAGCTTTGCTTCCTGTCATATGTACTAAGGTTTTCAATGTTAAAATATGAAATTACATTCTCATACTAAATAGGCTCCTTTAGTCCACACCCCCCTCTGAGAACCAATCCGCTCTACCAAGATGTACCCCTCTTGGGGCTGTGCTCCGTGGTTAAGAGCCACTGGTTTAGTAGCAAGGGAGAAGGCAGGAGACAATTTAAAACAGACCCTGGGATTCTAAAAGTCCTGGGATTTTATAATTCCTGGGATTCTAAAATTAGCTGGGAAGATTTTGAGTAGCGGAAAAGAGCCTGCCAACTTTAGCCATCCCGGAGAATACTATTTTGTTTTAGCTTGATCACTGATTTTTCTGACCCCATAAGGAAACATATATAAATCATGGTGGTAATAGCAGCAGTAGTAGTAACAACAATAATGATAATGATCATGGCAGTAGCTCCCCTTTTTAAAATTATTATTATTTTTGAGATGGAGTCTCACTCTGTCACCCAGGCTGGAGTGCAGAGCATGATCTCAGCTTGTTTCGGCTCACTGCAACCTCCACCTCCTGGGTCCAAGCAATTCCCCTGCCTCAGCTTCCAGAGTAGCTGGGATTACAGGTGCCTACTACCATGCCCAGCTGATTTTTGTATTTTTAGTAGGGACGGGGTTTCACCAGGTTGGCCAGGCTGGTCTCGAACTCCTGACCTCAGGTAATCTGCCCACCTCAGTCTCCCAAAGTGCTGGGATTACAGGCATAAGCCACCACGCCCAGCCAGTAGCTACCCTTTAGCATGTGCAAAGCATTGTGGGAGGTGCTTTTCATAGTCATTTAATCCTTACAATGATCTCCTGCTGCAGGTATTTCACCCCATTTTAGATATGAGGAGACTGGCTCATACAGGTAAGCTTTTTCAGTGTCTTACAACTAGGTAGTAGAGATGCTGGGGTTTTACCTCTGTTATCTGAGGCCAGAGATTGGTCCTTTTAATCCTACACCCTATTGGAGCTTTTAAAGCACATCTATAAGGTCATGCGTGCTACCATCCCCTACCACTACTGGATCACAAAGCTTTTACTCACCTGTCTTGTCTTGTCTTTGCTGTCTTTAAACCCTTTCTGGAATGAGAGTTGGGTATAAGTGAATACATACACTCTCATTCATTAGGATGCAATCTCTTTTTATGATCAGAGTTGATTACTTCTGTCTTTGTAGTAGCATTTAATACTTAACTGGTGTTTATGTTTAGTGGGCCAGGCATTGAACCTGGTGCAGGAGCCAAGAGACTGAGCACTAGTCTTGACTGTTGTTAAGTGCTCTTGTGACTTTGGGGAAGCTTCCTTCCCATCCATCACGAATTGGCCATGGTTCCCCTCTCTTCCCTCCTTCCTTTCCTTTCCCCTCTCTTAAGCCTCATAGCCTTTACTGGTTGATCAGAGTTGGTATGAAAGATAGAACCTGTTTGCTGTTTCTTGTCTTGATGGTCCTTATGTCCCCTTCCACTTCTAGAACTCTTATCTGATGTAGCTGGTACAGCTTTTAAAAACTTTTTTTAAATTGATATATAATGGATGTGCATATTTTCAGACTTGTGTTAGCTAGAGTCACCTTATGGATCTGTCAACACTAGGTCTTATTTCTTCAATCTGTTTGTACCCATTAATAAGCCTTTCCTCATTCTCCCCTCTCCTCACCCTTCCTGGCCTCTGGAACTACCATTCTAGTCTCGATCTTCATGAGAGCCACTTTTTTTAGCTCCTACATGTGAGTGAGAATGTGATATTTGTCATTCTGTGCTTGGCTTATTTCAGTTAACATAATGACTCTGGTTCCATCAAAGTTGCTGCAGGTGACAGGATTTCATTCTTTTTATGGCAGCATCATATTCCATTGCGTATATATGCTACACTTTCGTTATCTCTTCATCCGTCGGTGGGCACTTGATTCTGTATTTTGGCGCTTGTGAATAATGCTGCAATAAACATGGGAATTTAGATATCTCTTTGATATATTGATTTCCTTTCTTTTGGCTATATACTCGGTTGTGGAATTGCTGGATCATATGATAGTTCTATTTTTAGTATTTTGGGGAACCCCCATACAGTTTTCCATAGTGGCTGTACTAATTTATATTCCCACTAACAGTGTGTGAGCGTTCCCCTTTCTCCGTACCCTTACCAGCATCTGTGATTCCCTGTACTTTGGATAGAAGTCATTTTAACTGGGGTAAGTGGTATCTCATGGTTTTGACGTGCATTTTTCTGATGATTAGTGATGCTGAGCATTTCTTCATATAACCTGTTGGCTGTTTGTCTTCTTTTGAGAAACGTCTGTACAAATCTTTTGCCCATTTTCAAAATTGGGCTTTTTCCCCCCACTATTGAGTTGTCTGAGCTGCTTATATATTCTGGTTATTAATCCCTTGTCAGAGGGATACTTTGCAAATCTTTTCTCCCATTCTGTGGGTTACCTCTTCACTTTGTTGACTGTTTCCTTTGCCGTGTAGTGGTGCAGCTTTGCCGAGCTCTTTCTCTCCAGCGGACGAAGTCGTCCCTCTTGGAGAGTGAGATGTGGTTGTGTCACAGGGTGTGGTCGTATGCTGGGCATGTGGCACAGGTGAGGTCCTGTGAAGGCCAGGAGGGCGGGTTGGGAAGCATAGACCTACATAGCATGAAACTGTGCTCTTCCTTGTGGTTTTGCATCTGGGGCTTTCTGAGAGACCTGAGCTGACATATGGAACAGATATGCTTCTCCCTGGAGAAATTGTCCCAAATATTTTGATGAACTTCAGCCAGTCACTGAAACTCTTTAGAGTGGGAATAATGCTCATGCTTGCCTTGAACAGCGGTGGCACAGAGTGATTGAAAGCCCGAGCTTTGAAGCCAGACTGCTGGGGTTTGAATCGCACCTCGAATATTAACTGCTTTACCTTGGGCAAGTTTTGTAACCTCTTTGTGCCTCGGATTTCTCATCTGTAAAATGAGACATAATAAGAAATGTACCCCTTGGGGGGGGTTGTGAGAATGATTAGTGATGCTGAGCATTTCTTCATATAACCTGTTGGTTATATGACTTTGTACCTTTAAAGCTCTTAGAACAGTTCCTGAGACCTAGTATATATAGATGGTATTACACTATGAAATCATTTGATTCTCTAAATCAAATGAGAATGCTTTTGCAAAATACCACTCAGTACTCTTAGCGACAGAGGGAGAAAAAATGGAATATCATGTTGGAAGCTGTAGTTTATAATCCCACTTCATGCGGCAGCAATAAAACTGGCAAGTTGTTGGTGATGGGGAGCCCACAAACATGACAGGCTCCCCAGAACAATGATGCCTCAACTGTGCATGAATATCCCTGGGGAACTTCAAAATCCATATCCCGTGGTTGATTTCCAGATTCGCTGAATGAGAATTTTGCAGGGATAGGGGGTACTCGGAAAGGTTTTGTTTATTTTTTACAGAAAGATTTCCAGGTGATCCTAATGCAGCTGATCTATGGACTGGTGTTTGGTAGTGTCTGACCTGGATGCTCTAACGGTTGGTTATATTTAATGGGATGCAGGAAGATTTAGTAGAGGGCCTGACAGCAGGTATCTACATTTACATAAATTTTCAGTAGGTAATGTGGATGGGGCAACACAGGCAGATTTATCTGGAGGAAATTCTAGACATCTAAAGACACCTAAAGCCTGAGGCTGAGAGGCGGAGAGTATGGCTCTATTTCTTATCGAGGTCAGCTTTCACTGGCTGACTGATTCCCTGACCATGAAGCGCAGTGTTGATGGGCACTCTTAATTGTGTGAAAAGTGGGAAGTGGGAATAATTGCAGAGGGAGCTGGAAGTAGGCAGTTTTGAATCCTGGCTTGCCTGCTGCGTACTGGCTAGAAGCTGCAGAGGGAGGAAACAGTGCAGAAGACTCAGTGAGCAGGCATTTGGATGACCGGCCAGCAGATGGGGAGTGGAGCTTAGTAGATAGCCGCTCTGCACTCTTCAGGAGAGAGGAACAACCTGGGGCCGTGTGTTCAATAAAGAGAGGGGGCTGGCACATGGCTGAAGAGGAGAAGGAGGATTTCAAATGGAGGGCTTTTTGAGGAAGCCATTGAACACCTCCCCACCCACCCCTGCCCTGCACTTCTCCCTATAGCTCAGAAACCTTTTAATAGCCATGGGGCCAACATCTAGCAGCTGGCTTGGTTTTGCTGGTCCTTGCTCTAAATTGGGGATACATATCTCTGCTTTACAGACCTGCTGTGGAGTTGGATGAAACGGTGGCTGTGAAAGTGCCTTAACTGTAAAATGCTGTACATACTTACAGAAGCGTTGGCTACCATGTGGAGATAGCATGCCCCTTGGTATTAGTAGGAGGGGACAGACTCTGACCCTCTACCAGGGGTAAAGCCCCAAATCTAAAGATCTAGAAACATTAGCGCCTTCATTTCAAGGTCTGATACGTAAGAGGATGGACATCCCTAAGATTTATCGTGGGCAGAGTAGCGTGCTCACCCCTGATGGTGATAGTATCCGTAGTGGGTTCTCACTGTGGGCTGTTGCGTTTAGGCCACTGGTTATGCCTGCTTCCCAGAGCTCACATTTCACTCCATTCCTTTCTCCTCTACTCAAGAAGGTGCACTATGTATGTATGAAACAGGGACATTATTAAAAAGATAACCCTGAATCTACCTAATAAAAAAAATAAGAAATTCAATAGGTTATTCAGATTTCCGTACTGTACTGTTAGAAATAAATGACATTCATACACTGCATAGCAGTTGTCAAGGTGAGAACCACGGCTGTGGGTAGGGAGATCTCCAGACATCAGCAATTCCCATGCACTGTGAGACCACCGTGGAGGGCTCCTTCGTGTGTCTGGCACCATGGGGAGTTCTCAGGGGGACAAATGAGGTATCATTTTCTGGCCCCTCAAAGTACTTTCATCTTTCTAGGAATGTGTAATTATGTCCCCAAATGAATGGGAGGCTCCTAGGTTCTGTAGTTGTTCAGAGAAAGAAGGGAGTTGAACTAATTCAAGTGATCGAATGAGCGGCACACTGAAAGCTAGCTGTCAAATCTGTGAGTAATTATAACTTCTGTGCAGTGCATTTTACATTTTACAGCATTTCTGTAAGGATAATGAATTCTGATGCCTTCAGAAGCCAGATAGGTAACAAAAATCAGGGAAGCAGTTAGGAAGACTACACTTGGATATTGAGTATTGAGGCGAACCAGAATGCATGTGGCCCACCTTAAGACATGGCGATCCAAAATTTAAAACAGAAGCATAGCACAGTACTTCTGAGTTTCAAAGAACTTTTACGAATGTCCCGTTTCATGTTCACAGCATCCTATGATGCAGGTCTGTTCTCCCCTTCCAGAGATAAGAACACTTACAAGATCAGTAAAGGTGGAGGTAGCATGTGGCCTGGAGACTGCACTATCAGTGCTCAGAGCTGTGAGATGCTTTCCCTAGAGGCCCTGGGTCCTAGGACCGAGCCCTTGGGGAAAGAAGGTATCGTGCTTTCCTGAAGTGTCTGCCCGCCCTCTCCCCAGAGCTGCCCTAGTTATTCTCTGAGCACAGCTCTGGGGAGATGGTCCTCTGGGCCTGTTTGTTTCTACTGTTACCCAGTGACTTAAATGGGCCCAGGAGGCAAAGATGAGGAAACACCAAGAAGGCCGGTGTGGGAATCGGAGAAAACCATCAACTGTGTCAACAGACAGGACCCAATAATAGGAACAAAGTGCTGAAATCAGCTTTGCAGTCACATTTAGTTGGCTGACCCGTGATTTCTCAACTGTCTCTTTTTTATCTTTTAACCATCCATGTCATTTTTCACTGAAAGAAAAAGTAAAGAGAAATGCAGAGATCTAGATGGAGTCCCTTGAACCCTTGAACCAAAGTGCAGAAACCCCTGCACTGGGGCTGGATGCCCCTGAAGGAGGGAGGCCGTGTCAGTTACGATTAATGTGAGCGGCTTCTCTGGTTCCAGAGATGTGACCTCTGGTTACAGCAAATGTGACAGCATGAATTACCTTCAGTTATGGTGAACTACATTTAACTACATGATTGCCTCCACACCTTGGTGGGAACTGGCTGCTTTGATAGCCTTGACCATGGAAGAAAAAGACAGCAGAAAAGACTTGGAAATGACAGGCACCTAGAATCTGAGTCTAGGGTACAGTGGCAGGCCAAGGGCTCTGGGCTTTCTGTATTATCAGTAAATGTGACATGGGATTTGGGCTTTGATTCCCACCAGTGCTTAAGAAAAGGGATAGTTCCTCACTTCATTGAGATAAAATTTACTTAAAACATATACCTTTAAGTATATATTTTACAGATGGATGTTTTGATAAGTATATACACTCTGTAACTACCAACCCACTCAAGATGCAGAACATTTCCATCACAATAAGGGTCCCTCGTGCCCTATCTAGTCAGTCCTCACCCCCAATTCCTGACCTAGGCAAACACTGATCTGCTTTTTACTATTATAAATTATATTCAAGTTTCATAAATGATATAGAATGTACTCTTCTGTGTGCATCACAAGTTTGTCCTTTTTATGGCTGTATAGTAGTCCATTGTATGGAGATACCACTATTTGTTTATCCCTGTACTTGCTGTTGGACATTAGAGTCTAAACATTGGAAACATTGTTTTGGCTATGAAAAATAACCCGGTTTTGGCTGTTACAAATAAAGTGGCTATGAACATTTTATATAGGTCTTTGTGTATGCACATATATGTTTTTATTACCCTTGGGAAAAGTAGAAAAGACTGCAGTTGCTGGGCCATAATGTTTGTAGGTGGGGTTTTGGCTCTCATGATTTTTGATGCTCCCTGGTGATACACCTGTGAATGTATTATGTTACAGGGCAAAAGGGACTGACTGTGCAGATGAAACTAAGCTTGCTGATCAGCTGACTTTAAGATAGGAAAATTATCCTGGAAGTGGGCAACCCTAGGGTTGTCACATGGATCCTTAAAATCAGGAAGGGAGGGCATAAGCCAGTCAGAGAGACGTGGTAGAAGGAGAGGTCAGACTTAAAGAGTGAGAAGAACTCAACCTGCTGACTTTGAAGACAGGGAAAGGAGGCCATGAGCCAGGCATTGCTGATGTCTTCCAGAAGGTGAGAAGGACCCCCAGCTGTGACAGCAAGAGCGGGGACCTCAGTCCTATGTAACTACATTCTGCCAGCAACCTGAATTAGTCTGAAAGTGGATTCTTCCCCCAGAGAATAAGAGTCCAGGCTTATAGTTTTAGCTTTTGCATGTAGCTCTATGATTCATTTTGAGGTAATTTAATGTAAGGTATATGTGAAGTAAGAGTTGAAGTTCACTCCTTAACCTGAATATCCAGTTGTTCTAGCATCATTTGTTGAAAAACTATGCTTGTTGAATAACTTTGGCTCGTTTGTGAAATAAATTAACTGTATATGTGTTTATTTCGGAACTTTCTATTCTTTCCTATTGGTCTGTATGTCTCTTCTTACACCAATACCACACTATGACTTGATTAATGTAGCTTTATGGTATATCTGGAAATCAGGTAGTATAAGTTCTCCAGCTTTATATTAGGTTCTTTGTATTTCTATATAAATTTAATAATTGGCTTGTCAATTTCCATAAAAATAGCTCTGTTTAGATTTTGATTGGGATCACACTGAATCTACATATCAATGTAGGGAGAATTGACATCTTAATATTGAATCTTCTGTCCATGAACATGTATATTTCTCATAATTTATTTAGATCTAATTTAATTTTTTTCAATAATGTTTTGTGGTTTACAGTTTCAAGTCTTTTGCGTAATTTTTGAAATGCATCCCTATATCATTTGTTTCTGATGTTATTGTAAATGGTATTTATTTCAATTTTCATGTGTTTATTGCTAGGATATAGAATTAAAAGCAGCTTTTGTACATTGACTGTGTCCCATAACCTTGTAAACTCATTTCTTAGTCACTTTTTTGGTAAATTCATTAGGAGTTTAGGCATATAGAGCATGTCATTTGTGAACAAAGATAGTTTTCCTTCTCCCATTATAATCAGTAAGCCTTTAATTTCTTTTTCTTGCCTTATTACATTATTTGAAACCTCTATTATGATGTGGAATAGGAATAGTGACAATGGAATCCTTGCCTTGTTTGTGATCTTGGGGGAAAGCACTCATTGTTTCACCGTTAAGTATGATGCTAGCTGTGGATTTGTTGCAGATGTCCTTTATTAGGTTGAAGAAGTTTCTTTCTGTTTGTCAGGCGCTTTTACCACGAGTAGTTATTGAATTTCGTAACACTCTTTCAACGCATCTATTAGAATGGTCATATGGTTTTCTTTTTTATTCCACTAATATAGTGAATAGCATTAATTGATTTTTAAATGCTAAAACCACCTTGCTTTCTTACGATAAACATCACTTGATTGTGGTGATGGTGCCTTACCCTTTTTATATATTATTGAATTTAATTTACTACTATTTTGTAAGGATTTTTATGTCTGTGTATGTGAGGGATATTGGTTTATAGTTTTCTTTCTTTAAATTTCTGGTATTGTTGGCTTCATAAAGTAAGTTGGAAAGTGTGCCTTCTTCCTCTGCTTTCTAAAAGACTTTGTGTAGGATTAGTATTATTCCTTAAATGTTTGACAGAATTTACCAGTGAAATGGAATCTGGAGTTTTCTTTGTGGAAATATTTCAAGTTAATAATTCGAGTTATTAGGCTGGGCGCTGTGACTCACGCCTGTAATCCCAGCACTTTGGGAGGCCGAGGCAGGTCGGATCACGAAGTCAGGAGATTGAGACCATGCTGGCTAACACGGTGAAAACCCGTCTCTACTAAAAATACAAAAAATTAGCTGGGCATGCTGGTGGGCACCTGTAGTCCCAGCTACTCGGGAGGCTGAGGCAGGAGAATGGCATGAACCTGGGAGGTGGAGCTTGCAGTGAGCTGAGATGGTGCCACTGCACTCCAGCCTGGGCGACAGAGCAAGACTCTGTCTCAAAAAAAAAAACAAAAAAAAAACAAAAAAATTATTAAATAGATATAGGGCTACTCAGATATTCTGTTTCTCCTCATATGAGCTTTGGTAGCTTGTATCTTGGAAGGAATTTTCCAATTTCATCTAGGGCATCAAATTTATTGGCATAAAATTATTCATATTTCCTGATTATATTTTCAAAGTCTATAGGCTTTGTGGTAATTGTCTGTCTTTTATTTCTGATACCAGTAATTCATTTCCTCCTTTTCTGCTGATCAATCTAGCTGCAGATTTCTAAGAGTCATTGATGTTGAAAAAAACCACCTTTTGATTCCCTTCATTTTTCTCTATATTGTTTGCTTATTTTCAATTTCATTTACTTTTGCACTTTACCTTGTTTTTTCCTTCTTTCTACTGTTTTGGATTTAATTTGGTCATCTTTTCTGTGGTAGAAGGTTGCACAATTGATTCTAGATCTTTTCTAATATCAGAATATTGGCTATACGTTTCCCTGTAAGCACTGACTTACCTATGTTCAATTTTTTTGATATGTTGCATATTATTTCACTCAAATGTTGAAAATATTTTCTTATTTCTCTTCTTTGACCTTTGAATTATTTAGAAATGTGTTTGTAAATTTCTACATATTTGGGTTTTGACCAACATCAAAAGGTCAATCATTGTTGACTTTTAATTCTGTTATGTTTGGGCAATGTTCTTTGTGTTCTTTTAAACATTTTCAATGTATTAATGCTTATTTTGTGGCCCAGCATATTGTCTATCTTGGTAGATATTCCATATTAACTGGAAAATCATGCTTATTAGGATTTTAATGGGTGGAATGTTTTCTAAATGTCAGGTTCTATAAATTTAACCATGCTAATTGATAGTGCTATTCTTATCTTTTGTATACGTACTGATTTTCTTTCTACTTGTTTCATCAGTTATGAGAGAGGAATGTTGAAGTTCCCAACTATAGTTGTGGATTGATTTATCTTTTCAGTTGTGTCAGTTTTTGCCTCATATATTTTGAAGCTTTGCTCTTGGATGAATTCACATTTAGGGTTGTTATGTCTCCTTGATGAATTGATGACTTAATCATTATGAAATGTTCCTCTTTCTCCCTGTTGATGTTCTTTGTTCTGAAATTTATTTTGTCCAATATTAAGATGCACCTACCTTGGAAAGACCAGTTTTAGTTGGGCTTTATTATTCACTATGACAACTCTGTCTTCCAGTTGAAGTGTTTGTGTCATTTATGTTTGGGTTTTACGTATACCATCTTGGTACTTGTTTTCTATTTTTTCCATCTATTCGTTGTTCCTTTTCCCCTTTTTCTGCCTTCTTTTAGCATAATTGAGTATTCTTTAACATTCCATTTTATTTCTACTCTTGCCACATAAGCTATATCTATTTTGTATGAGTCTTCTCTGTATACGTAAGTCTTTCATATTTACCACATATTTACCATTTATAGGGCTCTTCATTTCTTTGCATAGATTCACATTTCCATTTGGTGTCATTTTCCTTCCATTTGAGGACTTTGCTTTAACTTTTCTGTAGTGTATTTCTGCTGGCAGTGAATCCTCTCAGCTTTTGTTTGTTGGATAAACCTCATTTTACCCTCATTTGGGAAGATATTTTCACTGGATATAGAATTTCGGATTGACAGTTTTTCTTGCAGCACTTTAAAGATGCCATTCTATTGTCTTCTGGCTTGCAAAATTTCAGACAAGAACTTTCTTTTGGCCAGGCACTGTGGCTCATGCTTGTAATCCCAGCACTTTAGGAGGCTGAGGTAGGAGGATTGCTTGAGTCTAGGAGCTCAAAACCAGTCTAACATAGGCAACATAGCAAGATCCCATCTCAACAAAAAGTTTAAAACATTGGCTGGGGATGGTGGCATGTGCCTATAATACCAGATGCTCTGGAGGCTGAGGCAGGAGGATTGCTTAAGCCCAGGAGTTGGAGGCTGCAGTTGAGCCATGATTGCACCACTGCACTCCAGCCTGGGCGACAGAGATTGAGACCTTGTCTCAAAACAAAACAAAACTTTTCTTTGATTCTGTGTACATAATGTACACATAAGGTTTTTTTCTTCATTTGATTTCAAGTTTTTTTTTTAATCAGTTTTTGGGTACTTGATTTTAATGAGAGATTTTCTTTGTTTATTCACCTCTGGATTTATTGAGCTTCTTGGTTATGTGGGTTATAGTCTTTATATTTGTTAATTTTTCAATCATTATTATTTTTTGCTTCTACTCCTCTGTCCAGGACTTCGATTACATGTATTAACCCAGTTGATCTTGTTCATAAGTCATTGAGTTTCTGTTCATCATTTTAAAAACCAATCTTTAATTAATTTTGGATAATTAAATGTAGCCTTTTGCTACATTTTCTGAAATTTATTTTGTCCAATATTAAGATGCACCTACCTTGGAAAGACCAGTTTTAGCTGGGCTTTATTATTCACTAGAAAGCTCTGTCTTCCAGTTGAAACCTTTTGTTACATTTTGGCCAGTGCCTGGCCAAAAGAAAGTTCTTGTGTGAAATTTTGCAAGCCAGAATTTTGCAACCCTTTTGCTACATTTCCATGTTCATTAATCTTCTGTAGTGTCTAGTTCAAGGATAAGCATATTTTTTTCTATAAAAGCTCAGATAGTAAATCTTTTATGCTTTGTAGACCAGATGGTCTATTACAATCACACAACTCTCCTATGTATCACAAACACATGCATAGACAATACACCAAAAAATGAATGTGCCAGTAAAACTTTATGAAAACAAGCTACAATCTAGGATTAGGTCTATGGGCCATAGTTTGCTGAACTCTGGTCTAGTCCACTGTTAATTCCATCAAGTGTGAATTTTTAATTTTAAACATCTTTCTAGAAATTCCATTTGAGTTTTACAAAATATTTGATATTTCCTCTTTCATTATGCATGATTTAAAAAAAACTTGAATAAAATTATGATAGCTGATTTAAAATCCTTGATTGCTAATTCTATTATCTCCTCATTTCTAAGTCTGTTTCTGTTTAGTCATTTTACAAAAACTGCTTATGGGTCCTATTTTTCTTTTTCATGGCAATTCTAGTAATTTTTGATTGAATGCTGGGTGTTGTAAAAATTATATTGTGTAGCATCTGAATTTTCTTCCTTTAAAGAATGTGTAATTCATTACAGTTGGCAGTCGAGTTACTCATTGCTCATAGTGATCCTTTCAGAGACTATCTTTAAGTGTTGTTAGGGTGGGTTTAGGATTGCCTTTTAGGGTCTCTGCCTAAACCCCAAGGAATCAACAACATCTTTCGTGATAGTTGGAAAGTCAAATGAATCCTAATCGTAAGCGAACTCTGGGATCTGTTCAGCTCACAGTTTCAGGGTTTGCTTTTTGCTTAGCCTCGTGGAGGTTTGTCCTCACATCTGTGACTTAGTGTTCAGCAAAGACTGGAGGGTTTCCCTCTTCAGATTTCTGGACTCTTTGCGCTGCAATGTCTAGCCAACTCTGACTCCTTACATTCCAATCTGTTTCCTCAGCTCAGTGAGACCTTTGTGTTCTGCTTGGGGTCCCTACTCTCTGCTTCATGTTTCAGAATGAACCTTCAGGCACAAAGCTGGGGCAGTCATGAAGCTCATTTTGTTTGGGAGAAAGGAGCCCATCTCTCAGGCATTACAGTCTTCACTGTCTATTGTTGAGTATTAGAAATATTTGTTTTATATTTTTCCCCAGTTTTCAAGTTGTTTAAGACAGGAGGATAAATTTGGTCCATTTTATTTCATCATTGCCAGAAGTGGAAGGCAGTCATCACCTTTATAAAGGTGGTCATTTATAAACAGGCCAAGAAATGCGGTTCTGTAGGATTAAAAGGGAAATTTCAGTTTGAGTTTTTAAAAGTGAGACAGTTAATAGGTTACGTAGGTAAGAGGGCACTTTGCTTCTGTGCAAACACCACAGAGTATGTGGCTGAATTGCTCTGATTAATCCTAAATGAGTGAATTTAAGCTTGTAAATTAAATTGTCTACAATGTATTTATCAATTGCCAGGACAGAGCTATTATAGTTTTTCTATCTTTGCATTGGGTTCTGAAAATTAGGTTTCATTTTCCCTTTTGACCACAAAGAAGGTGGCCCTGTTCAAGACTTCCTCATTCACAATGCCTCAATTTGTTATCTCTCCCTCTTCTTCCTGTACTTCCTACTTCTCAGTAATGATAGTTGTTCTTGTGATCTAGTGGAGTGGAAAGAGCATAGTACTTGAATAAGAAACCAGACGTTGTAATTCTGGAGCCACATCTGAGTCTGTGACTTGGGATGAGACACTTCAGCCCTCAGCATCTGCTTCATGTTCTTTATTTATATAATTGGCACGGCCATCTGTGTGTGTGTGTGTGTGTGTGTGTGTGTGTGTGTGTGTATTCAAATGTTTAGAAAAGGATGTGGAACTCTTTGGAAACCATAATACATATGCTGTCAGTGTAAGGTGTTTTTGAGGTCACTGTGAATTTCCTCATTAAGACTCAACCCAACAATGGAAATGTCTTCTTGTCCCGCTAAACACTCCTGCAAAAATACCCAGCTTCTGCTTGGATTGAGAACTGTCACTTTCTGACACTTCTTCTTTATGTTGTATACAAGGTTTCCTGCAGTTTCTACTTTTTGTGATAGCTATGTTGTCGAATCTCACACTTGCTCTATCAATCTGTATCTGTGACCAGGAGACAGAAACCACGTAGTAATTTGAATAACTAAAGTTCAGTATAAGAAATTATTAACCATAGTAGAATTGGAGTAATGAAGGATTGGCTAGTAAGAAGTCAAGAGAACTCTAAAGAAGATAGGAATAGATAATATGATACAGCTAGGTGTGCTGGCGCATGCCTATAGTGCCAGCTACTAGGAGGCCAAGGTGGGAGGGTCACTTGAGCTCAGGAGTTCAAGACCAGCCTAGGCAACATAGTGAAGCCCCTAACTCAAACAAACAAACAAACAAAAACAAAACAAAACAAAAAAACAAAACAGAGAGACAAGACACTACCCTTAGGGCTGAGATAGAGCACTTGAGGAAGACATCGTCCCAGGGCTGAGATCCAGATCTTGTTGCACAGAGCTTGACTGTGGCTCACTGAATGGCAGAGAAATTGATTTTGTGTCATGAGGATGGTGGGGAAGTCTCTCTGGTCCTGTGCTGGTAGAACTTGCTGGAAACCTCTCCTCTGGAATTTGCCAGAAATCTGCCCTCTAGCGTGCCAAGGAAAGATGTGGGAGATGTCTCGCTGGAGGCTCTCCATTTAGAAACTCCCTGAGGTGTAGGAGGTGGGGATGCTGGAGAAAGCACTGGCCAGTGGGTACCGCTGTCCACAGGCACTGTAGGAGCTGGCCCTGGAGAAGGCGCGTACACTGCAGGAGTGTGCTGAGTGAGCACAGTGCAACCAAGCACAAAATGCTTTCTTCCTGTTTAAGCTTCACACTTCGCCGGTTGACAATGGAAGAATATTTATAAGGCCCAGATTTGTTTCATAGAACAAGAAAACAGGGTGTACTTGGAGTGGAGAGGCAATCAGTGTATAACTGGTACACCTCATGGCTACTCAGCTTCCATACGTCCTTTTTGTATGAACTCCTGTGTGTTGTAACAACTGTCTCTACCTAGCAAGATGCAGCTAACTGTGTTACAAGTGAAGAAGTTCTCACCATTCCCCAAAATGAGGAGACGTACAGCGGCAAGAGTCATCGCACTCCTTTCTGGCTATCTTAATTACTCCTCAAATTCATCACACTCCCGTGGAATAGTCTGTTATCTACACACTAAATTGTACTTCAGTAAGTTAACTAAGTTAATTTCCCACAACTTGTGTAGAAGATCAAAATGGGAAGCAGAGAGAAGAAAATGATTAACACATTTAAATAAAATGCAAAGATAACAAGCAAATAGAAAATATGCAAAGTTGCTACAGCCTTCATTTCTTTAATTGGTCACCAGACCGTCATAGACATCCATGGCTGCATTTTTTCCACTATCTATTTTATGTACTCTCAGCCCCATCACCTGCCGTTCGGGCTTCTTCGCCTGGTAGAGGGACCCAAACCTTCCTTCCTCAGGGGTTCACATCTTCAGTTCTCCTGCCTGGTTTTGGTTGCTGTACTTTTCTATTAACCTTTACTATAGGTCGTGGAAATAATAAGAGATGCCACAGAGAATCACCTGGGTTCCAGACCTGGCCTCCTTGCCTAGATTGCGTAGAAGCAACCCAGTTGCCCTATGCTAATCAAAATCAATCACAACAGACAGTAGGTTAACCCACCCTTTCCTGCCGGTTGGTTTGGTGGCATAATGGGACCAAAGTGTCCAGGTGCTCATCCCGTGTTTAAATTCAGTGGAACCAGTGCTTTATAGCCTGGTGGAAGAATCCCCTTTTCCTCCCTTGGGGACCAAGATCTCCAAACCAGTGGGCTTAAAGTTGCTGAGACAGGAATGAAATATTCTGTGCATTGTTTATTAGCAAGAGGAGCCACCCTCACTTTCACCCTTGGAATTCTGGACCCACATATTGTAGCTGTGAGAGAGGCTGCACCATATATGGGTGTCTGGTCCAAAGCATAGGCTGCATTCTATAAAACAGAATTCTCTTCAGGTTATTTTGTTCCAAGTGGTGCTGTAACTTGGGTCTTTTGGAAGCCTTTCTACTTTTCAGTTAGGGCAGCCACTTCTGGGTGACAAGGAAATGTCAAACTCCTCCTTGGCAGTTCTTTTGGACACTGTATGGATAGCAGGTTTCCTGCAGTTTCTGTATTTTTGTTACAGCTGGCCTGTCAATTCTCATACTTACCTGCTTTCCAGTATGACTTGATGTGTGACATTAGGTAAATCCTTTCCTCTCTGTGGACCTTTGAGTCTCCACCGGAAGAGTGGGAGGTTTAGACATGATGATCCTTGGGAAACGTTCCCCTTCTAATGCGTTCTTGCTCCGGTGACCCTGCAGGGTGAGGGTGAGCACTGTTGGGATGGTGCAGGTGAAGTGAATTGTAAGTGCTAAGGGCTGTGCACGTAGCAGGCTTGAGGTATGATGCGTTCTTCTCACTATCAATGGTCACGACCAGCATTTGACTTTGAACCTACCTGGAGCTGAGGAAAGGGTACCAGCCCCCTGGTTCATATCATCATGTCTCTGTTTTGGGACCCCTAGGGGCAGTGCTCATTCTGTGGAGGTGGGGAAGGGACAACATTGTGGAGAGAAGGCTAGAAAAGGAATGAGGAAGAGGTTGACATTCCCAGTCTGTGTCTTCCTGTCCCCTCTTTCTCTGCTCTCCCTCACAGAGGCACACATGATGCACACATGCACATTCTGTCTCTCTCTCTGCCCCCCAAACAGATGCAGCTGCTCTGGAGTCAACCCAACTTAATGAGGAGACAACTCTTCTGCTTTCTTCCTTCTTCCTCCTACCTGCCCTCTGACCTAATGCTGTGCTTGCCTGTTACAGCAGGCCTCGGAGGAAATGCACTGTGCCTTCCCTGTTTTTGTTTTGTGTGTGTTTTGAGATGCAGACCTAAAAATATTCTGCTGTATAATCGGTTATCCAATCAGCCATGCGAATAATCACTGTGCCAGAGCCTATAGGAAATGAGGCAGGAGCCTGAAACTCAGAAGCATGCCAGCTTTGCCTTGCCCTTTTTTTTTTTTGAATGTGCTCTCTTGGGCTCTGGGTTTGAGGGTTGAGATAGGAGGATATGCTAGGTGGGTTTCCATGGAGGCAGGTGCAGGGCGCTGATGGTATGTCTCCCTGGTGGGTTGAGGGGAAAGAACGGTTGTGTCACAGTAGGAGTTTTGCATGTAGTTGGGGCAGTTTGACTTATGCCCCTTCAACCTCTATTCCCTCCTCTGGGCCTTGTTTCCAGATGATGCCTTCCTCTCCCAGCACATCTGCCTGGAATGTTCTCTCTCCTCCTCTCTGCTTTTCCAAGTCCTGTCGATTCCCTGAGGTCTAGCCCTCTATGTTGTCAGCAGGACCAACCACGCATAGCGGCTGTTGCCTCATGATACTCACTATGGATAGCAGAAGCATCCAGCTCCCATACCTCTGTGTAGCACTTGTGTTTCCAGAGTCACTGTGTGCTCTCCTCTCCACTGTCTCCCCCAGTCCTCCCCAAAGCCCTCTGATGTCAGTGGGTGACGTGGTGGTAGTGCGGGGAGGCAGGAAGGGGTAGGTAGTTTAGTGTTTAGGCTAAGATTTGGAGTGATAGATTTGCTACTTCATGTAACCTCCGTTAAATTCTTTACCTTCTAAGCCTCAGTTTCCTCATCTGTGAAGCACCGAAAGTAGTATTTTCAGTTTCATAAACCCTAGGGTTTAGGGGTATTATGACAATTAAATGACGCATTGCCTGTAAAGTACTTAGCATAATGACTGGCTCATAGGCAATGCTCAACAAACATTAGGTATGACATTGTAATGATCACCATCCCACTTTACAGCTGAGGAAAAGGAGTGTGGGGAACATGGGTGACTTTGTTCAGTTGTACAGTAATTGGCTACCCAGCAAGGACTATGGGTGGTCAGCTAACAGGATTGTTCAGGGTTGGCTGTAAGCCCAACCCAGTGCTAGATGCTGTACTGAAACGGTGACTCAGGCACTCAGCTAGGGACGCCGCTGGCTGGGGAGATAGATATTTACGTGTGAACCTCGCATGTACTGGGGGAGATGGAATGGAGGCATGTGTGCAGTGGAAAGAGCCCTGGACTTGGAGACCAAACAGAAGCACTGTAAGGAGAGTCACTTGTCTGTCATTTCCACCCTTTTGTCCCCAGCACCCAGGCCAGGCCCAGGTATGTTTTAGGTGCTCTGTCAGTCCCTGCTGAAGGAATGAACAGAAGCCCCGAGCCACAGCTCTGGCTGTGCCTGCGACCTGGGGAACCCTGAAGAGCTCTTTGCCTCTGCCAAGTCTCAGGGACCTCCCCAGTACAGGGAGGGATTGGACCTGTAGGGACCCACCAGCTCTTGTGGTCCCACTTGGTAGACTTGACTGTTCCTAGCAGCTGCACAGCACCCAGTGTGTGTCTTTACCTCAGTTGTGCTTTTGGAGAAGCAGGTGGAGAGGTGAGGGCATAAAGGGCTGGGCTAACGGGCCCCAAGGTCGCCCAGGTGCTGGCAGTGCTGCAGACAGCATGTAGCTGTCCTCAGATGGCCCAGGTCTGGCCGGGCTCTGCAGGAACACTTCAGCTCATGGGCAGCCTGGATTTGTGCTGATGCGGAGACTTCCCTGGCAGCCACAGTTGCTGCTGTTGTTGCTGCCTGGTCAGAGCTGAGGGCTCTGACAACAGCCACCTCAGCTCGCGGTCTGTCCACTGCTCAGAAACCTCACACGAAAAAACTTCTGAGACTGCCTCTGAGGCCCTTGAGATCCTGAGAGCCCCACACTCACACTGCAGCCTCCCCAAATACAGCCGGAACCCACCTGCTCCTGGTTTTTCGTGTGGGCCATTTATTGCACCTGCCCCTCCTCCAGGCACAGCACTGCACTTTGGGCTCCGCCCTGTCCTGCTCAGATGCCGTCCTCCTTAAGGAATCTCTGCTTATTGGTCAGACTGACTGTTTTCCTTCAAGAGTGCACTAGAGCACTTGCTTCTGTCTGGCACTTCTTCTGTAAGGCAGGGCACTACGGTAGTTGACGGGCTGACTTTGCTGTTGCACAGACTGGGATTGAAATTCTGGCTCTGCCACTCCCTAGCTGTGTAACCTCGGGCAAGTCACTTCACCTCTTTGACCTTGGTATCATTGGTGAAATGGGGTTAATAACTCTACGTCCTAGGGTTTTGTGGGATGATGCACTTGTACCCCTTTGCAGGTGGCCCTCACCTCACAGCTCCCACCCCCAACATCTCTCGTGCGTTCAAGTCTGTTTCACAAGCCAGTGTAACCTCCTTCCATGCAGAAGCAATGCTGTAAAGTATTAGCATAACAGTAGGTCCGCTGGGCAGAAACCACACCAATAAAACGGGCACACCACACAGTGGCTCTGATTTGCACACCCTTCCCAACCCCGCGCTCCCAAGCCTTGCCCCGGGCTTTCCATGGAACTGAACCTCAGTAGAAAGAGGTTGAATTAGATTTTGAATTTTCTCATGCCTCCTGTCTCCTGGCCCTCAGAAAATTAAAATCCAGCATTGGAATTAGTCATGGAAAATTCCCCATTTTCTTTCCTTTCATTCCTCTGTGAAGATCATAGTTTCAGGTTATTTCTTTGAATTAATTGGCTAAGCCTCTGTGAAACGTGGATAGTTTACCTGGCACTGTGAGGTGCTGGAAATTATAACCAGTGCTCCTAAATGGATGTGCAGCTACCAGGCACCTTCATGGTGCTGATGGGTTTGTCCTCACAGTGCTAGGAGACGGCTGAGCGGGTGCTATGGCTATTACCATCCTTACTTTAGAGGACCAGGACTCAAGCCCTCATCTTGTGGCTCTAAGGTGAATGTCCTTTTCCTAACCTGTCTGGCTGTCTCCTTCCTTGGCATTTGGACCCTGGGTAGGAGGGCCAGGAGAAGATCCCTCAGCAGAGCTTCACTGGCCACCAGTCCAGAATGGAAGGCTGCTTCTTATTTAAAATGTTAATCCCTTTTTCTATTAAGTGTGAAGAACACTGGGCAAGTGTAAAAGAAGAGAAGACATGGTGTCTTCCAAGCAGAAATGTATAAACTCGCTGCAGTGCCTAGGACACATGCATCTTTATTGAACAAATAGTTATTGAATGTCTGCTTGGTGCCCAGCCCTGTGGTAAGCATTGGTAATATGGTGGCAAAATAGAAAAGATATCTCTTAGGCTTCTGGCCATGGCACGGACAGTTAACAAGGATAATCAAGTTACAGATTGTTACAAATGCTATGAAGAAAATGTATGAAAAATTAAATAGCAGTGTAAGTAGGACACAATAAAATAATACACTAAGTATCATATATCAGCTCAGGCTGCCTCCCTCTCTTTAAAGCAGAGAAGTCCAGGCTTTCAGGGCAGAGCCAGGACAGGTGTCTAGTGAGCGGCCTTTCCATGGGCAGTGTGTATGGACGGGCCTGGAGGTGTGGGAGTGGCCTTTTTAGGAGGGTGTTGAGATTAATTTCTACCAATAGAACCCAGTTCTGGTCCATCTCTCTTTTTTCTTCTTTTTCTTTCTTTCTTTCTTTTTTTTTTTTTTCGAGACAGGGTCTCACTCTCTCCAGGCTGGAGTGCAGTAGTGTGATTATAGCCACTGCAGCCTTGAACTCCTGGGCTCAAGTGATCCTCCTTCCTCAGCCTGCCCAGTAGCTAGGACTACAGGCGCACCAACACACCTGGCTATTCTTTTTTTCTTTTTTTGTAGAGATGGGGTCTCACTGTGTTGCCCAGAGTGGTCTCAAACTCTTGGGCTCAAGAGATCTTCCCCACTTGGCTTCCCAAAGTGCTGGGATTACAGGCGTGAGCCACCATGCCCCACCTGGTCCCTCTGTTAAAGCAAAACTCACAGAAGAAAGCCCAAAGGAACAAAATTTGTGCTTTCATGATGTGGGAACATCTCTTCCAACTGAGAACTCTCTAAAGTGTTTGCAATCATAGATTTGTGTAAGAACTTGATTTGCATCCTACATTTTGGGATGCATTTATTACATAAGCAGATATACCTGGATTTGCATAACAGAAAGGACTATTTTGGGGTGACTTATGACAGATCTGCTACGCAAAAGCCTCTAGGAACTTTTAGCATCAGGTGAGACGTAGGGGGAACAGAGAGGAGGGAGTGTGCAGGCTCTGAGGCCAGAGGAAGAAGGGCTGTACCCGTCCTTAGTGGTGAGCCATGGCACCGCCAGAGGAGCACTGAGAAGGGAGCAAGGAGGACACTTCCTAAGTGGCGAGGATACCCAGCTGCAAACAAAACCTCAGACACTAGCCTGAAGCTGTGTGTCCTCTTGCACAGCCCCTTCCTTACCCCAATGAGTGGCAGCTTGGAGAATAGCTTTTTATTACAGATGACACCTATGAATGCAAGTGAGGGAAAAGAACTGACTAAGGCAGAGCTGTGAGTTCCCAGGAATCAATGTGGACGGGACTGGGGATGCAGCTCCCTCTGCTTCTCTCTCCATGGCCCCTATTTGAGGCTGAATCTAGGAGGCCCTGTGTTTTGATAAAGTATCTCACTCTTTTTCTGAGACACTTTTCAAAATTTCTGTCCTAGTGCTAAGCCTGGGCGAGCTCCACAGAGCTAACCTGTGTGTCCAGAGCCAGCCCCGCCTGTTTTTCCAGCTTTTCCTTATGCTGATAGTAAGATTAGGGCTGGGGACAGTGGTGGTGAGAGAGTCAAGTGTGTGTTCCTCAAACGTTGCCTTAGGAGAGGAGTGAGGTGAAAGGAATCAAGGTAATAAGTGTAACATAGGCTTAAACATACTTGCATGAAGAAAACAAAGGACTTAGGTATAAACAAAAGTTTCTAAGGGCACAAAAAGCAGTCATCATAAAAGTCCGATACAGTAACTTCTTCAAAATCAAAACTTGTGTTAATCAAAAGATGCTGTTAAGAAAAAGTAAGTAAGCCACTAATTGGGAGAAAATATTTGCAAAACATCTATCTGATGAAAACATTTGTATCCAGGACAAATAAAGCATCCATCCAACACAATAATAAACAAGCAAACAATTTTTTTAAATGGGCAGAAAATTTAACAGATTTTTTTTTTTTTTTTTTTTTTTGAGACGGAGTCTCACGCTGTTGCCCAGGCTGGAGTGCAGTGGCGCGATCTCGGCTCACTGCAAGCTCCGCCTCCCGGGTTCCTGCCATTCTCCTGCCTCAGCCTCCTGAGTAGCTGGGACTACAGGCGCCCGCCACCGCGCCCGGCTAATATTTTGTATTTTTAGTAGAGACGGGGTTTCACTGTGGTCTCGATCTCCTGACCTTGTGATCCGCCCGCCTCGGCCTCCCAAAGTGCTGGGATTACAGGCTTGAGCCACCGCGCCCAGCCCAGATATTTTTAATAGAAGATGTAATAGCCAATAGGCTCATAAAAAGATGTTCAACATTATTGTCATCAGAAAAATGCAAGTTAAAACCATAAGACATGCTACTACACACCTACCAAAGTGACTAAAATGAAAAAGCTAATAAAACTAATGTTGGTGAGGATGTAGAATAACTGGAGACTCTTAACACATCCTCAATGGGGCTGTACAATGGTCTAAACACTTTGGGTAAAGTTTTTTTTTTTGAGACAGGGTCTCACTCTGTCACCCAGGCTGGAGTGCAGTGACATGATAATCTCAGCTCACTGCAACCTCTGTTTCCTGGGTTCAAGTGAATCTCCTGCCTCAGCCTCCCCAGTAGCTGGGATTACAGGCATGAATCACCACGCCTAACTTCTGTAGTTTTAGTAGGGACGGGGTTTCACCATGTTGGCCAGGCTGATCTTGAACTCCTGACCTCAAATGATACGCCCAGTAGGCAGTTTCTTATAAGGCCTGTGGCCCAGCCATTTTGTTCGTAGGTATTTGCTCAAGAGAAATAAAAACATGTCCACAAAAAGATTTATACACAAATTATTATAGCAACTTTATTCATAATAAGAAAAATAATGCAGCCATTAAAAAAGAACAAGATCATGCCCTTTGCAGGGACGTGGATGGAGCTAGAGGCCATTATCCTTAGCAAACTCACACAGGAACAGAAAACCAAATGCTACATGTGCTCACTTATGAGTGGGAGCTAAATGATGAGAACACATGGACACAAAGGGAAACAACACACACTGGGTCCTTTTGGAAGCTGGAGGTTAGAGGGAGGGAGAGAATCAGGAAAACAACTAATGTGTACTAGGCTTGATACCTGGGTGATGAAATAACGTGTACAAGTTTACCTGTGTAACAAGTCTGCACTCGTACCCCTGTACTTAAACAAAGGTAGAAACAGCATAGATGTCCATCGGGAGAATGGATAAACAAATTATGATATATTCATACAATGGAATACTACTTAGCAAGAAAAAGGTATGAACTACTGTTAGAGGTAACATCATTATGTTCAATGAAAGAAGCCTTTCTTAAAAGAACACGGTGTATCAAAACTCACTAAATGCCACACCTAAGATTTATGCATTTCTCAATGTGTATATTTTACTTTAAAATACTCATAAACAAATATTCAACCCTAGATGGTGATATGCATGTGTCAGGGTTTAGGGGTTAAGTGTACAGAGGTCTGCACCTTCTTTTGAAATGTATCTAAAAATAAGATAGATTGATGGATGGATTGAGGGATGACAAGGTATGTGATAATGCTAGGAAAATCCTACTTATACAATTTAGGTAGTGGAACTGTGGGTATTCACTGTAAAATTCTTGTAGCTTCTCTGTGTATTTGAAGATGTTTGTAATACATGTTGGAATAAATATGCTCAAGTGGAGGATGCAAGTTGCAGTAGCATGAAGGGAAGATAATTATGATTTATCGCCCTTTGTTACACAGTGCTATTTGTTTATCTTCTTCAAAATTCCATTAAAACCCACCACAGGAGCCCCTGCAATGTGGCTGATTTATCAAATTCAGAAGAATACTTCCAGCCTCTCTGACTCATTTGTATCACCTGGATACCTTTGAGTTAATCTTCCAGCCACAGTTCTGATTCTCCCCCTTTGACTGGGATCATCCTGAAGGTGTTTCCCTCAATGCTGAGTGCTTGGAGCAGCTTTAGAATTGCTTTCACTCTCTGTTCATTTGGAGAACAAAGACTCAATAAGTGGAAGGAGATCGGGAAATTAGTAATCGGGGAGGGTGCAGAGTTCACGAAATAATTTAAAATATACAAAGTTCTGGCTTTTCAACAGAGATTTTAATAAAAGATGAACAAGGTCATCTTCTTTTCTCTGAAGAGAGTTACCCACCTGTAGTGCCATGGTGGATGCTGTGGACAAGAGCTGAAAGGGTGGTTCATGTTAACTTTCAGCGCTTTGGACAAAAGTGCCAGATACATCCTTCTAGAGAGCAGTATCAGGTGAGCCTTTGAGTGGGGCGGGGAAGTTATAAACCACTGTAGAGAATCATAGAGTGAACTGAGGACAGAGACTGGATCAACACTCATTCCTTTTCAGTTTTCTGGGAATGAAGTCAGATCAACATTGTTCTCATTTTCATTTGCAGTGAACCTAATTTTTGAACTGATCTATGTAGTAATAAGCACAGGAAAGGAAAAGTGGAAGAAAGGAGATTCAGCACATTAGCTAGTGAGGTCTTGCGTGATAACGAAGACAACACAAGCCTGAGCCCTCCTGGCTAGTGAGGTTGGCTCTGCCTGCCTTTGCCCATCCCACCCGCTTCTGCCATGCTGAGCCTTTCCCAGCCAGTGTTTTGGGGGGCCTTTACTACCCCTCTCCCTGTCAGCCCCAGCCTAGCTGTAATCACCCATCTGGAAGGCGTGTTTTCCTGGCATTTACCTCCAATTATATGGCACTTCACTTGGGAAGTACTCCAACAAAGGCACTCTGCTATATCCCAAGAAGCCCGCAATGGCATCACCGTAATTGTGATTATATGACGCACTCTCAAGTTCTTGAGCTGTGGCTGTGACAGAATCAGTAATTGGAAATAGAATTTCTGTGAAGGTCAGCGAGTTCCCCCAAGTAGTAGGCCTGGGAGTGGACTTGTCCAGGTGGTATCTGTGGGATTGTATAGGGGCTAACAGCAATGGATACCCTGTTGATATACTGAAAAATGCTAAGAAATCCAAAGCATTCCAGTGACAATGAACATTGCATTGATAGAAAAGGGATGTAAGAAAGCTGATTAATTGTCACATTTGATAAAGGGTTGGAGAGGGGATGAAGGGGGAAGAGTGTGTGTGTGTGTGTGTGTGCGCGTGTGCGTGTACGCTAAGGAGTACCATGATAGTTTGTGTCCTCCATTGTTCTCAGCCCTGGATAAAGAGGGCCACCTGTCTCCAAATCCCTGGAAGCAGGCAGAGCTCAGTACAGTAGACTATACTGGGTATAGGGCATCTATGAGGCAAAGACCACATCTCACTCACAGCCGGGTCTTGAGGTCCTGACATTGAGAGTGTGCCCTAGAAAGAGGACCGAAGGTTAGTGAGGGCAGCTGGGTCCGAGCACTGATGTTGATGCTGGTGGGATGGACTACAGAGTCTGTCCCTGCTACCTTTGGAAGAGCTACCCAATTAAAAAGAGTTGGTGGAGGCATTCCCACTGTGTCTCCCACACCTTCTCTCGAGGGTTCAGATGTGTGGTGTTCTGACTTCCCAGCAGCCTGCATCATGCCTCTTCGGCACTTCCCTCACCGTGTTCTTGCTCTGCTGAGTACTCTCAGCTGTGTGGTTGCTTTAGGACCCTAGTGTGCTGTGCCCCCCGCAGGAAGGTGTGCTCTTCTGGGATTTGGGAGCATTCTTGACATCGTTCTCTGTACCACCCTACAAGCATTGCTTTCCCTACCAGGTTTGTAATATAGTCAACTTTTAGGGAGAGGAACGTGTTCATTTATTGGTTTATTAACTGTTAAGTGCCCTTGCTGTGTTGGGAATAGACAAAAGGAATTTGCTGAAACTATAATCCATAACCACCCAGATTTCTATTTGACCTTCATATTCATTTACAGATAAGACATAATTTTCTTAATCTGTTACCAATTGTTGAGTGACTGGTTCCCTGTTAATGTATGGTTGGGTGAGTGGGCCAGTTGGGTATATAGAAGTTCAGGGTATTCAATGCAGAAAGGACCTGAGGATCCATGGGGGTCATGTGGTCCAACTTTCTGCCTTCAGAGGAGAAGGAGTGTGTGTGGGGTACACATCTGAGAACATTTACAGACTAAGCTGAGGTGGGGATAAAGGAGAGTCTTATCTGTAGGTCTGCTGCTTTGGGTTTCTTTAGATTAGCTTAGAAGCTGGAAACTGGCCAATGAGATGCACAGAATTGCTGGAATTCTGGAGAAGAGTTTGCACCTTACTCTGTACTTTCTAATTAAAAGTGGGACCCCTCAGAGGTGATTCTGATTCTGAACTCCCACTGGTATAGTGTGGCGGGTTGAGTTTGCTGCCCTGGGCACATCCCTTCATGGTCAGAGAGATGAAGAGGAGGGGGTGGATGTCAGCTTCCAGAAAAGCCTGCTCTAGAGTCATTTCCTGGTCACGCTGATCTGGAAATAGCTGAGAACTGTGATGGAGACCCAAGTTTTGCCCCCAAACCTAGCTTTATACATGATTGTAGCAGTCAGGACCTACCAGATAGAGGGGACCTGTGGAATAGGGATAACAGGCGCCATGTGCATTGGCACACGGGAGGGCAAGAGGAGAGACAGGGAAAGGTTGCGAGGGGAAATGGAGAGAGAAAGGAGGCTCTTAGGAAAAGCCCTGGACGAGGGAAGACTTCTAACCTGAGCCGAGGCCCTGAACCAGTTCCTCTGATTTTCTCTTTAAAGTCAAACATGGATAAAGTCACACTCAGGTGTCATTGTGTGGGGAAAGGAGGAGACAAATGACTGGGGTTTTAGTTTCAGCTTTAGCCACCATCTTGGCTTATGATGTTAGATCAGTTCTTACCTCTCTCTGAGCCTGAATTTACCTATCTATATTTTATTAGTTGAGGAATCCTGAATTGTAACATGAAATGGTTATATGTTTCCAATCTCTGCTTTTACCTGTGCCTTGTTGGATCTCCCTCTCCCCTTCCTAGATGACTTCTTGGGCAGACTTCCCATTTTCAGTTAACAAAACGTCAGTGTTGTCATCTGATTTAAGACTCCTTCTTGCTCCTGCCTGGCCGTTGTAGTAAGGGGGCATGGGCTGCTCTCCCTACCTCCCACCTCTGACTCCTCCATTAGTGAGAAGGAGGCAGAGGGATAGGAGCCAAGTACCTTTTTGCCTAACTGGGCACAAGGGATGTTTTTTTCCTGGTTGATTTTTGCAGCTTCTCTAGTTGAAACTGGCCAGGCGGCAGCACCCTTGGTCTGATAGGCATCTACATGCAGATTCCTGCTGAGGTTCTGTGGAGACCCCCCACCTCACAGGTCCCAATAGGGACTTGTAGCTCTGGCTCAGCCACTCTGATCCCTGCTGCATAGCCTCTGGTTGCTAGAGTAACCTTGCATGGTGGCCAGTCCCCTTGGGTGAGATCCCAGAGAGAGCTCAAGCCTAGCCACCCCGTGGGGTCCACTTCACTCGTAGGAAGCTCATGGGTTTTTGCCAGGTCAAAGGGTAGCATGGTGACTGTCCTAGCATAGGCGAGCAGAGCAGCGGTTTAGGACTGTAGCCAAAGCTGAGAGTTCCCTGAGGTCTGAGGTGCTAGTTTCTCCATCTTGCAAACGTGATTATCTTTATGATTCTCTTGAGTCCCTGTTTCTTGGATCTAGGAAGGGGGCCTTCCTCTAGCTTTTATCCTCCTCCACAAGGCTGCCAACCTGCTGGTGCTGTGTCCCCTTTCAAGCCTCACTAGCCTGTGGCTGTAGATGGGTGGGGGTGCGGGGCAGTGGAAAAGGGGCGGTTGATTATAAAGGGCTGGCTTAGTGAACCCTGGGCTGGGGAGGTGTCTAGTTCCATTTGCTGGTTTCTTAGAAAATGAGGTATTCAGGCCGGGCGCGGTGACTCACGTCTGTGATCCCAGCACTTTGGGAGCCCGAGGCGGGCGGATCCCTGAGGTCAGGAGTTCGAGACCAGCCTGGTCAACATGGTAAAACACTACCTCTACTAAAAATACAAAAATTAGCCCGGTGTGGTGGTGGGCACCTGTAATCCCAGCTACTCAGGAGGCAGAGGCTGAGGTAGGAGAATCGTTTGAACCCAGGAGGCGGACGTTGCAGTGGCCCTGAGATCACACCATTGCATTCTAGCCTGGGTGACAGAGCGAGACTCCATCTCGAAAAAAATAAAATAAAATAAAATAAAGAAAATGAGGTATTCAGTTCTTGTCTTCGGCAGGGAGCCCTGTCTTCTCTAATACCTGGGTAACAGGAAGCACTCACCCAACTCTCCTGTATGTACAGAATGAAAAATTTTATCATAACCCACACTACTATACCTTAGATGCACACATAAGCACAAGTGTCAGATGCAGACCCTGCGCCTTTTATTTGGGTTGTCTTTCTGTGCTTTTGCTGTTCTATGGTTATTTGTCAAAGTATGAGGGTAACTTCTTGTGGAAGGACAGATGTTAAGTCTTCTTTAAGGCCATTATAAGCTCCCCATCTTCCAAACCTTAGAGAGTCAACACACACTGTTCTGGGTCTGCTGTGTGCTTACATCTGTGCTGACAGACCAAATTACAGTACTCCCTAACCCAGTTCTAAAGGATGAATGCCATGGCACTTAAAGTATTTTGCAGAAACTATTATTTTAACTCATTTTCACAGTGGCTATGGGTTTTTTATAGTCTTGCAGAAACTTTGGTTAAATACAGAGTAAAAACTGAAAGCTGCTATGGGAATAATGAGGGATCAGGTCCTTCAAGGTCTTCAAAAAAAAAAAAAATCTCTAAGTAGCAGTTTCTTTTGTTCTTGTCATTCTGAATCGCAGTGTGTCCCTCCAGACAAAGCTGAGCGCCATATGTGAGTGTGCATGTTTGTGTTTTCAAAAGCCTCAGCGGTCACTGCCATTTCAGTGCCTGCAAGTCTTCACAGGAAGCAGTGGGAAAAGACTGTCAGAACCTGTTTGTAAAAATGTTTGTGTTTGCAAAGATTTTTGCTAGTATTCCACGCATATCTTAGCTATTAAGCAAAAATATTATACCATTCATCTTAGAAGAAGGAACAAGGCTAGGTAATCACTGGCATTCTCTTTTCTTTTTCTGGCAGAGAAGTGAAAGCCAAGAGCATTCTATCTCATGAGCACTACAGGTCTAGGGCAGGGGTGAGCAAACCTTTTCTGTAAAGAATTGAATAGTAAATATTCTAGGCTTTGCGGGCTGTGCGGTTTCTGTCACAGCTACTCAGCTCTGCTGCCATAGGGCAAAAGCAACCTTAGACAAGAAAACAAATGAGCGTGGTTGTGTGGCAGTAGAGCTTTATTTACGAAAACCTGGCCGGTGGACCAGAGGCCATAATTTGCCAACCCCTGGCCTAGTGAAAAGTACAAGTTTCAAGTTGTCACTGATGGTTGAATTTAGCCCAAGATGGTAGCTTTGCTTGTCTGATTACCTTCATGCCAACCCACATCTTCTCTGGCTGACGCTAACCAGGACAGAAACCTAGGCTGGTCTTCCGTTTTCTCTTAAGAAAGTGATCAGTTTATGGGAATGTATGCACTTTTACCTCATCCACAGCAGATGTTCAGGAACTGAGTATCCAACATAGGATAAAATACAGAGTGAAAGCATCCTTGACCATTGAAATGAGGTTGTGGCAAAGGGGAGGAGTTAGCAGTCTGTCACTGGGGAGACTTTCTGGGGAGCTCTAATCAGTCGTGTGTTTCCACCAGCAGCGGCATCCCCTCCTCATTCCTAGTGTGGCATACATTGCAGATCTTCCTGGCGCAGACACTTTCTTTCCTTCATTTTCTCACTCGTGCTCCACACATTCCCTCCCTTCTTTCCTTTTTCTCCCCCCAGCACACAATGCTGCTGCTGCCACGCACCACTTCACCCCATGCTGGCCCACAAAGAAGACAGAGGTTGGTGACATAGCATGCAACTTCAGAAAGTTCACCCCTTCGAGCCCTGATGTATAAATGGTGGCACTTGGTACTTACTCTGCCAGCGCGTTCAAAAGTCATCATAAGGACAATGTGATATTTATTTAAATACATATTGCATTGCCGACCGACAGTGTATTTGCACTCATTATCCGTTTCTAGAGACAAGTTCATGGCAAGCGTGGTTAAATGCTGGACCTCAGGAGGGAACTGAGGACAAACTAAGCGCTGATGACTCTCACTGGCCCCCTGCTGCACCTGTCCTTATATTTGACCTGATAGGTTGGTTACTTTAAAAAGTCAGTTACAGGGAGGCTCATTTAAAAAGATATAACACCTGCGAAAGGTTATTTTAACCTGGAATATATGACTGGACAATTATTTGCCAATCTGATGAAGCAGGGCCACAGGTTTGGTTTTGTTTTCATTATTCTGTATCTACTGATCAGCATATCCACTTTCTTGCTTGCACAGGCTGCACCTATAATGTCCACAACTTCCAGTTGGATCTTATTTAACAATAGAACAAGAACATAAAGATACAGGAGAAGAAAGCTGAGAGCAATTCTAAATATCTGTGGTTTTTTCTTTATCTTTTGTTGTTGCACATCCATATCTGATTCAACAATAAAACATGTAGCATTGCTTATCCAGTACTTCCAATGGATTCAGCCTGATGTTGTGGAAGCAACAACTCTTTCCTTTGCACTCACATCTCATTATTTGAGAAAGTAATTAATTTAGGTAGTACAAATCCAACTGACATAAACTTGGGAACCAACCACCAACTCCTGATGAGCAAACAGCTCAACTCTTGGGGAACAAAAATGTGTAAGCTCTTTAGAAATTAACAAGTCATGAGAATTCAGTATAGCTTGGGCATTAGTCATTACCTTTTAGCCAGAGGGAACAAAGAATGCCAGTTCAAATGACAAGTTGGTTAAAAGGAAATCTGAGAGCTTCTAGAGTGTTGGAAAAGAGGTCAGGACCTGAGCTTCTACCCTCAATGGCTCAAACAGGCATACCTTGGAGTGATGGTTGGTTTGGTTCCAGACAACCACAGTAAAGCAAATATTTGCAATAAAGTGAGTCACACAAATGTTTTTGTTTCCCAGTGCGTATGAAAGTTATGTCTGCACTATATTGTAGTCTGTTAAGTGTGCAGTAGCATTATGCCTAAAAAATGTACGTACCTTAATTAAAAATACTTTATTACTAAAAATGCTAATGATCATCTGAGCCTTCAGCAGGTTATAATCTTTTTGGTGGTGAGGGGCCTTGCCTTGATGTTGATGGCTGCTGACCTATCACGGTAGTGGTTGCCGAAGCCTGGGGTGGCTGTGGCAATTTCTTAAAACAAGGAAATTTGCCACATTGATAGATTCTTCCTTTCATGAAAGATTTCTCTGTAGCATGGGATGCTGTTTGACCGCATTTTACCCACAGTAGAACTTCTCTCAAAATTGGAGTCAATCCTCTCAAACCCTGCCACTGCTTTATCAACTACGTTTATGTAATATTCTAATATTACATAAATGAAACACTGTTTCATTTCACCAGTGTTCACCAGGAGTAGATTCCATATCAGGAAACCACTTTCTTTGCTTATCCATAAGAAGCAACCCCTCATTCATTCCAGTTTTATCTTGAGATTGCAGCAATTCAGTTCCACCTTCAGTCTTCACTTCTAATATTTATTCTTTGCTATTTCCACCATGTCTACAGTTCCTTCCTCTACTGAAGTATTGAACCCCTCAAAGTCATCCATGAGGGTTGGAATCAACTTCTTCCAAACTTCTGTTAATGTTGAAATGTTGACTTTCTTTAATGAATCACAAATGTTCTTAATGACATCTAGAATGGTGAATTCCTCCCAGAGGTTTTCAGTTTACTTTGCCCAGATCTATAAGAAGAATTGCTGTCTATGGCAGCTGGAGCCTTATGAAATGTCTTTCTTAAATCACAAGGCTTTTCAGAGTCAAAATTACTCTTTGATCCATGGGTTGCAGAATGGATATTGTATTAGCAGGCATGAAAACAATCATCTCCTTTTGCATCTCCATCAGTTCAGGTGCATTGTTAGTGAGCAGTAATATTTTGAAAGGAGCTTTTTTCTGAGCAGTAGATCTCAACAGCGGGCTTGAAATATTCAGTCAGCTGTGCTATAAACAGATGTGCTGTCATTCAGGCTTTGTTGTCCATTTATAGAGCACGGAGTAGATTTAGCATCATTCTTAAGGGCCCTGGGATTCTCAGAATGATAAAGGAGCATTGGCTTCAACTTAGTCGCCAGCTGCTTTATCCTCTAACAGGAGAGTCAGCCTGTCCTTTGAAGCTTTGAAGCCAGGCATTCCCTGCTCTAGCTAGAAAAATCCTCAGTGGCATCTCCTTCCAATAGAAGGCTGTTTTGTCTACATGAAAATCTGTTTAGTGTTACCCACTTCATCAGTGATCTTAGGTCTTCTGGAGGACTTGCTGCAGCGTCCTCATCAGCACTTGCTGCTTCACCTTGCACTTTTATGTTACAGAGATGGCTGCTTTTCTTACAACTTACGAACCAAGCTCTGCTAGCTTCCAACTTTCCTTCTGCAGCATCTTCAGCTTTTATAGAATTTAAGAGAGTTAGGGCCTTGCTCTGGATTAAACTTTGGCACAGGGAATGGGCTGGTTTGATCTTCTGTCCAGACCCTTAAAACATTTTCTGTATCAGCAATAAGAGTGTTTCACTTTCTTATCATATGTTCATTCGAGTAACGCTTCTAATTTCCTTCAAGAACTTTTGCTTTGCATTTACAACTTGGCTAATGGTTTGGTATGAAAGGCCTGGCTTTCAGCCTGTCTCTGCTTTGAACATGCCTCCCTCACTAAGCTTAATCATTTCTAGTTTGTGATTTAAAAGTGAGATATACGACTCTTCCTTTCACTTGATACTGAGAGGCTGTTGTAGCGTTATTAATTGGTCTAATTTCAATGTTATTGTGTCTCAGGGAATATGGAAGCCCAAGGACAGAGAGAGAGAGAGAGAGATGGGGAACAGCTGGTTGGTGGAGCAGTCAGAACACACACATTTATCAGTTTTGTTCACAGTCTTCTATGGGCGCAGTTTGTGGTGTCTCCACATAATTATAATAGTAATGTCGAGGATAAGTGATCATAGATCACCATACCAGGTATGATAAAAATGAAACAGTTTGAAATATCACAAGAATTACCAAAATGTGACACGGAGACACAAAGTGAACACTTACTGCTGGAAAAATGGCACCAATAGACCTGCTTGATGCAGCATTGCCACAGATGTTCAATTTACAAAAAAAAAATGCATTGTCTGTGAAGCTCAACGAAGTGTGAAGTGCAACAAAATGAGATATTCCTGTGTAATAACAACTATTGTGTGCACACTATGTGCTGAGCATTGCATATTATCTCATGTACTCCTTTTAACAGTGCTTTCACTGATTAGAAAACCAAGGCAGGGGCTGGGTGTGGTGGCTCACGCCTGTGATCCCAGCACTTTGGGAGGCTGAGGCGGGCAGACTGCTTTGAGCTCAGGAGTTCAAGACCAGCCTAGGCAACATGGCGTAACCCCATCTATTAAAAAAAGAAAAAAAAACCAGCCTGTGTGGTGGCAGGGACCTATGGTCCCGGCTACTCAGGAGGCTGAGGCTGGAGAATTGCTTGAACTCGGGAGGTGGAGGTTGCAGTGAGCTAAGAGTGCACCATTACACTCCACCCTGGGTGACAGAGACCCTGTCTTAAAAAAGCAAAACACAAAAGCTGAGTTAGAGAAGAGCAAAGTGCTTGCCCGAGGTTATGTAGCTAGACAAGTGGGGATTTTGAACTCCAACTGCTTGGCTCCATATTCACTGTGCTCTCCAGCTCAGGGCAAACTGGTAGCCAGGAAGTCATCCAGCTCGATTGCAGCTTGCCTCCTCCTGATTTTCTGGATGTCCGGTTTTTAAAAAGTTAATAGCAAACTAGTATAGTGTCGGCTCCACAGAGGTGCTTTTCAGAACCCACCTATTTGCCCTTTACTGGTAATCAGGGGTAATCCTGTCCCATATCTGTACCCTGATATGTCTGGGTTGTAAAAAGTGTGAGACTGGATGGTACAGTTAAGCTATTTGTTCTGGATTTGGGTTTTTTAAGTTTGGCATTTGAGCAGAATCACAAGTTGTAGAAAGTAGTAATTTCCAGACATTTGAGCTCTGATTCACCAACATTACTGTAATTAAAGAAAAACCTATATTTGTTTGCTCCATTTTGTCTCACTAGGATGTTTTATAAATAATAAACCTAGACATTTAGAAAATAGCATCTATTTAGCTGGTTAAGCTTTCGTGGCCCTTCATGTTCAGATGTCTCAAGGTGATATGAGTGTGCCTCCATTTATAGAGAGTGACTGTGGACAGTGAACTATATTGACGTATAAAGGCAGCTTTAAAATACAGACTGCAGAAATCAAGTGGCTTGACAATTCTCTTAGAAGATACGTTTATGAAGTATAGAGCTCAAATGTAATGATTTCAGTTGGTTACAGAGTGTTAATGAATTTTGAATTGAGGCAATTGTGATCAAGCTTGTTGCCTTTTATTAAAAGGCATTATTTTTATTAAACGAATCATTCTTAAAATGATGATTGTTCTCAATAGTTATGAAATCATTAAAAAAGCATCTACCTATGCCTGAATTAACAGGATAAATGTGGTTTTCAGCTTTCAGCTGACCAACAGGACCTCCATGGTTGTGATTTCAAGGTACTTGTTTATGTATGTGATTTTGCTGGTGTTTTCTGAGTCTTCAATACTATTTCTTGTAACAGGGTATGAATGGGTGTGTGTGTGTGCTTGCTAATATGTCCCCTTGGTCCTTAGCATTGTGGGAATGTGAAGTGAAGCTGAGTAGGATGTCTCAACTTTCTAGAATCCTCCAGCCCTTGGTTTTAAAGAGGTACCCCCGTGCAAGACTGGTGGAGACCCTTCTGTGTAACATTCACAACACAACCACCACATTCACAACACAACCACCACAGTGACAGCAGGCGCTGAGTGCAAACCATGTGCCAGGCATTTCCCACCATCAGTATCGATCCTCAGTTCCAGAAAGTTGGTGCTGTTGTGACCATTGAGAGGATGAGGAGACCGCTGCTTGGAGACTTTCAGTGCTTTGCCTAGGGCCACACGGATGGAAAAGAGCAGAATCAGGAATTGGACTGCTCTTCACCATCCTCATGGCTGCCTGGAGGGCAGGCAGTCTTGGGCTTCCTTAGAAGATTTTTGTTTTGGGAGGGCTCTTCACTGTCTCAAGAAGGCTGAGGGAAGAATTCATCTCATTTAGTGGATGAGGATACCAAAACATACATTAAAAATTATAGCCTCGGGCTCTGTAGACCCTGTTCAGGCATCAGAGGGCTTTTCTCCTATATTGACCACCTTTGCCACAAAGAAGCTAGAGAAGGAACCCTCCTCCGATTTCACCTTGTGAGTTACAGGTGTCTGACAGCCCTGTTCTTAGCTAAGAGGTGTGTGTACACCTGACTGCAAGCAGCTGCCATGCCTGCCAGAGGACATACGTGATGCCCAGTTTCTGTGGACCCTTCTGGGCCTACAGACTGTAGTCTCGGGTGGGTACCCATGGCCCAGGACTTCACATTCCTCGTGCTGCTCTGCCCTGCTTCTCTTCTGTCTGACCTGATGCCCCAGGCTTAGAGTGGGGAGGGGATGCTGGGGGGTGGGTTGTCATTTTCCTGTCCCAGTCAGGTATTTTGTATTGTTTCTTAATGAGCCATTTCCCATCTGGATTTGGAGGAGATCAGGGAAGATGGGTGGGTTGTGAGTTAGATACAGTTTGCTGGGCATCTTCCCTTTTTTCTCTGTCCAGCTCCCAGGTGTTTGAGGCTTTTTTCTACCTTCAGGTGCTCCAAATACAGGGGCTGCCCTTTCTCTATCTGGGTTTCAGCCTCTCCAGCTCCTGGAAGACAGTGCTGTTGGATCTCTGGAGTGCCTTCTGGTTTGGGCACTGTGGGATTTGTGAGTCATAGGCTTCAGTTTGGTGCTTTATCCTACTCCGTCCTGCCTTCTGCTGTCCATGCCCCATTGCAAGAACAGGCATTCTTCCCTCCCATATAAACTTGCAACCTGGTTCCACCCATTCTCCTCTCTTCTTCTCCAGATAATCCTAGAGATCACTGCCTCCCAGAATAACCCCATTTGATTCCTTAGGACAGGCAGGAAACTCGCTGCCCAACCCTGCCTGAGTCTCTGTTTCCTTACCTGGAGAGACTGTTCTTGCTCTGGAAACTGACCACTGGAAATTCACCTCCATCCCCATCACTTCCTGGGGTAGTTCTTTCTGACCATTGGGTTTGCTTCTTGGGTGTTTGACTCTGCATACAGTTAGAGGCTCTTTAAATACCTTTTTAACGTCAGGGTTTTTGTGGATGTGTATGTGGTGGAGGGAGAGAGTGTATATGAGTGAGCATGAGAACGGGAGTTACTATTTATCACAACTGGTGTGGGGTGGCTGAAGATTATTGACTTCTAGAGTTGTGTTTTTCAACTTTTTTTTTTTTTTTATCTTAGCAGTAATAAATACATTGTAACTCCCAAGCACACATAAATGTCATCTGAAACATGTTTGAAAAATACATACGATTTATTTGTTTCTTGAGATGGAGTCTTGCTCTATCACCCAGGGTGGAGTGCAATGGCGCAATCTCGGCTCACTGCAGCCTCCACCTCTTGGGTTCAAACAATTCTCCTGCGTCAGCCTCCTGAGTAGCTGGGACTACAGGCATGCACCACCACGCCCGGCTAATTTTTTGTATTCTTAGTAGAGATGGGGTTTCACCATGTTGGTCAAGCTGGTCTCAAACTCCTGACCTTAAGCAATCCACCTGCCTTGGCCCAGCAAAGTGCTGGGATTACAGGTATGAGCCACTGTGCCTGGCTGAAAACTATATACTCTTAATTCTGATACTTTCTGTGCAGTTTGATATTTTCCATATAATTTTATTTCATTTTTCAAAAATTGCCGGATACAAAGCACTGAATTCATTTCGTATGTATTTTATTTAAACAATCCTCTCTCCTCCATTACAGTATGCATTTCATGAAGACAGGAATTCCATGTTATTCTTCCTTTAATTGATGCTTAATACCTATTGTCAATGATTCTTTTCTCTATGCAAATCCTCTGGAGAAATATTTTGTTCTGTGCTGAAAAACAGTTTCATTCAATGGTTGAGGTGACTTGTGTCACTGATGTGATTTCCTTCTTTTATATTAACTCTCAAAAATCTCAGACTTATTAATAAAGACATGCCTTCATAGGATACATCTTTATAATGGTCTTATTTCTATTTTATTTTCCTTGCTCTTTTTTTTCATTTTACTTTATTCTTCTGTCCTAAATATTTAAAGTTTCAGCTGATTTTAAAGTAAAAGATGCTCAATGGGAAAAGCTCACACCAATCAGAGCTACCTAAAAGTCGAGTTGGAAAGTCCCAAGGATCTTTTTTTCTCTGAGACAAGCCTCTTTGCTTCTGGGTGCTTGCCCTGCAGACTGGCTTATGAAGAGGTCATCATCTTTTCAGATTCCTGGGGCTCGTGATGTTCATACCACTGCAGTATTCATATTACACACTGTAATAATCTGGAATAATAAGATCATAGGCACTGTTTCCTACCCTCACATGTTGATCTGCCTTCTCCTTTTCAAGAGCCATGTAATGTTCCCTTTCTCACCTACTTTGAATTTTAAATTCTTGCTGCTGTAAGTTTTTCTTGGAGCAAGGAAAACAATAAAAAAAATAAAATTTAGTTTCAAAAGAAGAGTAGAGATAATTAACTAGCCCTCGCCACCTAACTAAATATAATCCCCTAGTAACTCCTCTTGGAGCCACCAACTTCCCTGGGAGTGGAATTGCTTGTGGAAAGGCCTGTGTGGATTCTGAACTTGGGAGATGGTGACAGAGCCCTCTCTTTAGCCTCCGGGAGGTGACAAATGATGGATGAGAGTGACCTTGGACCGGCAAGACCAGGTCGGTGCAAGTGACATTGGTTTCTTAGGTGCTCCTCAGCTCAGTGTGGGTCTCCCGAGACTCAGTTCTGCCTGCTGACTTGTTCATTTGTTTCCATTGCAGGGCTGCAGTTGGGTTGTGCCTGGTTTTTCAGCCTCCCAATGTCTCTTAATTAACTTAATATTACTTTGTAATACTAAAGCAATGATGAATTATGCACATGGAGTTATTAATCTTCTGTGTAAATATCTCAAACACTGTGTCTTAATTATGGACTCTACACTTAAAGTATTTTAAAGCTTCTATTCATATATTTACTTAGAAAGACATGATCTGTGTTTCTATGGTGTCGGCACACTCAGTGGGAAAATGGTGTCCATACACTGGAGACGTTTGTACCAAAGAGCAGTTTTCGTGATGACGTGAACGCTGCTTGGTCTCCACTGACCCACAGGCATTCTTTGCCTTCGCGGTGAAGGGAGTTGGGGTAAGATGGGGCCTGGGGATCTGGACCCTCTTTCACCTCCTGACTGTTCTGTCTCTAGCAAACAGTCTTTTCCTGGACAGTCCCGGAAGGTGTAAGAGCAGCTTTCGCTGGGGCAGCTGTCTCCCTCATAGCAGCGCCAGCCCTAAGCCAGGGCAGGGCCTCCTCCGGGAAGAACTGTGCACCTCCTTCAGGGGCATCAGTGAGTTAGGTACATTGTGAGTGTACTAACTTAGTATTTAGCGGTTACTCTGCACCGGGCACTGTGCTGTTCCTGGGTGGCGGCTGGGGCAGTGCAGCGAGGGTTACGCAGACTACACACAGCGGTAATAGCCAGTGTTCCATAAGAGCTTGCCATGGGTTTGCCACACGTAGACACTGGCTCTTGTTTACATAGGCTGCCTGATTTGCACTTACCAACAAACCTGGGTAGCTTCTGGTGTCTGTATTCTCATTTTATGATGAAGAAGCTGCAGTGAGGAGGGGTAAAGTCACCTGCCCAAGTTTACATAGCTGATAAGTGGCAGAGCCAGAACCTGAGCCCACTGTCCAAGGCGAAGGTGCTTCCTAGCATGCTGGCCACCTCTAGGAAGGAGCTCAGCTGCACCACCCACTGGGGCAGATACACTCCCAGCAGCTGGGACTGGGCAGAGTGGCTCCACCTCCCCGGTGGGTCCTCAGTTTGCTAAGTGTTGGCTGCATGACTTGACTTTCTCAACAGTCCTTTGAGCAGCTGAGGTCATACTTAGATGTGACTTGGACTGGGACAACAGAGGAGCCCAGGTGAGAGCTGGCAGGCATGGGACCAGGGTGGAGATGTAGTTTTCCCCACCAGGTGGGTGGAGCCAGGTCTCTTCAAACCAGAGGGCACAATTGCTGTTTTTATTGTTCATGTTGACTGTAGCAAAAATAACTCAGTGCCTGTGAACCTCATCTGTGAAATGTAAATAACCCCTTCTCTGCCTTTTTTTTTTTTGAGACGGAATCTCGCTGTGTTGCCTAGGCTAGAGTTCAAGACCAGCCTCTGACCAACGTGGTGAAACCCTGTCTCTACTAAAAATACACAGATTCTCTGCCTATCTTACTCTGCAGCATGGGAAATCGCTGAGATCAGAGGTTGGAAAGTGATAACTGTGTCCAGGCAGGCAAGTAGTGTGTTTACAGGAATGTGACTGAGCAACAGGGAAATGAGATTTCTCTCTTTTTTTTTTTTTTTTTTTTGGAGATGGAGTCTCGCTCTGTCACCCAGGCTGGAGCGCAGTGGTGCACTCTTGGCTCACTGCAGCTTCCGCCTCCTGGGTTCAAGTGATTCTCCTGCCTCAGCCTCCCGAGTAGCTGGGACTAGCGCTTGCCACCACGCCCAGCTAATTTTTTGTGTTTTTAGTAGAGATGGGATTTCACCATGTTAGCCAGGATGACCTCGATCTCCTGACCTCGTGATCCACCCACCTCGGCCTCCTAAAGTGCTGGCATTACAGGTGTAAGCCACCATGCCCGGCCGTGGTTTCATTTTTAACTCAGACGTCAATCAAATTAACCGTATACAGATTTGAAAAGCTTTTCTTTATCTCTGTTAACGGACAAAAGGAATGACTGCTTTCTTGTAAAAATGAAAATGTTCAGTTTTAAACTTACCAGTTCCTACCATTTTGAAATGTTCACTTATTTCTTACTTTATTATTATTATTTTTTTCTTGACACAAAGTCTCACTCTGTTGCCCAGGCTGGAGTGCAGTGGTGCGATCTCAGCTAACTGCAACCTCTGCCTCGTGGGTTCAAACAATTCTCATGCCTCAGCCTCCTGAGTAACTGGGATTACAGGCTTGTGCCACCATGCTCAGCTAATTTTTGTATTTTTAGTAGAGATAGGTTTCACCATGTTGGCCAGGCTGGTCTTGAACTCCTGACCTCAGGTGATCCGTCTGCCTCCGCCTCCCAAAGTGCTGGAATTACAGGTGTGAGCCAATGTGCCCAGCCATCATTTCTTACTTTTTGACAAAGGAGGTAGACATATTGGAGGGTTGACCTGAACTCCATAGATTCCCAGGGAGACAGTGCATGACTTTGATCAGCCCGTATAGGGCATATTCACATTGACATCCAATTTTACCTGAGCCATTGGGATGGGATGCAAAGGCCTGACATGGTTTAGAAAGAAAGCATAACTCTGCAGTGCCAACTAGGATGGGGTGAATGGGATTCTGGCCTGAGTGTGACAACTAAGACAAGATTGCCGGCCCAGGTGCTGAGAAATGTAGCCTGAGAGCATGGTGCTGTTTTTCCTTTTGGAATCTAGTGAGGTGAAGTACCTGGTTCTCTGCTTTGGTACTGTGAGGGGGTTCTGCAGAGGTAGATGGAGTGGTTTTTGTCCTCAAGGCACTGACAAACTGCAAATGATACACGACAATGTCTCAATAGGTTCACCTTCCCAACCCTTCTCTGCTTTTGTACCCTCCACCTCCACTTAGTTGGTTGGCGTTCAATTGTTTGTTGATATGATTTACTTTCATGATTACATGTCAAAATATGTGATACAATTTTTAGCTCTGGATGGCAGACAGTTTCAACTTGGATGCCAACTCCACCCAGTGGGTGATGCCTGACTGGCGCAACATGTGACACTGCCTCAGGGTGCCAGGAGGGAGAGAGTGCTGTCTGATGACCAGTGGGAAGGTCTGCTATGGTGAGGGGATGGGGAGCAGAGGCAGCAAGCATGTGATGGTCATTGGTTCATCCTGAGTACATTAGGCTTTCAAAAGCTGGGGGGAAATGATGCTCAGACGAAATGAAACTCCTTAGTCTTCCCTTAAAGGGTGAAGCGGGATTTAGGCAAACAGAAGTGCTTTCTGTCTTGGAGAAGAGCAGACGTGAAGACAATACCTTCCAGTGAGTATGCAGCTATGCGGGAGGCTGTGGGAGCTGAGGGACTGGAGGCATGTGGAAGAGGAAGGAGTATTAGGCGGGGCAGGGGCGCTGTCCTTGCTGGAGCCATGACAGACGTCAGTTGGTTGTTGGTAGTTTGAGTGTAGACAGATTGCAGAGGTCCTCAGGGATGCCAGATGGAGGAATGTAGATGTGATGCAGCCCTGTGCTTCTCAAGAAGCCTTCCCAAATGCTCCGGACACAATTAGCTGCTCCATCTTCTCCACCTCAGAGGAGACTCCTAGTACTCTGCTTGAGCTTGGATTCTTGTCTGCTGTCCTGAAATGTTTATGTATTATCTGTCATCCTCCTTGAGGACATGAACAGTGTTTTAGCCATCTTTGAATCCCCGGTGCTCACGATCATGCCTGGTATGGAGCAGATACCCAGTGAGTGGTATTGAATTAAACTGAAATAGGGTCCCTGAACTGCCAGGTGAGATGGGGTGGAAGGTGGGCTGTGCCTTAGAGGTGAAGCTGGGTGCAGACGTGGGAGGCTGCCAAGCATAGAATGTACCCTCTGCCAAGGGAGCTCAGAGTCCATGTCCCTGGGATGTGCAGGTTGGGAAGCAAGGCAAGTCTGAAGCGTCAAGTTTACAAGAGTGTGCACAGCACAGGAAACCAGTTGAAATTGAAGATGGCACCAGAGGAAGGACAAGACTGAAGGAGGGAATTTGGAAAGCTGAGCCTAGATGAATTCCCGGAGGCAGTGACTTACAGGGCTCGGAGACCCTGTGTATAGGGAAGCGCCGCTGAGCCTGTGGGTCAGAGGGAGTCCTCAAAGATGTTGTCTCTTGAGAAATGAGGAGCTACTGAAGATTCTGTCTCTCAGATACCTCAGCATTGTAGAGATGTGGAGTGATCCTACAGCCCATTGTATTAATATTTAGTTAGGACTCCTTCATTTGCAGGTGACAAAAACTGAACCCAAACTGGCTTAATTTGGTGACTTTTATAACTGAAAAGCCCAAACGAGGGAAGGGAAGGGAATTTTTGACTTCAGGACCAACTTGATCCAGGGATGCATACTGTGGCCTCGGGGCCAGGTGCGTGCTTCTGAGTTTCGCTGGCTGGCTGGCTGGCTGGCTGGCTGGCACACTTTCTCTTCATCTTTTGGTTTGGCTTTCCTTGGTGGGTGTTAGCTCTTCATCCCTATGTACCCCTGGCAACTCTAGGCTTGTGGCCTCTCAGGGCTGAATCCCGCCAACGAAAGAACTTCTTACCTAGTTACTGCAGGGAAAACCCCCAGACTCGCTCTCTTTGGACCTGGTTGGTGTGGGTTGGAGCATATGCCTAGCCCAGAACCGATAACCTTGGCTGCACGCCAACTCTTATTGCCCCTGGGATGAGAGCAGGAATGGAGCAGTTCCTGGGGGAAGGTCAGGGTGCTGTTACCCTTGGAGTTTTGCTGGGTGGCAAGGCCCTCGTTACCGCCCCATCCAGGCTAGCTGTTGTAATCTTGGCAGCAAAGCAGAAGCTGCTTTTGCTGTGCCAGTGAGGAGGAGAGCTCCCTGCCGGCCTCTGCCGCCCCAGACATGCTGCTGCCCTCTTTCCACAGACTGCGTGTCCTTGAAGCTGGGCTCCGTAGAGTGGTCCACCAGGTCACCCTGCTGGCCACCTCCATTTGTCATCCCTGGGCATTCTAGACAGCGTCTTGGGCAGGGGCCTTGCCCCATCTGGGTGATTGTGGGGTCACTGAACTGTTGTGGGATCTCGGGAGAAACCTTCAGAGAGTGTGCATCCACAGGGAGAAGTATATTCACACCTCCCACAGGCTGGGGAGCTGTCTCGCCTGTCCTCGGTCAGGGCGAACCTTCCATTGTGAGGTGCTTTATAGTTTGCACAGCTCTACCCAACTTGTTACTTAATCTGGCTTTTACCATAACACTGCTGGGCAAGGCAAAGCAAGCATGATTGTCCCTGTTTTATGGGTGAAAGAACTGGGGATCAGAAGGGGTAAATGTCTCAAACAGGGCATCACAGCTGTCGAGACTAGCATTAGACTCAGGGGACACAAATGTCACATAAAATTTGTACTTTTAAACCAAAGGTGAAGAAAGATGAAGGCAAACTGACTATTGTAGCCAGTTTCTTCATGTAAATGTGGTGCTAACGTACCCATTGGAGTTCCTCTAAGTGCATACTTCATTAATACCTGCAGGGGAAAAAAATGAGCTCTATTTACAGCCAAGCGTGTCTGAGTCAAGGCCTGCCTGCCCACCAGCCTCCTGTGGTTTACCTACCAAAGTTTTACGAGAGGTTGAATCAGCTTGTGGAAGTTGTGTGATAGCACTGTGGCTCCCCTGGGTCACCTCCTGAAGCGTGTAGGGTCGTGAGTGGGAGGGTGTCTCCGCAAGCCCAGCCTGAACGTGCACAATGGCCTCAAGTGACCCAGCCACTTGAAAAAGCCATTGCTCTTGGTTCTTGCTGCTCTTGCTTGGCCAGCTCTTACCTGGGGTCTCTGGGCCCTCACAGGGCTTCCCTGTGAAGTCTGTGCTTGGAGACTTTGCTCACCAGGTCACAGACAATTGTTTTCCAGCTGGAAGAGATCATCTGATTTAGTCTGTTCATTTCACACATGAGAAACGGAGACCAAACCCCATACCGTGGCACCTGGGGCCCTTTGTGTCTGCCCTCCACTGTGTCCCTGTGGCCTCTCCCTCCCCTTCCCACCTGTCCTCATATCTTGTGCTCCAGCCACGTGGACCGCCCTGAACAGCTTGCCTTTGTGCGGGCTCCTCTTCTGGATGGAACACCCTGCCTGGAGCAGGGAGGGCCATGATGAGGGAGCAGGTGGCTGTGCTGAGCCTTTCCCTGACATGCACTCATGGACGTTTTCCTGGAACAGAGCAAAACCGGGGGGCCCTGGTATCATAGAACTTCTTAGTGGGAAGGGACATTTAATAATAGTTGGTCCAAACCTCTCATTTTGCCCATTTATTTATTCATTTATAAGTGCTGAATATCTATTTTTGTGACAGGCCTTGGGAATGCAATGATGCATGAAATAGAAATGATCTCTGGCTTTAAAGCAATGATAATTTATTGGGGGAGACAAATATTAAAGAGGTAATTTTTAAAAATTGACAAATAGCTACATAATTACGGTGTACAACATGATGTTTTGATATACGCATCCACTGTGGAATGGCTAAATTAAACTCATTAACATATCTGTTACCTCACATGCTTATTTTTTGTGGCGAGAAAATTTAAAATATAGTCTTAGCAATTTTCAAGTATGTAATACATTGTTGTAACTATAGCCACTATGTTGTACAGTAGATCTCCTGAACTTACTCTTTCTAACTTTTGTATACTTTGAAATTTTGTATATGTTGATGAGCATCTCCCCAATCTCCCTGACCCCCACCTCTGGAAATCATCGTTCTTCTCTCTGCTGCTGTGAGTTCAGTTTTTTAAGACTCCTCGTATAAGTGAGATCATGCAGTATTTGCCTTTCCGTGCCTGGCTTATTTAGCTTAGTGTCGTGTCCTCTAGGTTCACCCAGGTTATTGCGAATGACAAGATCTCCTTCTTTTTAAAGGCTGAATAGTATTTCTTTTTTTTTTTTTTTTTTTTTTTTTTTTGAGACGGAGTCTCGCTCTGTCGCCCAGGCTGGAGTGCAGTGGCGCGATCTCGGCTCACTGCAAGCTCCGCCTCCCGGGTTCACGCCATTCTCCTGCCTCAGCCTCCCGAGTAGCTGGGACTACAGGCGCCCACAACCGAGCCCGGCTAATTTTTTGTATTTTTAGTAGAGACGGGGTTTCACCGTGGTCTCGATCTCCTGACCTTGTGATCCGCCCGCCTCGGCCTCCCAAAGTGCTGGGATTACAGGCGTGAGCCACTGCGCTCGGCCTGAATAGTATTTCATCGTGTATGTGTACCACATTTTCTTTACCCATTCATCCATTGATGAATATGGAGGTTAATTCCATGTCTTAGCTATTGTGAATAATGTTACGAAGAACATGGGCGTGGCAGACAGTTCTTTGACATACTGATTTCATTTCCTTTGTATATACATTCCCAGAAGTGGAATCACTGCATTATATGGTAATTCCACTCTTAATTTTTTGAGGACCTTCTATAACTCTTTTCCATAGTGGCAGTACTAATTTACACTCCTATCAACAGGGTGCAAAGCTTCCCTCTTCTCCATATCTTTGCCAACACTTATCACTTGTCTTTTTGACAATAGCCATTCTGACGGATGTGAGGTGATGGCTCATTGTGGTTTTCATTTATATTTCCTTGATGATTAGTGATGGTGAGCAGTTTTTCATGTATCTGTTGGCTATTCGTGTGTCTTTTGAGAAATGTCCTTTCAGGCCCTTTGCCTGTTTTAAAATCAGGTTGTTTTCTTTCTATTGAGTTGTTTGAGTTCCTTATCTATTTTTGATATTAACCCTTTATCCGATGAATGGTTTAAAAATCTTTTCTCCCATTTCATAGGTTGTCTCTTTATTCTGAGGGTTTTCCCTTTGTCGTGTGTAAGCGTTTTAGTTCAATGCAGTCCCATTTGTTTATTGTTGCTTATGTTGCCTGTGCTTACAGACTCATATCTCAAAAATCTTTGCCCTAATGTCAAGAAGCTTTTACTCTGTGTGTTTCTGTAGTACTTTCACTGTTTTAGGTCTTAATGTTTAAGTCTTTGATCTATTTTGAGCTGATTTTTGTATATGGGGTGAGATAAGGGTCTGATTTCATTCCTCTGCATATGGATGTCCAGTTTTACCATACTGGTTATTGAAGAGACTGTCCTTTCCCCACTCTGTGTTCTTGGCACCTCTGTCAAAGATCAGTTGACCATAAATGCCTGGATTTATTTCTTGGCTTTCTGTTAAAGAGGTAATTTTTTAAAATTTAAATTTCTATTGTGAATTAGGGCTGTGAAGAAGTATAATGGGCTTTGACAGCATGTAACAGCAGGCTCTAATTTTGTCTGGGAGGTCAGTAAAGGTTTTGCTGAGGAAATGTCATTTAAGCTGAGCCTTGAAGGGCAAGCAGAGCCTAGTCTAATGAGAAAGAGGGATGGGGAGACTTTTTCAGAAAGAAGGGAACAGGATGTGGAATGGTTCCACCGTGGCCCAGGGCCACAGCATGAATCAGTGGCTGAGCCAGGACTAGCAGAAATCAGATATATGGCTCCAGGCCCTGTTTTCCTTGCATTCAACCCCACTGGGTGTGTTTTTGGCCCTGTATCACAGAGCTCTATGCTCATTCATCTAAAGAGGGAAGTTCATGTCCATGGGGCAGGCACTCTCGGTGGGTAAAGCAGGGAGGGCAAAGACGTGGAGGTGGGAAGGCGGCTGGCATGTGTGGGAGGGAGCAGGTTGGCCCACGACTTGGAGTGAAGCACTCTGACAGAGGAGAGGTGGGAAAGTTGGAAGAGGAAGAGGAATCTAGGCAAGGATGAAAGGGTGAGGTCCTTAACCAAGGAGCTGCAGGTTGGGATAGCAGGGGAGGCCAGGTGAGATGTTGAGATCAGCTGTTGTCTCAGCAGTTTGAATCTCAGGCTTGTTCTAAAAAGGGTTTATGGTAACTTAGTATCATACGTATCCTGTGTGTGTTTTTTTAATACATATGCTAGGATCATAAAACCTCATGCTGTAATAGCCCCTACATGTCTAGATCTGTAGCTTTATTCCTTCCATTTTTTTTCTTGTCTGCTTTCTAGTAGCACTTATGAGTACCTTACATATGTCTGATGCTACAGTTAAAGACAGAGAGGGCCCCTTTCAATAGAGAATCCAGGACTGCAGGGCACAGAAGGGATGGAAGGTGTCAGTGGGAGACGGGGACTTCTGGTAGAGTGTAAGCCAGAAAGCCTTCCCAAAGCCTTGGGCCACGTGGGCGGAAGAGCAAAACTGAGAAGTGACTCTTACCTGGCTGCATCAAGCCTCCGTTCACCTTTTGACAGCAGCTTGGGAGCTCTGTGAGGACAGGGTTCTAGCTTTGCTGAGGAGGATGCAGGTGCTCAGGGATGGACAGATAGACTGATAGACAAGCATTCATACCACAGCGCTAATAAGAGGATTCTTGAAATAGGAGAGTACCAAGTCTAATGAAGGATTCTGGCATCTCCCACCTCTTGCTAGTTAAGTTTCTGTTTCTCAAGATTCTGTATAGCATTAACTGGTTTGGAGATTATTAACTAGTTTAGAGACTATTGGTTTAGAGCCTGTCCTGTTGGTGAAATTTCACTGTTTGAAGAAGATACATCAGGTTTTAGAATTAGAATCGAGCCTTTGTTTCTCTAGTGGCTTGAGTTTTGGCTGGGGTTGGTGGGGGTGGGGGGACTTCTGTCCATGTATAGGGTAGTTTCTGGACATTGTTTTCTAAAGGAAGGTTTGACTGGTCCTGCCCACTCAGGATCTCCTGCCAGGGAAAAGAAATCTCTGCTGGTGGGTGACTGAGTGCCACAGGCGTGACTCTGCCTGGCACACAGAGGGGATGAGATGCAGGAATCATTTACTCTTTTCGTTTACCTGGGGAAGGGCTGTTAAGGTACAGCTCCTGCTCAGGCCTTTTATACCAGGGATGCCTCATTTCATATCTGGTTCTAGAGGGCTCCTGCTGGCCCCTTCTTCCGCCATCCCAGTCTTTCTTCCTCTGTGCTTCCATCCATCGTGGCCACAGACCTCAGTGTCTTCTGTGTGTTACCTCTCACCCAGCTGCTTTGGCTGGGCCCACAGTCCTGCCTTGCCTGGTTAGGAACCTGTCTTTCTTGCTGGCTTCCTCTTCAAATTGTTAATTCAACTTTCTTTTCTCAAATGAACAATCCTCTTGTAAAGCAAGTAATTATCCCACTTCTCCTGAACGACGTTTTGCAATATTTAAAAATAATACTTCGTTTGTTGAATGTGGAGGTATACCTGTTTCATAGGATTCCTTTTTAGTGGCAGGATTGAGGACCAGGATGACACTGGCTTCTAGATAAACTGGTCTGCCTGCTCTCCAGGCTGCGATTGTTCAGTTGGCATCATGGTAGAATCTCTGTAATAAAGAATTGTATTAAAGGAAGTTTGTATTTCTTATAAAGAATCCCATCAAATAATTCACTAAGGATTTTGGAAAGAGAAACCAAATTATTTAAAAAGCAGGGAGAGGGCAAAGGAGAAGGAAAAAGAACGTTTAACGATTCATTTATACTAATGGCCCTTGTGTTATTGTGGCAAAATTACTTCTAAATAAAAGTCAAAGAGGTAAAACCAGCTCTGTTTGGGAGGTGTACTGTCTGTTCTCTGCTTTGTTTTTCTGCTCTGAAGTATAGTGTGCTGTCTTGACGTAGGGATGTAACTGCTATGAATATTGATGGCAGCAAAAGCTTTTTTTTTCCTGTCTGGCCTAGTAAATAAAGCAGCAAGGATATAAAGGGATGAATTGTAACATCAGTGTGCTGTTTTTAGCTTCTCTGGTTCCCTTAGAACTCTTAAGTCTCAAACATATTGACAGTCTGCATTTGGTGGTCAGGGTCTGATGTGAGCACAGTGGGTTGGCATTTTCAGGGATTTTTGCCTCTGGTTAAAGTAACAGAGTTCCTTTTTCTTTGAGCTTTCAGAGTTAATGTTATGGCTTCATTGAGGCCTTCCTGTATCTTTCCCTCTATCCAGTGGCAACGCTGGTGCCTGCTTAGAATACCAGTGGCATGAGTGTGCGATCATTCCTCCAACAGCCACGCCTCGCATGCCTCCCGAGCGAGCACTCCCTTGGGGGATATGGCAGGGAACGGGGCAATGGGGAATCTGGACAGTAAGCAAGGAAGAGCATCCTTGTAGCTCTGAGCGTAGCATCTCATGTAGCTGTATGAAGGGCATGGGGGAAGAAGGCACGGGGGCATGGAATGAGCCTGGCTGAGAACAGGACTGGTCTGAAGGTCTAGAGGGGGCATGAGTATAGAGGTTGGAGATGAGCTAGGCTTTCTAAATTAAATTATAAACACACTGATGCTGGCTAACTCTCAAAACACACACACACACACACAATTCGTTCACTAGACTGTTGTAATGGTGTTCTGAGGAGCAAAGGGAGCTCTGGAGGGCAAGTGTTTAGAAATGACAGGAATCACAACAGCCCTGTCTTTGAGAGGAAGCCCTGTTATATGACCAGTGAAGAGTGGAGAATGGGGGCAAAGGCTGGGATGCATGGCCATGGCTGCATGGTCCCCCTGGTGGTCAAGAGGGAGGATACCTGTGGCACGACAAAGGGAAGTTCTGCCTGGCACGGCCGGTGACAGAGGGGCAGCCATTCTGGCAGCAGACAGCCAGAGCCCAGGGGCGACACAGGCGAGGCTCCCATTTAAATGCACAAGGGTGCTGGGGATACTGCAAGCAAACATTTAACAGGTGACAGTTCCTCAAAGGGTCAGGCTTATGGGAATCATCCTAAATTTCGTGTTTTTAAAAATGTTTCTGAATAAAAAGTGTTCTCTTCAGAAACGTAAAATTTCTTTAAAAATACACATTTGCCTATTGCATAAAAGTAAGTCTGTAATAGTGATAACATATAACACAGCAAAGTGCTTTTTTCCCCCCCGGAATCAGTTGTGAAAAGGAGGGGTTGGCCTGATCGGAGGGCTGAAGATCTAGAATCTCTCTCGTCAGTTACTACTTTTGTGACTCTTGAGAAATTCTCTGTGTCTACATTCAAAACTTCCCCCTCCTCACACCTTCCCCCACACCAACAGAATAAATGACAGGTACCATGGTGGGGACATTTTTCTGGCTCCTGGTACGGTGCCTGTCATTTAGAAGTGGTGTTCATGTAAGTGTTTCCTGAGCCTAATTTATTTTGACCTCTTGCACTAGGCATTTTAATGAGTGAATTTCATGACCTCCGTTTCTCTAAGGTATTGGTAACTTTTCAGGTCCCACTCATAGTAGTGTAGGACTCTGTAGTTCATATTGAAAAGTTACAGTTGCTGATGATACTTTGTTATTTAAATAGCTTCATACGGGGAATGCTTCTTGTAAAGTTAATTGCCCACATCTCTGTCGGTCCATGTTTCTATTGAAACTGAAGCTGCATAAAGAAAACATTTATAAAAGAGGAAAGAGTCAAAGTTTTTAGACTTGCTGATTGATATATTTTCCACAGCTCATGGAGTTGCATGGGTTGGAACTGGAAAGGTTCTAAGAGTCATTTAGCCCATGAGCGGCACCTGTGAGGTCTGTGGCAGTCAGATGGGCATGGCTGCTGGGGCGGATACAAGAGAAAAGGTCAGAGGCTCTGCCTAGGTTTCCTGGGAAAGGGCATGGTGACCTGTCACAAGTTCAGCCAGGAGAGGCGGCATGCCAACAAGCAGGCAGGGTGTTTGCCATCCTGAATTCACTTCCCTTATTGTGCGGATGCAGAAACTTATGCCCAGAGGAGGGGAAGGACTTGCTCAGGGTCACCTTGCTACTCAGTGACAAAGCTGACTCTGACTTCGAACTCAGACATAAACCCAAGAAGAAGAGAGGGTCAAAACAGATGCATCTTCATTTCTTCCGGAGGATGAATTTCTTCTGTTCAAAGCCACCATTGGAATCTTTGTTGTGCCCTTGTGCTTTTCTGGGCCTGATTTGGCAACCTCAGGAGGAGAGCATGCTGCGTTTTGCAAATGTGTGCAAATAACAAACATGCCTGTTATGTCCTAAGCAGACTCATCACACATGCATTGGGGCAGGTGGCAAAATGCAGTCATGCAGCCTGGAACGAAAAGTGTTGCACACGTAGTTGCTTATGAGAAATTCAGTGTTAGAATGTAAATGCCTTCCTGGCCCAGGGGCAGTATAATTGTTCCATTTCTCATAATAAAATGCTTATATGTCTAAGATGTTGATTCTAATCTCTCTTCCTTTTTCTGTCTCCTCTTCCTCCCCTGCCCCTACTTTTCTGGTATGTTTCTTTGTTTTTCTTCACAGGAAAAAGTAGAATATGCCTTCCTGATTATTTTTACAGTCGAGACATTTTTGAAGATTATAGCGTATGGATTATTGCTACATCCTAATGCTTATGTTAGGAATGGATGGAATTTACTGGATTTTGTTATAGTAATAGTAGGGTAAGTCCCTTTTACTTTGGGGAAATGTTGATTTGGAAAATGGAAAATGGGAGGTGGAGGTTGGGGGGAACGGTAACAAAACGGTAACATTTTTAGGGAATGTTGTTGCTCTTTTATGCCAGCTGTTGCACCAGAACCTCTCAGGAGTTCTTTTAACGCTGATGATGCTGCTGTCAATCTCTGGGCAGAGACTAGTTTGAAATTCTCTCGTTGTTACTCCCCTTTTTAGTAACATGTTATAGATGGGAGTGTAAGCTCCTAATGTGAAAAGCTTTACCTAACAGGGTCTTGGATCTCCAGAAATAGACCAATCCTGTTGGTGATTAGAGTCAAGTGAGTAGAGCTTTTAATACTTAGTGCCAATGTTAAGTTAAAAAAAGTAAAAAGTAATAAAACCTTCATAGCAGTGAGGTACTCTGCTATTTAACATCCCTTGAGCAAAGCTATTAATTTTCTCTCTTCCTATTTTTTTTTTTTTTTTTTTTTTTTTTTTTTTTGCTGACTTGTGGGAGAAACTCTGGCATACTACAATTCCATTTTAAATAATGAAACAAGTGTCTGGATAATGTCATGTATCTGGCATAAAATGAAATAAGCTAGAAAATGCAGAGAAGCAGGTGTTCCACCAAAATCCTGTTGCAGGAAGAAGACATCAGTAGTTTTAGTTAAAGGAGAATGTTAAAATAAAAAATAGTGGCCTGTGTTATTTTAGTCCTTCCACACCTGGAAATGCTGCCAGGAAGAGAAAAATGAATCCACGTTACAGGAATGCTGGGTCTTTGGACCAAATACCCATGTAGGAAGATAAGATATATCCTTTTTCCCAGTCTTAGTTATGCTAGCTGTAAAGTGAGTTGCTCCTAAAATTATGTTTTTGTAAAGAGAGGTTTTTAAATAGCCTCTCTGTTTTCATCTTCATGACTTCAGTGAACTGCTTTTTACAGTTGAGCAAGGTGATTTTTCTTGTGGATTATCCTTTTATCATGAATCTTTTGCCTTTTCATTGGAAACGAAATCTGCTGGGTATTGGGAGAGTGGAATTGGTTGTGGGCCTTCCTAGGTCCTTTCAACCTAGGAAGTTAATATGAGATCCTGATTGCCCGATGGGACAGTTAGACTTGTGGGAAACAAGTTAGCTTTTGCAAAACCCCCACAGCACATTGGCATTTAAGGCATCATTGCAAAAGAAGTGCACCAAAATGAACAGGTGGCAGATATGTGCCATACTTTCCTGTATTTGATGGACTCTGTCAAGGAATGGCAGGCGGGAGCCTTGCAGGTATGTTGGTTCTGGGATAATCTGGCTGTGCCTCTTCTGCCACTGGAGTTTTCGTTCAGCTGGGAATGGAGATGCTTAGCCCCATTTCTTTCATCACCATGCTATGATCACCTCAGATTTCTGCCTGGAGACGTTTTTCACACTACAGCACAGCAAAAGGACAGGGAACCAAGTGGAGCATGGTGGTCTTATTGAGTTAAGGAGACAGAGACGAGAGTTTGGGGAGGCAGAATATGGGAAGGGAGGGAGCTGTTTAGAGAAAGAGCTTCATAAATATGCCTTAGAGTCCTCTTCAGTTTTGGCTGAGGGCTAAGCTACACCTACACGGAGTTATGAGTCCATGAGGCCAGGAAAGACCACTACTAGGGAAAAGAGAAAGATCAGGGAGCTGTAAAATGAATAATAACCAGGGCTTACAAAGGACTAGAAGGCGTTCAAATTCTGACTAATTAGGGTGGAAAGACCTCATTGAACACCCTGGACTGTCAGTAGAGACCCCACAGGGCCATTAGTAGTGGTGCTAAACTGGTTCTAGAGCAGGGGCTGGCAAACTGTGGCCAATGGGCCAACTCCTAGCCCATCTAGCCTGCCACCTATTTTTATAAATAAAGTTTTATTGTAACATGGGCACGCTCATCTGTTTACATAGTTCAGTTTGAGTAGTTTAGGTCCACAAAACCTAAGATATTTAAATATTTACTATCTGGCCTTTTACAGAAAAAGTTTGCCAATCGCTACTCTAGAGTACAGAGACTACCTGAAACCCTTGCTTACAATGTTTGAAAAGAAGTCTGAAAAGAAGCAAACTAGGCCGGGCATGGTGGCTCATGCCTGTAATCCCAGCACCTTGGGAGGCCGAGGTGGGTGGATCACCTGAGGTCAGGAGTTCAAGACCAGCCGTGACCAGCATGGTGAAACCCCATCTCTACTAAAAATGCAAAAATTATCTGGGTGTGGTGGTGCGTGCCTGTAATCCCAGCTACATGGGAGGCTGAGGCAGGAGAATTGCCTAAACCTGGGAGGCAGAGGTTGCAGTGAGCCAAAATCGTGCCACTGCACTCCAACCTGGGTGGCAGAGTGAGACTCTGTTTCAGAAAAAAAGAAAAGGAAACTGATATGCTAACTGAACTGCCTGCCAGAAGACAACTCAACATTGTTTAAAGGAAGACAACAAAATCCAGACACGGAACATATGAAGGAATGTAACCCATAACCAGGAGGAAACTCCATCAGTAGAAACAGATCCTGAAATGACAGAGGTGATGGAATTAGAGAAGGACTTCACAAAACTGTAGAAACTACTATTATACATATATTTATGGACTTAAAGGGATACATGATTATAGTAAGGAAAGATGGGACAATATTTAAAAAATTGAACTTTAAGAGATGAAAAATATATCCAAAATGAAAAATTCTCTGGATTAGCTTAACCTCAGCTTAGACACTAGAGAAGGAAAAATATCAGGGAATTTGAACATATAGCAATAACATGAAGAATAATGATTGAGAAGAAAATGAATACCACCTCTGTGACCTGTGGGGGAATATCAAGTGGTCTAACGTGTATATTTGGGGTCTCAGAAGGAGAGGAGAGAAGAGACAGAAAAAATATTTGAAGAAACGGCTCCAGATTTTCCAAATGTGATGAAAAACTAAACTCACAAGAAGCTCAGCAAACCCTGAGCAAAATAAACATGAAGAAAGCCACATCAAGGCACATCATAATTGTAATCAAATTGTTAAAAACTGAAGATAAGGAGAAAACCTTAAAACAGAGAAAAAAGTCTCAGACTATTTGTCCACAGCTGTGCAAGCCAAGACAATAGAGAGGCATCTTTAAAGTACTGGGGGAAAATGTCAGCCTAGGATTCTCACTCAGTAAAATGTCTTTCAGAGTTTAAGTCAAAATAAAAACTTTTTCAGACATGCCAGAGTTTCAGAATTAATGACTAATAGACCTGTACCTCAATCAGTGTTAAAGACAGTTCCTCAGGGCTGGAGGAAAATGACACGAGGTAGAAAAGTGGATCTACACAGAAAGAATGAAGAGTGCCAGAAAGGGTAAATATGTGGGTACATACACAGACATTTTCCCCCTCATTTAAAAGTTTCTTTAAAGGTAATTATTTAAAGCAAAAATAATAACAATGTACTGTAGTGCCTATATCTTCTACAGAAATAAAGTACATGACAATGGTAGCATGAAGGACAGGAACAGGGAAATAGCCATATGGTCTTGTCATATACTTATACAGTAGTTGGAATGATTAAATGTTATCTGAAGATAGACTGTAATACCTTCAAGATGTATATTGTAAACCCTAGAATATGGATTGGCAAACTACAACCTATAGACCAAATCTAGTTTGAGCCTTTTTTCCCCCACCATTGACAAAGTATTTTATTGGCTGCCTGCTTTGGCAAAAAAGTTTCATTGTAATTTAGCCACATTCAGTCATGTCTATGGCTATTTGGTGTTATAATGGCAAAGTTGGGTAGTTGTGACAAACCCTATGGCCTGCAGATTCTAAAATATTTATTATTTGGCACTTTATAGAAAATATTTATTGACACTTGCCTTAGAGAAGCCACTAAAAAAAAAAAAAAAAATCCCGGGTATATCTAAGAAGCCTATAGTAGAGATTAAATGGAATTTAAAAAAACCCTCAATCCAAAACAGGCAGGGAAGAAGAAAAACGGAACAAAGGACAGGACAAATAGAAAACAAATGGCAAGTTGCTAGGTTTAAACCTAGGTAAACCTAGATTTAAACCTTATTAAAATCATTATCACAAAGAAAGGATAACGGCCTTTGTGTCCATGTGCTCTCATCATTTAGCTCCCACTTGTAAGTGAGAACATGTGGTATTTGTTTTTTTGTTCCACTATTAGTTTGCTAAGGATAATGGCTTCCAGCTCCATCCATGTGCCCACAAAAGAAATGATCTTGTTCTTTTTTATGACTGCATAGTATTCCTTGGTGTAGTTGTTCACATTTTCCTTATCCAGTCTGTATTGATGGGCATGTAGGTTGATTCCATGTCTTTGCTATTGTGAATAGTGCCACAGTGAACATTCACATGCATGTGTCTTTATGGTAGAATGGTTTATTTTTCTCTGAGTATATACCAAGTAATGGGATTTCTGGGTCAAATGGTAGTTCTGTTGTTAGCTCTTTGAGGAATTGCCACACTGCTTTCCACAATGGTTGAACTACTCCCACCAACAGTGTATAAGCATTCCTTTTCCTCTGCAACCTCGCCAGCATCTGTTATTTTCTGACTTTTTAAGAGTAGCCATTTTAACTGGTGTGAAATGGTATCTCGTTGTGGTTTTGATTTGCACTTATCTGACGATCAGTAATACGGAACTTTTTTCATATGCTTCTTGACCACATGTATGTCTTTTGAATAATATCTCTTTGTGTCCTTTGCTGACTTTTTAATGGGAGTTTCCTTTTTTCTTGTGAAGTTGTTTGAGTTCCTTATAGATGTTGGGATATCAGACCTTTGTCAGATGCATAATTTGCCAATTTTTTTTCTCATTCTGTAGGTTGTCTCTTTACCCTGTTTCTTTTGTTGTGCAGAAGCTCTTAAGTTTAATTAGGCCCCATATGTCAGGTTTTGCTTTTGTTGTGATTGCTTTTGGCATCTTCGTCATGAAATCCTTGCCCATTCCTATGTCCAGAATGGTATTGCCTAAGTTGTCTTCCAGGGTTTTTTATAGTTTTGGGTTTTACATTTAAGTCTTTAATCCATCTGAGTTGATTTTTGTATATATAAGAAAGAGGTCCAGTTTCAGTCTTGTGCATATGGCTTGCCAGTTATCCCAGCATGTTTTATTGAATGGGGAGTCCTTTCCCCATTGCTTTTTTTTCGTCCCCTTTGTCGAAGATCAGATGGTTGTAGGTGTGTGACCTTATTTCTGGGCTCTCTACTATGTTCTGCTGGTCTGTGTGTCTGTTTTTGTATGAGCACCATTTGTTCTGGTTACTGTAGCCCTGTAGTATAATTTGAAGTTGGGTAATGTGACCCTTCTAACTTTGTTGTTTTGTTTAGGATTGCCTTGGCCATCCAGGCTCCTTTTTTGTTCCATATGAATTTTAAAATTGTTTTTTTTCTAGTTATGTGAATAATGTCATTGGTAGTTTGATAGGAATAGCATTGAATCTGTAAGTTGTTTTGGGCAGTATGACTAATTAACTGATACTGAGTCTTCCTATTTGTGAACATGGTGTGTTTTTCCATTTGTTTGTGTCATCTCTGATTTCTTTGAGCAGTGTAAAACCATGAAATTTCTCGTAGAAAATATTGGAAAAAATCTTTATGACCTCAGCATAGGCAGAGATTTCTCAGGTTACAAAAAGCTCCAGTCATGAAAGAGTAATTGAAAATATTGACTTTATCAAAATTTAAAACTTTTCTTCAAAAGACAGTGTGAAGACAATGAAAAAGCAAGGCACAGATTGGGAAAATATTCACAATACATACATCTGACAAAACACTTATATTCAGAATATATAAAGAACTCTTACAACCCAATAGTAAGACAACCCAATAAGCAAGTAGGTAAAAGATTTGAACAGATCTTCACAAAAGAAGATACGTGGATCGTCAACAAACATCTGAAAAGATGCTCAACATTGTTAGTAATTAGAGAAATGCAAATTAAAACTACAGTGACAGTACTGCATACCCACTAGTATTACTAAATGTAAAAAGACTGAAAATACCAAGTCTTAACCAAAATATGGAACAACTGGAACTCTCATACACCACTTGTAGAAATGGAAAATGGTATAATTACTTTGGAAAAAATGCACCCGTTTCTTACAGTGTTAAACATAGACTTACCATATGACCATATTACCAGTTCTACTCTTAGGTATTTATCCAAGAAAAATGAAAACACATGTCCACAAAAAAACTTTATTCATAATAGAGAAAAACTGGAAACAACTCATATATCCCTCAACGGGTGAATGGATAAACTCATTGTGGTGTATTTATATAGTGGGATATTACGGAACAACAAAAAGAAATGAACTGCTGATAAAATAACGCAGATGAGTGTCAAAAACATTATGCTGAGCAAAAGAAGATGAGCCAGGACAACATACTATGTGATTCCATTTATATGGGTTCTAGAAAAAAAAAAAAACTCTAGCAATAAACGGCCAATCACTGGATACTCAAGGCTGAGCTTCGAGGGAAGCTCTGCACGAGGCTGTGCAGGGGGCACAAGAGAATCATTTGAAATGTTGAAATCTTCTCTATCTTGATCATGGTGTTTATTACTTAGGCTTATGCATTTTTCAAAACTCATCATACACTTTAAATAAGTGTGTTTTATTATAGATAAATTAAACTGCAATATAAAGTGATTTAAAAAGCAAAAAAAAAAAATCTAGGAAACTGAAGCAGAACTGGACTCTTAGAAAAACTTCAGAACATCAGATTATTTTTTATCTAAAATATGCACGAAACTGGAGTCAAAGAGCGGAAGAAGGGTTTTAAAAAAGAAAAAGAAGAATTATGATGTCTTCATTTGAATCAAATTCCTACTCACTAAAGTTTCCAACTGCAGTCTGTATCTCAATCCAATGGATTTTCCATTCCAAGTCAACAGTGACCTATTGCTTTTGTCAAGATTCCCAATAACCAAGACGTTAAGAAAGTAATTGATATTTCTAAAATGTTAACTGTTAATGTGACCACAAGAGGACTCAGTGTGTCTGCCAGAGCTGAAGTTATTCCTTTAGAGAAAAGTTTGATCTAAGCCAGCTTTTGTCCCATGCCTCTAAATTTTCAATTAAGATATATTTCAAGCATTCAGGCTCTGTTGCTTAAGCTTTTTTAAGAACATGACTCCTCATTCTGGTGCTTCTGACTTTAGTCAGTTCAGACAGCTTCTTGTTTTTTTCTCCCACCTTGGGGTAAGCTTTTAGTAATAATCTAGAGTCAGTTACTCCTTTCTCATCCTGTCCTTATCTCTTCGGGCCCATGGTACTTTTTTGGAGAGGTGTGGTGGTGAGGAACGGAATCACGGAATAGTAGAGTGGAAACGTCATTCTCTGAGTCGTTAAATCCAGTTTTGTCATTTTACGGAGAGGAGAACTGAGGCCCAGAGGAGGAGAGGGACTTCCCTAATATCTCATAACTCTTAGGAATGGAAACCAGCCCTGGCCCCTTGCAGCCCTGCACTGCCTGGGAACACAGCCTGCTTTTCTCTCTGACTTGGGCTCTTTGGTAATAAGAGAGAGACATTTTTCATGTGTTTTCAAGGACATTGCTGAAGAACAAGGAATAAAGGGACCGTGAAGTAGATGTTGCAAAACACGGATACTTGAAAGCAGTCTTCAGTCACTACCTGCATAAATTACTTTGCTAACCCTTTGGGATGAAAATTCCTGTGGCTTGCACATTGCAGAAGAGTTTGAGGTTTTCTTTCTTTCTTTTTCTTTGTTTTTTCTGAAGCTATGAATTTGTTTTGGAGGAGAGACTTTTCACTTTAGCCTTGCTGCAGGGATTTACAGTAATTTTGTAAAAACCATGCTGAAGAGAGAGAAGCCTGTCATAAATCTGATCTGTTTCCTCAGTCATAACTAGGGAGAGCTCACCATCTGAAGCTTTGTAGAGGTGGAGACCGGGTTTGTTGCTAATTGATATACTGTTACTAAAACAAAGGATTGATCTGTCAATGCCTCGGAACTACACAACTATACCCAGTCAGGGCTGCCATCAGACCACCCTATGTTTTATGGACTTAGTGTCTTGGCAGCCCAGAGACATGCCAGTGGGGGCAGTTTCTGCTTTGTCTGCTCATTAAACTCTGGAGACCTTTTCTTTGTTGCTGGGCCAGTCATTCCCACAATCTGATTGGCCAGAGTTGATGCTGTTTGAAATGGGCAAATTTTATACTTACTCTGAAAAACGAGCAATAATTCCAAAGAATATTTATTTAAAAGAGGAAAAGTAACTGTTAAATGAGCAGATTGCCTGAAAAGAGCTTTATCCGAACCTTCTAAGACTAGGACAAAATTTATTGTGGCTGCCAGGTACAGTATTATTCACATTTCAAAAGAGAGAATGATGATATTAATACCTTACCTTAGATAACTGCCTTTAGCCTTTGCACAGCTCCTTAGTATCTGTGATTTACATCCTCCAAATATCCCTATGAAGGTGAAGGTTGGGGTGTGTGTGTTAGTGACTACATTGACTACGTATGACATATTAAGATGTGAGACTTTGAAGTCATGCATTGATTGATTCATCAGATATTTTTGGAGTACTTCCTATGTGTCAGATACTGTAATAGGCTCTAGACTAGAATAGACCACATACACAAATGAGCAGAGCAGACCAAAACTCCTTGCTGTTACAGAACCTACGTTCTAGAGGGGTCCACAGGCCTGCCTTTACATGTGTTGCTGCTGGTTGTGTGACCTTGGACAAGCTACTTATTCCTATTGAGTTTGTTTTCTCATGTGTAACATGGTGTTCTTAATTCCTACTGCGTAACATTTTGTGAGAATTAATGCGACAATGTATGTGCAGTGCTCATGAATGGTAGCCACCAACACGACTGTGGTCATTGCAGTTTGCAGCAGTTCCACTTGTCATCATTGGGTTCCCAGGGAGTCCCCTCTTCTTTGGGAACAGACTTGCTCTCTGCTGCTCCATTGCGATAAAACCAGATGAGGTTAATCCCTGTCCCAGTCATTCTGGAGTTGGAGTCATCTGTATTCCAATTCCACAGCCCAGTTCTCGTCTTTGTCTTCCTTTGATTTAAGCAGCAGCCATGCAGAATTAGCCCTTGTTCAGAAATAACACGGTTATCATCCTGTTTCGCTTCCCTGGGGTGACCGACTCTAACGTTTCTTTCTCTTTCTCTTCTTTCAGATTGTTTAGTGTAATTTTGGAACAATTAACCAAAGAAACAGAAGGCGGGAACCACTCTAGCGGCAAGTCTGGAGGCTTTGATGTCAAAGCCCTCCGTGCCTTTCGAGTGTTGCGACCACTTCGACTAGTGTCAGGAGTGCCCAGTAAGCACTTATTGTTTCCTAGAGTCAGGAGTGTGCTGGTTTTTCCTTCCAGGTGGGTCTCAGAATCATTGACTGGTGCTTCGAGGTGAGTTGCTCTGTGCCAGCCAGGGGTCAGCGGACGACTGTGGCCTCCTTCACAGTTGACAGGACACTCTGGCTTGCACTGTCACGTTGGATCCCTCTGACAGCCCCGAGAGGGGGACAGGTGGCAGTTATTGTCATTCTGATTTTGTGGACGAGAGAATGTTCTCTTGCAGAAAGACAAGGCATTGAGGTGAGACCTTGGGTTCAGGCCTTTAATTCCGGTCTATTTTTCCTCTCTGGCGACATGCTGCCATCCACTCCTCCACTCCCAGGCTTGCCCCTCTGAAAGTAGTGTGTTTGTGGATGAGGGTGTTGGAGGACTCAGCTGCCTGCCTTTTTTTTTTTTTTTCCCCAAGTGGGGAGCACCAGAGGGATGGACTCCTGGAAACTGTGATTGGCTCCTCTACTCTCAGGACGGTGCTAACCAGCTCTGGGGGAAAGGATGAACGCTTCAGCTGGGTACAGGGCACAGGAGCACGTGCCTTGAAGGCTGTTGTGAGAACAGAATGAGATAATGGAGGGAGAGCCCCTAACGGATGTCTGGAGCACAGAGGCTCTCAGTGAGTGAGAGAGAGAGTTTTAGCCACTAGGCCCTACCATACCGCTCAGTGCCAGGCCCCACTGGGCTTCTGGCTCCAGGCCTCCAGGCCAGGTTAAATCATACCTGAGTTGGAACAGATGCCCTGTCTGTGCCCTGGCCAACGGCTGCAGCCTCTTATCCTTCCATAAGGCGTTTGGGGTTGCCTCACTGGGCTCTGCCCCTGACAGGACTCCTGTGTTGGGCACTTCCATGGGTAGAAGTCCTAACACCTTTCTGAGGGCTGGTGCCTCTGAGCAGGAATACGGGATTGCAGTGTGTGCCTGTTTTTCACAACTCATAAAGCCATCAGAAGAACACAGATCACATTTTTTGCCTCTCCAGAAGTTCTTCATGAAGTTTTTATTAAATTTGTTGGCACTTAAAATGCACCAAAAATCCTCTGGAAAAAAAAAAATTTCCAAATTTAACATTTTAAAATGTAGGAAGTAGTGTTTTATGTGTACTTGTTTTTCCAGATGGTTCATTTATTTTCATTGAAAAAGATCAGCACAAGTCAAAACCACAGAACTGTGTGGAATCAATTGAGAAAAACAGAAATACCTTGGAAATGACTGGCTCTGTTAAGTGTAACACGATTAAATGAGAAGTTCAGTGAGCAAACATGTTCTTCCAGATTTAGTTGTTATAGCTTAATCTAATTTCAAAGTAACCACGACAGCTTTTTCCCCCAAAGAGCAAATAACAGGACAGCCTGTCTATGGTACGTGTTGCATGCAGACTTTACGGGCTGCGGCTGTGCGCGTGTGTGCGTGCGAGCCTCTAGCCAGTGAAAAATCCAAGAACTCACATAGCGTTGTGTTTGCTTCCTTGGCTAATGAGATATTTACTAATCAACTAGTGCAGTGCTCCTAGATATTCTTGAGAATTCGTTTTAAACTGTATTTCTTCCTTTCACCAACAGACATCGCTGTTTGAAATTTGATAGGGAGATTTGTATTTAACTCTCCTGCAGGTCAGCGGGGAAAAGTGTGAGTCTGAGTCTTGTATGAGGACTTTTGAGCTTATATTTTTAACCATCTAGGTAGGGAACATCCCAGTCTCTCATCAAACTCAAACAGGCTTTTGAAGGAAGGGATCAGAGGTTGTCGGATGTGCTGTTTCTAATGCTGGTTGGCAGCCGTGGCCTGCTGATTACTTCTCTAGTACCCGAAGTTGTTAAAAATGTCTAGGAATGTTTGACTGTTTACACTTATCTTGGAATTGTTTAGTCCCTGCGAAAGAAAATCCAGACTGTTCTGTAAGACATAATTTTGTGTGCATGTGTGTATGGAAATATATATTCATTCAGTGAAACATAAATTTATTTCACAAGGTGGTGAATCAGGCATTTGTGGAGTTCTTAACCACCCACATTAAGAGACTGAGGGAGAATGGGCGGGAACCCAGAGCCTGCCCTGGAGACCAGACCTCCTGACCCCTGTGTTGACGTCCCCCATTCTCTCCACGGCAACCTCAGCACTACGGTGCTGCTCGCTGTTTAACTTCTTCCCTTCTCTTTCCCTGTCCTTCTGTGTTGGACAGGGAAACATTTATCAAAGTTCAAGACTATCAAAGTGGAAAAGACTCCTAAAGATCATCTGGTCTACCTGCATCTTTTAGACAGGAAACTGAGGTCTGTTGGAGGTCGTGACTTGTGTAAGTTCTCACAGCTAGTGAGTAGCCAGACAGAACCAGACTCACGATCTCCACATTCCTGACCCGGTGTTCTTCCCACTCCTGCCTCCTTCACTAGAGTCCCTTGAGATCCACTGAGATCTACCATACATGTTGAGTATGTACAAAGGAGCTGAATGCAATAAAGTATACATGTTCACAGTCGGATACAACTTTATCATCTCCTAAAATGTGACCAATCTGAAATACAGTAGTTACTCTAAATGTAAAAAATATTCGCAAAGCTTACTGCCATGGAATTTAGAAGAGCTGACGGCTGGGGGTTGATTTTGCATGGCCCACTGGTGTCTCAAGAAAACCAAAACAACAATAGAAACCTGGCCATGGGCATTGGAACGGGTGTTGTCTTTTCCCTTCCATGTGTTCTCTGTAGGAGGAAAAACATATTGAAAATCATCCTAATTGATCATTTTTGAAAAAACCATGTGGACATTTACATATCCAAAGGTGTAGCACCCAGGGTTTTAGTTGTAATAGAGGTTGTAGCAAGTCAGGGTCGTGCTGAGTCTGAAATCCTCTTACTGCTTTTCCCTCACCATCCTGTCCTCTGCCTCCTCCTGTGCTGCTTATCACGGTAAAGGTTTGTCATTATTGCTAAGTCTTCTCTTTGCTTGCTGTATTCTGGTTTCTGATGTAAGCATCTCAGCTTCTTGCATTCTTTTTTTCCTGAATATGTATTGGGAAAGTGAGGTGATAGCAGAAGAGGGAACGTTTGAAGGTAGAGAGACAACAGGGAAGGACAGGGAAGGAGAAGGTAAGAAGGAAAAGAGGGAGCAGCACAGTCGTGCTGAGGTCACGGGGCCATGGAGAAGATGGGGGACACCAATGCAGGGTCAGGAGGCCTGGTCTCCAGGGCAGGTTCTGGGTTGCTGCCCATTCTCCCTCATTCTCTTGGTCCTGCAGACCCAATCCTAATCCTGAGTGCTGCCCCCATCCTTCTTTTCATGACCTCTTTTTCTCTCGCTTGATGGGTAGCCTTACCCACACTGTGGCACTGAGTATAACTCCATGGGTAGCTTGTATTAGGTTGGTGTGAAAGTAATTGTGGTTTTTGCCATTGAAAGTAATGTCTCTGAGTCTGAGGATTTCAGACTCAGCAAGACCCTGCCTTGCTAAGACCTCCATGGCAGCAAAAGTTTTAAATGTAGGAAATAATCGGTTTTTTTCCTCTCTCTCTCCCTTTTTTTTTTTCCTTTTTTTTTTTTTTTTTTTGGAGACGAAGTCTTGCTGTGTCCCCCAGACTGGAGTTGCAACCTCCGCCTCCCAGGTTCAAGTGATTCTCCGACCTCAACCTCCCGAGTAGCTGGGATTACAGGCGCACACCACCACACCCAACTAATTTTTGTATTTTTGGTAGAGATGGGGTTTCATCACGTTGGCCAGGCTTGTCTCGAACTCCTGACCTCAAGTGATCCACCCACCTTGGCCTCCCAAATTGCTGGGATTGCAGGCGTGAGCCACCTCACAAGGCCAGAAATCGTCATTTCTCAAGTGCCTGTCTCTCAAGACCACATTTCAGCTTCAGGACACGTCTACCTTAATGTTATGTAATACCAACATCAAACTTAACAAGGCTCAAATCACTCTCAACCCTCCCCCTGCCCCTCCCACCTCCCTTATTCCTGGAGAATCTCCCTTTGAAATGCGTAGTTTTGTTGGGGGCACTGGGATTTTGCCTCAAGACCCTGGCTCAAATAACTGGTGTGCTCCATGGGTTCCTTCCTCTCATTCTGACTCAGTTGCTGAGTTCTGGTCTCATCCTGATCTTCACCCTTGCTACTCCAGCACTCTTGAACTGCCTCTCTGTGTGTCTGGCCTGCCGCTGTCCTGTTGGTCTTTCTAAAGCCGCTGCCTTTTGCCAGTGGTCTAGTCTGGCTCCATAACCCGGATTCAAAACCCACAACCCTGGCTGCAATCTACTTCTCTTTCCTGATTTTCTTTTCCACTATATAACCACCAATCAAGCCCATGCTGTGCTACTCTCCTCTGTGCTTTTGGTACTCTGTTCTTCTTCCCTGAAGTCGCCTCTCTCCCATGCCCACCTGTGGAAATCCACCCCACCTGGCCTTTGGGCTGTGCCCAGAGGGAAGCTGCCTCAGGGCCCTTTCTTCACTTTGTTCATCCCTATTTGTTACCTGCATGGACCTTGGGGATCTGAACAAAGGATGATGAACGTGGGAATAAAGATAAAGACAAAGACAAAAGCATATATTTGGAAGAAAGGGTCACGGGGCTCCTTGCTTCTAGTTAACAAGAGCCCTGAGCTTTAGAGCCTTTCGCATTTTATTGGGTAAAGGAGATAGCGAGAGCGGGGAGTGGTTGTCGGTAAGCTGCTTGATTTACAGCAGGCTTACAAGACTGCATTCTTCTGACAATAGGCTCTAGATATCCCAATAGATAACCTCAATGAGCAGAGCACCAGGGAGTGATTGCCCTCAGCAAACCTGGTTGTAGGTGCAGTTGTGAGTTTGCCTGCATCCTGCATTCATGGTGGCATTCATGATAAACAGTTTGCTGTTTGATCCTATAGCCTCCAGTGGAATGCTGAGTTGGTCACAATCCCTTTGGCCTTCTCAGCTCCCAACACCTATTAATTTTAACTGTTGGATATTCATATAGCATCTGTGTGCTACCCCAGGGTAGAGTTATTTGTGTTTAATTCTGTGTCTCCTAGAATATAATTTTTTGAGGAAGACATTTTACATAAACCATCTTCATATTGCTCCAAAGCACCAAACGTTATGATTTCCACATGGTAGATGTTTAAGAGATTTTGTCAGATGGATGAAGAAATGCATAAATGAATGATGAACTTCGACAGTGGGCAGTCCCCTCCCTAGGCCTTAGTTTTTCCCTCTGTCTAGTGAGGGAGTTGGACTAGATGATCTTGAAGGTTCCTTTTCAGTTTGTCTCATATCCAGGCTTAATATTAATGAAAAGCTTTGAAATATCTCTTTGAATTGTATTACTATGTGTTCTAAATAAAGGAGGCATGAGTAGGAATTATATATATGAGTCATTGGAGTACCTTCCTGGCTCACAAACTTATTTTTTTTTTTTTTTGTCTTTCCTAGGTTTACAAGTTGTCCTGAACTCCATTATAAAAGCCATGGTTCCCCTCCTTCACATAGCTCTTTTGGTATTATTTGTAATCATAATCTATGCTATTATAGGATTGGAACTTTTTATTGGAAAAATGCACAAAACATGTTTTTTTGCTGACTCAGGTGAGTAATGGGAATTATAGCTAACTTAATTTTAAAAATTTTTGGTTTTCCCCAAAGCAACTTTCATAGTTTGGGGAAAATCTAAAACAAAATAGAAAAAAAAAATGCCCAATATACCAGCACGTTTACTGAGCCAGTTCTCAGTATGAGCTGTTTTCAGAATAGATGAGAATTCAGTCTCCCTTTCCACCCCGATTTCTTGTGTAATGTGTCCTGGCAAACAAGATGAGAGACCTCCAAAGTAAAAACATGAGGCAAACCAACAGCATTGTGCTGTCTAAGCCTAAGGAGGGTGCTGTAAGCGCAGGTGCAGAGGAAAAGAGCCATGGATTCTGACAAGAGGAAATGGCAGATTCCACTAAGGAGGGACCATCTGAAGGGAACCTTGAAGGACGAGCAGAATCCTGAGGCTTCGCAGAGGGGGCGGTAGGGTGTCCTAGGCTCTGGCGAGGATGCTCACCTTCCCTGGCTTGGATTTCCTGATGTTTCTGTCCTGAGTGGTGCAGCCTGTTTGCTGTGTTTGCAGATATCGTAGCTGAAGAGGACCCAGCTCCATGTGCGTTCTCAGGGAACGGACGCCAGTGTACCGCCAATGGCACGGAATGTAGGAGTGGCTGGGTCGGCCCAAACGGAGGCATCACCAACTTTGATAACTTTGCCTTTGCTATGCTCACTGTGTTTCAGTGCATCACCATGGAGGGCTGGACAGATGTGCTCTACTGGGTAAGTACCCTGGGGAGAGAGTTTGTGGAGGGTTCTTTCCTTGGATAAGTGAGTTTTATGAGCTAGAGCCACTGGAGAGGTGGCTGGAAGAGAAACCCTGAAGTCAGTTATCTGGGAAGGGAAGCAGACGCTGTCTTTACCAGCAGCCTTCATCATCCTGCTCCTCGAGGGCCTTAGTTTCAGTTGCAGGAAGCTGCTGCACGATGTTGGCTTCTGGCTTTAGTCTTCCACTCCCCAGTGCTGCCTGAAGACCTGGTGCCAAGGGTGCCCAGTGGTCCCCTTTGGAGGAACTCCAGGAAGCCAGGGCTATCCTGATTCAACTCTTAAGAGAGCCAAAGGGTCACTTTCCAGGTAACGAGGCTCCTGGACTGCCACAGGCTAAAGTTAATCGTTTATACATCAAGGCAGGTTGTTCTACTAGATCCTAAAGGGAAGAAAGGGAATGTAAATCGGATCCCTTTAGTGCTTTCCGTAACTCAGTATAACCTTAAACCCAATGTGAGTGTCTCCCGTGATAATATTTCCTGTTCTTGTCTTTAGTATTACCATAAATTGGGCCAGCACAAACCCTTAGCTATCTTCTTTTCTATTTGAAGCTACAGAGCTCTGGCAGAAAGGGTAGGAATGGCATGTAGACTTCCAGGGCTGGTGGACCCATCCAGCCTGCCATGAAAACAGCTGGACGCTCTTTCAAGGCGGGGGTCTGATTCCTCTTGTTCCCGATAGAGCCAGAAAGATTTGCTACATAAAAATAAGTGCTATAGTATTTTAACAGCCATTTCCCAGGGCTGAGTTTGTTTGTTAGAATGTAAATAAAGCTCACAGAAGTTTAGAAATTGTTTTCCATGGTATAAGAGTTGCTGGTAAAGACAGCTAACATGTAGATTTTGAGCCTAAATCCAAGTCCAAAGGGGAGTAACCAGGATTCCAATCATGAGTTGTTAAAAGGAAATTAGTAATAAAGTACTTCTGAAGTCAGCAGCTTTTAGACAGAAGGCCTGTAAATTGAGAAGTAGCTTCTGATAGTTTCTAAATTTTAGATACTTTTTAGGATTTGCTGTTCCTCCATAGCTTCAGAGACTGTAACAGATAATGGTTATAAATAGGTTTTTGCTTCCCTTCGCCAGCTCACAGGATTGTAGATGTCCCCATATATTTAATATTAGGCAAAGAAGGTATATTTTTACCTTTAGTCCCCGAAGTGAGTCTAGTTTGATGAGGTTTAAGCATCACCAACACGTTATATCTTGTTTTTCCTACTTCCCTTTCTTTTTCTGATTGTCATAGGAGTGAGAGAGAGAGAGAGAGAGAGAGTGTGTGTGTGTGTGTGTGTGTCTGTGTGTGTGTGTATGTGGGGGAGGGGGGTATGCACATCTGTTATTTATATTCATAAAACAATGTCTTTTCATGAAGAGGAAGGAGGAGGGGGATGGTATTGGCTGAGCCAGGGGCATGGCTCCCGTATGCAAGAGGGCCCTCAGGTTAGGTGAAGCATTCATTTTTGCTATTATTTCCTAAATTGCAACTTCTGGTCAGATTAGTTGAGATCTCAATTCCAGTCTTCCCTTGAAGTTTCTCATAAATAGAAAAAGCATCATCACAATAGCCCAAACTCTGCTATTTCCCCTCCCCAGACAGTACAGAATACAACATTTTGATTTTTAAAAAATCAAAATCTGTGACTCGTCTCAGCTTTGTTTTTCTCTCCATTGACATGGTGAATTGTCAACTGTGGATCCAACATACCTTGACTAATGAACAATTTTATACTTTATGTTATATTCCCGCACATCGATTCTCACAATTTTCCTGTTGCCAAGCAAGTGTAAAACCTGGGAGTAGATGATTAAAGGAGAGGGAACTTCAGGCTCCTGGAAACAAAAGTTTCCACTTGCTTTCCTGAGAAGGTTTAAATATCATCTAGGATGATATAATTATTATTTTTATTATTAATATGACAATCACATGGTTAATAATTTGACAGTATAATTGCATTCTCCATGAATTACACAGCATTTTTATTCTGGTGGAGGATCTCAAGTCGTTTATAAACTTTATCCCAGTCTATATCCCTTTATAGAAGATCTGGGATCTTGAAGATGGAGACAGTGGAGTAGAGACCATGGAACATTCCCTGGGTTCTACAGCAAATGGTTGTGGTCCTTGATCTAGAACAGAGGTCTGCAAATCTTTTTATAAGGGGCCACATAGAAAATGTATTTGGTCTTGCAGGCTCCATGGTCACCTTGGCAACTATTCAGCCCTGCCACTATAGCTAGGAAGCAGCCATGGGCAATACATCAGCAAATGGATGTGGCTTTATTCTAATCAGACTTCATTTATGGACCCTGAAATTGAATTTTGTGTGACTTCTCTGTGTCATGAAATATTTTGTTTTTGATTTTTTCCTCCACCAACCATTTCAAACTGTAAAAATCACTTTTAGCTTGAGGCCATATAAAAGCAGACAGCAAGCTGGATTTGGCCTGCGGGTCATGCTATGGGAACCCACTGGCCTAGACTAGAACCCAGCACTCTTTCCTTGGCATTCTTCCACCTGTCAGCAGTTTATGAATGCTTCCAGAACACTAGGGGGCAGCTAAGTAATGTCTTCCCGACTGTTCTCTAAGATCTTACTCTCTGAAACACATCAGGATTGTTTTTAATTACCTGTTGATTGTATTTATTAGCTCATCATAGAGACAGGCAGGGGCCAAGGAACCAAGCCTTCCTAATATTTCATGGGCCACAGTCAGCTGGAAGCCACACCACTGTGATACGTAGCAGGACATCCCTGCCCAGCACGGTGCCTGGCACCGAGCAGGCACTCAATAAACACAAGTGATGGGCATCATCCTTCAAGTGTACCAGGCATATTGCCTCATTAGTGTAGATGTGCCATGTTTGAATATCTATTTTTATCCACAACTAGGGCATAAAGGGAACATCTTGGGAGATAAAAAGAGATTAGATTTTAAATATTGACTACAAGCACATTTCTGAATCCTTTAGGTGTTTACATATGGTGGACAAAGTCTTTGCAGGGCATTGTTTTGCATCGAGTCAAGTTTATATTCAGTCAGCTTTCTCAAGCTCATTTATGCCTTGCTTCTCCCTAGCGTCTGGAAAATGTCTGGCAGGGTCTTGAGAAGGGAATTACGGGTGGGTCCAATATGTAGAAAGGCACACTTAGAACAGGACTATTTGGATGTGTGGGAAGTGGGATCATTAAGTTCTGGCGGAAAGAAACCTATGGTAGAGTTCTTTGATAAAGTGAGTTCCATAAATATAACTGAGCTGTTGTTTGACCCACATGTAAGTGTTTGTTGCTCACAGAGGCAGCAGGGTGTAGGGCAGGGGAAGAGTGCTTGTTTAGGCTGGTTGTGTGACCTGGAGTAGGTCATGGAACCTCTCTGGGCTTCTCAAGATGCAGAATTAAACTTACATGATTTGATTTTTCTCTTCAACTTGGAGGAAATTTTTTTCCCTTCAATTGAAAGAAGTTGTTTTTAAATGTGGGAAATAAAAAGTATTGGTTTCAGGAGACAGCTATCCAGATAATTTCTGGTGTCTTGCTTTAGCACTGAGCTCTTTTCTCAGTGCACACTCCTACAGAGGTGCTGGCTATCAGACCTTCACAAGAAGTACTCATGGTCAAGCTGACAATCTCCTTCATCCAGGGCACCTAGGAAGTTTCTCAATAACCAGCCGAGGGCTTGCCTTTTTCTTATTGCATGCTCTGGGGAGTTAAAACCAGTATACCAACTTTCCAGAAGTGTTTTCAGCAGCTAGAAAAACAGCCTTGCATTGGTCTATAACTTGAGACATGAATATGCATTTCAGCCTTTTATTTTTATTTTGTTTAATTTTTTTGAGATGGAGTTTTGCTCTGTCGCCCAGGCTGGAGTGCAATGGCATGATCTCAGCTCACTACAACCCCTGCCTCTGGGGTTCCAGCTCCCAAGTAGCTGGGATTACAGGTACTTGCTACCACGTCCAGCTAATTTTTGTATTTTTAATAGAGACGGGTTTCACCATGTTGGCCAGACTGGTCTTGAACTCCCAACCTCAGGTGATCCGCCTGCCTTGGCCTCCCAAAGTGTTGGGATTACAGGCATGAGCCACTGCACCTGGCCCATTTCAGCCTTCTAAAAGAAGGAAAACTGAAGCTAAAAAGAAAACTCCTGGGCACCAGATGACACCCCTTGATGACTTTGATACAAGATTTTAAAAAATTTATCTAAATTGAAGTCCTTCAGTGGAAGCCAGTTTCTTCATTGTTGATAAAGACCATATAGGCAAAATCCCAAGCAGTCTTTATGTGGGTATTTTTGGGAACAGCGTGCATGTTCTGATTTTTCTTTTGTATATGTTAAGATCTAAGAAATGCTTGGCTCTGAAAAGGGACTTGGATTGAGAAGGGTTCACTGGGAGCAAGACTGGCTCTCAGAGATGAAGCTTGTCTCTTTTGCCCCACCTTCTGACTTCGAGATTTGGAATCTCCAGTGGACTGTGTTCAACTCCAGCCTTTCCCTCCAGGCCTCAACTGTCATTCCAAGCGATACTTCTGATTTGAGCAAATGTGAATCTGATGAACACCTACTCCCAAGAAATTAAAGGGTTTTAAATTTTTTAAAGGAAAATTGTCCCTCCTAAGTGGAGAAGACAGCCGTTACTAGAGCCATTCTCTGGAACAGCAGACTGATGCCTGAAGGAGGGTTGGTGAAGCAGATGGCTAAGCAGATGACGGTTGCTGGGGTCACGGAAGAGTGAGGTTTCCTGATGGGAGCCCTGGACCTGTCCGCCCTCCTGTCACCTTGATGGGCACCTTCTCCCCTGCTGCATGCACCTCTGTTCCAACCCAGAGGGAAACAAGCCCAGATGGGGCTCTGTCTCAGGTGCTGACCCAGGCCAGGCACAGGCCACCACACCAGGCAGCCAGTGTCTTCTTCATCTATGGGGTTTTCAGTAAGTTTAGTGGTATAGTTGCTCTGGATGAATTACCCTCTGCCTTCCTGTTGAAATTAGTTTATCCAACTTAATTAGATCAACAATTGCAGCCACGGCCCAGGCTCGTTCATTACTCTAATTGCCAATGTAAGATGTGCAGACTGATATGAGTTCTGTTAAGCACATCAGTTTTCATGTGGCCAAACAGGTGTTTCATAAGGGATTTAATGCCCTCTCCCTAGACTTCAGCAACAGATGTTAGGTAATTTTTTTTAATGTTCACTTTCCCTATTTGGCTTCTGCATGAGGCAAACATTGTGAAGTGCACGAGCCTCATTCTATAAAGCTAAAACCTGGAGCCAGATCATGTGCAAAAAAGCACAGGCTTAACACCCTGAGGGCTTGCACCTGCAAGGCAAGAGAGATGGCTCTATCCAGACTGTTCGCAATTCCTATTGGCTGGAAATTCTGGGTGTTATGGCAGGGTCATACCTTGGGTCATCCATTCTGTCCCCTGACTGGTCCTTAACACCTCCTTCCTGGGAAAGGTGTTTGCTGAATTTAACACTGACCTGTGCTGGTGGAAAGTTCCATCCAGCTGTGATCCTTAAAGCACCTGTTTGTTCTGGCTTCTCTTGGCGGGATCTGCCAGGAAGACTGTGTCTGAGTGTGCAGCATGAGCTTGTCCAGGAGTAGGGGAATGGGTTCCTCAGGCCACACCCTTTCACCTCGAAACCCAGTCAGCTCACAGCTGGAGCCAGTCTCCCAAGGGGGTCATCTAGATCAAAGCTACGTGTGGAGAATAAGGGCTGCTTCTCCTTTCTGTGGGTTCAGCTAAGAAAAAGCCCATTCGGGCCAGGCACGGTGGCTCAAGCCTGTAATCCCAGCACTTTGGGAGGCCGAGACGGGCGGATCACGAGGTCAGGAGATCAAGACCATCCTGGCTAACACGGTGAAACCCCGTCTCTACTAAAAAATACAAAAAACTAGCCGGGCGAGGTGGCGGGCGCCTGTAGTCCCAGCTACTCGGAAGGCTGAGGCAGGAGAATGGCATGAACCCGGGAGGCGGAGCTTGAAGTGAGCTGAGATCCGGCCACTGCACTCCAGCCTGGGCGACAGAGTGAGACTCCGTCTCAAAAAAAAGAAAAAGCCCATTCTGCAAAGAGCTCCTGACTATATGTCAGCTAGTTGACCTTGAAAAAATTCTTTTTTGCATTCGTTTTGCTGCATTCATTTTGTTTGCACTCACAGGTTGCAGATAATCCAGATGTAAAGTGGGTTTGGTTTCCTTGGGTAGGTTGGCTTCCAGTAGAAGGTTATTTTAGGAGTTTTTAAAAAGAGTTTATAGAGTCAAATGGTGCAAGTTTGTCTCTATAATTAAGACTTTTCCACCATCACAAATTTTAAACACAAAGTCTAAAATCTTGGGCAGTATAGAAAATAGGTTCTAGCTAAGCACTAGTTTTGTCCTCTACCAAGACCTTTCCTGAAAATCACGTATCAAGACAGTTTCCTGTAAGAAAAAGCCAAATCCCAGCTGATTTTCCTTCCTGGGGCCAAAATCTGCTATTATTCGGCTTGAAAGCCTTGATAACTCTGTGTGTATGTGTGTGTGTGTGTGTGTGTGTGTGTCTGTCTGTCTGTATGTGTGTGTGTGTATTGGGAATATGTGATGAATGTGTGTTGGCTGCTGTTGTCTCTGATTTGGTTACTGTTGTTTCTGATTTAAATCTAAGTAAAGTTTAATTAAATGTATAGAATGCTATCTCTAATGTGACCCTCTCTCCTTACTGAATTCTCTTACTAACCCACTCCTATGAGACCATCTTATTTCTTGCAGATGAATGATGCTATGGGATTTGAATTGCCCTGGGTGTATTTTGTCAGTCTCGTCATCTTTGGGTCATTTTTCGTACTAAATCTTGTACTTGGTGTATTGAGCGGGTAAGCTACACCTCTTTCATCTTGAAAGCAGAGTCCTGAGGACAGTTGCCAAGACCACACAGGCTTTGCTGGATGAGGGCCGCCAAGAGGGGTTGCCAGACATTTTATGTGTCCTCTGAGATGCTTTCTTTTCTGCTGAGGCTTCCCAAATCAAGCTGTTTCCTGGAACCTCACCAGGCTTCATGAAGGAGAACTATAGAACGATTATTGACCAGAAATTAATCAGCATTGTTGCTTGAGATTTAAACAATTTCCATTGCTTGCCCTTTTTTGTCTGTTCTAAAATGAGATACATTTATAATTGCTTTATTTGTCTGGATCCAAATAGAATGCAGATTAATTGTTATAAAATGGTTGCAAAATGAGCTGGATCGGGTGGGCTTTTGGTAGGCCCCATTTGTAGATTTCAGCAGCTGAGCTTGTCCTTATTTGCAGGAAAAAAAAAAAAGAAAAAAAAAAAGGAAGGGCCTAGGCCCAGTCCCTGTCCTAGGAGCACTAACCTTCAGCAAAGCACTGAGAGGTCTGGCAGCTGCAACTGGGGCTCTGCTCTTTAGCAAATGGGTAACTGATAACTGATCTCCTTACATTTTACAGGTAAATGATGCGATAGGATGGGAATGGCCATGGGTGTATTTTGTTAGTCTCATCATCCTTGGCTCATTTTTCGTCCTTAACCTGGTTCTTGGTGTCCTTAGTGGGTAAGCAGTTGGATCCGTGTTTCACCTTCTCCTGCTGCCACGTGTGAGGCAACTCTGCGTGTCTCCCAGCTGCTCCCTGACAGCTTCTCTGCATGTGTTTGGACTCTGATGGCCCCTCAGTGTGTTGCTTTTGGATTGAACTGTGATTCTTTCTCCCTGTTTCTGTCTGTGAGATTCTGTGTTTCCGATGCTTGCCAAACACTGTTAATTTAATGAAAACGTTCCCCCGAAGCCAGTCGTGTTAGTATGTGAATGTGTAGAGGTCGATTACAAGTGAGTTAAAGGAATTCCAGCCTTGGTCTCCCCAGGAAAGAGGCTTTCGTCCCTTGTAATTTTGTGTCTATTAGTACATAACCTGGCCCCTTTAGGTCACCACAGTGCATTATAAATACTTCCAGGGGAGTTTTAGATTTTACTGTGAAGGAGAAATAAGCCTCAAGCACATAAATACTGTACAGTTTCAAAGTCTTCCTCAGATTGGGATTATTAGCTTGGTTTTCTAGTGCTGTCACTGTGAGAACTGTCCCTGTGATTCAGTTTTAACCATAACCTATAGAATCCTTCTCTCAATGCAGAGTAATGATCGACTTTTGTGCACACGTTTCCCATGGCCTTACAGAGACCGCATCATTCAGTCACCGTTTTTGAAGTTTACGTGTTTATCACTTCCTCTCTATGGATTGACTCTTCACAAAGAGGCTGTAGCAGAGACTGGCCCGGAAAGGGGACTCCTTATGTTGCAGGCTGTGCCTTGCCTGTAGCTGGAGATGCCATCCCAGAACCCTTGTGGTCAGCCCTGCATCCATACCGCCTCTCAGACACCCCCAGAAGGTGGGGTGCTACAGAGAAGGGAGCCGGGGGCTGTCTGGCTCTCTCACAGTCAGCTCCTTTATATAGCCATTGCCAGGATGTGGGGGGCAGGCAGGATACCAGGAGGCCCAAGAGGGGCCCATGTCTCCCAGAGGAGCCTCTGTCACTGCGCTGTGCCCAGGCACCCTCAGGAAGCAGTGTTGATGGATTTGATTCCAGGCGAGTTTATCTCTTCCTCACTCACTTTATCTTGCTCTTTCCGAGGCTGTATCTCGGGGAAATGATGTCTTCATGTATGCTGAGTTAGTGAAAAGGCTTTAATCGCATTTTTGGAAACACTGCCTTTTCCAGAGCAGAAAGCCGAGTGCATTCTATCCATCTTGGCTTCCTTTCTGCATCTTCCGTGCCCTGGATTGAATGTAGTCAGTTCCACACCAGGGATGCACACTGTCACAGGAAGTCCCTATGTAGAGATGGCCCCAGGGGCCACTGCCCCCCAGAGAGAGAGGTGGTGGCGGGGGCCACATAACCCTCCCCTGCCTGAGCCACCTCCTGTAGATGAGTGGCTCCTCAAGCCTCAGGCCCTTTCACCTCAACATGAGAAGTGTCTTTCTCCTAGTAAACCTCAGCGGCCTTAGGCTAGGGTTGGACATGTGAGGGTGGTGTCTATTCCTGGAGAAATAACATCGTGTTTGATTTTGCCACAGGAGCTTCCTGTACAAGGTCAGCAGCAATCCTTGTGTGAATTCCTTGGCGCCTCATGTCTCCTAAACCCAGCTAAACTGACGGAGGCCATGGAAACCACTAATTTGAACAGTGCCGGTGACATGCCTTATCTTTTAGCTTCCCCAGGCAGGAACCATTGCCCCAGCAGGCATGATGAAGCAGAGGCAGGAGCCAGATCGTGAGGTGCTTAAAAAAAGAAAAGAGAAAAAGATGGGAGGCGGGGCTTCCCACTATCACAAATGGGGGTTAAACCTGCACCTCCGTGGGAGGTACCCAAAGCTGGAGGATAAAAAAGGTACACTCCTTCATGGAACAACCGGTTTACTCAAATATATTTTGGGGGAAAATAATTTTTTTAAAAAAATATTTTTTCATCAAAACAAAACTTAGATCCCTTATGAAGGAGACTGGAAATGACACATGAAATTATAAAAGAAAAACCCGAGACTTCCCAGCAATTCTAACTGTCAGTGTGTGTTGTGCTCAGACCCCCAGGGGCTGCCCACGACCTCCTGTCTACTCCCCCAGAAGGCCTCTGCTAGGGCTGGTTTGGGTAAAGACAGAACCATGTCTGCAAAGCACAGCCTCGCAGCTGTGCCTGATTTGGCCAGTATTTCCTGAGATCCTGTAGAGTGCCCGGCTCTGGTCCAGAGGCCAGGGGTGCCAAGATATCTCAGACACAGACAGCGGCCTTGTGCGTAGGCATTCATTATCTCATGGGGTAGCCTATTTTGAAGCAGTGCAGGAGGGCACATGTTCAATAGAGGTGCAGACCCAGAGGCTCTGTGAGCTGCCCTGGAGAGATGAGGAGGCATCTCCCCTGGAGACTGACGAGGGGCTGGCATGCCTCCACCTCCGCCCCCCCAGCAACCGCCTTCCCTCTCTGCCTGCTACTCCCCTCTTACTTTCCCATTGATATTTTTGTTGTTGTTAAAGGAAATTATTATTATTTTTTAAATGTTAGCCTCAAGAGTCTTCATAATTTTTTAAGGGAGCACTAGAGAGGTACTGCCAAACCAGAAGGATATAAATGTTGAGAGGAAGACAATTTATGTTGCATAGACCTCGGGGGACTGTCAGACCAACACAAATGTAATCCCCTAAGCACTGAATTAAAACGCCCTCATTTTAAAAAGGCTGGTCGAGACCATGTGATTGCCTTCTCATGAGGAAATGTTAGATGGTGCTGTGTGTCTTCAAGTCTGTCAGCCATGTGGAAATACCTGTATCTGTTTCTGCTCCTTGGCTCCTTCATGTGTGTGGCCATGCCATCCTATTGTATTCTTGAACAGATGTTAATTTGCACATTGGATTTGGTGTTTATTTGCAAAGTGTTGATGATTTGGGAAAATCTTTGGTTTTGTAACATAGTCTTTTTTCCCTCAAGGTAAGTATGAAGTTTATGAACTGTAAACCCTATGCAGCCATGCATGAACATAGATGAATACTTCCATCTCTCGTCACAGTATTCTGTGGGAGGGGCTGAGAATGTCTATGACTAATGTTGCAATTTAACCTTAAGTTGTCATTGAGGATATGCTCCCATTATGACCAAGAATCGGAAAGAATGTCTTCTTTAAGTCTGCAATTCAGACATATTACACGTGGCCTTCTAGAAGCCTGGCAATTTTTCACTTTTCAAATTGTTCATTGAACCCCCTTTTGAGGTTTTCATCTTTAGAATCATGCTAGGTTCCCAGGGTCATGGGCGGTAAGCTGGTTGACTCTGCCTCCTTCTCCATTTTAGGACCCACCTGCCACCAGCCATCCACCTATGGTGGGGGTGTCTGAGCTTGCAAGATGGGGGATGCCCTAGGCTCCCAAGATGTGGCTCCAGCCCCCAGGAAGGGGGCTGGAAGACTTAGATTCTGTCCTGCCAGGGTCCCACGTTCACTCTGGGACTTCACTGAGTTACCCTGAGCCTTAGTCTCTTTGTCCTTCAGGATGTCAGAGATATCCTGGCTTGCCGTCTCCCACACGGGGTGGTTTTCAATCAGCTAATGACTGTAGAAGTCCTTCTAAAAATACATAAAGGGGTTTTCTCATTTAACATATTCTTATCTTAAATCCATGGATGTCCCCCACTCGCCTCACTGGGTTAGGTGGGAACAGTGCAGGGTACTCTTTGGAAATTCTGGAGTGTAGCATTTTCTGGATATCCCAGCAGGTGGCCACACTTTACACACACATCAGTGTTGTACTCAGTGTCACCCAAGAAGGGGTGGCTCTGGAGGATGTGGAAGCACTGTGTCAGCTGCAAAGTATTATGCAGGCCTAAATCATTGTTATTAAAGTTATATTTGACAAGGTTTTTGTGCACAAATTGAGGGGAATGGCATTTCTATTACGTAGTGGTTAAGCACACCAGCTTCAGAATCAGACAACCAAGTCTTGAATGTTTGTTCTACCTTTTCCAGTTGTGAGATTTGGGGCAAGTTACTTACCTCTTTGCGCCTTACTTTCCTCATCTGTGAAATGGAGCTCATCACAGTACCAGCTTTGTGAAGTTCAGTGAGGACCCAGTGGGCTGAAGAATGTAGAAGGCTTGGCCCATTGAAATTATGGTAGTTCAGGAAGGGTGCATCTCTTCCTGGATTTGATGCAAGACAAGAAGCGAATCAATTCAGTCTTTTCAAACTAATTAATAATAGCTGGCCAAGATAGGTCTGTGTTAGTGAAAAGCCCAAGTTATATTTTAAAAATGTTTTATTATATATATAATGACATAAGGCACTGCTGACTAAAGGATATTACTGCATAAACCCCCTCCTGGGCTTGCTTCAAAGAATAGATTAAAATCATTTATAATCTGCTTAGGAATTCAAACCTTTGGTTTTGGCAACATCTTATGAAAAATATTTGAAATACTTTGTTAAGTAGATCTTGTATATTGTTAGTCAATAAATGTTGTTATTAAACCCACTCTTATGATATAAAATTGAATGTAAACCCAGCCCAGGTCTGTAAATTCAAAATCATACAAATACAAATTAATTTGTATCCTTGGTGTTCCAGTAAGTTCCAGATCCTACGAGATCACAGGTATCATTTTAAATCAATCCAATTTTGTATTACTGTATGCCTATTTATCTTTAGAAGTTTAAGGGAACATGGATGAAGCGAAGCATTATGGAAAACTGAAGGCGATTTTCAAACTAGTTTATCTTTTTGAATCTCACGTCCTACATTCCATTCTGGCTAATCGGATACCAGGGGCCTAGACAAAGACTCAGGCATGGCTACATTTAGGAAGCTTTGGTTTCCTAAAGCAAAGATTCATGGGATGGAGAGTGTGAAGAGGGAAGATGGTGCCGGTGCCAGTGCGCTGTGGACTGACTGTACTAGAATTTTACATAATGGAATCAGGTTTGGTCCATTTAAATTCATACTAGTAATAGCCAGACAATCTCTGATTTCTTCTACTTGAATGGCGGCTCAAGAGGCAAAACACACCAATAGATAGTAGTTGTATTACTTGTGAATATTTTCTAAGTGGAGACGTATCCTCTGAGAATAGGCATTCTTATACATTTTTCGTGACTGAGATTAGATTTTTCTCTCATTTGGCCGGGCACAGTGACTCATGCCTGTAATCCCAGCACTTTGGGAGGCTGAGGCAGGTGGATCACCTGAGGTCAGCAGTTTGAGACCAGCCTGACTAAGGTGGTGAAACCCTGTCTCTACTAAAAATACAAAAATTTGCCAGGCATGGTGGCACATGCTTGTAATCCCAGCTACTTGGGAGGCTGAGGCAGGAGAATCACTTGAACCCGGGAGGCAGAGGTTGTGGTGAGCCGAGACTGCACCATTGCACTCCAGCCTGGGCAACAAGAGCAAAATTCTGTCTCACAAAAAAAAAAAAAAAAAAAAAAAAAGAAAAAGAAGATTTTTCTCTCATTCAACACTTTACCAGCATCTACTGATAGAAAATGGACAATTGAATTTCCTCCAACATATATATACCTCTGATGTGTCTGCATTGTTAAAGAGTAGGGTAATTGCTTACAAAATTGAAAAGGTTGTTAGTGGGGTCCTGGGGTAGCCAGCATGTCGGTATGATTTGTTACCGTATTCAGAATAAAACCACACTGTAATAGTGAGTTAATTCCATATCTTGGCCAACAGAGAATTTTTGGCCAGTGGCTACTAGGGCACACAGAAGTCCAGTCTAAAAGCGACAGTGGAGGACTCTTTGTAGATAGTTCATATGATTAAAAAATAACTTCCTGTGTGTTGTAGTGACGATTAAGCTAAAGACACGCTTAATGATTACTTGTAGCAAAGTACTTCCCCACATTTAGCTGGGTTTGTCTTTGGTTTGAAGAGGCTAATATGTGAAAGATTTGTTTACAGTTGGATGCCCCTTTTTCTGAACCATGAAGTAATATTGTGGATGGGGTTGAATGCTGAGATTAGGGTGCCGGAAAGATTCAGGGTCCTTCAGTACCCTCACGTGGCTTGGCTTTGGTAGAACAAGAAACTAAGCTCCGATTTGGCTTTAAATGAGAGTGCTAAATTTCCTTTTTCTAATAAAGAACCTAGCTAAATATTTATATATACTTTTGAACACTGAACTTTCTTGTTGCAGAGTTAACAGCTGTTGGGGGTAGCTGACAGCTGGATCCTGGTGCTGTTGGTACCATGGTACCTGAAGTGCACAGGCTGGTAGCCACACCTGACATTAACAAGTGAGTGGTAACCTCTCTGCCGCTGGCTCGCAGCTACTGTTTCCATAGAAATGGCTGTCGGGATCAGTGGAAACGAGGTAAGTGAAAGTTTTCGCTGATCCTTGTTTCCATCAAGCTGACGTCTGTTTCCCTGGCAACAGCAGTGGACAGCAGCCAGGCACTAGCAACAGATTCAGTAGAGCTCTCACTTGTCAGCTGTGGCTATCATCTGTTCCTGACCAAGTTCTTTTTTTTATAATGTACAGAAAGACCTCTGAGGACCCAGGAGGCACCTCTGGCCACATGTGCCCTCCTGGACGCTCGTTTTGTGGATGGAGAGCTCTGTGCTGAGTTGACTGCTCTGTCCGCAGTTCCCCCTCCACCTGTGCTCTGGGTTGTTGATGTGCAGGTTAGAAGAGGGAGGTTGTTGAGGGTATTAGTGTTGCAGGGGAGGCTGTTGAATCTGTTGATCTAAAATCCTAGGGGAAGAGAATTCATTACAGTGCTTTCATGCACAGACCCAGTTCTTTATAAAGCTGTTGCTACCTTAATAGTTGAAATTAAAGCCGTAATTTTTCTGTGTTCCCTATTCAATTGGAGGCATTAACAATTGCCATTACTTTTACAATGAAAAGGATATTTAGGAGTTTAATAATTTGGTTTGTGAGAAACAAATTGATGATTGTCTCTAAGACGCTACTGTCAACGTTATGCTTTTCTCTTTTGTGTAATATTCTTTTACAGGATGGTAAAATTGATTTTACAGAGATCAAATATTGGTATTGCAGGGCAGCTTGGTATACAAAGACCAGTGGATCTATAGTGTAGGGAACTCTTCCCTGTTAAAGTTCAACAGTTCCTTTTCTGGATTTCGTTTTAATACTTCAACAGATGTATGCACCCAAGCCCTAATTATCCTCCGCCCATATGAGACAGCATCCACAGTGCTACAGAGCAAAGGAGAGTCACTGTTACTGCCCTGGTGTGTGAGATGAGAGGCATGGAATGAGGTGTTGGTTTTAAGCCCTTATTGATACCATTTATTAAAGAGATTTTCTCTGGAAAAAACAAAACAGCTTTGGTATTCAGAGCTGTATTTTTGAGAAGCAAATGAGCATAAAAATCCCCAGTCTTATGAGAATTTAGATCGGCTGCTAGAAGAGCATTGGAGAACTATGGATTTTTGTCTTCGGAGGGCTTTCTGGATGAGTTTGTTCCATAGCTCTCTGGAAATAGGGCAACTGTGCTTGGCCTGGAGGCAGTTGAATTTGATATAACAGACGAATAAGAATAAGAAAATCCTGCTGGATCCTTTTTTCTCCCTCTCTCTTAACTTCCTAAGAATGACTTATTCATTTAATGAATTTTTTTTTCAGTTCCTACACAGTGGTAGATGTACGCCAAGTGCCCTGCTAGGCACTGGGGTTACAGTGGTGGAATATAGGCACTGGGTAGGCACCAGGATTACAGTGGTGGAGTGTAGGTACCGGGGTTATGGTGGTGGGATGTAGGCACCGTGTAGGCACTGGGGTTACAGTGGTGGAGTGTAGGCACCGGGGTTATGGTGGTGGGATGTAGGCACCGCGTAGGCACCGGGGTTACAGTGGTGGGATGTAGGCACTGGGGTTATGGTGGTGGGATGTAGGCACCGCGTAGGCACCGGGGTTACAGTGGTGGGATGTAGGCACTGGGGTTATGGTGGTGGGATGTAGGCACCGGGGTTACAGTGGTGGGAAGTAGGCACCGGGGTTATGGTGGTGGGATGTAGGCACTGGGGTTACAGTGGTGGGATATAGGCACTGTGTAGGCACTGCAGTTACAGCGGTAGAATGAAATGGTTTCTTTCTTCATGAAGCTTATATCTAATGATGGAGGCCAAAATGACAATTACAAACCTGTGTAAATGCTTTGAAAGAAAGGTTCATGTGCTGTGAGAGGGTTTAACAGGCACAACTGCTGTCAGTTTAGTGGGTAGGAGCATCCTGGAAGTGAAGAATGAGTAGTCACCGTATCCAGGCAAAGTGGGAGAAGAGGCTGGGGCAAGGGTATTCCAGTCAAGGGAAAACCCACAGAAAGGAGATACAGTAGGAAGAAGCAGAGGATGCTGGAGGAACTGAACGAAGCTAGGGTGACCGGAACTGGGGGAGCTGGAGGTGGAGGCAGATGAAAGGAGAGAGACTGGCTGGCAGTCTATGTCACATAGGACGTTTAGACTGTGTCACAGGTTTTGGTCATTAGCTGAAGGGTAAGAGAATGCATGGATGAATTTTAAGCAGGGAGTGGTATGATTCAGATTTACATTTTCTAAAAATTATGCTTTGTTCTCATATCTTCAACTTACCTTAAAATCCTTCAAAAAGATAAGATGAATTAATAGATTATCCATCTATTAATAGATTATGCATCTATTAATAGATTATGAATTAATAGATTATGCATCTATTAGGGGGATGCAGAGATAGGTGATAAAGAAAATGTAGCAACTGGGTGCTGTGGGTTGCACCTGTAATCCAAGCGATTCAGGAGGGTGAGGTGGAAGGGTTGCTTGAGGCCAGGAGTTTGAAACCAGCCTGAGCCACATAGCGAGACTTTGTCTCTGGGGGGGGGGAAAAAAAAAAAAGTCTTTTTAGTTAGGTGTGCCTATAGTCCCAGCTACTCAGGAGGCTGAGGCAGGAGGATCGCTTGAGCCTAGGAGTTTGAGGCTGCAGTGAGCTGTGATCATGCTTCTGCATTCCAGCCTGGGGAGCAGAGTGAGACCCTGTCTTAAAAAAGAAGAAGAAGAAAAGATAGCAGGTATTAATTATGGAATCTAGGTGGTAGGCATATGGGTGTTCATTGTATAATTGTTTCTACTTTTATGGATGTTTGAAATTCTTAATAAAATGTTGACTGTGGCTGCAGTAATATGAATAGATTGGATAGATACACAAATGGATGTAGAGAGACCAGTTTAAGGCTCATATAATCTGCTTCCAGCCACAACATACTAGTGCTACCAAACTGGACCTTTCACCATAAACAACTATAAAAGACTGGGCAAAAAATAGGAAGCAACTCTTTTCAGAAAATGGAAATAGGATGTACAGGATTGCAATCCCTACGAGAAGGGAAACACATGAGATAAACTGCAATTGTCCTGGCTTTCTGCCTGGAGACAGTTTTAGAATTATGGCAGAGAGGCAGAGCCCAGCAGAGAACGATGGTCCACTTGCTGAGGGGTCAAAGAAGAGAGTTCAGGGCTGCTAAGATGGCTGGGATTTTCAGGGCAGAGTATGGGTGAGAAGTATGCAGAGAAGGGGCTCCAGTAATCAGAGTAGAGGTTCTCTGAAATCTGACCATACACTAAGCTGCTTCTGTGCCAGGTGATACTTACTGAGGTCAGGTAGAGAACAGCTAGTAGAATGCTGTAAGTGGTTGGAAATCACTCCATGCTGGGAGGTACATGGTTCTGCTCAGCTGTAGTGGAAGGACCTAATTGAATACACTGGGTACCGAGACTTCAGAAAAGCCAGGCTTTAGGGTTGGAGCTACTTTAGCCCTTGAGTAAGATACTCTAGACCTGACTTAAAAAGCGTAGAAACGAGTTTCAAAAGGATCAGGCGAAATGGCCAATAAATTAAACATCTGCCAAAAAAAACAAAAATCAACATTCGTTAAAGGAAGAGACCAAAGCCCAGATGTTCCCAAGATGTTTTTCCTCATGACCAAAAACTATAAGACATGAAAAGAAGCGGGAAAGTATTCATGATCAAGGAGGGAAAATTCAGTAGAAACAAAAGATGACAGATGTTGCAATTAATAATCGAAGACTTTGAAGTCTACTATGAGCCCGTTTAAAGAACTGAAGGAAAAGAGGCCGGGCGCGGTGGCTCAAGCCTGTAATCCCAGCACTTTGGGAGGCCGAGGCGGGCGGATCACGAGGTCAGGAGATCGAGACCATCCTGGATAACATGGTGAATGAAACCCTGTCTCTACCAAAAAATACAAAAAAACTAGCTGGGCGAGGTGGCGGGCACCTGTAGTCCCAGCTACTCGGGAGGCTGAGGCAGGAGAATGGCATAAACCTGGGAGGCGGAGCTTGCAGTGAGCCAAGATCCGGCCACTGCACTCCAGCCTGGGCGACAGAGCTAGACTCCGTCTCAAAAAAAAAAAAAAAAAAAAAAAAAAAAGAACTGAAGGAAAAGATGGACATAATAAAGGAATAGGTAAATCTCAGTAGATAAATAGAAACAATAGAATATCTGAAAAAAGTAGATTGGACATTATAGAAAAAGTCAGTGAGGGCTTAGTGATCTCTAAAACAACAATAAGCAATCTGATGTATATGAAATTGGAGTCACAGAAGAAGAAGAAAGAGATTGAGTAAAAATTTTAAGATAAATAAAGCTGATTATGTTGCAAGTATTGAAAGCTAAGTTAATAGATCCAAGAGGCCCAACAAACCTCAAGCAGTAGAAACACAAAGAGAACCACTGCTAAGCACATCAAATTTAGATATCTGAAAGTAAAAGATACAGAGAATTTTAAAAGAAAGCAAATGGGAAAAGGCACATTACGTACCAGGAGAAAATAATAAGAATATGCATCTACTTGTTTGCAGATGTAGTGCAAGTCATAGGGCAATGGGTGACATCTTCAAAGAGGTGAAAGGAAAAATGATTCTGTATGAAACAAAAATACCCTTCACAAAAGAAGGAAATAGAAAAACTTTCAGGTAAACAAAATCGAAGAATTGGTCACCAACAAATTTGCACTCTAAGAAATGTTAAAGGAGGTTCTTCAGGCTAGAAGAAAATAATACCAGATAGAAACGTTAAATATCCACTTTAAAAATGAGGAGCATGGCTGGGCACGGTGGCTCACACCTGTAATCCCAGCACTTTGGGAGTCTGAGGCAGGCAGGTCACCTGAGGTCAGGAGTTCAAGACCAGCCTGACCAACATGGAGAAACCCTGTCTCTACTAAAAATACAAAAAAATTAGCCGGGAGTGGTGGCACATGCCTGTGGTCCTAGCTACTCTGGAGGCTGAGGCAGGAGAATTGCTTGAACCTGGGAGGTGGAGGCTGTGGTGAGCTGAGGTCGCACCACTGCACTCCAGCCTCAGCAACAAGAGCGAAACTCCATTTAAAAAAAAAAAAAAAAAAAGAAGAAGAAGAAAGAAAAAGGCATCAAAATGGCAAACAGATAAAAGATTTCTTCTCATTTCTAAATTTTCTAAAAGATAATTTAAAGTAATAACAAGGTGTTATGGGAACTGGAACAAGTCAAAGTAAATTATAGGATAACCATACACAGAAGATAGAAGGAAGTTAAATGGAGCTTCACTGTGATACAAGTTATTACATTTTGAAATAATATGAATTCATGGTAGACTGTGAGAATTTAAGGGGTGCATATGATAATCTCCAGAGTAATGACTTAAAAAGGTTACTAAAAAGAAGAGATAAAATGGAATATTAAATAGTACTAAATTATCCAAAATAAGTCAGAAAAGGAAGAAAAAGGAGCAAAGAACATATGGTACCAACAACGAGATGGTAGACAAACCCAGTTATATCAATAATTGCATTGGATGAAAATGTGCACAACATTTTAGTTAAAAGATAGAAATTGTCAGACCAAGTAAAAATGTAAGATGCTATAAAGACATGGATTAAAAATAAAAAAATGGATGAACTGTACTAATCCACACAAGTTGAACTTTAGCATAAGGAACATTTCCAGAAATAGGGACATTTCAGAGGTAGACATTTTATACTCATGAAAAGGTCAATTCATTAAGAAGACACAATGATCCTAAATGTGTTGGCACCTAAATACAGCTTGAAAGTACATGAAGCGAAAGTTGTTAAAATTAAGTGGAGAAATTGATAAATCCAGAAACACAGATGAAAAATTTTATCATTCCCTCTCAATAATTGCTAGGTTAAAAACAGCAAGTATAGATAATATCTAGATTATATTTAGATTGGTTAATAACTGTCAGCCAACTTGACCTAATTGATATTTACAAAATACTATATTCAGTAATTGTGGAGTACACATTCTTTTCAGAGCACGTGGAACATTCACCAACATAGACCATATCTTGGCCATTAAAGTCTCATTAAATCTCGAACAATTGAAATTTTACAAAGTATCTTTGTTCTAATGGCAGTAGATTTAAAACAGAAGTTAGTAACAAGCTGTCTGTAAACCTTCCCAAATGTTTGGAAATTAAATAACCTATAACTCAAAAAATAATAAAAATTAGAAAATATTTTGAAACTGATAAAATCCAACTGGGAAATTGTATGATCCATCTAATGCAGTGCTTAGAGGGACATTTATAGCTCTATCAGTAAGGAAGAAAGGTTTAAATTCAGTGATCTACATTTCTATCTACTAATCTAGAAAAAGAAGACCAAATAAGTCCAAGGTAAGTAGAAAAAAGAATAACAGAAGTAAATAAAATAGAAAACACAAATTATAAAGTTATTTGGAAAGCTTACTAAAAATTGATAAATCTCTGACAAAACTAATCAAAAAAGGAAAAAGAGCAAATTACCAGTTTTAGAAATGAAAGGGGAGATACCACAGATATTACAGACATTAATAAGAGAATAAACTGTTTTATGACAAATTTGGTAACTTAGGAGAAACAGGCAAATTCCTTGAAATATGCAACCTACCAAGAAATAAATTGGGAGAGTCTTATATTTGCCTTTTTAAATGGAATTCAGAATTGCAAACCTTCTCTCAAAGAAAATTAGAGACCTAGATGAGGTCAAAAGTGAATTAAGTCAGCTAATTTAGAAAGAAATTATACCATCCCTAGAAATTATTTCAGGTAGTAAAGTTGGAGGGAGCATTTCCCAACTCACGAGGCCAAAATCTCAATACCAAAACTTTACGAAGACATAATAAGAACAATATCCTGGCCGGGCGCGGTGGCTCAAGCCTGTAATCCCAGCACTTTGGGAGGCCGAGATGGGCGGATCACAAGGTCAGGAGATCGAGACCATCCTGGCTAACCCGGTGAAACCCCGTCTCTACTAAAAAATACAAAATCTTAGCCCGGTAAGCTTAGCGGGCGCCTGTAGTCCCAGTTACTTGGGAGGCTGAGGCAGGAGAATGGCGTAAACCTGAGAGGCAGAGCTTGCAGTGAGCTGAGATCCGGCCACTGCACTCCAGCCTGGGGGACAGAGCGAGACTCCGTCTCAAAAAAAAAAAAAAAAAAAAAAAGAACGGTATCCTTCATTAATTTGTACACAAAAATTCTCAAATATTAGCAAATAGAATACAGCAGGATGAAAGGAATAATATCTCATGGCCAAGTGGGATTTATGCCAGAAATACCAATTGATTCACCATTGGAAAGTCAAATAATTTACCATATTAATAGAATGAAAGGGGAAATCATATGATCACCTCAGTAAATGCAGGCAACATTACTAACAATATTCTATAACCATTTATAATAACTCTCAGCAAACTAAGAATATACAAAAACTACTTCAGCCTGAAAAAAGAACTATAACAGCATACTTACTGGTGAAAGACAATGTTTTCTTCTTAAGATTAGGAACAAAGTAACCATTTTTCTCTCTTCTTTTATTCAATGTTTTATTGAAAGTCTGAAGGTAAGACAAAGAGATAAAAGGCAGAAAGATTGGAAAGAAAGAAAAAACTATTTCTATTTACAGACATGATTGTCTACATAGAAAGTCCCAATAATTGAACCCAAAACCTGCTAGAATTAATAAGTGAGTATAGCAGGGTGACAGGATACAAAGTCAGTATACAAAATTCCATTTTATTCCTATATACAAGATGCAGGTGTTGAAAATGAAATTTAAAAAATTACAATACCATCAAAAATTATTTAGCATTCCTAATACTTAGGAATGAATATAAGAAAAGATATGGAAGACCTCTATACTGAAAACTGCAAAACACTGATTAGTAAAATTACAGTGCTCTAAATAAATGAAGATATACCATGTTCATGGATTGAAAGACTCAATATTGTTAAGATGTCCATTTTTCTCTATGCATTCAATGTTGTCCCATTTATAAATCTCAATAGCCTTTGTTTTAAAAACTGACAAGCTTATTCTAAAACTAATATATATAATTGCAAATGACCTCTAGGGCTTACACTGCTGATTTCAAGATTTACTGTAAAGCTGTAATAAATACAGTATTTGACATAAAGGTAGATTACTAAAACAACTGAATGGAATAACAAATTCAGAAGTTCCTTTGTATGTTCAACTGCTTTTTGATGAAGGTGCTAGAAAAAGGTCATACCAGATGCAAACATTAAACTTGAAATCAATCATAGATCTAATTAAAAAGCTAAACATATAAATATTTTCTAAATAGATTTCTACTCTTCAGAAACTAGAAATTTAAAGGGAAACACACTGGGAGAAAATACAATACTTACATCTGTGTATCTAGAATATGTGAAGAGCTCTTAACAACTAGATAATAGAAGAACAACTCAAAAATTGGCAAAACATTTTTAAACATACTTTACAAAAGAATGTATATGAGTAGCCAGTACGTACACATTAAAGATGTTCTATGTCATTAACCATCAGGGAAGTGCAAGTTAAGAAACTGCTACATACATAGTACAATAGCTAAAATCAAAAAGATGATTTCCAAGTGTCATCAAAAGTACAGAGTAACTGATATGCTCATACATTGTTTATAGAAACATAAAATGATACAACTACTTTGGGAAAGTTTGTCATTGTCTCATAAAGTTAAACATATACTCACCATATGGCCAAGCAATTCCATTTCTAGTATTTGCTCGAGAGAAATGAAAACCTATGTCAACAAAATGACTGGTACATGAGCACTCATAGAGCCTTATCCATAGTAGCTGGAACTAGAAAAACTCAAATGTCTATCAATAGGTAAATAAGCAAATTGTGGTATAATCACACATTGGAATATTCAGCAATAAAAAAGAATGAAGTACTAATACATTATCAATGAAACTCAGAAGCAAGAAGCCAGAAAGAAAGGAACATATTTATATGAAGTTCTAGAACAGGTAGAACTAATCTATAGTGACAGAAATCAGGTCATTGGTTTTCTGGGTAAGAGGTGGAGTTGATTGGGAAGTGGAATGAGGCAACTTTTTTGGGGGAGGGGTGTTATTTAAAATTTCTACATCTTGGCTGGGACGTTGTTTACATGGGTGTCAACATTAGCCAAACTGTATACTTTGAATTGTATATGTTTTATTTTATGTGTCTTGTACCTCGATAAAGGTGATTTTAAAATACCATTAAAATAGAATTAACAGAGACCTCTGCCTCTAGTGAAGATGGAGTGACAGAACTGGATATACCCTCCCACCTGAAACCACAAAACTAAATAGAGGCAATCTTTAAAACAATGGTTTTCCAGACACTGGATGTTAGGCAATGAAGGATAGTGATCCCTGAGACACAGGAATGCTTGAAATAAGCCCATGGTTGTCCCAGCTTACTGGCTTGAGAGAGCTCCTGGGCCACGTGCACAGAGGGGGATCCCAGGGGAAGCCCTGTGGTCTCCCAGAGTTGAAAAGATGAAGCTAATAGTCTGTGGAGAACAAGGTGGCTTGAGTATGCAGGACAGAGTACCAGGGAGGAGTGAATTGCAGAGGACTCGAGATGAACAGAGGGACTTCTAAGTATTCAGAGTACGTTTTAGCACATGTGTAAGAGAAAACTACCCAAGACTGAGGACAAAATATTTTGAATAGTTTAGAAGTGTTCATCATTCACATGGGTCCAGGAATATTGCCTGTTCCTACCAGCCAATATTGTCTGTTTTCCAGCCAAACTGGAAAATCTCATCACTGGTGGACCACTGGGTTAATTACTCAAAAAGATGTTGCCTCAGCCTTGAGGAATAATTAGCCCTAGACTGAGTGATGCTCCAGGCTGACCTGACCTAACCATTAAAGCAAGACCTGAAAGGATCAAACTGTTTCATTCAAGTGACTTAGCTGCATTCCAGAACAAAACACAGGAATATTGATAGGAATACAGAAATATCTAGCACTGAATAAGCTTTTATGCCTGGCATTCAATCAAGGTTACCAGGTGTGCAAAGAAGCAGGAAAACGTGACCCATGGTAAGAAGACCCCATCAATTGAAACCCACCTAGAACTCACACAGATGTTAAAGTTATCAGAAAAGGACATAAGAACAGCCATCACGACTATTTTCCATATGTTCCAAATGTAGAGACATGGAAGATACAAAAAAATTTAAAAATTAAGATCCTAGGAATAAATCTAATGAGAGATGTATAAAACCTCTTCTATGTAAAAGTTTGCTGAAGGAAGTTTAAAAAGACCTCAACAAATGGAAGAATGTATGTTCGTGGATTGGAAAACTCAATTTGTTAAAATGTCAGAGACCATATTAAGAGAAGGTATGTTTTCGTTGTAATGAGAGGAAGAGATGAGGCAGATATGAGTTGGGTTTGATAGTGGGAAGCTGGGAGTATTCCTGCCTAAATTCCTAATTTCTCTGTAACCGGAAGCAGGGTTAACTGCAGATGGTGAGGGGGTAGGTGACAGTGTAGTATGTCTGAGAAGAGTGGAAAAGGCTCAGAACAGTCGTTGCATAGAATTAGGCAATGATAGGACTAGAGAATCGAGGTAGATGATCAGTAGCATTGAGGTCCTATTGGATTTGAGTCTATTCTGATGTCAGCCTGTACCATTGTGTGACTTTCTGTAGCCATGCTTGGCTGTTCTTATCCAGACATGGAGAAAGGGAAGCTTTGCACTTTTGGCTAACTGTGAATCGAAAAGGAGAGGTCTGCTAGCTGTGAGCATTTTGCTAGCTGTGCATGCATAAAAAGTTAGAAGACTGTTGAGGATGCTAGCAAGGATGTTGCTGAGATGACAGATCATGATACTTAAGGTGAATAAGGAGGAAAGGAGAGACCTAACAGAAAAAATAAAGGCATCAGTGGACTGGAGACTTCAGAGAGGTTAAAAATATTTCTAGTGGGAATAGTTGAAGAAGTCAGCTGGAATGAGAGAAGGTTGTGGTCAGAGAAATGAAGGCTTGAAGTTATAATTTGGTGCGGATGAAGTTCAGTGTGACAGTGAGATTGGGTGGCTGAAGTAGCATGGAAGAGATAGTCATTGGAGACTTGTGGAGGAATTGGAAAACTAGGGTGAGGGCATCAGGGGCCGTTGGAGTACCCCAGGGAGGTTGTAGAATGTGGGATGGAGCAGCAGGCTGGGAGCCAGGAGTGGAAGTCCTCACTTCTCAAGGGCAGCAGAGGACAATGAGGAGGAACCGGAGGAGGGTATGTGGCCCACTGGCACCATCCTCAAAGGATAGGGTTTTCATTGATTTTTATACCAAGGTGGGGGAGTATTGCCCTGGACATGAACCTGGAAGTAGGCTGGGTCTGGAAGGGCTGCAGGGATCACAAAGTGACAAGAACGTGGGACCCCTTTGAAGAGGCTGCAGGTGTGGGAGAGCTTGCTGCTGCGGAGCACAGGGCAAGACTGAAGAGTAGGGGAAGGGTAAGTCAGTGACAAGTTGGGAGGGGTCCTGACAGTGGTGTGCTAGGCGACGTGGGACTGGGCAGTGTCCAACCCAAGGCAGCAGCACAGATAGCTGAGGCTGGGTGCAGATGTGCCTTCTGCGGGTGAGGGGCCTCAGAAGGGGCCTGGCAGACCCTGGCTTGCTCGGCCTGGGGTGATGTTGTCCAGCAGCCCTGGTCTGGGTTCCCCCAGCCCCCACGGGGCTGTTGGAAGCTTCAGTCTCCACAGACTTAGCCTTGGGTGGGGGTCTGCCCGGCTGGGGCGAGGCAGTGCTCTGGCTGTGGGCTGTGCCACCCTGGCCTGTGGGGTCTCTGCTGGCTGAGGGATTACTGGTTTCTCTGTTGTAGTGGGGGGAGCATAAAGGCAGGGGTCGGAAGTGCTGGCCCCCGTGCCAGCTCTGTACTTCCTAGAGGCGTGGCTTCTTTGGTCGATATACTTCACTTTTCCAAACCAAGGCTTTTTCTTCCTAAAATTGGAGTGCCCCACCTGTGACTTTTCTCACAGAGCCATCCTGATAACCAAGGAGAGAAATGGATGGGAAGGGCCTGGATAAACGGGAAGACCTTTTTAAGTATGTGGGAGCTCCACACTGGCCTGGTTGTGACCTCCTTCTCGGAGGTGGTTTCTGTGAGCTGGAAAAGTCATCTCATTTGCAGTCCGGATGTTTACCTGCGCTTCTCTCCAGGGCCCCACATCCTTCCAAGACCTGGCGAGGCACTTGGTGCATTAACCTGATTTCTCTAAGGCTGATTGTCATGAGTTTGGTTTTGGGTTCAGAGATAAAACATTAATCCACCCTGAACCCATCATTCCCTCGAATGATGGATTCCTTCTGCTTTAAAATAAATCTTGGTTTAAGTTGCCTGCTGGCAGCTTTGGGCCTCTGAGTCCTGGAGACCCTTACTGCATCTGAAGGATTTTAAGTCAGTGGGTGAGAGCACACCACCTGCCGAGAGGTGTAGTGTCCCCAGAGGCCCACCTATCCTTGAGTCATGAGCTATTACTTACCAACAGACCCACAGACACATGTCAAGAATTCCAGGGCCCAGTGTGGATTCCAGCAGCTGCACTCTCTCCCCCTTCGGCTATCAGTCAAGGATGTTTTAGCATCAAATCTGTACCTATCAGTATGCCCTAGGAGCACAGCAGAGGGTTGGCAAGTCAGAGGGCCTCACCCGAGGAAGCTGGGCTCCAGTTGGGCATTGAAGGATGGACAGGATTCGTTAGGATGGTAAAGAAAAGAAGCAAGTTGTCAGGAGAGTGGGACCTGGTGCCTCCTGCCTGTTGGAACCAGTGAGTGCAATGGTGAGGCTGCCAGGGTGCTCCGTGCTGGCTGGTGAGCAGTGGGCAGGGCGGATGTGGAGTTGGGAATACCCACTGAGGGAGGCAGGGTTGGTTTTTTTTCTTTAGGCTGTGGGAGCCGTCAGAGTGTTTGAAATAAGGTGATGGTTGACAGCTGTGCCTGGAAGGTAAAGCTGGCACCTCCCAGAGTGTAGTGGAGTTAGGAGAGCCCGGGGGCTGGGGGCTGCAGGGATGGGGTCTGCGCGGAGGTGCAGAAGTGGAGATGGAAGGTACAGATGTGGTAGTTTGTTGTGGCTCGTGCCTCTCAGAAGAGGTCTCTGGATTTTGATTGTCAAGTCTGGGGATGTGGATTGTATGAGAGAATTTTTCTTTTTTCTTTTCTTTTAAAAATATTTTTTACAGAAACAGGTCTTGCTGTGTCACTCAGGCTGCAGTGCAATGGTGTGATCATAGCTCATTGCAGCCTCAAATTTCTGGGCTTAAGCAATCCTCCTCCTTCACCCTCCCAAGTAGCTGGGACTGCAGGCATATGCCACCATGCCCAGCTAATTTTTAAAATATTTTTTGTAGAAACAGGATCTCTCTATGTTGCCTGGCTGGTCTCGGGTTCTGGCCTCAAGCTATCCTCCTGCCTTGGCTTCTCAAAGCCCTGGGATTACAGGCATGAGCCACTGCACCCGGCCAGAATTTTTTTTATTGCTTACAATTTTGTGCTTTATTCAGTTTATTTTAATCTTCTCCACTACTTTGATGGGGTAAGTGTTCTTTGCCTCAGTTTACAGATGAGGAAATCAAGACTCAGGGAGGCTTATCAATTTTCTCAAAATTTACACAGCTAGTAAGTAGTTAAACTAGGAATTAAATCTAAATCTATCTGTCTCCAGAGCCCAAGCTCTATGCTTTAGCCTTTTTAAATGTTTTTCTCTTCCTGAGATTAGTTACCCAATGCTGAGTGGAACAATGGGATACAGAGGCTTCAGAGAAATTGGTTTATTTTTCCTCCTGAATCTGCTTGTGGACAAGTCTCATTCGAGCTCAGGTGGTCCTTTTGAGTCCTGTTGCTGGAGGATCGATTGAGCGATCCCTCTCAATCCCTGAGCCCGGCCCTGGGATGTGGTGCTCTGCCCCTTGTTCTCCGTCAGCTAAGTCTGGGTGCTCAGGGAAGGCACTTCCCACCCACCACGCCTTTCAGTGGGCACTCCCACTGCGGCGGGGAGCTACTCTATCCCTCTCCCCTCTCGATGCGGCTCACAGGGTGGCTTGCGTGGCCTGCGAGAGGGATTTGGGCTGAGTTTCCTACAGTGACTGCTTTGGGGATCTGCCAGTAGGGGGTTCCATTTCAGCCCCTTCCTTGGGTCCACATTGCTACTCCACAGTGGGAACCCCTAGCAGCTCTGAACAGCAGATCCAGCCTGGAGCTCATTCTGGCGGTGTAACCAGGCCCTTCACACAGCAGACTGTGTTGCCCTGCCGTTGCTGGTGCCTTCAGACGTGTTCATTTTAGGTGGTTCTGCCACCCTCCCAAGCCAGACTTCATGTGCACATCTTCCTTAGTTTTTCTTGGGAAACTGGAATCTGACAAGTCTAGCAGGGTGTGTTTATGAAGTGACTTCTTAAGTAACGGTATTTGAAACCTGTCATGAAGATATGTGATGATATTGGTTTGGCTCACATGATTAAGTGATCTCTTTCATTCAGAGAGTGATGGCAGACAAGAGAGCCCATGGTTTTGAAGAAGAATACCTCCTTTTTTTTTTTTTTTTTGAGATGGAATCTTGTTCTTGGAGTGCAATGGTGTGATCTCAGCTCACTGCAGCCTCTGCCTCCTGGGTTCAAGAGATTCTCCTTCCTCAGCCTCCCGAGTAGCTGGGATTACAGACACACACCACCATGCCCGGCTAATTTTTGTATTTTTAGTAGAAACAGAGTTTCCCCATGTTGGCCAGGCTGGTGTTGAACTCCTGACCTCAGGTGATCTGCCTGCCTTGGCCTCCCAATTGAAGAATACCTCTTAAAACACGTTTAAGTTTTAAAAAGATTGAAACAAAGTCTGTAACTTTTAGCATGCAACCTTCATGGATTCTCATCATTGGGAAAAATTTTCTACTAGAAGCATTGGCATGTCTTTGGTAGCCATGGAAACTAACCCTTCAAAGAGAGAGAAGCTCTTGTGTCCTCAAAACAAGGAGATACAGTGAAAGGAAGGCATATTTCATACTCAGATGCCTGAAATACTTTATTTCTGTGTGTGTATATATATGTATATATGTGTATATGTTATATATATGTGTGTGTGTGTGTATATATATATATTTAAGGCTTATACAAGACTCCTTGTTTTTGTTTTTGTTTATCAGTGGCACAATGGGTATAGTTTTAGGTGATGGAAGTTACATATGCACTGTGGCCAAATACCCAGTACAAAGCCCAAACTTGCACATCTTTAATCCTCATTAATGTAAAACCCATGCTTGTGAAAGCAATTATTTAGATGATTTTTATCAAGCAACTGCTAATGACCGGGGTTTGTGATAAGGAACCAGTATACAAAGACAAGACAGACACAGGCCCTCCTTCACAGAGCTTACAGTCTGGTAAGTAAAAGAAAATAGTGAATAATCAGTTGCAGGACTGTGAAATAAATTCTACAAAAGCGGAGTTCTAATCTGGGGGACTCTAAGGTAGAGAAAAATCTTTATGTCCTGAGCCAGCTGAGTGGGATGGTATCTGGAAGAGCACGAAGGGTCATGCAGGGAACAGCATGCACAGTGGCCTCGTGTGGAAGAAGCTCCATGCCTTGGAGGAACTGAGTGGACTTTAGGATGGCTGGCGTCCAGAGTTCAAGGGGGAAGAGGTCAGAAAGGAGGCAGGAGAGATCTGACATGACCAGATAGATGGTGCATTCCTTCACTCCATCCCTACCGCACTCTCCTGCTCAGGGCAAGTGCCACATGTAAACAGTTAGGTTTGGTCTGTGCAGGGTGGCCCAGCTGCTAATTCCTGTGTTCTGTTCATGGCAGATAACTCAACCTAGTTATTAAAAGCTAGGAAACACCAACTGTGAAAATGATTCATCCTCCCAAAAGATGAAAACTGTTTTAAATATCATCACAGTCTTTTATGTCAATGAAAGCATCAAGAACACTGGCCGGGCACAGTGGCTCACGCCTGTATTCCCAGCACTTTGGGAGGCTGAGGCGGGTGGATCCCTTGAGACCAGAAGTTTGAGACGCCCTGGCCAACATAGAGAAACCCTGTCTACTAAAAATACAAAAAATTAGCTGGACATGGTAGCACACACACCTGTAATTCCAGCTGCTTGAGAGGCTGAGGCACAAGAATCACTTGAACCCAGGAGGTGGAGGTTGTGCCACTGCACTCCAGCCTGGGCAACAGAGCCCAGGCCCTGTCTCAAAAATAAAAGTAAAAATAGAAATGTGATTATCAGATGTTTTTCCTCAACATATTTTGTTGTGTAAACAAGGGCCCCCCATTTTCTCATCCTTTTTGCCCACCAGCAGTTCCCATGCATTTCTTGGCAGCTGTGTTTCATGACTGCTGCTGGAGAATACTGTCCCAGGCCAGCTGCCTTCCCCTGACTGATATCACCTGCAAAGGAGCAGGTCTTATTTATGGGGTGCTGCATTCCTAATCCCTCCCCACCCCACTCTGCCTATTGGTCTCATGCAGAGGGAACATCCTTTGGCGATCACCAGCTTTTCATGGTTGAGGGAAAACTGGAACAAATACAATGCTTTTGATGAACTATGAGCTGAGACAGTGCCAATGATTAAAAATTTTTTAATTGTGAAACATCACACATTGCTGTTAATTATTTTTGTTTACAAAATTCCTAGTTTCCTTGAACAGAAACTGAACCTTTGTGCTTTCTAAGAAATTTAAACAAAAAGGTTCTTTGAATCAAACTACGTTTTCGTTCTGTTTCATTTCCTTTATGTCTGCGTAGAAGAAATAATTTAGGTCTAAAGAAGGCTGGACTCCCCTGATAAAAATCAGTGGGTTACTTCTTCAACTTCCCCCTTCTCTTTGCCTTTTTAAGTGTTGCCTTTGTTTTTTTCTGAATTTCTGAGCCTTCTGTTTTACTAAAAATTTGAGTCCCTAGTGATTTTCTTGGCAGTTTTCAATGAAGGTTGTGTTGTTTTTTGTTTTGTTTCAAGGGTTGGTTTTTTTTTTTTTGGCATGTGTGTGTAAATATCAAACTGTTTTGTTTGTTTAAATTTTATGTGGGCCTAATTAAAACAGATAGCATTGCAACCCAAGAAAAAAAAAATCCTATATCTAAATCAAGATGACTTCCAGTGGCCCATTTATTTTATGGGGCGTTTAAGAAATAAAAGTTCCCACAGCAAACTGTGTGTGTCCTCTTGCATCTGCGGCAGTCCCATTCCACCTGCACCTCCGTCTGTGTGTGATGGCTGGCTGCAGCCTGGGCATGCTGTCTCCAGTACTGCTGGCTGAGCCAGGGGTCCCAGAGATCAGGATGTCAGGGCCTGTAAATCCTGTGGTATGTCAGTGTCTGGTGGCCTCTCTGCAGAACATGGGGCATGTGCCCAGCCCGTGGGGGCTCCACTGGGGCTCCTGAGACGGAGGCTGGCTGGTTCTGGGGCGGGGGGTTCTCTCCCTGGAGTGGTGCTTACTGAGTGGGAGTGAGGGACAGCAGGTGGAGAGATGAGCGGAAAGGGGGCTGTCACCTTTCTCTATTCCTGAGCTGGGGCTCTCAGGGAATATCAGAGTACAGTAATGAGCAGAGCTATGCTTTCTGCTCTGCCCTCCCTCCCTGGTCCTGACTCATGACTTCCCCATGAGTCACAGCCCCAGGGAAGGGACATGGGGTTTGCAGCCTGGTTAGTAACCCTGTTGTCCTGTTGACTGGGCGTAGATGTGGGGCCAGCAACAATGCCTCGTTGAGCCTCCGTGTTGGCCTTTGTGAAATGGATGTGAAATTCCTCCTCCTGCCTCTTACACTGAGGTTGTGAACAGCTCTGGGGGCAGTGATTGTAAAGACATTTGCAGGACTCCAGGAACAATCTAAATAAATGAGGGGCTTTTTTTCTGTTATTATTAGAGAAGGGGACATGGTAGAGACTCAGGCCATTTCGCCCAAACCCATTTACCCCAGCCATGCAGGCTCATCTTCTGCTGAAGCTGCTGTTGGTTATTGCTGGGACCCTGGGCGATGCAGTCACAGGTGAAGGACTGCATATGGTGGTGTGGGCTCAGGCTGTGCTTGTTTCAGAGACGACTTCGGCTTGTTCTGCTGTGTTGGTCTGTTCTGTCTAAAGGGGCTGGATGAGTATGGGGCGCATACCATTGTTCTGCCGTCAGAGCCCTCTGCAGCCATTTCTCATGAACTCACTCAGCCCTTCTGCTTCTTGGGTGTCATTGCCACCAAACTACTTGGCTGCCAGGTCCAAGAGGGTGCCAGGCTGTTGCCCAGGGAAAGAAATAGACAACAAAAAAGGGGCCAAGTCACAGCAGTCAGGTCCCCATGGAGGAGGCACTGGGGAGGCTGGAGTCGCAGCAGCAGTTGAAAGGTCGTTAGAACGTGCTGTGATCTGGTGTCGCTGCTGAGTCATTAGTCCATCTCTACTGAGGATCCCTGTCTGGGGAAGTTGCTATGTCACAGGGCAACTGTGCTGAAATCAGTTGTCTTATTTCAAAACTTGTGCCTGTGCCCTGAGGCCCTCAGCAGGCATGCTTCTTCCTCATATGGCAGCCCTTTGGATACTGGGGACCAGCCTCTCTTCTCCATCCCTCCTCCTGCTCTGCCCAGCCTGTCCTCCTTCCCTGAACAGGTGGACAAGAAATGTTCATGTGGCAGATGGGGTGTCACGGGGCCCTGACAAGGAAGGTCCACATGTGGGGCGATGATGACACTGGTGTGCTAGACCCAGGGGACTGGTGTGGAAAGGGCAGAGGTGACAGTGACCGTAGCATGGTGGTGGTTGGGGGTCAGCGACAGGCCTCATAGGTGTTTTTCCAAATAGTCATGTAAGAAAGTTGGGGCTTCATGAGAAGTGTGTTTTGACCACATTTGTATTGATGTTAAATCCAGCCCATCACCCAGGGCTTACTGAATGTCTCTGGTCTTCCTCACCACCATTTTCTTCTTATTTTCATTTTCTCTTCACACATAACCCCTGCCAAAGCTGATAAGAGTCGTATCAAATTTCTGTCGGTTCCTCCTTGCCTACAGAGAAGCAATCCAGCTTCCTTAGTTTTGTATTGAAGCCCCTTCCTGGACTGACAGGAAGCCTGTTTTGTTTTTGTTTTTTTGTTTGTTTGTTTTTGAGACAAGGTCTCTCTCTGTCACCCAGGCTGCAGTGCAGTGGTACAATCACAGCTCACTGCAGCCTCAACCTCCCAGGCTCAGGTGATCCTCCTGCCTCAGCCTCCTGAGTAGCTGAGACTGCAGGTGCGTGCCATTTCACTTGGCTAACTTAAAAAAAGAGTATTTTGTAGAGAGGGGGTCTCACTCTGTTGCCCAGGCTGGTCTTGAACTCCTGGCCTCAAGCCATCCTCCCACCATCACCTCCCAAAATGTTGGTATTTCAGGCATGAGCCACTGTGTCTGGCCTTGTAGCCTGGTTTTGATCCTCATCCTCCTGGTGTCTACTCTCCCTTTCCTCTGCTCCTGCTTTTCCTTCCAGGCATCGTGTTGAGGTGCTCAGGGTAGATTCAGCAGCTGCATGGCCTTGTGTGTCCAAGTGCTGTGAGCCTCAGTGTCTATACAAGAGGGTGATAGCAGCCCCTGCCTCACCATAGTCACTCACCAGTGGGGATGGGGTAAGGTGTTGCTCTGGGCTCTGGTTAGGATGCGATGCTCAGGGGGCCACCTGGGGTAGGAGACACATGTATTCATGTTTTGGTGCTCAATGAGTAGAGTTTTCTGGTGAATTAGAGGCAGGCAGAATGCATTTGGATGGGGTAAGCCAGAGAATGTCACCAAAAGCATGAGACTTGGGCTTGGTCTTGAAAGATGCACTGGATTCAAAGATGGGAGAAGGCTGCTCAGGTGGATGGAATTCTGCAGACAAAAGCTCAGAGGGTTGTAGAATTGAGAAGAGTGTGGCCAGAGTATAAGGTGTGCATTTACGGGATGGGTGAATAAGACTGGAATAGCACTTGGGAGAAGGCTGGAAGGCCTTGAGTGGCAGGCAGAAGCATCTGACCTTGATCCTTGAGGGAGGCAACGAGGAGCTGTGAGGCATTTTGAGTAGGATGCCACCAGGGGGAAGTCTGGGTCTGCAGTAGTCACCTGGAGCAGGGAGGGAAGCAAGCTCTGATGAAATGCTCTGGCCACAGGTCCTGTGGCTGCCCGGGGAATGGGTGTGTGCAGACTGGCCTACATAAGACACTTCGCAGCTGTCCTGTTAGGCTGTTAGGGAGATTCCTTACTGAGTAATTGCTTCTCAACCAGGAGATACAAGGGAATATCTTAATGACCTAGAGATAGAAGATCTACCACATGAGGCCTGAACACAATAAGGGAAAATGGCGAGCTGACGGTGGAGGCTGTTCCAGATGATATGTCTAGGTTTGGGCGCACTCATTTCATGCTTCTGGGCGATCCCAGCAGTCATGGGCTTTCTGTCCTATAGGGGCATATTCTGGCCTCCTGAAGGAGTAGGAGTAGGGCTTGTTTTGTTAGATACAATTTTTTGTACATAGCCTTCCTGCATGCCTATATAAAGTGTCACCAAGGGGAAATAGAAACATGGGAAGAAATACATGAGAAATGGACAACATTGTCCATTCCTGCCTGCAAGGAGCTTACAGTCTAACTGGTAAGCTGAAATGAATATGTAGCAACATGAATTTGAATTTGGTTAGTAGTAGAGTTATATCTTCTAAGCATTCAAATGTTTTCTATTTGGAAATAATTTCAAATATATAGAACAACTCCAAGAATAGAAATAGCACAGTGAATAATCCATGTACCCCTTTCTCCAGTTTACCTAATATTAAATTTTACCTCATTTACTTTTTCATTTGTTGTCTATCCATAAGGGATGTGGACTGATTTTTAAAAATATGTTATAATTTATTACTGTCCTTAGTTATTTCAGTGCTCAGATTTCCTAAGATTTGGCTAGTAGGAGCTACTTCTCTAGCTCCTGTATCCTTATGATATATCTCCATAATGTGTTTTGGTTTGTTTTTGTTTTTGAGCACTTCCTGATTTTCTTCATCTTGTACCTACCCTACCCTTGCTCTGGAATCACCCACTTCTCCAAAGTCCCCTGGTTCCTTTTAATAGGGAATGTTATTAAAGACCAAGATGTGGGTGCCAGGTGTGCTTGTACCTGCCAGAGCATCTTTGCTTCTAAATCCTTTCAACAGAGAGAACTAGGAAGTATATGCATTTGTTTACACATATTCGTACACATACTTACATTGATACATATACTCACATATCAACCTCTTAAAAATCAGACATTGGAAATCAGACTTTAAAATAAACAACTTTTAGAAATCATCAGTTCACACCTATACCTTCAATTCCAGTCTGTCCCCAGAGGGTTCTTCTCTGTTCCATGTTTCTGTGTCCCTCCTTCCACAGCGAGAACTCTGGCTCCCAGCAACATTAGCACATGTACTCACTCGCTAAATCCTGTAATATGTCTAAGATAGTTTCAGAATGGTCTCATCCACATCACTACAAAAAACAAAGCTACTAAAAGGAGTTCAGCGTTTGTTTGCAGTTCATCCCTCACTCCAATCCTGCCGAAGACTGGGAGCATATCATCAAATATTCTTGAGCTATTTGAATTAGTTTTGTCTTTCTCCTTCAGTCTGGTTATGGTATTCATTGAATTACGGATTTGTTTATTTCAATTCACTTTCAGTTTAGGGGTATTTTCCCTTCATCTCATCCTTATTGACTTAATTTAAACAAATTTAAGGTGAAGAACATTAACATGGTTCCCAAAGTCAAAACTATAGAAAGAGATATACTTGAGTGTCACTCCAACCTTGATTCCTTTGGCCTAATTCATACCCATCCCTTGTTTTCTGCTCTTTTAGATACATCCAAGAGAAATATGCATATTTGATTTCCCAGTTTTTTGTATGCAAAGGGTAGCACACCATATATATATATATATATATATGTATATATATGTGTATATATATATGTGTGTGTGTGTATATATATGTGTATATATATATATATATATTTTTTTTTTTTCGGTCCAGGCACTTCTTATTTATCTTTTGATCAGACACGCCATAACCAAAATTCTGATTTGGAACAAGAAGGCTCCTAGCATATAACAGTTGTCGGATTTTTAGTTACTTGCAAAAGTCTGTTGGTTTCTACCAATAGCTTTATTAAATAAGCTTTGTAAAACAATCTGTTAGTGATAGGGTTCTTAGAATATGAAGAATTCTTTTGCAAAGTGGAGTGACTTTTTTCGATCATTGCGAAGTTTCATAGAAGGTGCCTCAGACTTGAGGTGTGATTTTCAGGATCAGAGGGTCGGTTGTGATGGGAATGGGTTATCCTCAGCTGAGCAGATAGTGTACAGGATTGGCAGTGGGTTTGCCGGCTCGTTGTGGTCACTCTGAGCCTTGGGACCCATGTGTCCTTCTGTGTGTTTCCCAATCCTGACGGTTTTGTGGCAGCTTAGAGCCCATTCACAGCTAGTGCTAATTTTTCTCCCTTTGATATTTGAGAAAGCTCTTCCATTTGCCTTTTAAATTTCTCTCTTATGTCTGGATTCAACAACTATTATACATTTGAACTTCACGTTGATACCGCTCTTTGTGTTTTCAAAGCCTCATCTTACTGAATGTCTTGCTTAATTCCTGTGAAACAGCAGAACGGGTATTGTTGTGTCTGTTTGGAAGGGAGGAAACTGAAGCTCAGAACACAACAGTGACAGAGCTAGGACTAGAAGCCAGATCTTCAGACGAAGAGCCTGGAGTGGTGTAGGAGGGCCAAGGCTTTATCTGTGTTTATCACAGGGACTCCACCTCCCTGCCCCCTTCCTCCAAACTGCCCTGTGGCCAACAGATTTCTGCTGCATAAACCTCACCTCTGTCCACATCAATAATTATTACCTTCCTGCTAAGTATTCAGCCATTCAGAACTGTCTGAAATCAGTTCAGAGGGTCTATATCAGCAGCTTTGTTATATGAGCTCTTGTGACAGTGACCATCATTGTGAGTGGGCCATAAACCAGGACTTGGCAGGGTTTTTTACTCTTAGGAATTTTAGTCAGAGTAGAGTTTTACTTATGCCTGCTTAACCGTGTCCCAGCAGCTGAAAATGTGCCACAATGATGCAACTTGTTAGATATGGGATTTTTATATTTGTAATGTTAAAAATGCATAAAATATTACAAAAAATTACGAAGATAGTAAAAGAGTTACCCTGAGAAGCTTAAGGACATTATACATTATAAAATGTATACAATTATACATTATAAAATGTATATAATTATATAATTATACATTATAAAATGTATATAATGTATGTAATTATATGCATTATAAGATGAATGTCCTTAAGCTTCTCAGGGTAACTCTTTTACTATCTTCATAATTTTTTCCCAAGAACCCATATATGATATGGACCCAAAGTAAGAATACCTTGTTTGTATGTAACCATCTGAATTTAGTATGCTAAGTTCAGAATCAAAACATGCAAACAGATTTGTACTAGGATACTTTTTTGGTGAATAATAAAACCAAAGGTCCACTTTTCTTTGAGGTGTATTTAAGAAAACAGTTTATATAATTCATTTTCCTGAAGACACGTGACATTCCAAGCCCTCTTATTGATGCTCAGGGATGTGATTCTGGATTGAGTGTGACTTTTTCAGAGTTCAGAGAGTCATTTGGTGAATTTACCTAGAGCTGAGTTACGCATTTCCCATGTGTTGGGAATCCCTGGAGGCCTAGAAACCCCAGACAGTTCTCAGGCTGTGGTATGTGTGAACAGTGAGACACTGAGTCCTTCTTTGAGACAACAGGTGTTCTTTGGGCTGGGAGGTCAGAGCACATGTCTGGGCTCAGATCGGCTCCTGCTCTCCTCTAGATCCACAAAGCCTGGCCTCCTTCCTTATTCACAGGGGATAGAGTGGAGACAGACAGCCCTAACAGGACCAAGGATAGGTTCCAGGGAGTCTGAAAAGTGGGGTGATTTAGGATCAATGAGAGGGATCCTATTTTTTTCTTTTTCTTTCTTTCTCTCTCTCTCTTTCTTTCTCTCTTTCTCTTTCTTTCTCTCTCTCTCTCTTTCTTTCTCTCTCTCTATCTCTCTCTCGCCCAGGCTGGAGTACAATGGCGCAATCTCAGCTCACCACAACCTCCACCTGAGTGGGATTCTTTCTAATTGTGGGCAGAGGGTGGCACTTGGTGAGGATTCCAGTTTCTTATCTGAAGTATTGACGTCACTGGGTGTGCAAGCATCTGTTCAGCCCCTCGACAGCCTAGAGTTAAGGGAGAGGTGTGAATATGGGGTTAGTTTGTTGTTGTTGTCTTTTGGAGATAGAGTCTCACTCTGTTGCCCAGGCTGGAATGCAGTGGCACGAACTTGGCTCACTGCAACCTCTGCCTCCCAGGTTCAAGCAATTCTTCTGCCTCCGCCTCCCAAGTAGCTGGGATTACAGGCGTGTACCACCATGCCCAGCTAATTTTTATATTTTAATAGAGACAGGGTTTTGCCATGTTGGCCAGGCTGGTCTTGAACTCACGACCTCATGATCCGCCCACCTTGGGTTCCCAAAGTGCTGGGATTACAGGTGTGAGCCACCGCGCCTGGCTGGAGTTAGCTTTATGAAAGCAGGTCACTTCCCTGTTCGTTGGTTGGGTTAGGTTGGGTTGGGTTATTGAGGTAGGACCCTGAACAAGACACGCTGGCTTTGACTCGGAACGAAGGCAAGAAGGCAGACAGAAGTAACCTGTGTCGGAATCTCAAGGTCTGTGTGCAGAAACTGCATTGCTGTAACCTCACCTGCTTCCTTAGCAGCTTTTAAGTGTACTTACTAAATCTCTAACTCACATATCTTGGCTCCTGTAACAACTCACGGTTGGAGATGCAGATGGTTCCTCGCATATAAAAATTGGGTAATCGTCTGCCTGACTCTCAGGCTTGCCTGAGTGAGTGTGGGGTTTTGTATATATGCATAGATAGAGGCTTGCACACATGGTGGAAAGTAGCGTCAACACCCCACAGTTGGGAACATTTACCTGTCTGCCAGAGCCTTTCCAGGGCAGGTGTTCCTATAAATGGGCAGCAAATCATATGCCTCTTCCCCTCCTGCAGGGAAGACTTTTGGGGAAGACTATGACAAGTAGCAAGGGTGAAGAAAAACAGTAATGCTTCATCAGTCCTCAAGTTCCCATCTGGGAAGGGAGAACTGGGTTGTGGGGCGGGGGTGGGGGACTGCCCTGACTCCATCCACTGCTCTGGCCCAAACCTGCAGGTGATGGGTAGAGGAGCCTAGTGTGGGCACCAGCAAGGACTGCTGCCCGCTCAGAGCTCTTGGTTTGGACAAAAGGGGTAGCACACAATATTAATGCAAAGTTTGTCCAAAAGCATTGAAGAAGCCCTAAACGTGGTACTCTTTGACCACAGCTTGGCCTACTTGGCTCCCTCCTCTTTGAGGAGGCTCTGGGGAAGGTGGGGCATCTCTGAGTTCAGGCCCCTCGTTGGGGGGTGTCAGAGGCCCACTATGACAGCACATGGTGTTTTGGGCCCAGGCCCCTTGGGATCGCTGTCATCTGAGGGGAGTTCATTTTCTAAGAAATGATGCATGTGTGTTGGTGTGGGCTCTGCGACGCTGACCCCCACGGTCTTGCTTGAGAAGACACTGTCTTCTGTCCTGTCCAAGTGTGTGGCTCCATAGCTGTGCTCATGTGACTGTACTCAGTGCTGTGTGTCCTGCCACAAGACTGTTGTGCAGCAGGGCAGTGGCTCAGGATGCAGGTCCCCAAGGATGTCCTGATATGTGCTTGTCCTCTTTGCCTCCTTCAGAGAATTCTCAAAGGAAAGAGAGAAGGCAAAAGCACGGGGAGATTTCCAGAAGCTCCGGGAGAAGCAGCAGCTGGAGGAGGATCTAAAGGGCTACTTGGATTGGATCACCCAAGCTGAGGACATCGATCCCGAGAACGAGGAAGAAGGAGGAGAGGAAGGCAAACGAAATAGTATGTAGCGCCTTTCCTGCCCCTGGCTAGACAGACCCAGTGTGCGGTTCAGACGCCTGGCAGCAGGCCTTCCTTGACTTTGACCCAGGCTGCGAGTGGGACGGCCTCCTCCCAGCCATCTGGTCCCTTCTGCCTGCACACATCACGGAGAGAGCAGGCGCATTGGCGCTGACTCTGGATTTCTGCCTGAGGTTTGGGGGTTAGAGTTGTATTTGGTAAGGTGGGCCAAGGAGGATCCGACGGACCCACCGTTGGCCTGGGAAATTCAGTAAGCGCATTTCTGAGTGGGCACAGGGGTGATGAGACGTGTATTCTTGCACCACAGGAGAGGAAGCTGTGGTTTCCCTCACCTCAAAGTGAACAGTGTTATTGGACAAGAATTTGAAGTGCAGGGTTCCTCTTGACTCCTATTCTTAGGCCACCTGACATGGCTCCTACATGTGCTATTCATATGAAGCCATATGCTTAGCCCATCAGGGACTAGGAGGAAACCAACTCACCGTTCTAGGCAGGTGTTAAGGGGCATGTGAGTCAGTGACAGCTGCTTTGCAGCCCAACCACCGACACCCCACACTGTGACACTAAGCACCCTAGAGCACTTTCTGCAGGAGGCAAGGCCTGAGAACTCAGTCAGTCACTGAAATTAATTGTCAACCACAGTGTCTCTTTCACTGCATACTTTTCCCACAGATGTGCTCTTATTCTTTCTGGGGACCTCTGTGCCTTGGGTCAGAGTGGAAACTGGAATCCAGCAATGCATTTGACTGAGATGTCTGTGACTTGCCACAGATCTGGAAGAGTTGGATAGGAAGGACCGAGAACATACTTCAAAGGCACATGTCCATTGAGAGGCCTGGGGACCCGAGGCCGGCCCTACATTGTAGAAGACGGCCGAGCAAGTCCCTGCTTGAGCAGGGTGCCTTGCATGTTTTGCTGTCAGCAAGGCCTGTTGCTGGGTACAGGGGAAACCCGGAGCTGGAGAGGATGTGGAGCGCTGCCTCCTAGGGAGAGACAGGGCTGCTCACACTAAATGCAGCCCTGGGGAGCGGAGCTGCAGGGCACACATAGAGGGCAGGCGCGTGCTGCGGGAGCCGAGGAGGGATCGAGGACGGGGCTGGGGGACGTATTTGGCCTGGGCCCTGAAGGATGGATGGATCGCAGGTGTGACCGTTCAGTGTGAGAAGAAGCTCCCTGACCCAGGGGACTAGCGTGAGGGAGGCATGGAGGTGGGCAAAGGCCGGATTTCAGGGGGGAGCAGTTGTCCCTTCGGCCGGAGCGCAGAGGGTATGAAGGTCGGGGTGAGCTGCCATAGGAAGGGTGGGTGAGGTGCAATTGTGCCTCTTCTGGAGGTTGTGGAGTGTGGAAGTAGGGGCTGAGAGACTCCTGATGGAGGGGCTTCTTGTCTGAGAGGGCCCTTACCTTTCTTCAAGCCTGGGTTCTGTGCCTTCATGGGGAGGGAGCGTATTCCGTGATCTCAGATGCCCCGGCTGGTGCGAACCTGTGCGCTGACTGGGAGTGGACAGGGTCAGGCCTCTCTTCCCTCCCTCCCTGCATCTTGCCAGGCTCAGGAAGGGGCCAGGGCTTCAGCACCTGAGGATCAGAAGACTGAGGGAGGGTTTCTAGAGCTCACTGTTTGCTGAACGAAAGTTCAGAGTTTATAAATAGACATTCATTTGAGTCTCAGACTCAGCGATGTGCCTGTGAAGTGATTAGATGTAAGAGTGCCTGCCTGTCCTCTGCACAGCTCTCCCCTTGGCAGTGGAGCTGTCCTGAACCCCATGGCCTCCGTGGAGCTTCTGTACCTGCAGTATTGCTGGCAACAGGCCACGTAGGTGCAGCTCGGAGATGCCTGCACAGCTCTTTCCCCTTCACCTGCGAACTGTAACTCGGATGCTGACCTGCCTCACCTCTCCTCAACCCAACATGGTATTTGTAAACGAGAGGAGGTATGGCCCCTTTTTTCTCGCAGAGTATCTTTCCTTGCTAGTTTAGCTGTGTACCCCAGGGAGCTGAGTGAGGCCTTCTTACAGGCCAGTGGCCTTTCCTCTGTTTATTTCTCCTCCTCTAGAAATAGACAAGGATTCGTGTTCCAGTGTTGCTAACATCAGTCATGGTAGAGTTGTTTATTGGGCCTATGATCTGAGGATTAAGGGTTTTCGTTGGATTTAAGGTGATATCTTGAGGGTTAGCCATTTTATCTCAGCCCAGCATTTCCTATGACCTGCCACTGTAAAGAACCTGACAATGACAGAAATCAATGACTCTGCCTTTCAGAGAACTTGCCAGGAGGGGAAGATGGAGAAGGGGTGGCTTAGCGTGAGAAGGTGATCCCATTGTTAAGGCCCAGCACTGTGCTGTGTGAGCCCGGGAGGGCGCAGTGATTCTGGCTGGTGGGAGTGGACGGGCCGGGGCGAGGTGAGGAGGGCTCCATGGGAGGAGCAGCCCTAGGCGGCAGAGGGTGGGGATGGGGGCTTTTTCAAGCTGGGGAAGTGGCGCGAACAAGGTGTGCAAAGTGACAAATATTCAGGGGCCGTTAAATGCATTGCTCAGTAAAATAATCTAGGAAAGAAACAAAACCCGCTTAAAAGCCTTGTAGATCTTCAGAATTCACTCTCACTGGGGCTCCCAAGCCCAGAAAGCTGCACTGTGTCTTTGGAGCATCAGCAGTATTATTTCTGCTATGCACCATGATGTGTGACTCAAAATGATTAACTAGCTTAACGTTTGATCCGGAATAGCAAATGTTTCTGTGATGCACCCTTGTTCTTTATGGAGCTCATTTTGCCAGGTGCTGGGGTTTCCTGTGGAGTGAGGCTCACAGTGCTTCCCAAGGCATCAGATTTCCAGAGCCTTGATGATGGGGGTTTTAAATAAAGACAGAAATCTTAGGCTGTGGAGGCCATAATGGGATTTAACTGACTTGAGAGCCCCAGGTCTCCTCCTCTGAGGAGAGAACCTCTCTGATCACAGACCTCAGCGGCTCAGACCCTCTGGAGAAGACAGCACTGTTGAGGTTTCCCTGGGGCCTCCTGTGGCTGCCAGCCATTTTCTTCCTGTCACAGGCAGAAAACCACGCGAGGAGAGGGTTTCAGTGAGGCCCACATGGTCCTCCTCACCAAATAAAGAGCCCTGGATTCACCACATGCACATGCCAGGTCTGGGGCTATCTCTGTGCATCTGATTAGCAGGCAGTAGAAGTGTGGGTGTTGCCAGTGTTATGGTGTTTGCATCCTCCCTGGGGGTGTGAGATCACCCCACATGCCTTCCACTCCAACCCTGCTCCTCTGTTACCTCTTGGGAGGAGGATGGTGCAGGGCCTGGGCTCCTGACTTTGTCCATAATGACTGAGGATGCTAATTCAACTGATAGCCCTTTTCAGCTGGGTCCCGGATGTGAGTTGAGCAGTTTCCTCCAAGACCTTGAGGATTGAAGTGACAGTGTGAGAAGAAACACTTCCTGATAGCTGAGGCTCAGCCTAGATGAGCAGAGGTGGGTGTAGGAAGTCACTTATAACAGCAGATGTCTGTGAGCTCACGGGAGGCAAAGGCTTGGGCTGGAGGGCGTCTTCATGCCCCTTCTCCGGATGTGGCTGTAATGGAGTTTTGTGACTTGGAATTTGGACTTTAGTGTTAGGCAAATTACTCAACCTCTCTGGGCCCCACTTTCCTTGTCTGCAAGAAGGGGATAAAGATATATCTCCCCATGGGGCTGTTGTGACAATTGAATGTTCTGTGACTGGTAGGAGATGTCATAGTTGTAGTATGTGCTGTTGCTGTTTTCACCAGACACCAGTAAAACTTGACCTCAACAGAATTTTGGGGGTATAAATTTAGGGGGTACAAATACCGTTCTGTGACATGGATATATTACATAGCGGTGAAGTCTGGGCTTTTGGTGTAACCATCACTCAAATAGTGTACATTGTACCCAGTAAGTAATTTCTCATCCCTCACCCCTCTTCCACCCTCCCACCCTTCTGTGTCTCCAACGCCTATTATTCCATCTACACCCTATGTCCGTGTTTACACATTATTTAGCTTCTGCTTATCAGTGAGAACATGCAGTATTTGACTTTCCTAAACAGAATATTTTTGAAGGTTCTGCTAGACCTGTAACCAGCCTCAGGGTGGGGCCTCCCCCTTAGGACCATTGCCCTGTACTTTTCTGTTCAGAAACTATCAGGTTCTGAAGTATTGATGGAAAACACATCTGTTAACTAGGTCACTTTCGAGATAGGGCAGCACAGCTTTCTGGCTCTTGAAGTCCATTTCTAGTTTGGCGGTGTTTGCTGTCAGAGAACAGATGTCAAATCAAGTATTGGAGATGCGCTCACATTATCTTTTCTCTCTGATCTGCTAAATGTCACTGCCTGCATCTGCGATGCCCAACACTGGCTGTACGTTATGATCACCTGGGGAGCTTGGACACTTCTTGATGCCATACTCCACCCTTTAAGACTCTTGATTCATTTTGGGGTGGGAGCCAGGGGTGGTTCTTTTTCATTCAAGTTCCCTGGGGATTCTAATGTGAAGCTCAGGTTCAGAACTCCTGGGTCCAGGATGCTATCAGGGGCCGAATATCACGCTGTTCCAGGCATTCACTTGAAAGAAGAGGAGAGGCAATCAGGCCTCTGACTGAGCTGTCTGGTGACTGGTGACAGGTAGCTCCAGCTTTGTGCATTCATAGATTATTTAAGATGTCAATTTCATAAATGTGCTATTGGAAAGCTGGTGTTACACAATTAACTGAATGGACAAAATTCCCTTTGAAGTGAGTTCCTGAGCATTTGGTAAATTTTCAAGGATAATTTATTTAACTTTTTGCTGAGCCTCAAGTTTCTTAAGAAACCCTGCCAAATCTCAAAGTGATTTTTTTAGACATATGCAGCTGCTTCTGAGTTAACAATGGAGTTTTGCTAGGACCATTAAAATCTGGAAGCCTAAAATTCTATTTTAAACTCTTCTTATTGTCAGTGATTAGTCTTAAAAAAAAGCATTAAAAATGAAATCATTTTAAAGGGAGCTCATTCTAAAATTGTGGCCAGAAAAGCAGAGCAGTTTTATTGTAGGAACTATTAATGATTAATAATTCCTCTAAGTAAAGATATTTGATGCCCAAAGAAAGGGAGGGGCATACCTGAAACTTCATCTCTGACCACAAGGACAGCCTCTCTGTCTTCTGCTTCTTCAGTGGTCCTGGAGGTTATGGGCACTGCCCCTGCCTGCCTGCCTGCCCTCCTGCCCGGGGACTCTGCCACCCTGGGGCTTGCTGGAGCAGGTTGCCTTAGCTGCCTCCCTTTTGCATGTGCTACCTAGTTGCCTCTTACTGCAATATTTGCTTTGGGGGTGGACAGAAAACCAGGTTGGCATAGCTGTTTGCAAGCATGAGACATAGCAATTTGCTGGTCCTGTTTTGAAAGACTGTGTTTTGAAATTGTGATTTATAAAACTGCTTTCGTCACCATTGAACTACCTCAAGGCACAAGTTCAAAATGGAAAATACTCAATTAAAAGCTGTAAAGCAAACAGCAGCAGTTAGAGTGGCATACGGTAAATATGCGTCCAGGTCAAGAGCCCTCACTGGAGAGGCAGCTGGAAGTGCTTTCACTGGGAAGTGGGAGGGCTGACTCAGGGGCTGGCCCTAGGGTCGGTGGCTGGACACTCTCTCCGTTGCGGTGGCACTGGGAGTAGTTGTCTGGCCAGGTGGACTCTCCACAGGGGTGACAGAAGCATGGTAATTTCTGAAGGTGCCTGCATGTCTGCCATCAGCTTCAGCCTCCTAAGAGCTGATGGGAGCTGGACTCAGGGACTGTTGCCCCACTGCGGAGACAAGGAGTGGGTACTCCAGCCAGGTTTGCAGTCTCAAATCAGAGTTGTTTTATCTGTTTTTGATACATTTTAGTTATGGAAGTAATATTTGCCTACATAAAGAATTCATGTAATTTCAAAGTATATAAAGTAAGAAAAAAATTCTCTCTTCCTTCTCCTTAAAGAGAGGCAGACTAAGAAGTCTGGGGCCTCTACTTCCACACCTCACTGCGCGTAATACATGACACAGACAGCGTGGATAGAGCTTCCACCCTAAGATGCCCAACACAGGTATTTTTCACTGAACCATGTACCACAGATATTTCCCATGTTTTTAAAGCAAAACGTTGGCTCTTTTCAATAAATTGCCATTGTAAAAACTGCTACAGTGGACTCTACACTCTACAGCACGTGGCCCTCTACTTTATAGAGGTCTCTCCACCACGAGACCATCAGCTCCGTGGGAGCAGCAGGAATAGGGTCTGTTTCTGCCCTCTGTTGTGTGGCTGCACCCAGCATAGCACTTGTCCCACACGTAAGCATGCCATTACTTCCTTCTTGAGTGAAAGAATAGAGAGTAATAATAACTAGCATTCGTCAGATGCTTTCTGTGTGTGAGACACTGTTCCGAGGGCTGTGGGTGAATATGTTCATTCTTCTTCACACAACTCTGTGAGACAGGAACTTGACAGGTGGGGAAACTAAAGCACAAAGCAGTTCAGTAGCTTCCCAAGGCCATGTGACTTACGTAGCAAAGCTGAGATTTGAACCCAAGCTCTGCCACAGTCTGCACGCTAACTATCATTAACCCCTGCAAACACATGCCCCTGTGTCTGCATGCTCGTGTTCACGTGGGAGAGGATACAAGAAAAGGGTCTGCTGTGTCAGAAAGGATGCACATTTTATTTATTTTTATTTTTATTTTTATTTTGAGACGGAGTCTTGCTCTGTTGCCCGGGCTGGAGTGCAGTGGCCGGATCTCAGCTCACTGCAAGCTCTGCCTCCCGAGTTTACGCCATTCTCCTGCCTCAGTCTCCAGAGTAGCTGGGACTACAGGCGCCCGCCACCTCTCCTGGCTAGTTTTTTGTATTTTTAGTAGAGACGGGGTTTCACCGTGTTAGCCAGGATGGTCTCTATCTCCTGACCTCGTGATCCGCCCATCTCGGCCTCCCAAAGTGCTGGGATTACAGGCTTGAGCCACCGCGCCCGGCCAGGATGCACATTTTAGGAATGTGAGTATTCTGCCCACCAATAGTATGTGCAGGTGTCTGTGCTCCCTACACCCTTGCTTACTCCAGCATTCCTGCCGCTGTCTCACACTGCCCCGCACAACTCTTCCCTAGAGTACGGCGTCTGCACTCTGAAGACTAGCTGGCTTAGAGTGATCATGGAATCACGGGGCTGCAGGGGGTTAGAGATCCTAGAGTCGTTTCTCTTGTGACCTGGTGGTCATGGGAGAGTCGTAGTGATGACAGTAGTGGTGATTGATCATGCCTTGCCAAAGCTAGGCACGTTGCTTTTATTACCGTCTCTACTGTTCACCTCTTACAACAACCTTACATGGTACAAGTTCAACTATTATTGACATCTTACAGGTGTGGAGGAAACTGAGGCTTCGCAGTATCAGGTAACCTGTCCATGGCCATCCGACATGGAAGTGGCAGGGCTGGGATTAGACCTGCCCTGTCAGAATCCAGAGCCTACCTTTTGAACTCCCACTTGTCCGCCCCATATGGTAGTGCTGTTTGGAATCACACAGCCAGTCAGTACCCAGGGCTCCTGACCCTTCCCTAAAGTGCCCTTTCCTTAACACCCTTCTTAGATGGGAAGCCAAACCCTGGAAACCTTTATCTAGCATGGGTTAGCTGGTTGTTGATTTAGACCAGGTTCTTAAAGACAGATGTTTGTCAATGGCTGTGGAAAGGGCACTTCCTCTCCACTGTTCGGATCCTGAGCTGGATTCCTAGCCAGGAGGAGGACTGGAGCAGGCGGGCATCCATTGCGTGAGGCCGCCTGGCTAGCGGGGCTGGCCGTGTGGGGCCCTGGTTTGGCTGCTGTTGCTGCCCTCTGCTGCTTCGTAATGAAATTGCCTGTGTTCAACCTGAAGGGGTCACAGTGGCCGACTTGCTTAAAGAGGATAAGAAGAAAAAGAAGTTTTGCTGCTTTCGCCAACGCAGGGCTAAAGATCATGGTAAATTACTGAGACTGAACTTTCTCTTTCCGCAACATCTCTGATACCTTTTCCTTGCATATAGGCATTGTGTGAAATGCATGTGCCGTGTGGTGTGTTCAGAAGATGCCTATATTTTAATTGCTTGATTTCTTTCTTCTTGGACTTTTCCAAAATAAGGTGCCCTTTCCAAGATAGCATTGCAGTTTTCTTTTTGTTTGAACCGTACCTTATAAAGAAGCAGCTGAACCAACTCAAAAAATTTATTTGATTCAGCATGAATATTCTTAGACTGGAAGACAGACTTTTAAAATACTTTTCCCCAAATGATGTTTTTAAATTTAAACTGTTTAGAAATTCCAATAATGTTATTTGATTGATTTTTTTTTTCTCCAGGCTACACGTTTCAAATTGCTTCTCTGTCTCTTAGTCTCTGGCTACTTTGCCCAGGACTATGCCAAAGTTATAGTGGCAGCTTTAAGAATGAAATTAGCTGGGTGCCGTGGCTCACACCTGTAATTCCAGCACTTTGGGAAGCCGAGGCAGGACTATCACTTAAAGCCAGGAATTTGAGACTAGCCTGGGCAACAAAGTGAGACCCTGTGTCTACCAAAAATTTGAAAAAAAAATCATTTGTGGTGGTGCATGTCTATAGTCCCCAGCTACTTGGGAGGCTGAGGCAGGAGGATTGCGTAAGCCCAGGAGTTTGAGCCTGCAGTCCGTGATATTGCATCATTACACTCCAGCCTGGGTAACAGAGTGAGATCTCTGTCTCTTAAAAACTAAAAATAGACTTCAGGGATACAAAGATTTGGGGACACTTGCCTTTGAAAATGAGAATGGGCTCCTGTGGGAAAGTTACATTTCCAGTTATGTCCTAAAATAATGCTAAACATACCCTTCCTGAGAATCCCTGGAGTAGCTGTCAGGCCCATCCCTGGGCAGGCGGTTAGGTGAGCACCTGGCTCCCTGCCTTGCTCTTCCCAAGTCATGGCAGTGGTTCAACAGCAGCATAAAGCTTTGCCTGTGCACACCAGTGCAGCCAACCTAGTTCTGCCCCCAGGATCGGCCCTGGTCACCTGCCCCTGGTGAAAGTCTGTTTAAGAAGATTCAGACCGCAGGGAATTGAAGCCAACTGCTAAGGGAACAGAGGGACACACTGTACTCTTTTCTTTGAAGTGGCCTCTGCCTCCGTGGCAATGCTGAGCTCAGAGGTTATGGGATGCAGACAGGAACAACCCATGGATATGTAAAGAGGGTTCTATTAGAGTCTAGGTCTCATCAGAAGGCCTAAAAGTGAAAAGGAATGAAGAGATTGTCAGATATAAGCCCTTGTCGTTCAGCACGTTGTGGCCCCCAGAGGAGGGGAAAGAGGAGGCGGAACTTGCCTGAGGTGGGACAGTGAGTTGGGGGCAGAGTCGGGGCTGCCTGTTTTAGCGGTAGTGTTCACAGAAGGGTTATGAGCAGGAGGCTGGGCTTGATGCAGCGCCTGAAGGTGTCTGCAAGAAGAATGGCCTTCAACTAAGGAGGAAATAGTGTCATGGACATAAGGAAGAATGTCTTTAAAGACTGATGTAGGGATATAGCTCTGGAGAGGTTACCAAAGGGAGATAAATGATTTCTGTCCCCAGAAAAGAAAACACCCCCCTTGGTTCTGCCTTCCTGAATGCAGGCTTGGGCCTTGTGATTCTCTAAGGATTCTTGTGGCTTCTCCACTGTCTTTCTGAGATCTGCAGGGAGAGGAAGCAGGCTGACACGTTTAAGGAACTTTATATTGAGTGGGAATGGCTTTTTATTGACTGAAATACCTGGGGACTCAGGAAGGACCTGACCCTGCTGGCACCAGGTGGGGCAGGAGCCGTCATATGGGCGCTGGGCTGTCCCTGTCCCTGGACACACGGAGATAGTTACTGTCTGGGCATAATTCTTGCTTGAGACATGGAAACCTTGGTCTGGCCTTGACCCACATTCTCCAAGAAAAGCCTGGCTTCTTTACAGCAGCAAGAGGCTGTTACCCTGTGGTGGCCTAATGTGTCACTACTATCATGTGCATGTGCCTTTAGGGGGTGTGTGGGCCGCTTCTGGATTTGGCAGGCCTGTACGTCGTGGTACTGCTCATATTTGTCATGAAAATAAGATGAAAACACAAGATCTAGGTGTCAGGTACCCTGTCCCCTAGGAAGGCAGTCACAACTCAGCCACTGCTCAGTTGTCCAGCCTCACCCCCTACCCTTTCCTTTGAAAAGAACGAGAAGCTTTAGGCTGCTTGGAGGTGGAAGGAAATGCTAAAAGAAATTCCTGAGTGTGCAAGAAAGCCCATCCTGTGGAGAACAGAAGAACGAGGCTCTGAGGCCAAAGACATCTGTGAATTATACTGCTAATGGGACAGGTTCTAGAAGGAGACCGGAGGGCTCTGGGCTCAGTTGGATGTGTGGCAAGCCTTCCCTTTGGGGTGCCTTGACTGGAGGACTGGGGCTTTCCTGTGACACCCTGAGGCCTCTGGGGAGTTACTGCTTCCTGTGCTGTATCCCATTCTCTGGGACATTCTGCATGCAGAGAACTTGGACTCAGTTCTCCTGGGCAGGCTGCTGGCTGGACCCCTGGCTCCCCTCCTGAGGGTGGTGGGCAGGGGCTCACTTCTTCTGCCCTCCCCTCCTTGCAGAGCTGGGGGAATGCAAGGGAAACCCCCTGGTAGATGGTAGTAAAACCAGCCAGCGTGTGGGCGTTTCTGCCTTCCTGCAGTTATAGCAGGTCAGAGGTAAATAGATCTTAGAGATGATACTGTCCTATAGCTCATCTTACAGATCTGGTAGCCAAGCGTAGGGGAAAACAGGCCCTTGTCCCCTTGTCACCTGATGATTAGAACCAGGCTCTCCTGACATTTCTTCCATCATTTTTGACCTCATCGGCCTCTACCACTGAAGGTTGATCTGAGATTTTGCTATACCTGTTAATGGTGAACATAATTTTGAGGCTGCCTGCTTAGACCCACACATAAACTCATTTGCTGTGTGTGTGTGTGTGTGTGTGTATGTGTGTGTGTGTGTGTGTGATTTGCCTCTGAATTCACAAGCCTGACACATTTGGCTGAGATGAATGTCGTCCTTCAGCATGAGAGTAGATGGATAAATGTCTACACCTTGGTGAAAGTGCTAGTTGTGCTGGGCTGAGAAGCAGCCGATTTCTCTGGTTTACTGTGTGTGGTATTGCCCATGATGGCATCTGGCCCAGTACAAGATCTTAAAGAGAAGCGCCATGACCCACATCCACAGAGAGTGCTCCAAGTAGGGGCCTGGCCCGGCTGCCCATGCTGCAAAGGCCTTGGAAACTCTAATTACAATCTGGGACGTGCAGGGCTGCTGTCTGCCACCATCCACTCACCCCCAATGGCACCCAGGGCCCCACCTCAGTCCACCACACTCTAAGCCTAAGGGTCTGCCCTGGAGCTCTTCCCAGAGATCCCAATGCCTGGAATAGATTGCAAAATTTAGGCCTTGAGCTTCCCTGGATTTCCAGCAGGCAAATTGTAGTGCCAGCATCCTCTCACAGGTCACAGGCTTTCCTAAGGCTTGGTTTTTCCCAGACTCACTGAAAGTAGTTTTTAAATTTATATAAAAAATAAACTCTAACAAAGCTCTAACATTCCAGTTTCCTGGAATGTGCCATGGAGGAGGCTTCACAGCTTGTTCCTGTGCAGATGGCCCCTGGTGCTTATTTCTACGGTAGGGGACTGGCACTTGTCGGCAATGTGGGGAGGTCTGAGGGGTCTGCCTGCACCCCTAATAAGGCCTAGCCACTTGTCAGCAATTAACACTGAGTCCCTGCTGAAGGGGACAAGGCCATCACCTAAATGGGGGAGTCACAATGCTATGGAAGCCAGTTAGGAGAAGCCCATGTGTTCCAGTAATTTGCCCATGGCTTTACCTACATGAGTTTTTTTTTTTTTTTTTTTTTTTTTTTGAGACGGAGCCTCACTCAATCGCTGGTCGCCCAGGCTGGAATGCAGTGGCGCAATCTCGGCTCACTGCAAGCTCCGCCTCCCGGGTTCATGCCATTCTCCTGCCTCAGCCTCCCAAGTAGCTGGGACTACAGGCACCTGCCACCATGCCCGGCTAATTTTTTGCGTTTTTAGTAGAGACGGGGTTTCACTGTGTTAGCCAGGATGGTCTCCATCTCCTGACCTCGTGATCCGCCCGCCTCGGCCTCCTAAAGTGCTGGGATTACAGGCGTGAGCCACCGCGCCCGGCCACCTATATGAGTTTTTATGACTCTTTCTCTTTGGATTTTTATAAAAGCCCAGTCGTCACCAGTACAACTTGATTTTTGTACTGTCCTCGGTCACTGGGCTGATATCCTGTAAGTGATCTGGTTATATGCCAGATTTTGAGCGGTTAATAAAGGTCATCAGAATAGTAAACCAGCACTGGTAGGTAATAGACCCGTTTGGCTTTTTGGAACTTTTTGATTTGTGGAATTTTAAGTATCAAACACCAAAATATATGCCAGTATATTTAAGTATGTACCCAAACCACCGCACATACTTGAAAAGAGCGGTGAGCAGGAGTCAGGAGAGATCTCTCAGTCTCAGCTGCGTGTCCCAGGGCATTTTGGCCAGTTCTCTCCTTTGAGAAATCAAGAGTTTGTTCATATACTCTCAGAAGCCCCTTCTGGTTCTAACAGTCTATGATTCTTCTGTCCTTATTTTTAAAAAACATAGATGAGATCCTATTGGGACTAAAAGAAGGGAAAGTCGTATCAATTTATTAACATTAAAAAAATGAATGCCTAATGCAAGTGAAGGGTAAAATGTTTTATTTTTAATAAACAAGGTCTTTGTTATAGCCACTGAGCCTGATCTTTTCAAATATTTTTGGAAAAGGGAACGCTCTCTGTCCTGTGGTAGGGAGTAAGTAGCTGGAGAAGATAGGCTGCCAGGGCTCTGGTCAGAGCATATTTCCTCGCTCAGATTTAGGGGCTGGATCAAGGTCTGTTTCGAGGACCAAATGAGGTCTCCAATTTCTAGCGTAGGCACTGTCCTCTTCCTTTTCCGTCTGCCTCCACTTCTCCTCAACCCTGGCAACATCTTTCTGGGATATATTTATTTCTTATGTGCTGTGGCTCTTTAGGTGTCAAACGGCTATGACAGGAGAAGTTGCTATGCCTACACAAGGCAAAGTTAGACAATAACTCAGCTAAAGACAGAGAAGATACAAACCTTTGCCCACTTTTTGATGGGGTTGTTTGTTTTTTTCTTGTAAATTTGTTTGAGTTCTTTGTAGGTTCTGGATATTAGCCCTTTGTCAGATGAGTAGTTTGCAAAAATTTTCTCCCATTCTGTAGGTTGCCTGTTCACTCTGATGGTAGTTTCTTTTGCTGTGCAGAAGTTCTTTAGTTTAATTAGATCCCATTTGTCAATTCTGGCTTTTGTTGCCATTGCTTTTGGTGTTTTAGACATGAAGTCCTTGCCCATGCCTATGTCCTGAATGGTACTGCCTAGGTTTTCTTCTAGGGTTTTTATAGTTTTAGGTCTAACGTTTAAGTTTCTAATTTTACACTGTTGGTGGGACTGTAAACTAGTTCAACCATTGTGGAAGACAGTGTGGCGATTCCTCAAGGATCTAGAACTAGAAATACCATTTGACCCAGCCATGCCATTACTGGGTATGTACCCAAAGGATTATAAATCATGCTGCTATAAAGACACATGCACATATATGTTTATTGCAGCACTATTCACAATAGCAAAGAATTGGAACCAACCCAAATGTCCATCAATGACAGACTGGATTAAGAAAATGTGGCACATATACACCATGGAATATTATGCAGCCATAAAAAGGATGAGTTCATGTCCTTTGCAGGGACATGGATGCAGCTGGAAACCATCATTCTCAGCAAACTATCACAAGGACAGAAAACCAAACATTGCATGTTCTCACTCATAGGTGGGAATTGAACAATGAGAACACTTGGACACAGGGAGGGGAACATCACGCACTGGGACCTGTTGTCGGGTCGGGGGAGGGGGGAGGGATAGCATTAGGAGAAATACCTAATGTAAATGACAAGTTAATGGGTGCAGCACACCAACATGGCACATGTATACATATGTAACCTGCATGTTGTGCACATATACCCTAGAACTTAAAGTATAATTAAAAAAAAAAAAAAGAAGATACAAACCAAGAGTGATAGCCAAAGCTGATTCAGAGGTATGGAAGATTGCTCACACTAGATTCGTCTGTGCGATGATGAAAGTGGCCAGGGCAAAGTGACACTAGATTGGTCACTTTGCTTCCGGGGAGCTCCAGGAGAGCTTTTGTGAGATGATGGAGTTAACATGTGTGGGCCTCACTGATCATCGAGCCCTGGGGACCCAGCACCCTGCATGCCTCATCTCATTCTTATCCTTTCACAGATGAGGAAATGGAGGTGTACAGAAGTCAGGTCACAAACACGGGGCTATACTTAGATCCGGCCAACCTGTGCACCTGCTGTCAGCCACCATCCCAACCCAGCTGAAGGACAGTCAGCTCAGAGAGCAGGAGGACCCTGCCTCGCCCTCAGTGGAGCCCTGGCACAGTGCTGCGAGACTATCTTCCCTCTTTGTTGCTGTTTGGGGAGTTTGGTTTTACTTCTTGTCTTTCCCCTCAATTAGTCTAGGGAGCAACTAGAATATTTCATACACTAATAGCTGGCAGGGAGCCAGAAATGCTAACTGATGACCCCGTTCCCATAGAAAATATGTAATTTATCTGTTTCAATCAGGTTGTTTTTAAAATGAAGCTTTAGGATTGAAATGCTGCGACTGTACTGATACCAGCATGAGACACGACTCCAGAGATTAAAAAGCCACAAAGACTTAGTCTGTTCAGAAGTTTGCTCTTTTGAAAATAATGACTAATGTTCCAACATGATTAATATTAGAACTATGAGACAGCAAACTGCTAAAGATGGAAATGATCCTCAAGATTGTGAAGTTCACACCACCATTTTAGAGACAGGAAAGTGAAGGCTGGAGAGAGGCAGCCCATTGCCCAAGAGACTCAGAAAACAGACCCAGGACTGTGGGTTCCCCACATCGTACTGCCCTTGCTTCCTGGTCCCCTCAGTCACTGCAGTAACCACCAAGGAAAACGCTGCACAGAACTGACACATGGTCAGATGTCAAAAGGATCTCCCACTGTGATTTTCTTTGTTGGATTTTACAATCTCCTAGCCTTTCTGCTGAATCAGAGTGGGGAATAGTCGAGGAGAATTGCATGAATAGCTTCTTGTGTGTCTGTGTGTGTTAATGGAGTTTTTTTTTTTTTTTTTTTGGTTTTTCCATGATTAGATTTGGTTTTTTGTTTGTTTTTGTCCAGTTTTTTTGTTTGTTTGTTTTTGCATGAAATAATGAAAAAGTAAATCAAGGTTTGTAATTGGTTTCTTTTGACTTAGGAGAGAAGAAAATTATTCCATGAGAGTACCAGCGATGTAACATGAGTCTATAATTTTACTCACTTGGTCTTAACTTTTGACACCCTTGCCTCAGTGTTCCTGGGCATGGCTGTGGAAGCTCCCGTGCAGGCAGGCTCAGTTCCTCGGGCACTCACAAGCGGAACAGAGCAGGGATCTTCTTTGGTATCCTCAAAAAACTTACTTCTCAGACCACTGGATTCCTTGAGCCAGGTTCCACCTATATCCCTGTTGTTACCTTTATGAAGTCTAGTATGAGCAAGCTGGGCAGAACACAGCCCCCTGCGCAGAGCTGCCTGATACAGCTCCTTTCCCTCTGAGCCTGGGCTGGGCCTCAGAATCTTTGCCATAGGGCTTCCAACCCACTACCAGTATTTGCAGATGAAACTTGAGGCATCCTTGCTAATGGGAGCCACATGGGTCGAGCCCACGGGCCAAGCTTTCCTGCTGACACCATACGGTCTGTAAAAACAGTCACTACAGTTCAAAGCCATGCCTCAGGAAAAAGGAAGTACACGTGGATTCTCTTCGGTGACTTCCTCTTTTACCTCTGCCCCCCGCAGAATTAATTATTCTTTACTCTGGAACCTCCTGCACAGACCCCTGAGGTAGCTCTCTTCACAGCTAATGGAAGTGAGCCGGGGGCTGCCTGTTCCTCACCCCTGTTCCAGGTGGGTGGGGTGCTATGTGCCCTCTTTGTGCCCCCACCCTCCTCCACTGCCTGGGCTCCAGCCTGTGTTCATGATGTTTATGGGGTTGAATCAAGTGGATGAGAAAAGACGCTCATGCACCAGATGGTGGCCCTGGGTGGCCCCTGGACCTCCACACTCTAGTGGGCGTGTTTCCCCATTTCCTCCACTTCCGCTCAGGATCCTGCCATGGAGAAGTGGGACGGGCCCAGAGACCCCAGTCGCATTGGAACCAGAGTCAACCTTGCCCTCTGCTCACTGGTTGATAAAAACCTTCTTCTCTCACCCGTAACGCTCTAGTTTCTTGGCGCTCTAGGGCCAGCTTACTGGGTAAGAACTTTCTGCGTATTGGCTTCACAAGCTCAGCACAACTTCAGCATCAGGTAAAACAGCAAAAAAAAAAAATAGAGTTGTTAACTCTAAAAAATGTTGTGCATGGTACCTACATGCACCTTTTGGGGCAAGCAAAGATATACCTGTAAAGTACATTTTGGTGGCTTCTCAGTGTGATCCCAGAGATGAGGAGTATAAAGTGGTGCTATACCCAGCCACAGGATTCACTTTGATCCCTTGGCTTCCTTTCTTGGAAATGTCTAGGTGGATAGGATGTCCTCCTGGAGGGGGACTCTGTGCTTTTCCTACAGGCCATGGGCACAGAGGCTCACCTGCGGTGGAGAGGCCTGGCTCCCTGGCACTCCCTTAGCCCAGCTGAGCCTCTGAGGGCCCTCGTCGCCCTCCTCCTGGGTTCCAGAGGTCTGCCTGGTGGCAGAGGCTCCCACCTGGCCTGCTCCCAGGCATGCAGCATGCCCCGCATGCTCTCTGAAGCCCTTCTTCTCCCCACAGCTAGCATGCCCACCAGTGAGACTGAGTCTGTGAACACAGAGAACGTCAGCGGCGAAGGCGAGACCCGAGGCTGCTGTGGAAGTCTCTGGTGAGTGTGGGGAGCACTCGCCCTCCTTCGCTTCCTATTGTCTCAGAGAAGCAGGTGGTGAGGAAGATGGCCCAGGCTGCAGCAGAGCCCCGGGCCATCGCCTTGGGTGTGGCGGGCGGGAAGGCTTCTCGTACCCCTTGCCACACTTCCTCCTGTGCCAGGGCTATCCCTTCTGCACACCCCCTCCTGGCATTTGACATGCCTCTTCCTGTAAGTAGAGCCCGTGAAGAGTGTGGTGGTTAACCCGGCCACCTGCTGTGTCCATTAGGTGCTGGTGGAGACGGAGAGGCGCGGCCAAGGCGGGGCCCTCTGGGTGTCGGCGGTGGGGGTAAAGGCCTGATTCTGCTTCCAGCCTGGGTTTGGCATTTGTGCTTTTGAAGAAGAGCTTCTGTGGCAGAGTTGCTGACTAGAATGTGCTACGTATTGAAGTTTTCCTTTGCTCGTGGGACCTTCCTAACCTCAGGCCTGGCGGTTAGATGGCGAGGCCCTGCCTTCTCGGTGCCTGGCACTTTTTCCCTGGAGCCCTGCACCAGCCTCTGCTCCTGATGGAAGGCACCATTGCATTAACACTCACTGGCTTTTTCTAGATGATTTGGGCTGCGGCAGCTGGCGGGGCGGGGGGTGGCTGGGGGGACCAGCAGTGCAGAATGTGCTGGGCGCTGCCTGCTGTGGGGGAGCCCTGTGCAGTTTGGTTTTGTTTGCTGCTTGCTGGTATCCTTCAGGTCTTATCTCTGTAAAGTGCAGGTATCATTTTTAAGAGAACTCAATCTTACTCTTGGCCGAGTTTCATAAAAATGATGTGTTATGGGCAGAATATGCAACCCTTTGTGAAGTGATTTTGCCTCCATTCTCTTGCTCTGCCCTCTCTGAGACATCGTGAAGCAGACAGAGAATGGGTTTGTCATCCCCATTTTACGGATGAGAACGCTGAGGCCCAAGAAGACATGCTGCTTTCCCATACTCCCCCAGTGGGAGAATGGCAGCGCTGGGACTCCTAGTGCAGTGCTCCTTCTGCGGTAGTAGCAGCAAATGCTGCTGTTGAGATGAGTGGCAGGAGAGACTCTGCTGCCTTCATTTTGGCCCCTGCATCGCTGCCTGCTGCCAGGGCCCGCAGGGAATCTGGCTGAGTCTTCCCTGACCTGGGCCTCGAGGATGCTCGGTCTGCTTCTCTGGCCCTGGCAGCACCCCGATTTCTGCTCTGGCCTTGCCCCCGCTGGCCTGCTGTGGTAACCAGGGGTGCTAAGTCCAGGCTGTATGCATGGCTTTTATGATACCTCAGCTAAAATGATGGGGAGTGTGTGCTCAAGCCCTCGGAACCAGAATCTTAACACTTTTTGTCTTTCTTTCAGTCAAGCCATCTCAAAATCCAAACTCAGGTCAGTATCTTCTTTCTGTTTCTTCGTCAGCCTGTGTGTTGCCTTTGTATGCTCTCGCTTCTGAATTTTATGTAGAATTGCTCGGGACTTGAGTTTTCCTCTATGGGTTATAACATTGATACCGAATTGCAGTCAGTCAGTTGAATCCTATGAGCCTGCCTTAGGGGGCAGTGTAATTGGTGCCAAAAATCTCCCTCAAAACAAACCAACAAGACCCAGTAACGATTTTTGCCTCCCCGTTAATCGTCCTTATTCTCTGAGTCATTTCCCTAAGAGAGCTGCTGCTTGTCGCTTTTCTGCTCAAAAGCTTTCCATAGAAAGGCAGTTCAAGAAGTCTCCCACGGTACTAGCATTTCTTGATGTGCATGCAGGTTACGTGTTCGGTTGGTAAAACTCGTTGAGCCATGTACCTATGATTTGTGTACTTTTCTGTCTGAGTGTTATTTTTCAACAAAAACATTTTCCTACTATATATAAACACTAACTTAAAATAGACAAGGACCTAAATATAAAATATAAAATCATGAACATTCCAGAAAGAAAACGTAGGAGAAAGTCTTTGTGACCTTGAGTCAGGCAAAGGTTTCTTAAGATACAACACCCAGTATACTCTCTGTAACAGAAAACAAACAGATAAATTGGTCTTTGTCAAAATTAAACTTCTGTTCTTCAAAAGAAAATACAAAGGTAAACTTCAGACTTGGAGAAAAATATTTGCAAAGAATATTTGATAAAGGACTGGTATCCCATATGTATAAAGATTAATACATAAAGAAGAGTGTCAATAATAGAAAAACCCAATAAAAAATGGGCAAATTTTTTAATAGTCATTTCACCAGAGAAGAGATGTGGATGGCAAATAAGCACATGAAATGACCATCAGTTGTTACAAAAATGCACATTCAAATCACAGTTGGATACCACTACACGCCTATTAGAGTGAATCAGATTTAAATATCTGACAATGCCAGGTTCTGACAAGGATGCTGATTGGTGGGAACTTTCATACAATGTTGGTGGACGTGTCAAATGACACAGCCGTTAAAAAAATAGTTTGGTAGTTCCTCATAAAGTTTAAACATATATTTACTGTGTTTATATTTGGCCTAGACATCCTGCTTCTAAGGTGTTTGTATAAGAGAAATGAAGATATATGCACATACAAAGTTGTAACATGAATGTTTATACCAGTTTTATTCATACTTACCCCAAGCTGGAAATAACCCAAAGGTCCATCAAATGTAAATGGGTAGGCACGCTGTGGTTCACCAGTGTAATAGAGTACTAGTTTGTGTCTGCCGAGTTTTGCGTCCCAGGAGAAACCCAGCTGTGAGTGGGACAGTCTTTAGAGTCCTTAGTAGAGTTTTTCCACGCTGGCCAACATGTTAGAAGTTGCTCTTTCCATTGGAAACTGCACGGCAAGAGCAATAATAAAATGCACCTTGCTTGATCCAGGTTTTGGTAAAGAGTTAGCACAACTCTTTCTCTGCTCACTTCCTGGGTTACAGATTTTCTTTTTGCCTAGCAACACAGCTGAGTCAGCCGGGGCAGCTTGGGTAGCCTGGAGATTCCTCTTGACTCAGACCCCCAGAGGAAGTACCCCATTGTCGTTAGTGAGGCAGCACAGCCTGGAGAGGACTGATTTCACCAACTGGCCGGCCCTTTCATGGCATCTGGGTCGCTGAGCTGCAGCTCACGGCACACTTTACCAAACCATCCCCTTGTGGCAGGGAAGGTTTTCTAGGAGGAGATAAGCTAAGGGAGAAAATATTTTCTCTGATCACAAACAGGAACTGAAGGTGGGTGGAGGACATGCTACTTGTCTGTTTGGCTCAGCTCATTTTATTTTTATGAAAACACGATTCAATATTGGCTTTTCTCCTAAAGGTATATTTTGAGCATCACTAGTTAGAAAGGGCACCTGATGACTCAGTATGAAAATTCATGTCCTACTCAGCTTTGACAACTCTCCAGGCTCTGGAGGAACCTCAGAGATTTAAGAAAGGATTGAAAAGATGCTCTTTAAAAAAAAAAAAAAACTAGCTTTGTAGCACTTTGCTGCCTGGTAAATTCTGTATGGTGATTGAGATGCTGCAAGAGATGTGTATAATAAGCGAAGTGGCTCTCTGCACTGATGGCATGAGCAGATCCACATCCCATATGGTGGATATAGGAACTGCATATGTGTGCAAGTATAGTTTTGCATCTGCACATGAATCTATGAATATTTAGATTTTCTAACCCACTTAAGGGCTGCATATGACAGATTCTGGAGTTATCTGTAAGCCATAAGGAAGGAAACTGATAGCATGATCAAGTCAATGTAATACTTTTAAAAGTCGCATTTTAAGACCAACATACTTTTTATTATGAGGTCTGTTAATTTCTGTGCCATTTGTGCTCATCTTTACTTCCTGCACTCCCACCCCAATCTGGACCTCTAGAGTAAAAGCCAAATTATCTCTCAATCCTATTTATTGGCTACTCAGATGCTGTATCTGTCATCTAGGGAGTAATGTTTGCTTGTCTTTCAGCCGACGCTGGCGTCGCTGGAACCGATTCAATCGCAGAAGATGTAGGGCCGCCGTGAAGTCTGTCACGTTTTACTGGCTGGTTATCGTCCTGGTGTTTCTGAACACCTTAACCATTTCCTCCGAGCACTACAATCAACCGGATTGGTTGACACAGATTCAAGGTACAAGCAGAGGCCATTCCTTTTTTGTTCTGAACTAGAGATTTCTGTGGCTGTCCAACTGCCATTTGGTCTTATCTGATCGCTGCACGATGAAGTATCAGAACGTTTCTAGTGAGGACAAACTTGGTAGAACCATCCAGACACAGCAACTACCGGAGCGAGGGTGCCGTCTGTGCCGCGTAGTGAAGCACCTTGGAGCCGCTTAATGCTGAGCATCTAATTGTCCTAACCCTGAGCCAACCTAGGACCGAGGATTCTCGGAGCTGGAAGGGACCTCATAACCCCTTCGCCCTGTGCTCATCGGGGAAGCTTCATTTTCCCCTGTAGTACTTGTGGCAGATGGTTTTGGTTCCCCTGCTTTGAATGCTCCAGCAGTGGAGTGTGGGACACTCATCCCCAGAGACAGCCCATTCTGGGTTTGACAGTTTTGAGCCTTTGAAAAGTCCTTCCTTTCATCCAGTCAAACCTGTTTCTCTCCACCTCTCCAGCCTGCTTGGTGGTATTTTCAGCTGTTGGAAATGACATTGATAGGTGACTGCTTCTGATATCGTCATGCCATAAACAAATTCAGACAGGTCTTTTTTGTGTGATTGAATGAAAAAATATGTATAACCTGATGGTGTCAATGCAGAATCGTAGGCTTTTAGGGCTGGAAGGTGTCAAGGATTATGTGATGAGCTGCCCCTTCCCATTTTGTCATCAGTGACACTGAGACCTGGAGAAATCCAGTAACTTCTCCGGAGTCACATACCTAGCTAGTAGCAGAAGCAGGACCAAAGCCTGGTGGACAGACTGTCCACGCAAAGGCCACGTTTCTGTCCTGGGTGAGGTAGTGAAGAGAGAGATAAGGTATTGGCTTATTTCCTGTGGGGTCTGTTAGGGAGGGAGGTGTGAGGGTCAGGAGCCGTCTGAGTGTCTTACGGGAGACCCTGAAGATAGGTGCCCCTTTGTCTTTCCAGATATTGCCAACAAAGTCCTCTTGGCTCTGTTCACCTGCGAGATGCTGGTAAAAATGTACAGCTTGGGCCTCCAAGCATATTTCGTCTCTCTTTTCAACCGGTTTGATTGCTTCGTGGTGTGTGGTGGAATCACTGAGACGATCTTGGTGGAACTGGAAATCATGTCTCCCCTGGGGATCTCTGTGTTTCGGTGTGTGCGCCTCTTAAGAATCTTCAAAGTGACCAGGTAAGGAAATGTGGGTCCCACTGCAAATGTTTTATGAACAAGAGGCGGCGACCATCACGTCCCCGGGCAGGTGATGTTCTGCTCTGTCCCGCATGGGTGTTCTGAGCTCACACCCTCATCTTGACTTATAGGCACTGGACTTCTCTCAGCAACTTAGTGGCATCCTTGTTAAACTCCATGAAGTCCATCGCTTCGCTGTTGCTTCTGCTTTTTCTCTTCATTATCATCTTTTCCTTGCTTGGGATGCAGCTGTTTGGCGGCAAGTTTAATTTTGATGAAACGCAAACCAAGCGGAGCACCTTTGACAATTTCCCTCAAGCACTTCTCACAGTGTTCCAGGTGAGTCCTCCCTCCATTCCCCGAAAAGCTTTGTGAGCAGCAGCTAAAACTCCTCTGCCTTCTTGTCTGCTCACACTCAGGAAGACAAAAGGACTCCATTTTTTTCATATCTGCCCTAATGATAGCCTGGTAAATTTTGTGTCATTTAAGTTATTTGTTCTGCATCATCCTCCAGCTATCTATGTTATGTGATGTAATTTTTTAAAAACTTCTAGCTACATTATAAAATAATTTTTAAAAATGTTTTTCACACTCAAGCTCTTCTCAGAAAACTTTTTGATTGATTTTGTGAGGTTTCTTTGAAATAGACTCTAAAATTCTTTTTTTCTTTGCTACTTTTTGTTGGCAGGCCGGTTTATAATCCTAGTTATAATAGATTTACACAAGAAGCGAATTCTCATGCCTCTATGCTTTGGTGTGTAGTTGGAGGAATCAGAGTGGTAGGAACTGTGACAGCCGTTGGCCCTTCTGTCCTCCTCCTGGTACGCAGTGAGGACACACAGATTCTGAGGGTGCCTGTCCTGTGAGGCCTCTGCAGGCAGTGGTGAGAAGGAAACGGTGGTTGCAGAGAGGCACCGATGGCTCTGCCGCTCAGAGCAGCAGCACACGCTCCCCTGATTCTAAGCTGAGGTGCTCAGAACCCTCCTCCTTGGACAGGGTCTGATGGATAAGTTTAAAAGATCCACCTGTCCTCATTGCTTTTCCCGTGTGATGAGAGCTGCAGAGCCCTGCCAGAGAGGAAAGGCAGCAGACAGCTGGGTCCTGTGGTGGCCCTTTCCATGCCCAGCTCTCTGCCGTGGATGAGTCACTTACCCATTTCTGAAGAAATCCAGAGACCAAAGGGAATGATCTGGACAATTCTTTCCCACCTGGTCATTTTGAGACATATATAATCTACTGTAAGCCATAGTTTTGTTGTTTGAATTATACTTAAATTTTGGCTGCTAATCAGCCATTCTTTTTTAAAAAATTTTTTCTTTCAGAGAAACTGTTGTCTTTTTTTTTTTTTGGTAATGCATGCATATGGCACAAAATTCTAATGTTACAAATGAATAATAATTCTCCCAGCCAGCCACAAATTTCCTCTTCTAGGAAGCAACCACCATTAAACAGTTTCTTGTGAATTCTTAGATCTACATTTTCTGATAGCTACAACTCAGTTAAGCTACCTATAGGTGACTTTCCACAGACAGGAGCTCACTCGACGTGCTGTTTTGCATCTTGCTTTTATCTCTTCAAGTGTCCTCAAGAGCCTTCCTGCTTGGTCCATAAAAGGCTGCCCCTCCTTCGAAATGCTGTATCCATGCAGTGGTACAGATGTGCCATTGTTCATGTGACCAGTCCCTTGCTGACAAGCATTTAGTTCTGTCCGGTCTTGGCCCACATAAACAGGGCTCCGGTAGGTGATCCTGAACACGCGTCAGAGGGCACATGTGTTGGCTGTAGATCTGTGGGACAAACTCCCAGAAATGGAATTGCTGCTTTAGAGGGTGTGTCCATTTTAAATGTTGAAACCCTTGCCCAAGTGCTCTCCTTATGGTTGTATTAGCTCATTCTCTTCACACTGCCCATTGCCTCACTGCCTCTCCCCTCAGTGGAGAGCATGCTTTGGGATGCCCATCAGATAGGTGAAAATGGCGTTTCATTGTACTTTTAACAGATACTCCTCTTATCAGGAGTGAAGTTGAACATGTTTTCATATGACTCAGAGCCATCAGTAGTGCCTTTTCTGTGAATTACTTTATCTTTTCAAATCATTTGCCCATTTTTGTTTGGTTGTGATCCATAACAGTTTAAATTTTAAAAACATATAGTTCAGATTGAAGATAAAGGAGCTCTGTCTGTCGTTGGAAGAGAGCATTTTTTTTTTCATTACTGTTCTTGTTCATCTGATTCTATTTCATCATGGATTGAATTATCGAGTACGATCAGCAGAGAAGATTAAATTTCAGGTCATTGGTGATATCTACTCTTAAGGTAGTTTTGTAAATTTACATGAGACATTTAGAATTTCCTGCTTCTGTAATTTCATAGGTATAATTATCCATTTCCACAGTTGATGGACTATGTGGAATGCTATGTAGCCGTTAAAAGAACGAGGTGCACCTTCTGACACAGAGGGTCTCCAGAGTATGTTGTTGAATGAAAAAACAAGCCAGTTGCAGAAAACTTTGCATAGCATGAAACGCTTTATGTCTGAAAACTCAGAGAAGACACCTAGTGCTTGTTTTCTTTGTTTGTAAACGTTTTTAAATCCGTAGTCGAAGGTTCCAGAGAGACACAGAAAGAGCATGTTTTCTGGAGAAGGGACCAAAACTGCGCTGGGGTGTAATGAAAAAGCACATGAGTCTTGGCTGGGTGCAGTGGCTCACACCTGTAATCCCAGCACTTTGGGAGGCCAAGGTGGGCAGAACACTTGAGGTCAGGAGTTCGAGACCAGCCTGGCCAACATGGTGTAACACTGTCTCTACTAAACATATAAAAATTAGCCAAGTGTGGTGGTGGTCGCCTGTGATCCCAGCTACTTGAAAGGCTGCGGCAGGAGAGTCACTTGAAACGGGGAGGTGGAGGTTGCAGTGAGCCGAGATCAAGTCACTGCACTCCATCCTGGTGATAGAGCAAGACTCCATCTCAAAAACAAACAGACAAACAAAACATAAGTCTTAAGTATAAGGTTTTTTTTTTTCACTCCAAGAATTAACTTATCTATTTGTGTAGTTAAAAAACAATGTTTTAGAAATTCCATGGGATAACAGATGGATTTGTTCAGTGCAAACCGGACTGTGAAAGGCAGCTTAAACCAGATCTAGGCAGCCACCGAGGGGCTCTGGAGAGCGACTGCCATTTGTGAATCCACCTGCTGGCTGATACCCGTTTGCCTTCTCAGATCCTGACAGGCGAAGACTGGAACGCTGTGATGTACGATGGCATCATGGCTTACGGGGGCCCGTCCTCTTCAGGAATGATCGTCTGCATCTACTTCATCATCCTCTTCATTTGTGGTAACTGTATCCTTCAAGCTGACCAGGCTTTGTTGTTGCAGTCGTTATCTGGTTTTGTTTTTCTTCCTCTGGATTTCTCTGTGGTGATGGTGGTGGTAGTAGTTGTGGCAGGGAGGTGAATGCCTTTACCTTATTAGCTCAATATCTGCTTTTCTTCCATGCTGCTGGGGGACAGCATCCTGTAAGCAGAATTCCAGAGAGGCTTTGAGGGATGCATTCTGGCTAAGATAAGCAAGCCCAGGGAAGGAGCGTGAGATAGCACATGTGCTGGTCCCAGAGGTCACTCAGTTTGGCATCATGTCTCCTGTACAGGTCCCGAGGGATGGCTGAGCACAAGGCCAGGTGGTTCTTTATGTTATAATTATCGGGAGCTTAGGCATCCATCTGTCACTTCCTAAGACCCTTCGTGACTGATGGGAGCCATCTTCGTGTACTGATCTATGCTCCCTGGGCTAATTTCACTTTGCTGATCTGTCCATCTTTGGGGATCAAGTGTCCATTGGCTAGCTGCTAAATCATGCTGCGTAACTTCTGTCTGCCTTACGTTACTCGTTTTCCCTGTCAAGAGGCACTCTCTAATTCTAGACCTGGAATTGGCCCTTGGATCTGTATTTACCTCATTCAGACCCTTCCTGATCCTGCAGCCTTTGGTTCTCGATGTTTTATCTCCAGGTCCTCCATGCCGAGCACCAGACCTGGTACACAGAGGCCTTTAATGAATGTTTGATGCATGAACGACATACACACAAGATACTACACCTGGGTCTTCACCCTTCCATTTTAAAAGGTCCTAATCTGGATTCTTCTTCTGAGGGGGCTCAGATCTCTGTAGGTGTTTCCTCCTTTATCTTGTCTGGCTCACTGATAAATTTTCTTCAGTGTGGTAACCTCAGTGCAAACCTGCCCGCTTTTCTACAAGGACAATGCTTTGTGCTATAAGGTATTTTATGAAAACCCCATCGTAACACATATACATCCTTCTAGTCCCTTGACTCAGCTCTAAGGCCCCCTCCACCAGAGCCACTCCTGCCCTGTCTCCCACCCAGAGAAGTTTCTTCTACCTCTGAGCTCCCCCTCAGATTTTATCCACATCTCTTACTGCCTGTAGGTTCTTCTGTCTACTGGATTTTTATTTATTTATTATTTTTTTAGAAGGAGTCTCACTCTATCACCCAGGCTGGAGTGCAGTGGTGTGATCTCAGCTCACTGCAACCTCTACCTCCTGGGTTCAAGTGATTCTCCTGCCTCAGGCTCCTGAGTAGATGGGATTACATGTGTGCACCACCATGCCCAGCTAATTTTTGTTTTTTTAATGGAGATGGGGTTTCTCCATGTTAACCAGGCCAGTCTGAAACTCCTGACCTCAGGTGATCCACCCGCCTTGGCCTCCCAAAGTGCTGGGATTACAGAGCCACTGTGCCCAGCCTGTCTATTGGAATTTTGAGCGAGCATTCCTCCATCTCCCTAACTAGATGGATAAACTTCTTGAGTCAGGAATCTTTTTTGTATTCACATATCTCAGTAGAGTACAGGATCTTGCACATAGTTGGCCCTTGGTAAATGAATGGTCATTCTTTTCTTTTTCTGCTGTCCTCATGGTTGACTCTTTAGGCCACAACAACTTCCTGGACTTAAATCTGCGGAGAAATAGTCCCTGGTGGTTGTCTATGGTTGCATGTTGTTTTCTTTATAGCACGTGTGACTATATCAGAGGGGCTTAGGGAGCTGCTTATGCTCTGTCTTCCCCAACTAGAGTAGACATTCCAGTGTACGGTGTTTCTTCCCGTGCCCTCAGCACCCACGACAGTGCCTGGCACATTAGAGGTGCTTGATAGACCTTTTTGGATGAATTCCAGAGCGTGCCACTCTTTAGGAGGGTCTGAGTAATACCTCTCAATGCAGATGATGGATTTTTCTCTGGGAAGTTGTTTGTTACAAGCTTGTAAGATCTTACTATGGCTCATCACTCTGGATTTGCCTTCCACTACCCAAAGGAGTTGAGTGTCATTGCAAGACTAGAGAGATTATTGTTTCTTCACTGAGACCATGGAGGGAATACTCACTGCAGCTAGTCTCATCACTAGCCCCTGTCTGAGTTACCGTTACCCCAGGCCTAGCAGAGGAACGCTCATGTTACCAGGCCATCTTCAGCCCAGGACAAATTGCTTCCTGAGGCTCATTGCAGCTCCAGTTAAAAAATAGGCCAGCACGTCAAAGGCTTTTTGAGTCTTAATGTAATTCACTTATGTTTCTCTCCTCTTTAAAGCCTTGAATAGATTAGTCAGGCATGCTATTCCCTCGCAGAGATCTCATCATCTGTTCCTTGTTAGGTTACGTTGGTTTACGTGTTCAACAACCCATCCAAGGTAACAGATTGCACAGGACGTATGGGACAGTGCTGTGCTGCTCCTGTCTTGGGGTCTCTGGGCTCCTGCGGTTTTGCCTACAGATGGCTGGGCATCAGGCAGAGAGAAGCATTTGTCGCAGAAGGGGACATTCTCACTTACTGCCCTCTCATCCCTGTGCTTCTCAAAAACATGCTTCACTGCTAATGGGTAAGAAACAGGCATCTTCTGATTTAGGAGTCTTGTTCAGAATACTTGTTAAAAACAAAAACATTCGACCATCCCAGCTAACATGGTGAAACCCCGTCTCTACTAAAAAATACAAAAAAACTAGCCGGGCGAGGTGGCGGGCGCCTGTAGTCCCAGCTACTCGGGAGGCTGAGGCAGGAGAATGGCGTAAACCCGGGAGGCGGAGCTTGCAGTGAGCTGAGATCCGGCCACTGCACTCCAGCCTGGGCGACAGAGTGAGACTCCGTCTCAAAAAAAACAAACAAACAAAAAAAAAATTCAAGAAAGTCATGTATAAAACAATTATAGTAAGAGTGAAAAAACATGATAATTTGTTTAGTCACCTAACCTTTTATTGTGTTTTTTAACTGGAACTGCAATGAGCCTCAGGAAGCAATTTGTCCTGGACTGGAGAGGGCAAAAATCAAGTTCAGGTACAGTGATCAAAGATCGAGCTGCAGTGAGACTATTCACGATAGTCTAGCACCAGGTGGCAGTAAGTCAGGCACATTATAGTCAGTCAGTGTTTGTGGAATGAAGGAATGAATGAGTTATCTGTAGACTCTGAAGGTTATTTCAAAGGAGAAATTCTCATACTATCTTGTGCAAGGGGATCCTCATTTGAATAACTTGCAACCTTTGAAGTGGTCTATTTTGGAAAGCACTCCCCTGAAGATATATGTTGTAGTTGTAGTATGTGTTAAAAAAACAAACAAACAAACAAACTACTTTTTAATTATACCATGTTTATATTATAGATTGTTGTATATAATGTATAACATAGCTATAGATACATAGATGTTTGGACACACACACACAGAGGAATGTTGAAATTAGTGGGTTTTCATGGATTTTAGTGAATCTTAATTTTACTTCTATAGACTGTCCTTTTACAGGTTTTTATGTTTATTTTTGTTGTTGTTTTGTTTTGTTTGAAAAGCAGGGCTCTGGTACTCTAGTTTTGCTGTGTGAGTATAACACTTGGGACAGTCACTTGCTACCAGCCTCCCAGGATGCAGAGGGGTGTGACGTTGCCATTGTTGGCCACATGTAGTTGCATTTAGTAGTGTGTTGAGCCCTTAAAAAGTTCAAACTAGATATTCTACTGAATGTCTTCTTGGCCATCGCTGTAGACAATTTGGCTGATGCTGAAAGTTTGAACACTGCTCAGAAAGAAGAAGCAGAAGAAAAGGAGAGGAAAAAGATTGCCAGGTAACCCCATTTTCCCCTGACGTGTTTGTCTAGGGGCTGCGTGGGGAGCCCTCCTACAAGTGCAGCCTGCCAGGCTCACCCCCGCATCACGGCAGCTGCAGCCCCCCAGGTTCCTGCTTTGTGGATCATGGTTGACCATGCACTGCAGACCAAAATGGATAGAATCTTGGGCAGAAGCCAGGCTCTTGGCTCTCATCCCTTGGAGTTGAGAGTGGGAGTCACATGTCCCCATGCTTAAAGAATCACTGCAGTTAATTTTGGCGTCATAAAATAAACGATGCATTCAATGCTGATTAGCTCTCAGATGAGAATTTTAATAAGATGATCTGTGTAATGAATCCATCGCATTGAGATTACCAGGAAGCTCTGAGTTTGGATTGTGCTAGGCTCTTGTGGTTAGTGTTGTTTCTAATTAAATTCTGTCCTTCATTGGACCATTGTTGATTCAGAATCCTGATTAGCATTTTTATACAGAGTAACATGGTTATTTGGTTTCTTGTGCTCTTTTCTCTTCTCTTTAGAAAAGAGAGCCTAGAAAATAAAAAGAACAACAAACCAGAAGTCAACCAGGTGGCCAACAGTGACAACAAGGTATGTGTTCTAAGATACTTCTCCCCTTTTTGTTTCAAAGTGATTCTGTTGGTATCTCCATACATGTACCATTTACACTGTGGGAGTGTCTTGTGTATCATTCTTGTAATATTTTGGTGTGAAGAATATAGCACACCATATAGACCCTGGCTTCCCAGGGGGTTCTGGTTGAATTTAGGCAGTTAGCTGTGTTCACTGATATTTCACCAGAAAACCAATATGATGAAGATTTGACTAGTTTGACCACTTTTGTTTCTTTATTGGAATTGTGCAATCTGACCAGGATCACATGAGCAGCTTCGTTTTTAATAGAGGTCTATTTCCTGAGGTAATCCCAGGGTCGGGTGGCTTCAGGGCTACACTGTCAAACTTAATCCCATTTATGACAGCCCTGGTTGTGTTGTTCTTTCTTTGTTCATCGATGCTTACCTAGTGGCTATCGTGTGTCAGACACTGGGGATTCAGGAATGAAGAAGACAGGTCCCTGCCTTCATGGGGCTCACAGTCTGGCAGGAAGACAGGAGTGTGAGATGCGTTATCACATGGTATGAGTGACCGCTGGCACAGGGCAAGGACAGAGCCCTGGATGATGCTGGCTAACTACGACTGGGTCAGGGCTTAACCAGCCTTCTCCTCACCTGCCCTTAGGACGTCTCTCTGAAGCAGAATCACCATCCGGGGACGCCCGTCTGTCCCTGCACACCCACATACAGACGCAACTTTGGGGAGGAATCCATGCCCTATGCTGGACGGCCAGGGTGACTTCTCCTCTCTGGGTGCATTTTAGTTAGTCTCCCCTCCTCCTAAGAAGTCTCTGTCATCCTAGGTTACAATCGATGACTATAGAGAAGAGGATGAAGACAAGGACCCCTACCCACCTTGCGATGTGCCAGGTATGGTGGCAGAGGCCGGAGGCGCTGGCTTTGCTGTGTGGCTTTGCTACTGCTCTGTGACCTGCTGAGTCTGCGGCCAGCCAGCCCAGCAGCGTGTACATGAGCCGCTGAGGCCACCAAGGCCGTGGAACCAGTTAGCTCCCCTTTTTCCCATGGTCACAGGCAGCATGTGTCACCCAACTTCCAGGTGATGGGGAGGGAAAGTGCAGGGGGGTCAGGGCAGTTCCAACTTCTTTTGGGAGACTGGTCCAGGAGACCCACCGGTGTTAGTGCTCACCTGACACTTTTACATTTGACTGGCACCTTTATTGGCTGATATGGGTGGGACTGTGGAGTTGAGAGCCTAGTTGCTGATTGAGACTGAAAGTCCCACACAGTTTCTCAGGCCAGGGTGAACCAGGAGGTTACTGGGGAAACAGCCAGATGCTGGGAGGTTGGCAGTGAGAATCCCAGCACCGCCACCTTTCATCTGTGGTCAGATCTTATCCTGGTGGGAATCTCATCATTCCCACAAACTAAACACGCTCACCAGGTGGGGACACTTCTCAGCAACCCTCACCCCTGCAACACACACTCAGTCCACATTCTGAAGGAGCAGGAGGGTTTCGATTCATGTAAGCAGGTAGATGTTGTTAAAGTTTAAGCCAAATTTGCATGTGAAATTAAGAATAATTCAAACCCATATGTAGTCTTTATTTCATGCCTATAAAAAAAGTATTTCATTTAAAGTAGGGGAAGAGGAAGAGGAAGAGGAGGAGGATGAACCTGAGGTTCCTGCCGGACCCCGTCCTCGAAGGATCTCGGAGTTGAACATGAAGGAAAAAATTGCCCCCATCCCTGAAGGGAGCGCTTTCTTCATTCTTAGCAAGACCAACCCGTAAATACTCCCCTTCTAGTCTCTCACGGCTGCCTCTTGCCAGTGACCCTACAGGTTGCTTGAGGGTGGCTCGGGTGGGGGTGAGGGGAAGTGGTTCACAGCCCTTTCTGAACCTGAGTGTCCCTGGCGCCCTCACCCAAGTCCCCTCCAACCCCTCTCTCCTCCACTGTGGCTCTTGCTCTCAGCTCATCTCTTCCTAGCTGCCTCCTTCCCGCAAGGGTGTGACCAGGTCCTGGGAGGAGCTCCATTCTAGATTCTCCTCCCTGCCTTCACCCCTGCGTGGGGACAGCAACGGGGAAAGCCTTGTCCACCCCAGCATATTCCAATTGGAGCCCACTGCTCTGGTGTTCCATGCTTTGGCCAGCCATGGCAATGTTTCCTAACGAGTGGATCTTCTGTTAGGATGCCTTGTGGGATGAGAATTTTTGTGACCAAGGTCTGCATAGCATCCTCATCCTCATAGATCCCCCACTTCGTTGATCAGTTTTCCCAGTTGAGTTTTATCATCATAAAGTCATATTGCACAGTGATATTTTATAGGTTGTAAGTATTCAGTTCAGCTCTATGATAGCCTACTTAAAATAGCATTTCTCATGTTAAAATGATAAGGTGCTCACAAGGAACAGGGCAATGACTCACAAGTACTATAAGAGGAAGACGTTTATTTACTAGCTAGTTTCTAGGTTTTAAATCATCTGGGACTGAGTGGAATGCTAGGGGAGATAAATGGCTCCTGGAAAGGTTTCTAGAATTGCAGAAGTAGTTCCTGGCTGTCAGAGAACAACTCTGTATCATTCCTTGGCCGTAGGGAGACACAGGTGGGAAGCAAGGCCTGCTGGCATCCTCAGAGATATGAAGATATGATGGTAGCTTTTACAGCTCACCACTATTTGGGTGTCCTTTAAAAAAAAAAGGTTATTAAACTGATATTGCTGACACCTACAGCCCCGTGTGTGTGTGTGTGTGTGTGTACACACACATACATATATATATATACACACGCACACACACACAACATATATATATATATATGTTGAGGGAATGGACTTATTTTCACCCAAAGCCGCAAAGCACTCCTGCCCTCACTAGCTTGGAAGTTCTTCCCCAGACTCAACTGCTAACCACCTTCAGGTCCTCTGGGGGATACGCCCAGCATTAAATAGATCCAAAAGGCAGGACTTAAAGTGAGGGGTCACCTTCACATAAGGTTGACTCCAGTTTTGAAAGTGGAAAAATATTTTCAAAGGAAAACCTATCTGTAGGCTTATAAGCCTCTTACAGACTACAGATAGGTTTGTATACGTACGCACACATATATACTTTAGAATTTAAATATATACAAACATATATATGTATACACACATACATATACTTTACAATTTAAACATACATATTTTATGTATACACGAATATGTATATACATATGCATATATGTATATACACACACATATGTGTGTGTGTATATATGTTTAAATTCTAAAGTCAAACATTGAGGGTAAGGATAGCCAGTTGCTAACAGGTGCAGGGCACATTGGGGACGGCAGCGAGGTTCTGATGGCCCAGAGAGCCATCGTTTGAGCCCAGGTGTCGGGCATGAGCTGCCCTCCTTTGCTTCATGAGACCACAGGACTTGGTGAGAACTCTCATGCCGGGCCATGAGATCCTTGCATGTTAGCAAATGATGCTGCAACCTTCACCTTCTGAGGACTGCTTGTGGGTCCACTCCAAAATTTAAAAAAATAATGGTAACATGTATTACAAAATCTGCAGACGGCCAGAGATGTCCTGAAGCCTCAGTTACTGCAGGCCCCTATAAATAGTATGAACTTGCACCTGCAGGACAAGCCCAGGATTCATCTCATTCTGTGTGAACTGTCGAGGGCAGACCTGGCCTCAGTTTCTTCTCTCCGTCAGGGAAGATAAACAGATGAGCTTCTTGTCATAGTGGAAAAACTTCAGTCATATAGAGCTGGATCAATTCTGCCCCTGGCCTTGCTAGTGTCACTTTAGAATTCTCTGATTAAGCCTCAGTTTCCCCATCTTGAGAAAGACAACAAGCCCCACTTCCAAGGACTCAGTGTGGCGCCCCCAGCACAGAGTTGACACACCACACATGGTCCACGGGGGCTGCTTTTGGTGGGCTTCGTGGGGCTGACAGACAGGTTGCTCAGGTGTGCCGGAGAGAGGGCACAGCAGACAGCTGCCCTCTGCCTGGCATCTTGCTGCACTGGCCCCACACTCTTAAGGACCCAGTGTGTTCCACCCTCTCTGGGACTGTTTCCAAGCAGCTGCTTTTCCCTGCAGGATCCGCGTGGGCTGCCACAAGCTCATCAACCACCACGTCTTCACCAACCTCATCCTCGTCTTCATCATGCTGAGCAGCGCCGCTCTGGCCGCAGAGGACCCCATCCGCAGCCACTCCTTCCGGAACACAGTAAGTCCCCAGGGTGGGGCTCGCTCTGGGATAGCCCTGGCCTCTCTCAGGCAGAGGCCACTGTGGAGATGGGAGCTGTGGAGGCCCCTCAAGGTGACAGCTAGAGTAGGTCTTTCCTTCAGCTGGGGACGTTGGCTGTTTCCAGTTTGTAAGTGCCAGAGAGCTTGTGTTATAGCTGGATACATCTGAATGGAATCATTAATTTCGAACCTCATCTTAAATACTCTGCAGGAATGCTCAGTGAATTCAGGGAGCCTGCTTCTCCTCCTCTTTGCTCCCTACTGCCAATATTTAGGTCCTCCTTTCCCTCCCTGCTCAGGTTTGTACTCACCCGTTTTGAGATTCATGCTCCGTGGACGCACACGGCAGGGAGGAAGCAGAATTCAAACCAGGCATGCCACATGCCCAGGCTCTCTCGTTCAAGGTTGGGGGCAAGATTCCTATGTCGTGTAGACTTAACTACATGATGCTGCTAGGCTCCACAACTGAGGAGAAATACAAGTTAGGGAGATGATAGGATGTCGAGTTGAGGTGTTCAGTGGAGAAGAACGTTAGGCCAGGTGCACTGGCTCACACCTGTAATTCCAGTGCTTTGGGAGATAGAGGGGAAGGATCACTGAAGGACAGGAGTTCAAGACTAGCCTGAGCAATGTAGTGAGACCTCATCTGTACAAAAAATTAAGAAATTAGCTGAATGTGGTGGCACACACCTGCCATCCCAGCTACTCAGGAGGCTGAGGGAGGAGGATCGCTCGGGCCCAGGAGGTCGAAGCTGCAGCAAGCCATGTTTGCGCCACTGCACTCCAGCCTCAGTGATACAGTGAGACCTTGTCTCAAAGAAAAAAAAAATATATATAATGAATGTTAAAAAGTTTCTTCTCTGGGAATATTTATTATAAAATATGTGATTATGTTATATATTTCACAAGTATCTCCGAAGGAAGTGCTAACCTTGGCCCCAGGAGCCAGTATTAAGTTTGAGTAACTCCATGAAGCAGAGTGCACCAGGCAGAGCCACTCGGACCCTTACATGTTAACTTGGCTGTTTACAATGTTACTTTTCATTGGTAGAATTAGGAATATGCAAAGAGTTATTAATTGGCTGGGCGTGGTGGCTCATACCTATAATCCCAGCATTTTGAGAGGCCAGGGCAGTAGAATCACTTGAGCCCAGGAGTTCAAGATTAGTCTAGGCAACATAGTGAGACCCCATCTATATAAAAATTTAAAACTTAGCCACACGTGGTGGCGCATGCCTGTCCCAGCTACTTGGGAGGCTGAGGTGGGAGGATTGCCTGAGCACAGGAGGCTGAGCCTGAAGTCAGCTGTGTTCACACCACTGCATTCCACCCTGGGCAATAGAGCAAGACCCTGTCTCTAAAAAAAAACAAACAAAAAGAACTCTAGATTTTGGCGTGGCAGAGGTGGCTATCCAGTTAGCTCTCTGTATCCATGGGTTTGGCATCCATAGATTCAACCAACCACCAATAGAAAATGTTTGTGGGTGGCCAGGCGTGGTGGCTCACGCCTGTAATCCCAGCACTTTGGGAGGCCAAAGTGGGTGGATCGCTTGAGGTCAGGAGTTTGAGACCAGCCTGGTCAACATGGTGGAACCCCATCTCTACTAAAAATACCAAAATTAGCCAGGTGTGGTGGTGCGCACCTGTAGTCCCAGCTACTTGGGAGGCTGAGGTATGAGAATCGCTTAACATGGGAGGCGGAGGTTGCAGCAGTGAGCTGAGATCACACCACTGCACTCCAGCCTAGGCAACAGAGTAAGTGAGACTCTGTCTCAAAAAGGAAAAAAACAAAATATTTGGGGGAAAAATGTACTGAATTTGTGCAGATTTTTTTCTTGTCATTTCCTAAATAATTTACATGGCATTTACATGACCTTGAGTATCTTGAGAAATCTAGAGATGATGTAAGGTCTACAGGAGGATGTGCATAGATCATATGCAAACACAACACCATTTTTATATCAGAGACTTGAGATTTTGGGGTCTGAGAGGGTCCTGGAACCAATCCCTTATGGATACCAACTGTACTAAGAAAACAAGTCAAGGGACCAGGAGCAGTGGCTCACACCTGTAATCACAGTACTTTGGGAGGCCGAGACGGGCAGATCACTTGAGGTCAGGAGTTCAAGACCAGCCTGGCCAACATGGCGAAACCCCATTTCCACTGAAAATACAAAAATTAGCTGGGCATGGTGGTGTGCACCTGTAATCCCAGCTATGCATGGGGCTGAGGCAGGACAATCGCTTGAACCCGGGAGGCGGAGGTTGCAGTAAGCTGAGATCATGCCATTGCATTCCAGCCTCAGCGACAAGAGCAAAACTCTGTCTCAAAAAAGCATACAAACAAAAATACAAGCAAGTCGAGGGTTTTCTGTTAGTTGTCAGTTTTGTAACTTAGAGATGGTGCCCACCGACTGTGTCTATGTTGGAAGGAAACTTGCACCTAAACTGGCTCTTGCCGCAGCAGCCCCACCTTAGCTGTGCAGCTTACTTGGCACTGAGGACCATTCAAAGTCAAGACAGCTAGACGCGGCAGCCTGTTGACTCTCAGGCCTAGATATTATTGTGCAATTTCAGATTATTACCAAGAAACCCAACCAGCAGAGGGAGGCTGGCGAGTGTGCAAGGCCCTCAGGTGTCCCTGGCTTGCTGGTGGGCGCCTTTTTCTGAGCATCAGATTGTTAGAGAGTTTAGGATTAAGACATACCAGCACATCTGTGCCCCCAGGACTCTGTTGGGGCAGCCAAGCCTCATGCTGTTGCTTCCCATTTCTGGAGCCTGGCAAGTCCAACCTGTCAGATTTATGAAACACGCACTCTGATATGAAGAGAAAAAGTACTTTCCCCATGGTGCGTGTCAGTATCAATATAAAGAGGAAGGCACTGGGCCTGTCTTGATTTGTCCCCACAGATTAGGGTTTTTGTTAGAGAGGATTTTGTTGCTATAGATGTCCCAGTAGAAGAAAGACCTCTGTGTCATTTCATCCCATCATAAAAAAAGGACACAAGGGCGGTGTTTGGGAAAAAAACAGTGTTAGGTGACAAAGTAGGCCAAGAGCTAGTCTAAAATACGCATTGCCAAGGGATTAATTTACATGGGGGCTTCATGTCTTATTTTTAATTATAATTGCTTCTCCATAAGTTTATTTCCCTGCTGCCTTACCCAAAAATGTTAGCGTTCTGCTTAAATAGATGTACATATGTATATGTGTATTGCTTTTTAGATTCTGCAGTGTTTGTATATTTTTTAACCTTAGCCGAATTCTTCTTTTAAAGAAGAGAGTGAGAGAATGCAAGCCGAGTGAGGAAAAAAACCAGCTTAAATCTCAACTTCAGCCCGGGCGCCAGGCTGCCTCGTAGACTCATAGGCTGCAGTGTCTTTCTGAGCTACTTGATGCTTTCCATGTTAATATTCCCACTGTGACCTAGGAAGGAGTAAAGAGAAGGTGGCTGAGGCCTGGTAGTGCATGGGAAGATACCTTCCATTGCCTGGCCAAGAAACTGTGTTACACAGGAGTTCATAAGTCCAAAACCAGAAACCATTTGGAAAATGAATACCCTCTGAAGAGACAGACTGGGCTTGAAGCAGAGGTCCTCACCTTATTGTGACACAGCCCCCAGGTGACTCCTCTACCTACAACACCTCACCCCTCTGGCTCTCCACTGGCATACCCCAGGCCTACTCCTTGCTCAGCAGTGCCTGTGACTGGCTGCGTGGCCTATGCGTGTGTTCACTCCCTGCTCCCAGCAGCCACATCTGTTAAAGGATTAGGCCTCGGTGGTCTCCACAGTCCCTTCCAGCTCTGCTCTCTTCAGTTCTTTCAAAGCCATAGATCATAGTTGTCATGAAGATCAGTGGCCAAGACCAACTCGCCTTTGCAGATAAGGGTGCTGTGGTCAGAAGCTCCCTGTGAGCAGCTTTCTTGGTGGTCAGACTTCTTGCTGCTGGTCCACTTGCCTCCACGGCTCCAAGGAGAAGCAGGGACCCCAGAAAGGGCTAGCAGGACTCTGTCGATGGGATAATAGATGGTATTGTCACCAATGTGGATAGAGTTGCCTAGACTGAAAATTCAAAGACCAAGTCAGTCTGTTACTTGAGTGGGCCCAGCAAGGTTTAAAAAAAAAAACCTCAGTTTAGAGAGAGCAGTGTTAGATGCAGAACAATGGGCGGGAGGAAGGCAGTCTGTAAAACCATCCCTTGCAGACTTAGCCAGCCCCGCGCATGGGCGGGGAAGGGTGCTGACACCCTGATTACACAGGCTGGAATGCAAGGGAGCATGGGGAAACCACTGGCTCTGACAGATGCCACTGCCGTCTTCATTTATGCTTCTCCACTGATCTGATGCTCAGATGAAGGGCAACATACTTCATTCAGCCAGAAACGCGGTTAAAAATCCAAAATGCGTATAAGCTTCTGATTTATCTGGTGCCACAAGTCATTTGTAGATGTAGTGCTCTCTGATGAGAAAAGCTTGTTAACAAAGCACTCTTAGAAATGAGCCTCTCTGCCTGTCCGAGACACAAGACCGGGAAGCAAGTCAGGGTGAGTGGTTAAAGGAGGTCAGGATTCTCGAACGCTCTTTGGGAATGAGGTAATTGACCAAAGTGGGCATTTACCAGTGGCTCTGCACTTACCTTCAGAATGGCGGGGTTTTCCTGGGAGGATGGGTCTCTGACTGCATGGGGGGGTTCTGCCCGTAAGTGTGCAGCTGTCAGAGTTTGTCTGAATGCCTTTTCTCACTCCCACATGTTGTGCCTTGCAGATACTGGGTTACTTTGACTATGCCTTCACAGCCATCTTTACTGTTGAGATCCTGCTGAAGGTAATGGATTTTCCTTGATCTTCACATACTCCACAGCAGCTGGAGCAATAATAGTTGCACTTCTTTGTTTGCCTTCCAGATGCTAGGTTACGCAGACTATGTCTTCACTGGTACTTTTGCATTTGAGATCATTTTAAAGGTAACAGGTTACCCGGCAGTGTGTTTAAGGGCTGCTCCTGTGTGTGATACACAGGAAAGAAGCGTGGAGTGCTTTTGATTTTTTATGGGTTTTTTGTCTTTTGTGGTTGAGCTAAGTTTTTTTTACCAAAGGATTTTTTTTTTTTCCTGTGACCATTACAACTTGTTTTTGCTCTTTCTTTTTAATCTTTGAATGCATGTAGGAGCTACTCTGGCTTCATGATAATGGTTGACAATTATATTTTGCTCCTTTAAAAAAATACCCTCTGGAATTTGTCAACTGATAACAGATATATCACTGTGTGTGAACTTTTTTCCACCCTTTCTGACATCAAAGTCAGAGGAAAAGCATTTATCCTATGAAGAGGATGTCTCTCTTTTTGTTTCTCTAACTGCACTGTGTTTTTGGGGGCCTAAAATAGTAACACGCTATTTTCTTGCAATAGGATTTGCAAGATGACTTGGGTCTATTTGTGTTAAGGTATTTTCTGTCTGTTTTAATGGATGGGCTTACATTTACACAAAAGGAGCGCCCTTTGGCCGGGGTGACCTAAATGTACTGCCCATGCATGAGCTAATAGCTGCCATTGCTGCATGTGTTTTGCGTACTGACTGTGAAGTCTACCCCATGGGGAGCCCATTCCTCATGTGCTTAGAGTGCTGGAGACCACAGCAAAGCTCCAAGAACCTATCCACAACTGGCCAAGAACCAGAGGGTGTGGGTCACTTTGGTTCTGGGAGAACGTGGCCCATCAGAACTGTCAGGGTAACCATCTCCTAGCAGGGAGACAAGCTGGGAAATGAAGACTTTCAACCATGGTTTTCTTTAAGCCATTGGGGGATTTTTTGTGTGTGCAACTCAGGCAAAATGTATTTTGCACTGGACTACTGTGGAACTTGGGCTCTTTACAAAATCTTATATAAAATGAAACCTCAATGTCAGGGAATGAGGTGGTTAGTTTTTTGAGGTTGGTTTTTTAAAATTTTTTATTTTTTGGTTCATGAAACAGCATAAAGTCAACCAACATCTGTTTACACCTTTCTTTAAAATCTTCTAAAAATTTGAGTTCATTTTCCTGCCTTTAAGCCGATGAATTTGGTTGACAGTTCTCCTGAGTCAGAGGTGTGCAGTGGGACAGTGACCAGCTCTTGTTGATGAGGCCTCTGTGGGAGGGCCTGTGGATGCAGAATGCACGTGGTGGGGGTCAGAGGGGTGCCACCAGAACACTGACCAGCTCGGCTTCTGCCTCAGCTTCTTGGTTTTAGAATTTGACTTCATTTCAAAGTGAATGGGGATATGTTCTACTTAGTTTGTTAGCCTGGTTAATTGATGTTTTATTTTACTCTCCACATTTTTAAGTTGTTAAATGAATATAGTTACTCATGGGCTTTGGGGAAAATTAAACACAGGATTATTTAAAAGGAAAAAAAATGATTGTTACTTTTTAATTTGTGTAGAATTGCTTCACTGACTTAAATCTTCTGAGTCGTTCTTCATTTTGAAGCTATTTTAGAGAATGGAAAATAAGCTAAAACAAGAAGGATTCAGAAAATGGAGACTCATCCAGAAGTGTCTAATATCTGAGGCTCTGGTTCCTGGTGGCCTCGGGGAGATTTGGAAGGCTGTTTGGTTATTTGCTTAAGCTCTGTGAGATTGCCATTTTTGTAGGTCAAAAAGGGTCGAACACTGGCGATTTCATAAGGTTCAATGTAATATTTCCCACCTCTACCTCTCTTATACCGTACTTATCTGAGCTTTCTCTAACCCTTTTTGTTTTAAAATAAATAGTGAACTGTATATATTTTGCTATTTCTTACTTTGGGGAACTAAACTCTTTTTTCCATCACCAATAGAAATCTCACTGGAGCACCCATAATATGTGCTCCAGGTACATATGGCAGGTGAGCCCAGAGTCGTGAGACTGGCTCAGGTGAGATGCCACCTGGCTTCCTAGCCATGCCTGACACATGTCATCAGACTTGGAGGAATTGCTTAAGACGGATGTGTCATTAAAGACCATTAGGAACAATAAGGGGCCTATGTGGAAAAGTGATGTAGGTTCATAGAGCCTGGGAGCCCTGAATTCAAGCCCCCACTGGGAAGTCTTAATTGAAACAAGGTAGGCTCTACCAGGGCCTCAGAGGGGCCAGAACCAGCGCTTTGTGGGAAAGTGGGCTGTCTGGGCAGCACTTACCTCTTGACGAATGTAGTCGTGTGGAGCCTCTCTTAGACAGGCTCTTTGGACATGCCAACAGTGTGTTCATATTTGAAACCTGTGATGGCTGTAATAAAGCCTAAATTGGTTTCTTCTTTTAAAATGTATCCAAAATAAGCTGCCCCCTTTTGATTTTTGTTTGAACAAATTATCCGGTGGCTCAGCCCCATTGGTTTACATTTCTGACTTCTTAATGCACACTTGTTAACAAAGTCATACTTTACTTAAGATTTTGTAAAGAGCCCAGGTTTCTTTTCCTCTGGACACAAAAAGTGGTAAATCACCCATGATTTGCTTCTAGATGACAACTTTTGGAGCTTTCCTCCACAAAGGGGCCTTCTGCAGGAACTACTTCAATTTGCTGGATATGCTGGTGGTTGGGGTGTCTCTGGTGTCATTTGGGATTCAGTAAGTATTCCGGGGTGTGTGCCCAGAACTGTTGGGCTGAATGGTTTATGTAAGGGATTTTAACATAATTGATAAAGGCTAGGCATCATTTTCATGACTATATTTAGTTATATAGGTTTATTTAATTTGCTCGCATTCCAGAGAGCATTGAGACAATTCATGTTTTCTTGTGGGTTGTGTGTGTGTGTGTGTGTGTGTGTGTGTGTGTGTGCGCCTGCTGCTAGGTTGAGCTTATTACTCTCTGTGAAATTTGCTTTCAACTGAGGTAAAAGAAGTCTTGACTGGGAGGGAGGGAATATAGGTTCTAGTCCTGGTCCCTCCAAAGGCTGATTCCAGGGCCTTGAGGATGTCTTCTCTCAGGAACCCTGTGCCCCTTTTATATAGGAGGGGCTGGGGCCAGGTGGCCTCTCAGTTTTTCCAGCTTGGATATTGAAAACTTCCTTTGATTTTCAGGATACAGAACCTGCTAGGACTTTTTCTTTGGCCTCCAAAATTTTTCAGCTAGGAGGGAGCCAAGGCTAAAAGTCAGGGCCCCAGGTCTTTTCCATGGCATTTAGCAATTTCTGGTGGGAACAGCCATTGCTGAGTACTGCTCGCCATCCCCGGGGGTGTGGGGCAGAGGCTCCAGTAGAGCATCAGGTGTGGCCTTGCTTTCTTGCTGACCTGTGAGCACTTCTGTTCAGGTGCTGAGCATAGACTATCCCCCATGTGAGCACACATGCACACACATGCCCTCTAAGCTAAAGAGAAGTGGAAAGGACCTACTCTCCTAGGAAGACCAAGAACCTCTGCCTGGAACAGCCCTCTGTGGTCCTCCTTGCCTCCCACTGAGGGAGCCCTGTGATCATAGCTTGGAAGGCCATTTGCATTAACATCTTTGCAGCTCCTATTAACTCGCAGGCTGTTCATGTCCTCTCCAGCTGCAGTCTTGCCCACTTCCTCCTGAGCATGTGCTATGGCCACACTCGGCCATCTGGGGTGCAGCAGAAAGCTGCATTCTCTTGTATCGCATCCTTGTACGTGCTGCTCCCTCACACTGAGCCCCCCTCCCTATTGTCCTTGCTAACCCCTACTCCTCCTTTGGGACTCACCTGGCTATCACCACCCCCACCCCAGAGTCCTTCCCAGGCTCCTCCCAACTCCCATAGGTTGTACTCCCCTGGCCAAGCACACCACATTTACCCCTGTCATGAGCCATACTGGGTTGGAATTGCCCATCTCTCCACCAGACTCTGAGCTCCTTGAAGGCCAGAGAAGCCCTGGTGCCAAAGTGGTACAGCAGGCCTCCAACCTTAAACAGAAACAAACCATCTATGAAGCCTAAAAGCCAGTCACTACCTAGCTTTTACAGTGAGTGGAAAGAACAAAGAGAGTTCATGAGTTGTGTGTCTGCCAAGGTTAGCTGTGCACCTGTCACCTCTGGGAGTGCCATGGGCTGGGCTTGGGAGGCACTGCCTCGTGTGGGCAGGGAAGAGGTCGCCTCTGAGTCACGGAGAGAGATCAGCCCAGCACCACATGGATCCCATGCTAACTGTGCAGGGATACTAAGGTGAAGATCCAGTGAAATGGTGAATCTCAAAGCATCCTGTCCATTTATAACACACTCTGCCTGCCATCTTTCTGCTCCTTCCCTAGATCCAGTGCCATCTCTGTTGTGAAGATTCTGAGAGTCTTAAGGGTCCTGAGGCCCCTCAGGGCCATCAACAGAGCAAAAGGACTTAAGGTTTTGATTCCTCTCCTCCAGGCTGGGCTGGCTTGGGTTGGGGTTGGCTGTAACTACTGGCTCTTCTGGGCAGAGCTGAGCTGAGGCCTGATGGATTTTTAAAGTGGGTTATAAGGACCTTTCTAACCAATGCAGCCACCTGTGCCAAGTGCTAATGGCATGTTAAAAATTATGATTTATTTTCTTTATTTTTGGTAATTGAAGATGTTTTTCTTTATAATTGTTGTTCATTTATTACCTTTTTATTAGTAGTTCTTTGTGTTTATTTTAATCTTTCAGTTTTCATGTAGACTGTATAAAAGGCTACTGGGTTTCTATGTTCCTCAGTCATTTATAGGGTCCATGTGCCCATGTGCCAGGCAGCACTGCACCTGTAGCATTTCTTCTTTTTCTTTTTCTTTCTTTCTTTTTTTTCCCCCCCAAAACGGAGTCTTGCTCTGTCGCCTAAGCCGGAGTGCAGTGGCATGATCTCGGCTCACCGCAACCTCTGCCTCCCGGGTTCAAGTGATTCCCCTGCCTCAGCCTCCCAAGTAGCTGGGATTACAGGCGCCAGCCACCATGCCCAGCTAATTTTTGTATTTTTAGTAGAGATGAGGTTTCACCATGTTGGCCAGGCTGGTCTCAAACTCCTGACCTCAAGTGATCTGCCCTCCTCTGCCTCCCAAAGTGCTGGGATTATGTGAGCCACTGCGTCCGGCCAACACAGAAACTCTTGGCTGATGTTAGCTCACCTCGAGGCCAAAATCACAAAGGAGAGTCACACGCCTCTGCCCTCTCCGCAGCACGTGGTCCAGTGCGTCTTCGTGGCCATCCGGACCATCGGCAACATCATGATCGTCACCACCCTCCTCCAGTTCATGTTTGCCTGTATCGGGGTCCAGTTGTTCAAGGTAGAGGAACTGCCTCCAAGCATAAAACTCAGGTGGATTTCTTTAAGGAGAAGCCTGCATTTACTTGACTGCCTGTCTGTTTTGTATCCAGGGGAAGTTCTATCGCTGTACGGATGAAGCCAAAAGTAACCCTGAAGAATGCAGGTGAGCGTCCTGAGAGTGGAGTGGGGAACTTAGAAGAGCAAATAGCAGACTTCAAGGATTCACACATGTTGGCACGTCAGAAGTTTTGGTCATGAAATAAAACAGGCCTGTGTGCTCAACTTGTGGGTGGATAGATGGTGTTTGTTTGTTTTTCATTGAAGTGAAAATCACGTAACCTCAACCGTTTTCAGTATACAGTTCCTTAGCATAGAGTATCCGCGGCATTGTTGTGCAACCAACACCTATATCTAGTTCCAAACTTTTTGTCATCCCAAAAGGATGGATAGATGGCTTTTGTGGTGGAGAATCTATAAATGGCGGGAGTTGGGGAACCCTGAAATAACAATTATGAAATGCCCCAAATAGCTTCCATGACAGCCATGTGGATGATTTCCCCAAATCAGAACTTGAAACTCAACTCTCTGGTGTTCGGGAGCTGGCTCCCTCTTCTGACAGACTTTCTAGACTTCCTCTCTCCTGGCTCCTGTTAGCTATGTCTCTGCCATATTTCCATAGACAAGAAGTGGCAGAGGAGAGACAAGGTGGGAGATATTCATGCCTCCCATTCTGGGATGTCCAGTGACCATGAAGGCAGTCATGGAAGCCATTGCCTAAAGTTTCAGACTATGCAGAGGCCTGTGTCTCCCCACCCGTGAGAGACGTAACTGACTGGGCTCTGGCTAGGCTGACTGTGTGTGTACATTGGTTTCGGGTTTATTTTAAGCAGAAGGTGCAGTCAGAGAGCGCCAATTGCAATTTGGCTGTGTCTCTGCACCTCCAGAGGCACCATTCATGCACCATTCATGGTGTCCCTGGAGGTGAGCAGCCTAGCAGACACAGGCGTGGGGACACTGTTTCTTCCCTCTCGAAGCCTCTGTGTCTTCATTTATAAAATAAAGATACTGCACTTTATCTCTTCAGTTCCTTCCAGAAATGAAGTTCTGGGAGAAATAATTTGCCAGAAATAATGGAATTCTTTTGGAAAGAAAATTGGGAATGCCATTAGTAAGAAGAGAAAGGGATTTGATTAAAACTAAAATGCAGGAAGAATATACGTGGGTTTGTTTCCTAGAGCTTACAGAGTTCTCTATGGCCGAGCTTTGATCCTTCAGAGCACGCCTCAAGCCCGTTGTATATGAGACACACTCACCGTGCTGTGGTTTTTATCGGCCAACGACGTATGCCCGGTGCCTGCCTGGCTGCTCTGGAGAATACATGTTGCACTGGTAGTTATTCAGTGGTTATTTGAGCTGCAAAGTACATGAAATGCAAGGGCAAGGAGAGGAGAAACAGCGCTGGTGTTATGCTCAGCTGTGTGACTGGCGGGCGGACTGAGCGTGACCTGCCTGGAGGTGGGATCAGGGCAGTGTGTCCAACTTTATGCTGCTTCCATCTGTCATGTGTGAAGCCAGATGACCCACACCTGTTTTATTCTCCAGGGGACTTTTCATCCTCTACAAGGATGGGGATGTTGACAGTCCTGTGGTCCGTGAGCGGATCTGGCAGAACAGTGATTTCAACTTCGACAACGTCCTCTCTGCTATGATGGCACTCTTCACGGTCTCCACGTTTGAGGGCTGGCCTGCGTAAGTATGGGGAGCACACAGTCTTGTGCCCAGGGCTAAGCCCTCCCTCCTGGAGTCAGTCCCATTTCTGTTCTCCAGGGTCGCAGGCTTGCCCTGTGGCTTTTTAACCTTGGGCCACTTCTCAGTCATTTCTTGACCCATAGGGCCTCTTTCTGTGTAGTTGGATGATTTGTGAAGCAGGGTTGGTAGAGGTGCCCAGCAGCATCTCTGGGTGGGAGCAGAGAGGCCTGAGATGCCTCAGTCCTGTGAACTCCCACTGGATGTCAGGAAAGCTGCCATCCACTGCTCCCAAAGAGGCTCTGGATGGTGTCCCAAACCATTCATTCATTCACTCCTCATACTTTGTACTAATGTATGCCAGGTGCAGACAGTTGCTGTGTGCCATCTCTTTTACTGAGCACCCACTCGCTCATTTACAGACCACGCTGTGCAGAGGCTTGTGTCTCCCCATCCATTAGAGATGTCTAACTGGGCTCTGGCTGACTGCATGCTTAGATACCAGCTCCATGCAACATGGCGTGTTAGGCACTGTGGAGGAAACAGTGTCTAAACATGCTTCCTCGCCTCAAGTCCAAATCGAATCAGTGTCAAGTGGTCAATCCAGGCAGGTGGTCTGGTGCATCCTAGATGTGCAGAACAGGGTCCTGAAGAATGGCTAGGATGTTGATGGGTAAAGTAAGAAGAGCAGGTAAGGAGAAGTTAGAATTTGAAAGGGAGAATCCTCTGCGCTTTCACGTTGCTCTCTGCTTCTGGAGCTCCCACCCCCAGCTCCTGCCATCAGTGCGCAAACACACCTAGAGTCCTGGATACCTGGTCCGCATGCGTAGACGAGCTGCAGGAGGTGGGCAGGCTGGGCCTCACAGGCCAGCAGAGCTCTTGGGGTGTGTGTAAGAGTCAGATATTTTCAGGAGCTCCTGTGGGATAAAGAGGCAGTCAGGTGGGGCTTGTTCATTAGGGATTTAATCCTGGCGAACAGAGGCATGGAGTAAGACTCTTCATTGTATGTGGGCACTGGCTCTAGTGTCAGGCTTTGAACACTGTCCTTGAGCAAATCATGGTGGCAGCTGAGGAGAAAGGAGCAAACCTGGGACTTGGGGCTTAGAGGAACTGGCTCAACTCCTGGCTCTGTCCTCAAGGAGTGTGACTGTGGCACTTTGATGCCTCCCTGAATATTCCTGTAATGGGGATGGCAGTGACGTCTGCCTTCCCAGATGGACGTGAGGCTTCAGGGAGAGGCTGTGAAAGTGTCTAGCGCAGCCTACACATGGGCTGGGTGCCCCGGAAGTGTTGAATCTGCCTCAGGATGGGGATCAATGGACCTTGAGGGTGTTACAGTAACCCCCTCTTCCTGTTAAGAGTTCTGCTAGGCATACTTTAATTTTAGTGCATGTTTCCTTTTGGGGAAGCACCCTCCCTCTTAGTTCTTTGGAACTACTCTGGTTAGTCACGTATTGTCTTGCCAGTGTGTATAGTTTTCACTTCCTCCAGTGTCTTTATACATGAGATATTCTTCCTCTCTGAATAGAAAGGGGCGTTTTAGAATATTTGTGAGATCTTTTGATTTTCAGGTCCTCAGAACAGTCCCTCGATGATGACATCCCAGGTGCCCGCTCCTCTTAGTGCTGGCCGTTTGGGCCTGAGGTTGATGGGAGAGACCTGGTTGTGTCCAGCAGCCTTGGGGTGGTTCCTAGCCAGTGCTCATGAGAGGAGTTCAGGAGAGGGAGGACCTGGGAAGGCAGCGGGCTGGGCTGCGTGGGCTGGGGGCTTGGCAGGCCCTCACTTGGTTTTCCTCTCTCTAGGTTGCTATATAAAGCCATCGACTCGAATGGAGAGAACATCGGCCCAATCTACAACCACCGCGTGGAGATTTCCATCTTCTTCATCATCTACATCATCATTGTAGCTTTCTTCATGATGAACATCTTTGTGGGCTTTGTCATCGTTACATTTCAGGAGCAAGGAGAAAAAGAGTATAAGAACTGTGAGCTGGACAAAAATCAGGTTAAAGTCACACACTGTTTGGGCTTCTGTCCCTTGATCAGGGGTGGAGTGCCTTCTTTTTTGACTGATTTCCCCTATGCCCAGAGAAGGGCGCCCACATACTGTCTGTCCCTGGGGCTAGGGCCCTGTTCTAAGCACACCCTCAGCCCATTTGAGTCATCACTGCTGAGCGTTAGGTTTCCAGATACATATGAGACTTTGTAATTATGAAATCCATCCCCAGACCTGGTGGTATGAAATCAGAGTGTTTATGCCACCTGCCATGATCATGACCCACTAGTGATGGCTCAGAATCTTAGTTGGGATGCTGTGGCCACTCATGCAGGCATTCACAGTCCCTCCTGGGAGATGGTTTTTAAAGCCGCTTAGGGCAGAGTTTCTTACCCTTGGTGCTATTAGCATTTCAGGCTGGATGATTCTTGGTTGTGTTTCCTGGGCTTTTTAGGCTGTTTAGCAGCATCCCTGGCTTCCAGCTGTTAGACGCCAATGGTTCCTCTTCCCTTGGTAGCAGTAACCAAAATGTCTCCAGACATTGCCAAATGTCATTTTGGTGGGCAAAGCTGCCCCTTGTTGAGAACTGCTGACGTAGGGGGGAAGTACCCTACACTACCCCAGGGAAGTCAGTAACTTTGAATTTGGGACTAAGATTGTACTGGCATCATTCTTGATCTCGCACCGTGTTTTAGCCAATCTGGTGGAAGTAGGAGCCTTTTGCTCGCATGACGTGGCGAGGAGAGGGGCCCTGTGCCCTGGGCTGTCTTCCTGCACGTGCGCTGTGACCCTAGGTGCCCCCTCTGATCCCTGCTGGGGCTTGATCCCTCATCTCTAAATCAAGGGCATTAAAGAGCTGCTCTTTAGAGGTTCCTTGCAGCCCTGAAAGAGTCTACAAGATCGAGATTCTGTTCTGGGAATTTCCCCGGGTCCTCTATCAGTAGCATCTCTGTTTTGATTGTGACATCGCAAGCAAGAATGATCTGGTAGCCTAGGCTTCCTGAGGGGAAGTGGCCCTGGCACGGCAAGCCAACCATAGCTGGCTGTACCCACTGGGAAACGCGAGGACATGCTTTTTGCTTTGCAGGAAGATTTTGCTTTGAGTTGTCAGGGTGTCCCTGCAGACTCCACCAGTGATTGTCAGGGAGAGGTCTGGCCCAGCAATTTGCTCACCCAAGGAAGATGAGTGTCAGGGCAAGGCCAGGCCAGCCAGGCAGAGCCAGCACTGAAAGTGTGTCAGCCTCTGAGGTCCAGCGCAAGCTCGAATTGGGGGTCCCTGGAGTCAGCATGTGAGATCAGAGCAGCGCCGCGTCCCAGACACTGGGAACCTGTCCGAAACCTGCATCCAGAGTCAAAGTAGGAGAGTGGGGGTAGGTCTAGGTCTTGATGCTGAGCTGAGGGCTCTCGGGGCTAGCGGCTCCCTCTGGGCCTGCTGCAGAGGTTGGACCAGCCCCACTGCCCAGAGTAAGTGAGAAAGTGCTCCAGCTGGGTGCCAACCTGCGTTCAATCCAGCTGTCACTACAGTGCTCCAGCTGGGCCCCAACCTGTGTTCATCTAGCTGTCGCTACTGACCACGTCCTAGGGATTCTGAAATGAACACAAGCTCCCCAGCCCAGAAGCTCCCCGATGGACATGTAGGTAGCTCCCCATAAGATGTTTATTGTTAACACACTGTGGCTCTGGAAGGGTATCTCGTGTGGGTCCATCAGGGAGCAGCCAGAGGCTCCTAGTCTCAGGGAATGAGCCAGCCCCTCTAGTTCTTGTGAGTTTCTGTTCCTGTGGTTACTTGGCTTCCTTTCCTGGAGGACAGCAAGGCAGGGGAACTATAGATGGGATCCACCTATAGATCCCCCATAGGTGTGATATAGAGGAAAGGCAGTGATAAGGCCTGGATCCCGTCCTCACTCCTGCTTGTGTAGACACTGCAGGGCCTCAGGAAAGATAGCTAAAAGCTCTGAGCCTCAGTTTTTAGTAAGCAAAATGGAAGCCACATGGGTCGGTACCCAGCTTACCCAGAGATTGCTGGGAGGGTCAGAGAAGGGGGTGGAGGCAGGGCCCTCGGTGACTCAAGAGTGGTGCCAGTGGCAGGAAGGAGGTCACTCGTAATCATTTTCACCATCGTTCATGGCCCCTTCCCGGGAGCTGCAGGGTGAGCTCTTTCAGAGCAGATGACCACGGGGTGCTCCTTCCCTGGAAGTGCTCAGAACCCCATTTCTGCCCTTTTCTGCTGTTGCAGCGTCAGTGTGTTGAATACGCCTTGAAAGCACGTCCCTTGCGGAGATACATCCCCAAAAACCCCTACCAGTACAAGTTCTGGTACGTGGTGAACTCTTCGCCTTTCGAATACATGATGTTTGTCCTCATCATGCTCAACACACTCTGCTTGGCCATGCAGGTAAAAATGGAGACAGCCGTGGGGATCAGGTCCGGGCATTCCGCACAGCCCCGTGCCCCAAATGCTGAGGGTGGAATGCTGCCCTCACAGGAGGGCTTTGATTTTTCTGATGAGTCTGGGCTGTAGGTTGGCCAGAGTTCCGTTCTGGCTGACAGTTGTCACGGTAGGAGTTTAAGATCGTTCTTTTGTTGAAGAAATTATCCGTACAGCATGACAGTAGATACCATTTCCGTGGAGCCTGGCGGTGGCGCTCAATTATGTAAACATTTACCGTGGGCCTCCTGTGGTCAGGTAGCGGTTGAGAACTTCAGCTCTGGAGATACACAGCTGTTTCAATCCTGGTTTTACTCTGATTTTTCTGTGACTTGGGGAAAGTTGTTTAAATTCCCCGAGGCTTGTTTTCTTTTTCAGTAAAATGGGGAAATCTGTCACACCTACCTTAGAGATAAGGTTTACGCCATAGATAATTCCCCTCAGACACTTCGTTTTTTATTTTTCGTTTTTTGTTTTTCAGACAGTCTCGCTCTGTAGCCCAGGCTGGAGTGCAGTAGCGCGATCTCGGCTCACTGCAACCTCTGCCTCCTGGTTCAAGTGCTTCTCATGCCTCAGCCTTCTGAGTAGCTGAGATTACAGGCATATGCCACCGTGCCCAGCTAATTTTTGTATTTTTAGTAGAGACAGGGTTTCACCATGTTGGCCGGGCTGGTCCTGAACTCATGACCTCAGGTGATCGGTCGCTTCAGCCTCCCAAAGTGCTGGGATTACAGGTGTGAGCCACCGCGCCCGGCCCCCTCAGACTCTTTGATCTGGGCCTGTCACAGAGTAACACCCAATGTTGGAAAACAAAACATAAGTCACACTCCTGTCCTCAGGTGACTCTCAGCATGGCAGTAAGGTATTTTCCGGTTGATGAAGCATTGAGTTTGACCTGAGTTACAGCTACTTCTTATTCCAATGGAAGCAAAAAATACAATTCAGTTTAATTGGCCATGTCAGATTATAGTGTGGTATTAACAGTGAATGTTTTCAAAAGTTACATGCCTAGTCGATACTCCACGAGGACAGGAAGCAAAGACCAAGGTCTAGAGCCAGCTTTTGCACTGACTTTAAGAACTTTAGTACATCGAACCAGCTCTCAGTGCTGTCTGGACAGTAGGTCTAAAGATAGGGATAAATTTTCTGGCATTTTTCTTAATCTAAGAGTTCTTTTTGAATGAAAAGGACTGTGTGCTGATGTAGGGAAAAGTGTTAAATCAAGAAAACACTGCCTTTTATTCAACATAAACTTACATGGCATAAAATTTATCCCTCACCAAATTCTACCTTTATTCATAGACATTTTGGTGGTATCTGCATTGTGCTCTGGTCAAGGCCCTCAACATAAAGCCCTGCCAGAAGAAAGGGTGAATTCCCTTTATCCTGAGCAGAGGACATGGATATGTTTTCCCCCTTCATCATTCAATCATCCTCATCTTGTCACAGACCTGCCTGCACTCTGTGGGAGTTCACCACGTGACCTTGCAATGCCGGCGGAATTGCCGAGCGAGGGCGCTGGGCTGTGGAGGATGCCCGCAGGGGCACAGAGGGCTGGGAGCCTCCATGTGCAAGCACGTGAGATCGTGGCGGAGGCTCTGAGAACAGTCCCTCTGTCTTCATCCATAGCACTACGAGCAGTCCAAGATGTTCAATGACGCCATGGACATCCTGAACATGGTCTTCACCGGGGTGTTCACCGTCGAGATGGTTTTGAAAGTCATCGCCTTTAAGCCTAAGGTGAGTTACAGAACCCACTTTTCAAAGGCTGTTGCTGAGTCACCCTGGAGAAATACCCGCTTCCTGTTAGTCTTGTGTTACTGAATTATGCTAAATTGTTCTGGCCACTAACTGGGTTACCACCTGAGAACATTAAAATCTGATTAGAGCATGTGTGTACATATGGGAGAATGAATCTGTAAGAACAAAACCTCATGAAAACAATTCTGAGAAACAGAAGAAGGGAGATTAGAATTGGAAATTTGTAAACTGGAGATTATTTTGAAAGCCAGTTTTCTGTTTCTAGAATAATACGTATCATGCTGTGTCAGGGAAACCTGCCTCATTACTTGAGCACTAGAGAAAATGTTTGAACATAACCCATCAGGAAGAATTTGACCCTGATTATACTTTCAGATATCTAGTCTAAAGACTTTGGTTTTGTGTGTTCTTGGTCTACAGCATCCTTTTTACCCTTTAAGGGAAGTGCTGATACCAGCTGCAGACCTCTCACAGCCATACCATCTTTTGTTTGCTTAATTTAGAAAAATTTCTCCGACTTTAACACAAAATGAGACATGAAATGTGTTCAACTGTGCTGGACGACTCAACGCGTTGTATCCCCTCTGGGAGGGAGTGAATTCAGTTCCCCACTTGTCAGCGGCTGCCAGATAAGGGGCAGTGTAGTTCAGTGTCAAATTGCATAGTTGTGGAACTGGACTGGATTCAAATCTCTACTCTGGCACTTACAGCTGAAACAAGTTCCTTACTTCTCTGTGCCTCGACTTCCTCACCCATAAAATGAGGATGCTAATAGTGCTGTTTCATGGGGTTGTCATGAGGAGTAAAGAATTACCATGTACGCACTGCTTAACAGAGTGCCTGGCATGTAGCTCCACGCCGCAGACTGTCGGCCACTGCTGCTCCTACCCGCACCACTGCCTCCTCATCATCAAGCAAGGATGGTCCCTCACTCTAAAACCCTGGACAGAGGAGCCACATCAAGCTGAAATGTGGGATATTTGGCCCTCAGTTTCTTTCCCAGTATAGTCAAAAACTCAGAGTTAGAGATGACAGAGTTCAGTGACCCAGTTAGTTATCTCTGTGTAAGGTATCTGACGACACTGATTTAATTAAGTTAGACATGGATTATGAAATGGATGGTTTCACATACTCCATAGTTACATGAAATTCTAATTCCAAACTGTTCCTTTCTTTAATTTGAATTAATCTCTATGCAATCTTTGTCAGATCTTTGTGGACCAAAAAGAAAGGACATTTGTAAGTGATTAATTGGGGTGATTGCAGTGGGGTCAAATTTGGCACCTTATGCATGGCCAGATGTTATTATCTACTGTGACTTGTCCATATCTACATACATAAGCATTTCCTCCTTTTCCAAATTCATCTTAATTTCCTTTGAGATTTTGGTTTGCTTCCCTCTCACCTTTACTTCTTTGAACAATATTTGTCTGGACTGATGGAAAAGGTTGCAAAATGAGAACATTGAAGGTACTTGAGAAGTGTGACATGGAGCCTCTCTGTGGAACATTTCCTGGATACCTGGGCCATGTCTTCCCCTGCCAGGTGATTAAGCCTGAAGTTTTTGAAAGCTTGTTCCAGGCTGAAGAGAAACACATTCACCCATGGTGTGTGTGTGTGTGTGTGTATGTACGTGTGTGTGTGTGTGTGCATGTTTGTGCTTGCTCCCTTCAGCAGGCCAGTGCATTGACAGCCCAGTAGCGCACTGCCCAGTAGGCTGACAGTTGCCCGGAAGACCTCCAAACCTGGGAAGAGAGTTCAGTGGCATGCGAACAGACAGGTGATACCAAAGGGAAATGAGTAGCTAAGTTATAATTAGTACTGATAGATCAGAGTTTTTAAATGGTTGATTTCCGCTGGAAATTGTACTGCTTGTAGTTTTACTCAGCAAGATATCTTCATAGCATTAGACAACCTCACATTACAATTGGGAGAGCTTTTAAGACAGTAGCAGCAGCATCTCCACACTTGAAGAGCACTGTCGCTGCATTCCCCATGGCCAGGGGAGGCTGAGTTTATATCGTGTGCCTGATTGAGTGGGAGAGTATCAGTTCACCAAGAAGCAATGCCCTCCTTAAAATTTTTCCTGCCCTTTTTTTCTTGTTCTTCTCTTTAGTGTTCACAAGCCCAGCCCAGGCAAGTGGTCCCAAAGAAGCCAGGGAGGACTCCTCCCTCCTGGTCAGTGGGGTAGTCGGGCTGAAGAACAAGGTTTTCGAGGCTGCAGAAGGAGGAATATTCTGAGGAGATGGCCACATGGGACCTCAGCCTCATCTCAGGAGAGCCTTTGTCTCGTGGGAGGAGCTTTGTAACAGGGTTCCTCATGGCAGGGTTCTCCACCGAGTCAGGCATACCTTCTAGGAGGACTCGTCAGTATCTCTGTTAGGGGACACAGGACGGCAGGGTTTCAGTTGCTTCATAAAATAAATATACAAAGTGAGGTAAGACAAAATTCTTACTGGTAGGTGAGAAGTCATTCCTTCTCCAAAGGAAGAGTTAAAGAAAGTTGAGAAATCTGACCTTAAGGACTTATTTTATATAAAGGAGCCTGATGCAGAAACGGGGCCTCCTAAGAGAGCATATTTAGAGGGAAATGGCCTAAGGCCATGGGAGATGAGATGACCCAGCCTCTGCTAGCCCGGAGGGAAGTGGGAGGGGGACCGAGGGAGGAAACCCCACGCTGGGAGCCTCCATGGTGGAAGAGGCCATCTCACGGCCTGGGAAGAGGTGTTTTGGAGCACTGGTCGGGCAAGAGTGGAAGGTGGTTAGTAGCCGAAGCGCAAAAGCATCCTGGAAAAGCAAGCAGGTGATTTAGCTGATTGTGGGTTCCTGAAGGGAAAGTCCACCAGCTGGGCATTGACCTGGTGCAGCCTAGGTCATACTTTCAACTTGGGGTTGACCGGGCCTCTGTAGGGTTTTCAAAAGCAGGCCCTAGTTTAGGTGAGACACAAGCCCCATTCTCCAAGCCTTTCCCTCCAGCTGCTGGAATTCTCCAACAAGTTCTCTTGCTCCAACGAGGAAGATTGACTAAGAAAGGCCTTTTTCAAAGTGCTGGCTACAGCAGGTATAGAGAGCACTTCTGTGGAGTAAGAAGAGCCTGGTCTGTGTGGGATTCCCTCTTTGTGGGATGTTACCACCTGGCGTTTCATCCAGGCTGCATTCTAGGCCAGGTTGTTTGCTGCGGTTACCGGCCTTCTCCAGTGAGCCATACTTTGTTCCCATCTTAGTCCTTTAAAGCACTTTGATCTTGATTCTACCCTGAAAATATACTAATTTATACTCCTAGCTACTTGGGCTGGAAAAAGTAAGGAGAAATTAGGTCTGGGGAAAGAAGAAAGAGTTTTGGTGCTGTCCTAATGCTGCTGGGCAGAGCTGATGCAGAATGGGCACTGGGTCCTCTGGTCCCGTCTGCCTTCAAGGGCTCTGTTTGCTGCTCCAGGGTCCCCTGCAGGAGTGAAGCTTCTTCATGATCTTCCTAGAGTACCTTTTCCACCTGCCGGAGAGAGAATTTGATATTGTTTTTTTCAGTTCTTCATGACCCCATCTATTCTAGGAGATTTACTTTTAATGGCAAATAATACTTGAAACCAAATATTACTGTCTTAGGAACTTTACGTTGGGCTTCTTGTTGGGCTCCATCCTGTCCTTTTGACATTGAGGTTTCCCAGAGCCCTCTCCTGGTCCCCTTCTTGCCTGGTAAGATGCATACATGCCAGAGCATTAGTGGCCACCTCTGTGGCATGCGGACCTGCACTGCCCTTCTCTCTCCTGAGCTACTGTGCCTGGCTGCCTTCAAAATGGTCTCCCTGCCTCTGGCCTCAGCCCTTCTACCTACTCCCTTTGTAAGCCCAAAGCTGACCAGACCACTCTTGCAGTGATATTTTGGCACTGGCCACCTATTGCTTGAGAAAGCATATACCATTTTCTTAGTCAAATATTCAAAGTCCTCCACGAAGCACTGGCCCCTGTGTATTTCTGCCTTATTTCCTGCCATTCCCTCCCTGCCATTTCTTCTTCCCCACCCCATCCCAGAGTGTTGGCATGCTAGACCTCTCCCTGCCCATGCGCCTCTGCCTGGATGCCCTGCTTCCTCTTTGTTATCCTTGAAGGCCTGTGGGAAATGTTCTCTCCTGTGAGACAGCATCCTCACCAGCCCAGCCAGAGCCAGCCCTCTCGTCTGCTCGTGCATCTGTTGGGGGCCTACTATGCACCATCGTTACCAACACTACTCCATGTCTGCCTCTCTGTTTGTTGGTGAGCAGCTGCTTGAGGTCTCTGAGTCTTCTGTCTCTGGCTGTGTGGTGCCTCACGTGATGCCTGCTTCCTGGTGGTAGCTCAGTAAGATTGGTGGAATAAAGAAAGGAATAAAGGGATGATCCTGAAGGTGCAGCCTCTGGACATGAGATGATACCTGCTTTTCTATCGCAGGGTATCTGGGTAGAGCAGAGTGGAACACATCTTCCCTTAATCCCCCACTTACCTTTGGAAAGGCTTTTGCTAGTTAGAAAGCTGTCAGGCATAGTTTCTGCCAAAAGCTGGCACTTTGGGTTATCACTTGGGTCAGATGCTACCCAAATAATCCCTGCCAGAAACAGGGAAGAGATCTGGCTGCCATGGTCAATGACAAAAGGCACATTATTTATATAGGCTTCTTCCAATCTGCAGATGAGAGTGAATCTAGGCAGCAAAAGGAATCTGGACTTGGGCCACTTTTCTTGTTTCCCATTTGCAACCATTCCACAAACATTGCCCCCTTACCATGTGCCACACCTGTGTCATATCCTGGCAAGGGGTCCAGGAATTAGAAGAGGTGTACCTTCTGGGAACCCACTGTCCAGCAGGAGACAAACATTGATGGATGGTGAGAATAGTGTTCTTAGAAATAATGGTGCTTCCTGACCCTGAGGCCCACGTTAGTCTGATTTATAATTTTAAGAGTCAGAGTCAGAAATGTTTCTGCGTAACACATATTATTGCATGTGGCTGACTTGCTTGGTCTTTTCAGACAGGTAGAGCTGGACACAAAAATAATATAGATTTGACTGGTGGTTCCGCTTGAGAGGTTCTGGCCTCAGAATTCAGTTGCAGGAGAACACATCATCATAGGCCAAGAGGAGAGAGCAGGGAGAGGGGCCGGCCCTCTGTTAGGAGTCATGTCTTGTCTTATCTTATCTTCTGGTTACAAAGGCAATCTGGTGCCTTTGGTGGGTGAAGGGTGGGGGAACTGAGTCATACCACTTGACAGTGATTTTATTAAACAAGAGGCTACTAAATAGGGAAACAGTATGTGGGAAGAATGGGAGGGCTGGCATTTTCTCCCTCCCCTGGACTCCTGTCAGAGCCACCTGGTCAGGGCCTGTGATTTCAGTCACCTGCCTCCTGCTTCCTAGATTAAGGGTGTCCATCACCCTTCAGTCCATCAATCATTCTGATTTGGGCAAAGTTTTGTGAGTGTAAGGGGTTTCTGGAGAGAGAGTCAATGAAATTGCCAAAAATTTCCAACATCCCAAGGAAATGTTAAACCCCTATTGTGCTGATTTAAAGGGATTTTATCCATCACAGCACACCAGCATTGAGGATATCTTATAGGCCGATGGAAATGGCCTGAAGGAGAGAACACTGATAATTCTGGAGAAGAGGGAGAGAGGAGCTGTTCAGGAATAAAATCTCAAAGCCAGAGGCTGGCCTCCAGCACCCATGTGGTGGGTTTGGCCTCTGGGAAATGACATAAATAATGGAGAGAAGCGGTGCACACGGTACAAATGCAGGCGGGGCTGGGGCACACTCCACAGCAGGTGCGAAGGGCGGACCCTGGGTCTCCTCCGCCCTGTCAGTACTCTGGAGCTCTAGTTGCTACTCGTGACCAAATGTTTGATCAAGGTATAAATACCTCCCTAGAGGGGAGGGGAAGGATCACTGCACTTTCTTTAGCTTTTGAGTTACTCTTAACTCCGGGAAGAAAAGGGCAGGCTCTGCCCCTCCAAGTGTGGTCTGTGGCACTGCCACCAGTCGGAGAGTTGCTTGTTATCCATTCGCAACAGGGGCTGTCAGCTCTAACACTAAGCACATTGATTCAGCTGGCTTTCTTGTTAGGAGACTTCCTGGATGAAGGAAACTCTGCTGTGTTCTTTTACAACCTGAGGCTAGCTCTTGATCTCACCTCTGACTGCTGGTCTAGACCTCAAAGGCAGCCCATCTCTGCTCAGTTTTGCCAGTCAAGAATCATGAATTCATGCAAAGGAAAGCTAGAAAGCATAAGCTGTGCTGTTTTTAAAATAGACCTTCCCATTAGACTTTTATACATAGATTGTCAGATTTGGAGCTCACAAATTCCTTTGGTCTGCTGATAGATGGGCCAGGGAGGGTAGCAGTCAGTGAGGGTAAAATGGGAGAGAGGCACTGTGATTGTAGGGTGGGGAGAAAGGTGGAGAGTTGGTTAGAAACCACGGCGGTTGGGTGGGGGGATCTTACATTATTAAGATGAAATTTAAGAAGCAAACCCTAAGTCAGTGTCGTAGCTCCCCCGTAAATGCACCTGGACTGATGAACGGTGACTAGAATAAACGTCTCTACTCCAGCTGTTAGGACAGTCGGCACGTCCACATCTTCTATACTGTCGCAAAAGGCTGTGGCTCTGCAGTGGCTGCTTCTGGGTCTGCGTTTCATCACAAGTTTCTGGGACCTGACACCTCAAAGTACTTTTCGTTCTGATTTTCTTAATGCAGCTCTAAATGTACCCAGTTGTAAACATGCTGGGCCCTGTTGTATATAATTTGTACCTGAATTTTCGTTTCCAAAAAGTGTCCAGACTCTTTGGAAAAACACAGTTGGTTTATAGACAGAGCTGTTGATCTTGACAGCCAGTCCCTTGCCCCTTTGGCTCTCTGTGCAGTATCTCCCCACCTCCCTCTCCAACCAGGAGCTTCCCAGGGGTGTCGAGAGACCACAGGCACTCATTTAGCACCTGCTGTGCTGATGCTAGAAGAAGATATAAAATGTCTGGCACATACATATAGATTTTAAGTCACAATTGTGGGGATGTTGTACTCTCAAAATTGTTGCAAGATAGGAGGACCTGAACAAACAACCAAAGCTGGATGACAGGCAGGGTACAAGTTGGTGGACAAAGGAGACATTGCACATGCCAAGCACTGACTGGGTTCAAGGCTCCGGCTAGATAATGGGGTTAGAGAAGTTGGGGGACTGAATATGTAGCACAGTCATCATCCTTCAGGGCTTTTGGTTGGTAGAGCTACAGACAAAGACCCCACGTTCAGCAATCAGTACGTAAGAGATTCAGAGTCAGCATGAGGGAGTGCAGACAGCCGGGGCTGGGAAGGTTCCATCAAGGAGCATTTATCTGACCTTGAAGAAGGGTGAAGTTGAACAGATGGAGTTGGGGTTAGGCAGTTAGGATTGTAGAGACATCAGGAGGTGGGGAGGAACCTGGTGCTATTTTTGCAGGATGGGAAGGACTCCTCTCAGCCTAGACGGTGAAAGGTGGGAGGGAAAGAAAGCAAAACCTGAGATGGAAGAAGGAGCCTGTTGGCTTCTGTGGAGGACAGGGGAGCCCTGGAACATCCTCTTCATTCCATACTCTTTTCTACTACAGAACCTGCCTTGACTTCCCCCCACTAAGCACCACCCCCACAACCAGGAGCCAGTGTCTCTGCCACAACACTGTGCCTCACGGTGCCTGTGTCCCTGTAAGCCATTATCTACCCGTCTGTGTCCTCTACACTGAGAGTTCTTTGAAGACAGGGACTTGTGTCAGTCATCCTGCCACAAGACATGGCCTTTGTAATACAGGCTGGACTTGCAAGGACTGGAGAGCGTTGCTGGTCCCTTTGAAGGAGCACAGAAATGGAAATGTGCGCAGTGCCTGGTGACAGTGCTCTTTAAGTGGGGCGAGTGGAGATTCTAAGGAAGGAGTCCATCAGCTCATGAGGGTTTGGGATCATCCCTCTGGGTCCTAGGACAAGGTTGCCAAATTGCCTTCCTCGGCCCTGCAGATATTCTGCTTGGTTTGGTGCCACTCAGGACCATGAGTGTGTGTGCGTGCGCGCGTGCATGTGTGTGTGTGCGTGCACCTTCTCTCACACATAAAGGTGCACAACCACCCTGCTGTGCACCTTTCCACCAGTGGACAGTATTGTTACCTCCCCTTTGGCTTTCCCACTCCACCTGGGTGCCATGGGTGCGGCAGGGACTCGGATTCGCCCCTATATGGTCCGTGCGGTGGGTCATTCATACATGCTCATAAACGTCTGCCCTCGCCTGCTCTGTCCAGGGGTATTTTAGTGACGCCTGGAACACGTTTGACTCCCTCATCGTAATCGGCAGCATTATAGACGTGGCCCTCAGCGAAGCAGACGTGAGTATGCACCTGGCGTGGCCGCCACCTGTGTCCTCTCTTCTCTGTCTGTGCATACTCCGCTCCCTGCCCTGCAGTGGCATCACCTGGACAAGTCACAGATCCCAGTCACTTGATCTGAATCTAGGATTTCCTAATGAGAGCTGTAGGCAAGAAGCATTTCAGGGTAGAGCCTTATCCCAGGGCCTTTTGTAGACACAAATCACCTTTTGTAGGATAGGCCTTTTTGCAGCATTTACCCCGGTCACTAGTAGGCAAGGTAAGATAGGATGTCTCTAATTGTTTTCATTTGCTGTGTCAGAAGTGATACCCACAGTGGCGTATCTTTAACATGTTTATTTTAGGGGGATGTTTCAAGTAGCCGTGTGGCGCGATGCTAGAACGTTCCCCTTTTATAACACTGTCCTTTTCTTCTTTTTTCCTGTGGTGCTTCCTCTCCTCTGTGGCTTCTGAATGCTTGCCCTAACAGCACTATTTCACTGATGCATGGAACACTTTTGATGCCTTAATTGTTGTTGGTAGCGTCGTTGATATTGCTATAACTGAAGTAAATGTAAGTAGCAAACTTTGTGTCCTATATCGTGGTTGTTTTCATTCAGTCTGACTTAGAAGAGACTAGAGGCCCTGCCCTTGAATCTCCACACACTTTAGAAATCCAGACACAAATTTATTTTGAAAGACTAAGGATAATTTGTAGTTTCCTCTATCTCACCCCATCTCTATCTCCTTCCCCTGAGGAAGAGTGGGGAAGTCTATGCGGAATCGCCATTTGGTGCGAACAGTATTTCAAAAGATCCAATTAAAGCTATGAGGGCTGGGAGTTAATTGTGTGTCCGTGTGAATGTTGTTACTCACCAGCCGTGTGACCGTGGAAGTCATCCGAGTGCTGTGTGCCTCAGTCTTTCCAGCTGTACATGGAGTTACTGATGTGCACCCTTGTCCGCACGATGGTTCTGTGAGGGCACAGGTGGGAGACCCCACAGCCAGCTGTGCCCTGAGCGTATGGCGGCTGCTGCTGGTGCCCTCACCTGTACCGTGTCTGCTCTGAGTCTGACTGGTGACACTGGTGAACGTCCCATGCCCAAAGGGGGATGCCAGCCAGTGGAAGGCTGCTTGGGGCCAGGGAAAAGAGGGCTGAGTGCGAACCAGGGAAAGGGGGTCAGTCCACATTTATTGCATCCAGTAGATTCATTCGAGGGGGAACAAGGGCACTAGCAGCATTGTAGATGGAGTGAACCGCTCTCCCTAGAAGCACTCTGAGCACCTTGCGCCCTGCAAAATTAAGAAGCATGAGAAAGGGAGCTCCTCCTTCCGCCTGGCTCCCCTTGGGGCTGACCCGTGCAGACAGGAGGGGCTCAGGCAGGCAGAGCCCTGTCTACCTGATCAGTTCCCAGTTCATCAGCAAGTCTTAGCGGGCGTCCAGTGTGTGTGCCCAGGCTGTGCAGAGCCTTTCGAGAGAGTGGGCGGAGCACGGGGAGGGGCTGTTGTGTGGTATTAGCTTTTGCTCCACAATGTCCAGCCCACCCCCTGCCCCTGATGCTCTGCCTGGTGACATCTGCAGGGTTGAGGGTTATAAGGTCCATCCTGGTGCCCAGACAGCCTGCATCACACAAGGACTGTGAAATCCCTTTATGCCACCTGTCTGGGGCCATGCTGATCCTGGCGTGTGAATAGTAAGATAGCCACCAGCCTGGTAATCCCAAGACCTGGCAGTTGCAGCCCTAGTTCCGAACTGACTTGGATTCCAGCTACCTCACGGGCCAAGTAGGGTGAAAAACATCTACCACCTTGCCGCAGCTATGTTATAGTGACAAAATGATCTGAATATTTGGGAAAATGCTTGCTAAAAACCCCAAAGTTTTAGGGAGATACAAGTATTATTCTAAAGTGTAGGTTATCCCTGTAATAAGTAAAATGGACCGTCAGAGACTGTGCCCATGAGGGTGTGATTTAAGCCTCGTCACGCCACGCTATGACAAGGCACTCAGATGGTATTTTGCTAGACCTAGGTATACACATATTCCAACTTCTAAAGCCCAGACATGTAAATTCTACTTTATGTGAAATGTTCCATGTGTCAGCTATAAAATTGCCATTCATGATATGTAAATGATGCTTGGTTGTAAAATAAGCTGGTGCTAATGGGAGAACAGCAGGTCCCTAACTGGGCTGCCCTGAGCTCTCTCCCAAGTTTATGGCTAGACATCTGCCAGCTTAATCATCTCACAATGCAAAGTGCTTACAATCTACGTGGAGGTGTATTTACATGAAAATTCTGGAACATACCCTTCTGTGAGTCAGAGATGGTCTATAATGGAAACGAAATACAATAAACTAGCTCGGCATCTCTCCCTGGACTGCTCAGTGCTTCAAGTGCTGTGCAGGTGGTGGGTGTAAACACTTAGCTTTTGGGCACCAGGATGTGGCCAAGGTCTGTGCACCTGGGGATACCCAGCTTTCTCATGCCTGACCTGCCTGCTGGCTGTCAGGGGTGTAGCACCCATGTACTCAGGGACAGCACGCGCCCGGCTTCCTGGCTGCCTCACGTGTGCTGCAGACTGGCCCTGCTCCCCCCGCTGCCCCTGTCCCCTGTGGCCCAACTTTGTTCCTCGGTGTCTCAGTGTTGCTGTGTTCACCTTGCACCAGTCAGGAAAGGGGCAGGTCTATGCTGAAGGTTCTAGTTAGCATTTGACACTGGGGTATCTGTGCAACACAGGCTTTCAGGGGGGCCCTTGTTGGCATGCAATTAAACTTTCCAAATCATATAGGCAGACACTCCCATAATGTGCTTTCAGTCAGTGACCTTTTTCCTGGTCAACTGTGGCCCGAGACCAAATATATTCCTCAACCGTGGCAATGCCAGTTCCCTACCCCGGGCCAGAGCAGAACACCACCTTCAGAAATCTCAGTGTCTCCCTGCTGGGCCTTGGAACAGAGGAGTTGCTCAAGGCCACCTTCACATTTATTCCATCTTTCAACACACATTTCCCGGACATCCACCACTTACAGGCTCTGGGCTAGGCTGTCGGGAGGCGCAAAGATAAAAAAGGACTGGGTATCCTTAACCTCTGGTATAAAAACATGACAGTGGGACTGTTGGTTCCGACACCCACTCCCCTCCACATGTGGTTCCCCTGGGGAGCAGTGCACATCACATCCTCGGTGGCCTTGTCCCCTGAGCTGAGGGGTCAGCTGGGCATGAACACCTTTGGTTCATCGTTGGCTGGTTGTAGCTGCCGTAAGTCATCATTGTTTGCAATGTTTAACCTGCTGTGCTGTCTTCCCCAAACTCTGTTGATCTTTCTTTTCTGTTGCCTAATTGATTTTCATGTTGGTTTTATTTTTAGAAAATTGTAGCGGCAAGTATATATAAGCATATATACGGTGAAGTCGTTAAAGCAAAGCACTTCTAAAGACTGTGTGCTTGTTTTTGGCCTCTCCACCTTTGGTTTTCACTACGCTTCACAGGACGTGCTAAGGATTGGTTGCAATCACCTAAATTGTTCCCCATCCCATAGACTGTCATTTCCAGCCTGGGGCCATCTTGGTCAGTCACGCTTGGCTCTGTGACTTGCCAACATAGTCTTCCAGAATGAATGATCTGGCTGAGAAATGATTGAATTCAGCCTGCGTTTGTATTCTTTGCAAAAACGTTTTGGGTAGTCCTTTGCATGGTCCTGCCTGCATGTGCACCAGCCTGCTCCATCCTACTGTCCCCCTCCCATGTCCCCACACCCCGCTCAGTTCCTGGTTTGGCAGCACTCGTGGACTTATCTCCATCACATTTGGTCCTAACCTCACCAGGCTGCTAAAATGTCACACCACGACTGGTGGGCTCCCTCTTGCTCCATCCGTCTTTGATGCCTGTTTGTTTCTTGAATGATGATATGACCCAGCAACATATTGTCCCTAACCCAGGGATGGCTGTCACTGACATTTGTCTCTTCTCATTATCATTAGTGTCTGGGAGGCAAAACACTTGTTTAGAAGCCATGTCTGTCTTATTATTACTTACTTTGAAGGAGCAAGTAAAAAGTCATGAGGGAGCTCCCTCTCAGAGACCCAGGAATGGTCCCTGCCTTTTAAGGTGTGCCATTTGGACCAGGTGGCTGAGAGTCTCACTCATCTTCTTTTTGTGACCCCACAGTAAGGTTGTGTAGTCCCCCATTTCGTATGCGAACCCTTTCCCAGGAGCCAGCTTAGCTGGGCACTGGGTTGCGGACACAGACCAGCAACCCCAAATAAAGAAGCCCTCCTCCCAGAGGTGTTACCTGTGAGCTCAGAAATAGAGGGAAGCTCCCCCAAAAAACTGGCTTCTCCGTAATGCCTCGGGTTACCTGGCCCAGCTGTTCTGGGATGCTGGTTTGCTTCCTATCTGAATTAGAAAACTGCATCCTCTCAGCTCTTCCAAGCACAGATAGAAATTTATACAGAAAATGAAATGGACTGATTTCATTGATTTCACTTGGGAATCTCAGGGTCTTTTTGACTTCCACAGTTACAGGGGGCTGCCCCAGGGCCTATGTGGTAAGAGCCTGCTTGAGAGCCCTATAGGAGGAGGCTCGAGGGAACATCCGCAAAGCCCCAGGAATCTAAGGAGCTTTCTGGACCCTGACATGTAGTCCCTCCTCCTGAGGCTAAGGGGCTGTCTCCTGTAGGGTTCCCAGTTGAAGAATGTGACATGTTAGGGTGGGAAGGAACTGCCAAGTTTGTCTTGTCTAAGCCCTGAGGTGACACTGGAATTCCCCCTATTGAAAACTGATTAGCAGCCCCTTGAGGCCGTGTTTGGAAAGCTACCTAGTGAAGAGTCCTTCCCCAGTCTGTTGTCCCGTAGGGGTGTCCAGCATAGTGTAGCCTACTTGCGTTCCAGCTCCACCAGTTCCCTTCATGTTCAAGCCTCCTCCATCCCTTGTAAGGAAGATGGGGATGTAGTCTAATCTCTTTCTCCGCATCCGAGTACTAATCCCTCATCAACCCGAAAAGAACCCACTGTCCAGCCACAGCAGCCTGAGTGGGCTTTTGTAGTGACCCCACTCTGTATGGCCGCTCGAGATCTAAAGGGCATTAGCTAGTATAGGCCGCCTGTTAACTACTTGGGCCAGCTTTACCCTGGCCCAGGACTGGAGTTCTCAGCTCTGGCAGCGCACTTGAATCACCAAGGAGCTTTTAAAATTCCCAACATGCAGGTCTGGTGCAGTGGCTCATGCCTGTAATCCCAGCACTTTGGGAGGCCAAGATGGGCAGATCACCTGAGGTCAGGAGTTGGAGACCATTCTGGCCAACATGGTAAACCTCCTCTCTACTGAAAATACAAAAATAAGGCAGGCATGGTGGCGGGTGCCTGTTATCCCAGCTACTCAGGAGGCTGAGGCAGAAGAATCACTGATATCCTGTAAGCAGAGATTGCAGGGAGCCAAGATCATGCCACTGGTACTCCAGCCTGGGTGACAGAGGGAGACTCCATTTAAAAAATAATAATAATAATAACAAAATAAAATTCCCAACATGTAGATACGCCCCACATCCATTAAGTAAGAATCCCCGAGGTACGACCTGGGCTTCAGAGATTTTGTTGAAGATCCCCAGGTGGTTTTAGTGTGCAGACTGGCATGAGAGCTGGCCTGCCCTTTTCACTGGGCTGACATTTGTCATTTGGGCAAAGCCATCCTCAGGGTTATATTTTGGCAACTTGCACTGTCCCCCCGGGGCTGCCAGTCACATCCTCCCCTGAAGCAGCCCCCCATGCCCAGTGGTGCGTGGCGGGAGGGGGTGTCACAGGCGCACTGGGGGTGCACGAAGCCTGGTGTGCTGTTTGCTCTTTCTTCCTCCCTCGCATGTTATGCTGCCCTCTCCCTTTACAAATGCTGTCTCTTCTTCCCTTTCGTTCTTTTAAACAAGAGAATATTCACGGTTTGAAGTTCATAGTCCATAGGTTGTCACATTTCAAAGATATCAGTTGAAGAGATACACACTTCAAAATTCAGTTCAGTTGCTGACTTTCACGAACCCTAAGGAAGGGGGCCGTGAATGGCTATCAGACTTGAAGCAGAATAGAGAGAGGCACGCAGGAGGGTCTTAGGCCGGACTGTGGCCAGGAGCGCCTTCCCTGACCAACAGGCCCCTTACTGTCTTGCAGGTGTGATTCATAAGTCGTGCATGTTTCAGGATAACTGTAGCGCTGTCTCTCTGGTGCACACTGCCTGGTCCCCTGAACACAGGCAAGCAGAGGCGTGCATGCAGGCATACTGAGCATGCACACTCACAGCCCATACTCCAGCCAGACAGGCAAGAGTGGAGCCTTCCTGTGCACAGCCTTAGTGAGAACGATGTGGAAGATGATGAGAACTTTAAAAAATTAGTTCCTTCATTTGTTAAGGTCTTAACTTGAAAAACATTGTCTGTCCCTTTAAGGAGGTGATATTTTCTTTGAGATGAGCCAATAGAAGAGGGTAATAAAAATAGCGATCCTGGGTTTTTTATAAACCTGTGGCAGAGTCTCATTCTGAGTATCCCAGGAGAAGCAAGGACCCCTTTAAACTCTGTCAGAACCTGTTCCTCTTGGGTTCATAGTCACATTACTGAATTTCAGTTTTTCTATGATATGCTGAAACCCCTTATTTTCTGTGAATTTTGTAGAATTTCTCTTTGGTCTCAGGAGGTAGCCCTTGACGCTAGAGAGGCTTCAGAACTGATCCCCAGGGAGGAGGCCCTCGAGAAGTGCACACATCCAGACATGTACACATGTCCCTTAACTTTGCAGACACACTGTACAGAAAGCCTCCTTGAAGCCCCTGACCAGAAGAGCCTCATTTCTCTCTGTCGGCTCCTGGTGACACCGAGGGGAAAAGAGAGGCTGGCACGTGCTGGCTCTGGTTCCACTGACTGTTGCTGTTTAATGTAAGGATGCCTCCTGGTGCTGGCTGGAGTTTGCTTCCAGCTCCTCTGTGTTCTCTCAGACACTTTCTGAACACTCAGGTAGTGCCAGGCCCCATGCTGGGCACAGAGTGGAGTGAGGCAAGGCCCCTGCCCTCCCTGCGGGGGGTGGGGGTTGAGGGGCCGGTGAGCACCAGTCATTACAGATTCTGCATCCTGGGGCCGAGGGACAGGAGCACAGCCAGACCCTGGAGGAGGTGGAGCTGCTGAACCTCGGGGGAGCTGGTCCTCTACTGTTTCTTCCAAAGACCCATACAGGGACCTGCACTCTCTCTTGTGTGAAAGCTGTCTGAGCTGTGGGGCAGGCAGCGAAGGCTTCTGTAGGGAAGCCCGCCTCTCTCCTCCTCGCCCTGACTCAGTCTGTCCAGCTCTGCAGCAGCCCCGCCAGAGAGGCTGTTGTCAGACATACACCACCCAGGCGTTTCGTCTCATAGGAACAGAGTGTGGTCCAAGGGGGTTTGCGGCCCACAGGCAGGCACCACTGTTTGCCCCTCTGCTAGAGACATTCTGTTCCTCAGGGATAGGAGGCCTGCTGCAGAGCGGTTAGTTCCTGAGACCCACAGCCCCGACTAAGCCAAGAGAACTACCCTCCTCGTAAGAAGCGGGGCAGCACTCTGCAGCTGTCTCTAGGAAGAGTTGAGGTCTTGCGGCACTGCCTTTACTGGATGCCTGTCAGCCTGGCACGGTGTGTCCTCAGATGTGAACTAGAAAGTGGTACTGTGCCTGTGCCCATGTCCGTGGCTGCCTGCCCTCACGTCCACCTCCAAGGAGAGCCACTGGTATTTTCTCAGGGAGGGAGCAGGCGTGGTGTCCAAAGACAAGAACCACACATTTTTTTAAAGGGGGAAATGCTCTCCAGAACCATTGACTCCTTCCTGGTTCATTAATCCATTTTCAATCTTTGATTTCTTAAAGCCAACTGAAAGTGAAAATGTCCCTGTCCCAACTGCTACACCTGGGGTAAGATCAGTGACTAGTCCCCAGGGGCTGGGCCTTTTCCTTGAGTTTATTTGATCATGTCGAGTTTTCCACTGGTTTTTCTGTATTCTCCATGATTGTCCTTCCAGAACAGTGTCTGCAGTGGTTTGCATTCATCATCAGTGTCCAGTACTCTTGACCAGCCCAGCGTTCTCCTCTAACACAGTAGACTATGTGGACATGCATGTGCTGTGTGGACGCAGTTTTCCAAGCTCTGTGTTGTTAGCATGTAACTCTTCCTTTCATATCATGCTTTTTAAGATGAAAAGGCCCTAGAATCACATCTTCAGTTCTTACCTCTGTCACCTTTGCATCTGTTGCTGTTTTTCTGAAAGTGTTGCATGTTCTACTTTCCATTGGGTTTGACCTCTCCATGATAACCCTTTAGAACTCTGAAGAGAGCAATAGAATCTCCATCACCTTTTTCCGTCTTTTCCGAGTGATGCGATTGGTGAAGCTTCTCAGCAGGGGGGAAGGCATCCGGACATTGCTGTGGACTTTTATTAAGTCCTTTCAGGTAAGAGCCACGCCTAGGACTTCTGTCTTTGTCTTTGAAGATCATATGTAAGTCAGTGATTGTCCCCATCCTAGAGGACCCAGGCTCCCCCTGTGTGGCCACTCTGTGGACCTAAGTCAATAGATAACATGGAATGCTGGAGAGACCCAAATCAGCATTTCTTGGGTCAATCACATGGGATTACTTGCCTAAAGGAAACAGAAGAGAAAGCAGGAAGGATCCATAGCTGAGAGATCTGTAGCATTTCCAAGACTGAGAGAGGTGTGAGGCCTGCAGCCCTGCAGTGCCCCGGGGATGCCTGGTGGTGGTGTGTGAGGGCCGGGTCCCAGCAGACAGACACATTGGTCCCTGGAAGCCCAATGACCTCTCTCTGACAAGGCTGCAATAGTGCTGTCTGTTGGCTAGTCTAGACACAAATCAGAAACTACCACCTGGGCCAGCACACCATTACTGGGTTATCCTGCTCCTGACAGGGTCACAGAGTTCGGGATATTTAGGCATATACCATGCCTCATTTGTCACCTCTTATTCTCCAGGCTAGTACAGCTCGGTTCCAGACTTTCCCAAGTAGAACCAGCTTTTCCTGTACCTGCCAGTACCCTGCCCCAGATATTCTAGCCTTCCGGACTGATTCCATTTGGAAGACAAGATGTGGGAAATATAGATTCTTATTAAAAGGTGGACCCATGTAGGGAATTTGTGGATATCCACAAACATTAGAAAGTGAATCCTGCATCTTCATTTTTTAAAATAATTTAACTATTTTTCATTTGAAAGTTATAAATGTTTACAATAACAAATGAAACTGTCCAAAGTCATAAAGAGAAAGTTCAAACTTGGCCCTCACCCACCTCTGGGGTAACCAGTGTTACCCTCCCAGTAAGCATTTGTCCCTAGTGGGTGGGATTTTCACAGGTAAAAGGGAGAAGGGACAGCAAGGGGGGTGGTGCAGGCACTCACAAGGGAAGTCACAGGCCCTGCTGGGGAGAATGAGGTTGGAGGAAGGTAGAGTGGGGGCCTCAGTCAGGTGAGCCTTGGACTTGCTAAGGCACAGAATCCTCGACAGTTATTATTCATTTAAAGTACCAAAACTTGGGAACAAACTGCTATAAAAATAGATAATTCAGAGGTAATATTATCTCACTTTTTAAATAAATTCTTAAAGATTCAATCTGCCACAGATAAGAAAGTCGTGTTCCAGAGCAGCAGTTCATAAAAGCAGAGAAACTGTGCAAACAAAAATCTTAAACATTTGGCAATCTAGGAAGAAAATGTACTTAGGTATGTTGAGGAAAGCCTGAAACAAACCCTGTGGAACCCTGCTGAGCAGTCCAGCTGCAAGGAGGGCCAGGCTGGCGGGCACAGGTCAACAGCCAGCACAGGTCTGAAGGTGGCTGAGCACCTGTGGGCCACTGACTTTCTGACAAGCTCTCTCGGGTAGTAGAGAAAGCGGGTGCTTTAAGCGTGTGTTCCCAGAATTAAGCCTAACACTCTGGGCACCCTATGCAGGTGGACGTGTTGGTCACATGTGATGAGGCAAGACAGCAGTTGACAAACATTCGATGAAAGGATGGGGGCTCTGTCAAACACTTGTATTTGGTGTTTCTGAAGGGAGCCACACTTGGTGACCCCCCAGCTCGCTCCTTTTCTTCCCTGGCACAGTCCCCCAACTTAGCAGTTCTTTCAGAAGGTGTGCATCTTAAGACAGGTATTTTGCATTCTACAGCCACAGCCAGAAAGTGGTTCTTCCCCTCTGACCCAGTAATTCCACTCCTAAGACTTCACCTTAAGGAAATACTTCAGCAGAAGCAAGGTGATTTTGCATAAAGATATTCCTTTGCAACATTATCTACAATACTACCCCCCAAAACATACCCACGAAAGAAAGTGGAAGTACTCTAAATGTCCAGTGTTCTGGAATGGTTTGATCAATTGTAATTTCACCCAGAAAATCCAGTAATGAATTTAAGAATGATGAGAGTTATGTGTCTGTGTTGAAAATGTTTAGGATTAGGCTACAGGGTTAATGACCATGGAAAGCACATCCTGCCTGTGATATTGTAACACTGGGCGTGCATGTGGATGGTGTCATCAGGACTAAAGTAGCTGGGCAGGGCTGGGATTTAAACAGTTCTTCCTCACTGTCAATGTTCTTTCATGGTAGCACGTGGAATAGAAAGGAAGCATGTGGCCACTCATGGGTCTTCTCAGTCTGTGCCAGCTGGCCAGTGCTCATCCAGGTGCCTTTTCTCTCCCAGGCACTCCCGTATGTGGCCCTCCTCATAGCCATGCTGTTCTTCATCTATGCGGTCATTGGCATGCAGGTAAGCTCCAGCCATCTCACCCTCAGGGGCCCTTTCACTGGGTAGCCCCAAATCTGTGGCAAGGTGTATCTTGACCAAGTGAAGTAGAAGCGTCGTGATTTTTTCAGCCAAATGCCTCTGCTGAAGCCATACATAGGAAGATGAGAAAGACACGGCTGCTTAGGAGAGAGCTCCAGGGGAGGCCCAGGCTCAGAAGAATGTAGCGAGGTTAGAATGCACCAGGAAAAATTGCATTTCATGGCAGAAGAATTATGCTTTATCATAACAAAGTGAAATTCACTTGAAACTAAATATTTCCAGATGCTAAGACTGAAGAGAGAAGCATGTGGCCCCTCATGGTCTTTTCAGTCTGTGCTGAGCCATCACAGGGACAGAAGGCGGGTGCTGAGCCAAGTGCCTTTTGTGACCATTGTTGTGCTTTAGTAGCTCACCTTTAAAAAGAGGCATGAAACTGGGCTCTTCTGTGACCCAAGCAGAGGGGCTACACCCTGCTTCCCAGTTCCTCCTGGGGGTGGGAAAGGGACTGGGCCTCCCTAACAAAGGAGCCCTAACACCACGTGGGCGGTGGGATGGGTTGTGGGTGGAGGGAGGCAGCGTCTAAGAATGGAGGCAGTCGAAGAGCCCAAGTGGCTCTAGATCTCTGCTGGCAGGCTCCTTGCAGATTCTCCACGTGGGCAGGTGCTGTCTTTCAGGTAAAGGAGGGATGTAAGTGAGAAAGAAGTAAAGTGATTCTGTGATTCTAGGGACAGAGAAATGGTAGTGCTTTTTCTTTTTCTTTTTCTTTTTTTTTTTTTTTTTTATCCTGAAAGCATAGAAGCATTTGCAGGTCTCTGGGAATCTTACCAGGAGTTAGGAAACAAAAGTCAGCATACTTGAGCCTCTGTGATTCAGCAGCACGTGGCGCTGTGTGCCCTGGAAGGTCTTTTATCACATACGTTCTCATATAAAAAAGAGCCATCTCAGAACTGCAAGCTGCATGGCACACACTACCCCAGATTCACCCAGCAGGCATTTGTAAGCATCTGCAGGCTTCTCTAGAATGTCAGTCTGCTTCCTAAATCTCACAAGTAAAACTCTTTACTACCTTCCCGTTGCCGTGAAGGTAAAGCCCACTCTTCTGCCTGGGGCTCACAGCCCCTGCCTGTTGGCTCCTGACCTTGTCTCCAGCCTGATCTTTTTCTGTCTGCTCATCACACATGTTACTTTCATTCCCTCGGTATCTATGCTATTACCCTGCTCCTATGTACGTGGTGCTTCCTCCACCCGAAACACTCTTCACCTTTCTTATCGCCTGATGTATCTTTCAGTTCTGAGTTTACATGTCACTTCCCCCTAGAGGCCTTCCCTGACCCAGCCCCCCAGCCTTGGGTAGATGAGCCTGTCTCATCTTCCCTGTGTATCTGGACCACCCCAGCATCATCACTGGGATTTGATGTTGCCTGTCTACCTTTGGGTCTCTACCCCAGGGTGGGGGATCCTCAAACGTGAGACAGTGCCCCTCTGGAGCACCATGTTCCCAGTGTGCAACCTGCTGCCTGGCACATGGTTGTGCCTGGCAGATCTTTGTTGAATGAGTGAAGTGCCAGGTACCATGAGAAAACCCTAGTTAGTAAACTCAAACCTGAGTTAGTTCTAAATTCACATATGGATTTTTTTTTTTTTTTTTTTTGCATGACGAAATCTATTCTCTTTTTCCTAACAACTTCTCCACCTAGATGTTTGGGAAAGTTGCCATGAGAGATAACAACCAGATCAATAGGAACAATAACTTCCAGACGTTTCCCCAGGCGGTGCTGCTGCTCTTCAGGTGACTGCAACTGGCTTGGGTGGTGCTCCTGGGCAGGGGTTGTGAGTCTCCTGCTAGGTCTGGATCCAGAGGGACGGAGGACACAGGTTATTAAAGCAGCGTGCCTTTCCCAGTTGACTGTGACGGCTTTTTGTTTGTGTTTTGTATTCTTAAACACGGACCCTAGCATTTCAAACACAGGAATTTTGTTGGATTGTTAAAACCGCTGTGGTAATCCCGATTGTGGCTGACATAAGGTTTATTAATTTGGGAGTAAGCAGGGCTACTTAGGCCATCTGAAAAATTGTAGGATGTATGTTTATGCATGGAGGCATGCACTTAAACACGACCAGGAAGACAGAAACTTAGCAAAAATGTCGAGGCCTTTTGCACAGCCAGTGGAGAACATCCTAAGATGTACAATTTCAGATTTTATGGGATTGCTTTAACTTTGTGAAACAAGCTGCCTTCATAGTGAGAGAACTTTCTAGAGATCATGAAGTATTTCTAATGACTCTAGTGACTGACAAGTCATTTGCAAGTTAGGTGGTTTCCAACTCTGCCTTCAACAAAATTGAACAGAGACTTAAGTTGTTAAGTATTTTGGTCATTAAAAATAATTAATAGGCCGAGTGCAGTGGCTCATGCCTGTAATCCCAGCACTTTGGGAAGCTGAGGTAGGTGGATCACTTGAGCCCAGGAGTTCGAGACCATCCCAGGCAACATGGCAAAACCTGACTCTGCTAAAAATTCAAAAATTTGCCAGATGTGGTGGCGACTGCCTGTAGTCCTAGCTACTGGGGAGGCTGAGCCCAGGAGGTCAAGGGTGCAGTGAGCCAAGATCACACCACTGCACTCCAGCCTGGGCAACAGAGCAAGACCCTTCTCAAAAAATAATAATAATAATTAATTACTGTTAATTATACAAATGTTTAAAGTAGAGAAGACACAAAAATAAGCATCCATTTATACGAAGACTATTAGTGCACTTGCATCAGATGATGGCTGTAAATCCAAGGGAATTGCAGCAGGACCTCCAGTTGCTATGATAAGTCGCACTTGAAAATCAGTAGGAATTTCACATTTCCATTAATTCAAATTGGATTTGCTTCAAATGACTTAGGTTTTTCTCTAATTATGAGTTTTTGTCCCCTAAGATCTAAGCTTTAAATTCCTTCTTTCCTCCACTAAAGCCCCCTTTGTTCTTCATCTGAAAAAGGTGTGCGACAGGTGAGGCCTGGCAGGAGATCATGCTGGCCTGCCTCCCAGGGAAGCTCTGTGACCCTGAGTCAGATTACAACCCCGGGGAGGAGTATACATGTGGGAGCAACTTTGCCATTGTCTATTTCATCAGTTTTTACATGCTCTGTGCGTTTCTGGTAAGTGATCAACATAGCTCCCCCTCTCAATTTACAGATGCTTATGTAGCATTCAGTGTTCAGAGCAGTGACCTTGCCCCGTCCCATCGCCTGAGGACAGTTGATGTGGATGAGCACTCTGGACTCCACTTGGCAGTTGAGGGCTTTTGTTTAACCAGTTGTGTGTCACTGCCGCCACCTTTGTAAGCAGAGATTTGGTGCTCGATAATAGACTTGGAGCAATTACCAGTCACTTTAGCTTCTTAGCGTTCCTTTCTAAAATTTCAAAACCAGTGCATATGGTGGTGACTTAAGAGTGTGAATTTTTTGGTGATAATGAAATTATAAAACTGCAATGTGTTTCAGAAGGCCTTCCTTCCCCAGGACTTAATAAAAGCCATTCCAGAAAGCTAGAATCACACTGTTTTCTTAAACATTCTCCAAATAGAAAGTTTTTTACAACTTCTCTTGGAGACCGGGGTCCCCATGTTTCATGTCCATGTCATTAGAAAGCCTGTGCTCAGTTCTAACCCAATCCAGCTGCAGCTGAAGTTCCTCCCTTCCGATTTGCTTTTTCAGATCATCAATCTGTTTGTGGCTGTCATCATGGATAATTTCGACTATCTGACCCGGGACTGGTCTATTTTGGGGCCTCACCATTTAGATGAATTCAAAAGAATATGGTCAGAATATGACCCTGAGGCAAAGTAGGTTGAAAAAGATTTGATTTGGTGTGTGTGGGTGGATTTTGGAATGTCAGCTGTGATTTTTGTGGACTGGACTGAAAGTTTGGGCCAGTTGGTACTGTTCCTGGACCTCACATTGTATTTTACTTCCAGGGGAAGGATAAAACACCTTGACGTGGTCACTCTGCTTCGACGCATCCAGCCTCCCCTGGGGTTTGGGAAGTTATGCCCACACAGAGTAGCGTGCAAGGTGAGTGTCCTGTGTGCATGTCCGACAGCCTCTCTTGTAGAAGCTCGCTTCATTCAACAAACACTTGTTAAGTGACACAGCTAGGCCTTCTGTCAGGTGCTCGGGATGCAGAGATGAATAATATGTGGTTCCTACTTCTGGGGAACTCACATATTTGTAACTCTTTGGACACCCTGTCAGGAACCATCAGAAGAGGAAGGGAGTTCTGTAATTTGTCATTGGGTGGATGGTAGGGAAGGCGACATTTCAGTCAGGTCCAGAAGGAACCTAGGAGTTTGTCAGAGGCAGGAAGGGCTCTGAAGGAGGCAGGAGAATGGACATCATAACGACAAAGGGTGAGCCACTGGGTCACCCTTTGGCTAGGACATAAGAGGAAGTGTCAGAAGGCCCCAAGCACAAGCTGAGCCTTCTCCGACCTGCTGAGGTCCAGGAGAATGGGGAAGAAACACAAATTTCCGGTTTCCGTGGTAGGAAGTTGGCTGTTGTCAATGGAGAAGTAGACCTGAGGCAGGGGGAGCAACCAGGAGAGCTGGAATGAAGGCAGCAGAAGCAGAAGTGGGAAGAGAGAGGAGCAGGTCGCTTGGAGATTCACTTCGGATGTGGAGCAGGGAGGACTTGGTGGCCTGGGTGAGGGGAGGGGGATGCTACGAGAGCGCATCTCCCAGCCTCGGCAGTGGTGGGACACGGTGCTGTGTGTTCCACACGTCCCCTCTGCTACAGAGCTTTGTGGCCACCACAGGAGATGGGGCCCCTTTCCTGGCATACCAGGCCCTAGTCTCTCCGGGATGGATCCAGATCTCCCACTGCAACCCGGTTCTGTGTTTCCATGCCAGAGCATGCTCTCAGGAACCCTCAGTGAGACTTTTCCTTCCACAGAACTCACGGTGCAGCAGCTTACATTTGTTGTAGCAACAAAAAAGGATTTTCCTTTTTCAAGGAGGAATGCAAGATTTGCCTCTTGAAACTCTGCCTTCTAGAAATTCATCCAGTCTGTATAGTAACTAGTTCTTGCTCCTCATGGATCCAAGGAGATCCTGGGGTCAGGGGTTTTACCACTCAAGGATGCTGAGTCAGCTCTAGACAGAAACCAAGGTAGCAGAACAGAGTCTAAAATATGTTTCAGACTCAAAGAAATCCCTGAGCCAGATGCATGTTCCCTGCCCTGAAAATCCAGAAAGCCGTCTAGGCAAGTCCTGAGGGTCCTTGCCTCTCTTTAGGCCGCACTCTAGATATAGAAACAGAGCCTGACTTTTTTTTTCCGTAAACTTCCCAGTACTGCCTCTTCTGCTTTCCAAGAACAGTGTGGGATCCAGTTCACTGATGTCGTCTTGTGTTTAAATTTCCAGACCCTTTTACATAAAGCTTTCAAATGTCCTTGAGGCACAGTCATCCATTTTGCTGACTCAGGAACTTGCCAGGAAAAGTGAACAAATGTCCAGGATTCCCTGGCTGCCTGTGCTGGTTTTGGCGAGGGGGCCGGGCGTTGGTAGGAGGACTAGGAGTTTGGGTGGGATAGACTATGAAGACACAAGATTCCAATTCATCAATATGGAAGAGAAAGAAAGTCTTTTCTTTTGGAACATGCTGTTAACAAAAAATAAGAAGTTTTTAAGTATTATCAACATCACCATTAATTTAGTGCTTGCCATGTGCCTCACACAAAACTCTTGTGTCCATGAGTCCTTTAATCCTTGCAAGTTCCCATCATTGGGCATATCATCTGCATTTACAGGTTGAAGTGACTGGGGCCCAGAGAGGGTGTACCTCACCCAAACTCCCTCCAACTCTCATTGCTGGTGTTAAAGGGATCAGGATATAGAAGATGAGCGGGGAGCATGGATCCTGCTCTGAAAGACCAAACCCTGGGAGAAGCCACACAGACTCATGCAAAATGCTACAGGATGTACATGATGGTCTCACTAGGCAAGGTCTGAAGGACACTCCCTGAGTTGGGAATAGTAATGGATCCTGTTGGTTGAGAACCTAAGTCCCAGGCACTGTGCCTGGCCCATTGTATCTTACTTCCTTTAACCCTCACAACAGCCTTAAAAATGTGCCTGGAGCTGGGTGCGGTGGCTCATGCCTGTAATCCCAACATTTTGAGAGGCCGAGGCAGGAGGATCCCTTGAGGCCAGACGTTCAAGACCAGCCTGGGCAACAAAGTGAGACCTCATCTCTAAAAAAACAAAACAAAACAAAATGTGCCTGGAATGGAGGTCTGACCCTAAGACCTCCATTGGGATTAATGAAAAAAAGGAGAAGACTGTTTGAATAGTGAAGTTTCACAGTTTAAAATACAAAACACATCATCTGCATGTCAGCATTTGTATTTCATGACTCAACCTTTGATCTTTGTCATCCCAGAGTCCCCCAAATGATAGGTTGTATTAATCAGGGTTCTCCAGAGAAACAGAGCCAATAGGATGGATATGGAGGTGTATATGTATGTATGTGTGTGTGCGTGTGTATTTGTGTTTATCATGGGGAGTTGACTTGTGATCATGGAGGCTGGGAAGCCCCATGGTCTACCATCTGCAAGCTGGAGCCCTGGGGACCTGGTGGTGGTATCTGAGTGAAGTTCTGAGAACCAGGGGAGCCCAGGGTGTAAGCTTCAGTTGAAGGGCAGAAGACTGATGTCCCAGCTTAATCAGGCCAGTAGAGAGAGAATTAAATCTTCCCCCACCTTTTTGTTCTCTGTGGGCCCTCAGCAACAGGATGAGGCCCACCCACATTGGGGAGGGCATTGCTTTACTCACTGTACTCACTCTACCAATTCACATGCTAATCTCATCTGGAAACACCCTCACAGACACACCCAGAAATCCTGCTGAACCAACTGGGCATCTTGTGGCCCAGTCAACTTGAAACATAAATTAACCATCATATGCATACCCCCAAATGGCTGTTGAATTGAATTGAGGGTTGACTAGAAAAGAGATGAGTGATAAATGGAAAATAAACATCCAGAGGGATATGGCTGTGGTCACTTATTTCCTTTCTACAAAGAAACTTTCCTTTCTTTTTGCAGAGATTAGTTGCCATGAACATGCCTCTCAACAGTGACGGGACAGTCATGTTTAATGCAACCCTATTTGCTTTGGTTCGAACAGCTCTTAAGATCAAGACTGAAGGTAAGCATTCCCTGCCAGCAAGACAAGATGGCAGGAAGGAAAGAGACAGCATATCCCATCTTGCCTTCCTCATCTGGGCCTTTTCTTGGCCAAGGGGAGGCCCTGGGGAAGGGGCTGGCAGGTAGAATGGAGATGTCCATGCCGGGCTGGCCGGCTGGCTCCTGCCTCCTGTTTCCTCATCCTTTATCTCCTTCCTTTATGCTTCACTTTGTCCCAGAATGTTTTGAGTTGACTCATACTACTGCTTACTACATAGCAGGGGAAACAGGCAGTGTATCGGAGCAGAGACGGAGCCATCACAAATGAACTCACTCCAGCCATCCCTAACTGGTTGTATGACCTGCAGTGAGGGATGTCACTGGTCAGAGCTGTAGTTTCTTTCCCTATAACAAGGAAGTAAATACAGGGATGTCCAGGAGGTCCTGAGATGAAATGAGGTGATGTCTGCAAAAGCTCCTTTGTAGTGCCTAGCACATAGTCAGCACTTAGAAATATAGAAGCATCTTTCCAGCTGAGAGACCAAACCAGCATGGCCTTCACAGCCATGCTCAGCCCTGGTCAAATCCTGGTAAAACAGGCACTAGAGTGTGGCCATTGGAGCTGGCTCAGTGGCGACTTTGCAGGTGGAATGGAAAGCAGATTGCAACAGGCTGAGGAGTGACCAAGAGATGGGGGGAGGTGGGAGGTGGAGACCTAGTGACCAGGAGATGGGGGGAGGTGGGAGGTGGAGACCTCAAGGAGAGCTCACTCTCTGAGGCACTGGTGGAGGAGAGGAAAGAGGAGGCAGCAAGGGACTCATGCTGAGTGCAGGCAGGTGACTTCTTACAACCCTAGAGCCCAGGGAGATGCAATCCAGCAAAGCCAGCCTCTTTCAGCCTAACAGGGGCGCCTTGTGGCATGCTTGTCTGTACCTGGCCCCAGGCCAGCATTGTTAAGGGCTCCAGAAGGCAGAATGGTCCTCTATGCTGACATGTTAGTTGAAAAGACAAGTGTAAGCTCATATAATAAAAGGCCAAGGTTATGTTGTATGGATGAGTACATATAGTAGGAATTGAGAGTCTTATTTGGGTGAAATTTAGGCTGGATCTTCAAGAAAGGAGGTACGATTTGGAAGAACCTGTGAAAGGGCGGAAGGCAAAGGCATTCTGGGTTAGGAACAATGGAAAGCAAATAGCAGGTGTCAGTTGTGGGAGGGCAGGATGGAATCAGAGTGGAACAGGCCTTGAATCTCAGGGTGAACCATGTTTGTTCCCATGGTGGAGGGACTTCCCACTGGGAAGGCATGATCTCTATTGCTAAACATAAGAAGTGTGTTTGCCCCCGGCTGGGGAGAGCCTGGTGGGAGGGGAGCCCCATCCGAGGGCAGTGTGTTCATCCAGGTCAGGCTGGGACGAGGCTATGCAAACAGACGAGGAGCTGGGGAACAGAAACGAAGCTGGCTTTTCCCCTTTTGTTTTTTGAATCCAGGGAACCTGGAGCAAGCTAATGAAGAACTTCGGGCTGTGATAAAGAAAATTTGGAAGAAAACCAGCATGAAATTACTTGACCAAGTTGTCCCTCCAGCTGGTGGTCAGTGCAATCTATTTCCTAAGTAGTCCTTGGCCAGTGCTTTGGTTTTAATGCTAGTGTCTCCAGAAAGTCCAGAGAGAGTTTGCAAAATGCTTTATGTATCAGTTAGAGCATTAAGGCCAACTGGTAAAGAAAGCCCTTTGGCCATTTGGTGTGATTATTTGGGGTTTAATATGAAGAACATTCCAGACAAAGGAGAGGCTTCAGTGAAAAGCAAACCAAAACTCACATGGCTGGTTTTGCAGGGATTTCCTTTTTGGTGGAGGAATTAATGTTTGAGGACAAGATTGTGATCTCAAAGTGAAAAGCCTATATTTTTTGTCCAAAATGAAATACTCAAAAGTAGTTTCCGATTACCCTTCAGTATATTGTTGAAAATGTCCCATGAAAAATAGATAGCTTTCAGGAAATTGTATTTTTAAAATGTTCTTATCAAGACTGAATTTACTACCATAATTACCAAAAATGCCCTTTTAACTAACAGGCATGCTTATTTCCTTTCGTTATTTATCACAAAATAACTAACCTTCTTCGAATTTTTATATATATAAAAACCATCTATATATATACACACATACAGTATATATATATGTATATGTATATATATGTATATATGCATATTGGTTTTGCGTTTTTATTTAAGTACCTGTGGACTTAGACATTGAGATGGTTGTTTTTGACTGTTCTGTTTCCAAGTTTTAAAGGTGCAGGATCTGTTCACCCAGTACCACCACACCAGCATTCTAGCATCCTTGAGCCATGGGCATGTGATGAGCCTTTGGTGTGTTTCGTGACCAACCGAACGTTTATAGTGTCACTGCCCCCACAGCTTTCGAGACTGGTCTGGCTCAGGTCTGATAGCTGACTTGGGACCCGGGCCACCCCTGAGAAGGTGATGAGCTCTGGCTCTTGGGGTGCAGACAGAGCAGCATGCCAGCCAGCCCTGCTCCTTAGCATGAAGCGAGGAGCAGCGTGAGCTTTTGTTGCTGAAGGGGTTACCTGTAGCTGGCACGGCCACCGGCTCAAAGCTGGGGAAGACGGTCCAGAAAGAAATGATAAAAGGAAAACAAATGAACCACAATAACAAAACAAAAAACCCTCCCACCTAGAGAACCCTGGCTTCCCCCAGGAGAACTGATACTGCACATTTAAAACAACTCTTTGGTTTTCATTCTTTTCTTTGTAGCTGCACATCCAAGAGCTTGCATGGCTTAGATGAAATGCTTTTGAAAAACTGTTGTAACAATATGCTTGAGGTTTTTCTGCAGCTGCCATTTCTTTCACCTCGCAGTCTTTCAGAATATTCTGAAGCAATTCTGTTTTAGGGTGGTGGCATGGAATCAGAGTTATCTCTTGCCAACTGTATTCCCCTACATTGTTTCTTGAAATACAGATGCATGCTTCAGAATAGCGGGCTATGCCTGTCTATGTAAACCTTCCCCTGCGAGCCGAGGACCCTGCTCCTCCCTTGCTCCACCTCACATCTCTCTTGGAACACCACCTTCATCACAACCAGCCGAACTCCCACGTTAATGCCCATCCTCGTGAAATGCCCTTGGAGGGTGTCATTTGCATTACTATGAAACTTCATTTCTTTTCATTTTACCAAAAGAAAAGTCCAGAATTTAGCTCACCATTGAAGCTCCCTTCCTTTGAAAAGCTGATCAACTTTTAGCTTTATCAGACTTCTAGTAGAGTGGAAATCTTCTTCTTTCTTGGTCCAATAACTGGACTTAGCCTTTTCTATTTCTTAAAATGGATTGGAGTTTAGGATGACAAGTTTTAATCTATTCCACAACAGCAGTGAGAGGCAGTGTGAAGCACAAGAAGAGAGAAGTGGGGCCTTAGGAGGAGACGGAAGGCTCTGCAAGCTCCCTGCCTTTGTTGAGTGATGTGCCCAGTGCAGGGCTTATCCAGGCTGAATCTCATATGAGCGCTGTGGCCACCAAGAAAGTTCAGAAGGTAGTGGCCATCAGGCTTTGGTGCATAGACTCTGGAAGAGTTGCTGGACAGGCTTTGCTCTCCACATTCATCATTTGTCTGTCTTTCCTCTTTTATCTTCCAGTAGACCTATGTCCCCAACCTTTCCTGCATCACAGCACACTTAGAAAAGGATATTTGCATACCCCTCTGGGCAACAGATGTGGAGTTCTTGAGGCTGAGGGCCTCAGCATCCCCTACACCATCACCTGGTCAAGAAGCAGGAGACTGGGTAAGGCCAGCCTCCACTCCAGGTGGCTGTGACTGGCAGGTGTGGTGTGCTCAGGAAGTCCCTTTTAGCCCTGGTGATAGAGCTGAGTAGGATGCTTGTCTTAGGTGGGTTTGCTGGTGTGCCATGAGGCGTGACCCAGCTCCTCGTGAGCCTGATGATGAAGTCAGGAATGAACTGTGGATCTGTGGGCACACGTCAGGCTTGCTTCACTCCCAGTGGCCCGGGGGCCTCGGCTGCCCCCTCGCCATCAGTGCTGAGCTGCCTCATCTCTGCCTCTCAGCTCAGGTTCTCACCTCTGCACTTCAGCCTTCCTCTGCCATCTTGTGGGTCCTTCCCCTTCATTTCAGAAGTTCTCTCTCCTCCCCAGGACTCTCCTCCATCCTTGACCTGGATCCTTTGCTCCTTTGCCCTGAAGAGCACACTGAGCTGCCTCCATTGCCTTCTTTTCAGTCCGGAGCCCAGACAGCCTCCTTGTATTCATTCCTTCTCTTCCTTCCTGTTCTGTCCTGCTGTAGCTTTGACTTTTCTTGTTCTTAGGAACTCTTCCTTGGGCCTAGTCTCCTAATTAGCTCAGTGTCTCAATGGAGAAGACGAAGTGACCCTTCAGTTTTCTCCTGTAGAGCCCTGGATGGGTCTGCCTCTGCTCTGGAGGCTGAAGGGAGATCAGAGTTAGGCCTGCATTTGCGGGAAGCATCAGGGTGGAATGAGGTGTGGATCTTCTGCAGGTAGAGCCAGGGCTTTTTCTGGGCCCCACAGAGAAGACTGAGAGCCCTGGACTACAGAGGAAGGCTATGGCATGGCAGGACACCGGAGACCATCTCTGGGGTCCCTGGAGGCACTAGCTAGACAACAGTGTGTCCACCTTTTGTGTGCAGCCTGGGACAGGGATACATTTGCATGGTGTGAGAGGCAGCTCTGAAGAAGCCGGCAGCCATTGTGGCTGGAGACGGCCATCTCTGGAGAGGTGGTGTGAAGGATAGGACCCCAGGCTCGGGGGGCACTCTGTCCTGTGTTAAGGTCCCAGCTAGACTGAGCTGGGCAAGTCATTTGGCCTCTCTCCATCTGTTGACAGGGGCGTGGTGAGCAGATCCACCATGTCAGAGTTGTGAAGAGGCCATGAGACCCACATGGAATTCTTCTTACACAGGGCTTGGCACCTATAGGTGTCCAACAGTAGGGGCTGGCTAGAGCTAGAGCTGATATTCCAAACACACCCTGAGCCAATAGGGAGGCTGGAGAGTACAGCAAGGGGTGAAATACCAGGACCTGAGTGTTCTTTGCTCACCTCCTTGCCTTCTTGCCTATGGACCTTGCATCATTAGACAAGCCGAGACTGATTAGGGACTGTGTTTTACATGCTACTCAGAGCCTTTGGCTTGCCTGGGTGGCCCTACACCACTCCAGGACTATCTTGGCTTGGGTTTAGAAGGAACAGAACACTTCTCCAGGCCAGACCACCTGAGACAGCCTTCTCACACAGTAACACTCAGTGGCTTCTGACAGGGAGGACTGGAGAGGCAGCCCAAAAAGGCCCGGGCATCTCCAGTGGGGACCACAAGATGTTGGCAGCACCTCCTGGATGGGCACTAAGTGAATCCCACCTCGGGTGCATTAGTGAAGGATGATGCTTCTCCACGTCCCCCAGCCCATCAAGCTCCAGGATCCCTATGAATGGATGCCACCGTCGGCACATTTTAAAATAAGGGTGACTCTGAGGCTCATCATCATCAAGTGCCCAGCACTTAGGACAGCCCAAGCCAGGCAGCTGAGTGCTTTACCTGCTTCCTCCCACATAATCCTCATGGCTCCTCTGAGAGGTTTATCCCCACTTTACAGATGAGAATACAAGCTCAGAGAGGTTGAGCCCCCTGCCCCCAGATCAGCATGTAGCTCTTGCAGGGGCAGTCTGGCCTAAAAGCCAGCTGCTCTGCAGCCTTCGGACCAGCAGCCATTCCTCCTTCAGCCTCTGCAAGTCGTGGTCAGTGGACCGCCAGGCCCCACATGGCCCCACACACATGGGATGGGGTACTAAAGTGGTCGTAAGCTTTACCCCCAAGAGACACAGCACACTGAAGATTTGGTGGCAAGCAGCCCGTGGGAGAACCGTGGGGCGCATTTACATGTCCAAAGTGGTTTACCATGAGACAGCCAGAGCCTCTATTCTGCCTCATGCATCACCTTTAAAGTCATCAGCAGAGTTCTGATTCCCCAACCATACATGTTGGAGGTTGTTTCTGAACAAAGCAAAAATAAGCCCAGCTCAACTTTGAGGTTGGTTGGAGCTGTCACTACAGTGCAGAAAATGAGCTGTTCAGAATTACAAACCAAGAAATGGTATACGGAGCTTATTGGTGGAGAATGTGGGGCGGGGAGCTCATGAAAATCTGAATTTGCAGTCACTTTTCTAAACCTTCCTCTCCTTCTGAGCGTGTATGTCACCTTTCTAGGTCTCTATCTTGAGACATCGGGATTTGGATGGTTAATTGCCCTTGATAAGTTTATGGTAGTTATACATGCAAATCCCTATGCACAGGGATGAAATGTGGCCCGTGAAGCCTCCTTTTGTTTTGTAATTTTTATTTTGAGTAAATAACCAAGACAGCATTTCATAGTGTTACTAATATGCTGCTCTATTAAACTCATAACAAATATATTATTTTCTGCAACCTCGAATATCAGTTCATTTAACTGACACTAATTTTGAGCCTTAGTTGCTTTGCAAAACCTTGCTTTTTGCTGGTTTGAGACTCCTCTGTTATATGCTGAGACCTCGGTGCCTTCTGCGCCATACTGCCCGCCCGCCCCACTCTGCCCCTGCCCCTGCCCCAGCCAGAAGCAAGTGTTTAGGCTCTTGGTCTGATGTGCTGATTCGGGAGAGCTCTGTCTGGTCTCTCCGTTTAGATGATGAGGTAACCGTGGGGAAGTTCTATGCCACTTTCCTGATACAGGACTACTTTAGGAAATTCAAGAAACGGAAAGAACAAGGACTGGTGGGAAAGTACCCTGCGAAGAACACCACAATTGCCCTACAGGTGAATTGTTGTCTCATTTTGTTTTCTCTCTTCACTAACGATTTTACGAGCTTATTTGAAATACTAGAGAGCTGCCTATTCATGGTTGAGCAGTACCACAAGGATTTTGTTTAAACTGAGATACTGCACACTCCCCCAAATGTGGACTAGCCATTTCTGGGCCACAAGGTAAGTGCTTCCCTCCCCGCTGCCTTCCCCATGGAGCCCTGCACCTGCCACCTCCCACGTGGCAGGGCTGCCAGGACGGAGAGGAGCGAGTGCTGCCCTCGCACCCCAGCCCCGCCAGGCAGTGCCCTCCAAGCAGGCACCCACCTTCCCCACAGCCCTGGGCTCCAGGGTTCTGGCTGCCCAGTGAATGAACAGCTTTCCATCTGAACGCAAGTGCTTTGTTTTGTTTCTGTTTGTTTCTTACCCCACTGCTTGTTGGTTTTTGGTCCATTTCAGTAACATCCATCACCTCCTAGTATGTACTCTGTGTGTGTATGTGTGTGTGTGTGTGTGTGTGTGTGGGGTGTGTCTGTCTCTGTGTGTTGTCTCCTGACGGCCAGAAGGCCAGCTGTGCACATGCTATGCTCTCGTGCCCCGGCCAGCCTCTGGGCCCTCTCCCTCCTCCACCTGGGCCGTACTCCAGGCTCCTAGAGTATGGATGTGGCTTTCGGGAACCTCTAGTACCAGCCAGGGTCCTTGCATGTGAGGAATGTAGAATCCTAGGGAAGCCCAAAACTCTGGGATGGGAAGCAGGTATGTGGAGGGGCAAAGAAGGCACGATGAGGACCAGCAGGAAGAGGGGCTAGGAAGGTGGTCTGTGAGTGCCGTGGATGAAGGAGGCAGGGCAAAGAGGGAGAAGATGCTAGGGACAGGGAACAAGGAACCACAGAGGCTGACAAACAATCTGAAACAACTGACCTCTGCTGCCCAGAGTGCTCGGAATCCATGATGGATAGGATAAAGACTTTTTAAAAATCTATTTACACCACAGTTTTATGCCCCTGTTCTCAGCACGTGTTAAATTTGGCCTTGTGGGTATTGATAAGGTTCAACATGGAAGAGTCCTTCACTCTTTTCCAGGGAAAAATGCCCAGCATTGTTGTGTGTTCAAAGTGATGGTAACAGCCAAAATGAGGGCTTATCTTTGATCTTGCTGAGAGAGAGAATATGAATATGAATATGAAAGTGAATGAGTGAATGACAAACACGAGCTGTGTGTGTATCTCATGGGTTAGTAGATGGCCTTGTGTGACAGTGACCTGCTGATTCATGGTGAAACCTCTGCTCTACCCAGACAGCTACAGGGGCTGGGGAAAGAGGTATATGAGGGTTGGCAGGTGGACCATGAATCTGACTGAAGACAATGATCTTACTGCCTCTGATGACATATCCTAAAGGTAGCTGAGGGAATCACGGACTCAGTCACACAGCCCGTTGGCATCTCAGGTGGTAGGATTTACAGATGAAGCTTTCTCACTTCCAAACAATCCAGTTTGTAAAAGTGACAGCCCTCCTGGTCTGCAGCTCCCAGCTAGCCTCAGAGAGGGAAGGCAAACTGCAGAGATGTTTGCATATTGGAAGAAGTCTCCGGTCCATCCCTCCTTGAAGACAGTGTGGCCAGGTTGGATGCCCGGAGAGGGAGTGATGAACATGCTTCTGCAGGCTTGTCCTTAACGGAGCCCCCTGCCCAGAAGACGAGACTGGTTAGATGGTTTAGTTCCATTTCCCACTGCCCTGGGCTTGTAGGGAATTGCTTATTGTTCTGGGAACCTAATTGGGACCAGAACTTGATAACTTTTCTGGAGGGGGGAACATAGTCTGTCATCGATGGTTGATGTCCTAATTTACAGCGAGCAAATTAGCTAGGTACCATAAGAATCTTGCATTTTCTGTAAGAGGTATGGGTGGCCACTTGGATGCAGGGTCATTTTTACTTTTTCTGAACCCCCAAGACTTCCCAATTAGACAATTTCAGCACTTTCTCTAGTGGCTGGAAATAGTGTTTTGATGTTTTAAGACATGCACAAAGAACGCACAGCTAAGTCATTACCAGGTTTCACGTCTGGGATTTTCTGAGTCCTAAGTTGAAGGGTCAAATGGCATGAATTACAGTGGCAGGTTGTGGGTTGAAAGACTCTCTTGCTTTGTGTTGCAATAATGTTGAGGGTTTCTCCTAAACGTTTTTCATTTTATTGTTTATAGTGTTTCATTTTATTGATGAAATGCAAACATTTCCAGTTAGATGATACCAACATATTTTCGCATGGCTCCATTGGGAGCTGAAGCATCGTCTGTAATTTATGTTGAGAATGCAGCCTGGAAAATTAAGTTGTGTTCATAATCTTAACAGAGAAACTGAAAATGTACTTGATTCTGAAACATTAAACATAGACATTTTTTTTTTGTCTCCTTGAAGGATAATTCTAATTGCATTTTGGCTTCCTGTGCTGTAGAAATGGCTGTGAGTGTGATGTGTTACTCCATGTTTAATTAACATGGGGAGGCTTTCCTTTCTGCGTGATGAAATACCGGGTGACAATGTAGCAGTTAGGAAAATTTGGTGGGACCGCAGTGGGAGAGTTGTACCACCAGTGTAACTAGGACAAGGACACAGCCTGGGAAGCCCGCCCCAAGAGTGGGCGTGGCCTGTTGAGATGGGGGATGGCTTGCCTCCTCCCACGGCAGGGTGCCCCATGGCTGACAGACTGCGTGCTAATGGAAAGTGGAGCGTGGCCATCGCAGTGTGAGCGCAGAAGTGCGGACCTAGGCATGTGCGTGCTTGTGCTGCGTAGGGTGCAGTCTGTCTGAACAGCCTCCAGGACGGGCCCAAGACCTCTGCGCCCCCACCCCCAGAGAACGTTTTTTCAAGGACACACATACGCACTGTGGTTTTGAACCCTGTGGGCTCCATCTGATCTCCCTGTGTTCAGACCAACTGCATTGCTGCCTCCCACATGAAGGGGAATGGCTTGAGCTCCTGGATCCATGTGTGGGAAGGAGCTCGGCATCCGGTGTCTTCTGGCCTCTGTGGTCTGAATGAGTGTGCAGTTTCCATCCTTCCATCCATCTTCATCATTAAAACCAACCTTCTCTCCAGCCCCTCTACAGAGGGAACCAGAGAGAAGCTGCATCAGGTCTTTTTTTAATTTCCTCTTGCGCATCTCCTACATGCCATGTTCACTTTGGGTTGACTCAGCATTCGCTCGTCATCCATTGTTGCTACATCCGAGTGACCTACGAGGGGCAAATAAATAAAGGAACACAGCCATGCAGCCATGAAAATTCTCAGTCCCCTTCCCAGCAGACAGCAATGCATGCTGAATGTCCCATCAGACCTTCTAGATGAGGACATCTGTGCAAGTTACAGACACTCTTTAGTCCAGTGTCTTGTGGATGAGAAAAAGACCCCTAAGTGGGAAAAGTTTTGTTCATTTCTCTTTCTTTTAACATTCAAGAATTTCCTTTCTGCAAAAGACACGCACTCCAGTGGAATCCGAGGACACTATGTCCCCCACTCATCCCAGCTGGGAGCCTTTCCATCCCCATCGTAGGAAAGCTTTGGAGGGATAGTCCTTTTGCCTGTTTGGAAGTTTGGTTTAAGGAGGAGACCATTATTTCTAGCTATAAAGAATTAGGTTGTTAGGTTGAATAATTGTAAAGCCTGTGCCCAAGCCACCAGTTCGTGATGCAGGTGGTTGAGGGGAGATGTGGGTGGTATGTAAGAAACAAAGGACTCTCAGCCCCTGATGTGCCCCATGTGGTCTTCTTAGGGAGGCTTGATGCATAAAGACAGAAGAAAATGGGATTCTCCACAGAGATTTAATCTGTAGAAGATTAAAACACCTGTTGCCTGGTCACCTTAGTCTAAAAAGGAGTGGAGTTTTGTTTTGTTATTTTTTTAAAGCATGATTCTACCTGAAGCCATCAAGAGGCTCTTTTTAAATTTTTTTCTTTTTTTAATCTAAGAGGAGAACAGATGCTAACAGATGAGATTTCACTGGCTGATTCGTTTGTTTCAGATGCTTGAACGGATGCTTTAGAATTTTCTGCCTGAGCTACGGCACCAAGCTGGTTAGTCGGAAGGCGTTTGTGGCTAAGGCCTTGAAAGGGAAAAGTCTCAAGTGGGCTTATTTCTACTGAAACAGCATTTCGGAAGAAATGCAGGAAAAAGCAGACCCAAGGCCCCAGGGAGACCCCTTCCAAGCAAAGCACTCCTCCGGAAGGTGGAAGCGGGGCCGTGGCTCATCTGCGGAGCCAGGGCTGCCTGTCGCGGACGTTGCTCACGGTGGTTCTTTTTCGTGAAAGGGATCGTACAAGTCTTAACAGTTTTCCCTTCCAAGCAGAGACTCAGAGAAAGGGAAAGAGTGAGAGAGAGCAAAGGAGGGGGGCAGCTGCCCCACAGAGAAATGAAATGAACACAACTTCCTGATGCTGGCCAGTAAAACAAAAAAATAAAAATAAAAATAAAAAGATTAAGCAGACCTGCCTAAGGTGGGCATCTGACTCCATTCCAAAGTCCTGCATCCCTAGTTTGCCCGAACTCCCAAAGACTGGCAGGCCCCTCGGCGCTGAGCTGACAGAGTTCCTTTTGTATACCAGTCCACCATGACCTCCTGAGCGTCCGGCCCTGCTCTCTGCAGTGACCCAGTCCAGAATGCAGTGAGAAGTGGACAGGCCAGGAAGCTCAGATACACCCATTGAAACTAACACATACACCCCGCATGCCAAACTCAATCCAGGCAACACCTCAGGTTCCATCTTAACGTGTCCACAGGAAACACCACCACACCCAAACCTCATCTAACATTGTCCGTCTTTAATTCGTGGTCAGAGCCAGTCTGGGGATGCCTCTTTGGAAGCAGTGTGGTCTAGTTTCAAGGACACTGGGAGTCAGGGAACCTGGGTTCTAGTCCCAGTTTCAGCTTTCACTTGCTGCGTGACCTTGGGCAAGACACTTAACCTCTCTGTGCCTCAGTTTCCCCCATCTGTAAAATGGGGTTAATAATGTCGACCTACCTCACAGGGCTGTTGTGAGGAATAGCTAAGTGATTGTAAAGCACTTTGAACGTATAATTGCTTATTATTAAGACTACAACAATAATAATATCATATGCCTGTTTACTACCAGAACTTTAAGAAAGTCTTGTTTTCCTTTGATCTCTTTTCTGTTCTGTACCATACTTACCCATTGAGAAGGAGAACTCCCCCCTTTTAAAGATATCTAGGCAGTGCACAAAGATGTCAACAAAGGTAACTCTGCAGGTTGCATTTTCACATCTTAAGAATAGCAGATTTTTGCCCAAGGTGTTGGTTGATGAGGGTGTCTGGTTTGGAATTCTCAGCTGATTCCAAATGGTGGTTGGAGTCTGTACATCTGACACTGAGCCCAAGACACCCCAAGTGGCCAGTTGGGATTTTAAGATCAACATTCAAAAGTAGCCATAGTGCAGAGGTCATGCAGAAGAATCTAAAAAATTGAAGTCTCTGAAGTGTGTAGAGAAAAGAAGGGCTTATGAGCCCCTTTAACCTGCCCTGATATGTACAGGCTGGAAGCTGTGTGTGTGTGCGAGTGCGTGTGTATGCATGTGGGGCCTGCGGAGACAGGGGAAGAGAGAGACAGCAGATTCGGGGGGGACCCTATTCCTGTAGAAGTGGATACTCTTCCAAGCATCCTGGGAGGGCAAGAGTCCCAAAGGCTAGGCAGAGGGTGAGAGCAATGTCCCCAGTGGGAAGTATGCTTTCTGCAAGCTTGTCCTAGGCGTGACTGACAGGGTCAATCCCAGCCTCAGGATCTTTTCCAGTGATGTCTTTTGTGCCTATGACATTTGCCCTTGGCTGCAGTGCTCACTGTACCAAGAGGTCTGACCTACCTGGACTTCAGTGGACCTGCTGTCCTCATTATGGAAATGGGTCTAGCTCCCGACTCTGCCCCCATGTGTGTAAGTGTGCAGACTAGTTAACATCCAGGAGCTCACATTAGGTGGTGTGGGTTCTCACAGCACAGTCCATAGGGCCCGAGGGCAGGTTTGACTGCTTCATGCTGCACCACATGGTGATGTAGGGGATGGGGTGGAAAGCCAGGAACACTCCAGTGTGGCCAGGCCACTTGTCAAGATGTCGAAGCACAGCTGCACCTGGTATCAACAGCTGTCACCCTAGCACCTGAGTCTCCTTCCCCACTGCCAGCAGCCCCACCCCTCCTGAGACTGCTCTGTGACTCAGCAACTACAGGTCTAGAGCCTGACATTGCAGGGAGCCTCCAGGACCCTGCTGTGGTCCAAAGGCCCACTTCTGCTCTGATTGGGCAGCGCCTGGGTATATTAAGTTATAAGAATTTATGAGGAATGTGATGTATCATCCCTGAAAGGGAAGCTGGTCCACCCTGTGGGTGCTGGTGAGAAGCTGATCTGCCCTCAGACAGACAGTCCCTCTGTCTTTGACCCACCCGATGTTGAGTTGATTCAGTGCTGAAGGATGGCATGTGCCTACCACCTGTATGTGTCACCCTGTCTCAGAGGGCCAGTGTGACCCACCTTCTAGGTCCAAGATTCCATACACTCAGGCCTCGGCAGAAAGGCCCCAAGTGATTCAAGTGGGCGGCGTTTCCACGTGCCTTCTCCACGCTCTTCAAATAAGTAAAAACTGACAAGTGACCACTTTCTAGATGGGAGTTAGGGAGTGATGTAAATGGAACAAGAGCATTTTCTCTACTTGGGCCTGGCTGTTTTGCTGGGGAACGGCATTGGCTAAGGTTGGTAGCAAGGCCGGCTTAGAAAAGACAGCCAGGAATCAGGAAGGCCGCTTCCAGCTTCAACTCAAAAGGGAAAGAAGGCTTCCTGAAACTTGATTGGCATCAAACGGCAGAGACACCTCTGTCATTTCTCTTAAAGCCTTGGCAGAGAAGTGTAGCTTCTAGTGTAGAGAAAGTTGTGAGAGACGACTCAAGTTCATTATTTAGAATCTTCACAGACACACACAGCAAACTTGACACCCCCAACACCAGCATCCATAGGCTAAACTCTTCAGCTCCTGGATAGAAGATGAGAGGCAGGCCAGTATACATCCTAGGGAAGCAAAGGTAAGATTGGACATCAGGCTCTTCTCGACTAGCTTACATGTGGAACAACCCAATTAAAAATTAATCCACTGGACTATTGGGTACTACATTCTATACTCTTTCAGAAAGTGAGGAGATCTCGCTTCTTTGAAAATAATAATTATGTTCAGAAGTCTTTGAGAAGAAAGAGTTGCTGAAAAGAAGTGAAGTGATGTGACATAGTAGTAAAAGGTGGTAATTATCGTGGCTTGTTATTTAGTACCATGCACCTAGTGTCCTCTGGCAGCCCAGTTGTGTCATGATTAGATGATCTGTGTGAAGGAGCTGGCTAAGACTTAATAACAGTTCCAGGGTGGGTAGAAACCCAGGTGAGTTCATTCTCCTTGGCACCTCTTAGACCTAAGGGACACAGCTGTTTGGGAACTTGGAAGGGCACATCATTCTAAAGCATGCTGAAGGCAACCCATTGAGAAGTCCCAAAGGTTGGCTCAGAGAAGCCATAGGAAGGCCATTTCTTCCAAGAATGGAGAAAGGTCCACAGAATAGCGGGAATCCTAGATGGGGTAAAAAGTCTGCATCTGAAGAAACAGTAGTAGTGCCTGTTGGAGGATACATTGGTCAGCAGATATCAAACTTTTTGGTCTTTGGACCCTTTTGTACTCTACATTATTGAAGACCCTTGTGTGTCAATATTTACTGTCTTAGAAATTAAAACTAAGCAGTTTTTAAAACAAGAATATGCAAGCACAAAGACGCCAGGGTGATGACATCACACATCAGGCAGCCTTTGAAAACCTCACTGTGCTCTCATGAGAGGATGAGAGTGTTCAAGGCAAAGAACATCCTTATATTATGCAAATCACAGTGACCTCATGGACCCCTGACAGTGTCTTGGGATGCCCCAAGGTCCCTGGAACACACCTGGGAACTGCTGCTTTGGGGGAATGCTACCAGGTTCCCCTAAAGGCAGACGGTGCTGGAGCCTTTTAATCATCTCCCTTGTTAAAGAGGCTCCTGTGCAGCGGCACTGCCCTAACTGGAACCGGTCTCCCCCTCCAGCCCCTTCCCAGTCTCAGCCCACTCCCCCAAGGCATGGAGCTGCTATGCCCTCCTTCGTCTAGCATGGCCGAGTCTTGCTGCCTGTGCTGATCTGCAGGTGTGATGGTCTGAGTCAGGGCAGGATGGAAAGTGGTTTTAAAAGTCAACTCCCCTAAGTGCACAATTGGGACCAAGGATGTGTGCCAAACAGGATCCGTTTCAGGGATAGCTTGTGATCATTTGTCGTCTCCATGCTGACTTAGGAATATAAGAGCTCTGCTAGGGTAGTCAAAAGAGGGTTAGCCTTGATCAGGTGGCACCCCACAGTCGTGACGATAGGTGAGTAAGTGTGTGATTCAGACTCCAATCCAGCACTCTTTCCCAGTAGGTGCAGTGACTTTGCCTGGGTGGTGGTCGAGGTGGAGAGTTTGGGAGAGGTGAGGCAGCCCAGTGTCACAGGAAGAACAGGCTTAGAGGCCAAGAGTCCTCATTGAGCCTTTGACTCATTTGGGCACATAATTTAACCACATGGGAATAACCTTTGCTCTCCCTTCCTCCTGGAATCTAGTGGAATATTCGTATGTAACCTCACAATGACTGGTATAAAGATGCTATCAGAATAGAAGTTGTGATTTACAGCTTCTGCTAAGCCTGAATTTTACAGAATGCTCTATTATCAGGAAACTGGCAAGACTTTCTGATTCGGTTGTTAAAATTACAACAGAATCAGATTCTTGATTGCACCAAGAATCAAGGTGGAACTGAAACAGAGAGCTCTCACATTGTGTGCAGGCAAAGGTCATATTTTGGGTAATTTCTTTAAAGTTTCCTTTATCTTTCCAAGTGATGGGAATAGTGGAACCCCTATGGGAGCTTGTGGGGGTCATGTTACCCCTGACTTTTCAGTGAGGGAATCACTGTGGATTACTAACAGAGTGCCAGGATTCCAACCCTTTATATCTGACACAAGGACCATTCACAAGGGACACAAAAGCCACCATCACATTTTCCCTGGAGGAGAGTGGTGTTAAAATAAGGGGTGTGCATGTGTGATGTGCTGAGGAGGCGGACAGCAGCTTGCAGATGAGCAGGTTTATTCCATAAGAACTTAATCTCATTCTGTTTTCTAATGGAACTAGTCTAAAAAGGTCCCCTCTCATTGGGTATAGACTGACTCCTGCTAAAGGGTTAACCAGAACTTGTCACCAGCGAGATGACTGTGTACAGGGCCAGCCTAGGCTGAGTGCAGCCTGCCTGTGATGGGGAACAGGCTCTGCCAGGCAGGGTTCTTTGGCTGGAGTCTGAAAGCCTGGCGCTTGTATCCTGAAGATGAATGGCCTGGCCCGGTCCCGACTAGAGACGTGCATCTCTTATCTCCACTGCTACAGCGTAGGTCCAGGACAGGGCTGCAGGCACTTGTGCATGCTTGCTGTGGCGCTGTGAGAGCTGGCAGATGGCTGGTGTGTCTGATAGAGCTAGCTTAGGGACACAGGCAGCAAAAGCATTGCAAATGCATCTAGGCAGGAGAAACTTAACCCTAAAAGTGGGCAGGAGAAAGGAAGGTAAATGGGTGTTCATATTTGATGTCAAAATATCATCATGTTATGCTATTCGGAAGTGTTTAGAGACATTTTAGTTTTTTTGGTAACTTAATCATTCAATAGAGTATCTATGAAATTCCAACTAAATGGTGTCTAAAATTTTAAGCAGCAGTCTACAGGCAAAGCGCCAACATTTCTTTTTAAAAAAATATTTATGATAACATCTAGCATTTTAAAATCAACCAGAAACTAGTCTTGATTCTGTTTAATATTTTATAAGATTGGACATCTTAAAATAAGTCAATAATGTTTATATTTTATAGCAATTCTGTGTTTCTTCAAAACCATATTCCTGCTGTGATGTTAATGGAATGACTTTATATGGCTTTAATTGTGTTGGTTTAGTGCTAATGACCACTTTTCAAATTAAAATAGTATTTTGCTGATAGAGGTAGACACAGATATGAAATATGAAAGAATAGATAATTTTACTGATTGTAAAGTGTTTATCCCAAGGAAAAAAAATGTTCTTTTTTTTAGGGCTGTGGAAAAGTAATTTTTTCAAGAGTCTAAGATAGTTTTCTGTATTTCTGGGGACTGGAACTTGTGCCTATGGAATTTTGGGAGCAGCCTAAGCTACCTTTTAGCTTGATATGTGTGCTAGAAAAACTTCATTACCATGTTTTGTGATATGTAATAAATTCAGGGTGCTGTGCTTAAGCTTCATGTCACTTCTAGTTTGGGAACATCTGTTTCCCTCACTCCCAGTTGTGGGGGACAGCCTGACCTGGCCCTCCCCAGATGACATGTGAAAAAGTAGAGTCAGTCCCTGACTCTTACGAGGTGTGTTTTTCCTTGCCTGGAACAAGCAGAATATAATCATGATTTCTGACTCTGCTTCTGTGTCTGGGAAGAGCGATGCTTTCTCTCCTCCTCTAATGTCTCTTTAATAAATATGTTGTCATTATTTGTCTTTGGAAGTGGCAACTTGGGCCACCTTTCAACCTTCTCCATGATTTATGTTGCAAACAAATTCTCTGTCCCATGTCTGTTCATTGCACTATCTTGTCGACTGAATCCTAATCTTGTGTATCACTGAAGATGTGCTGGAGACAGTTTTTGTTTCTATTATGCAATTATGTTATATGTGTATTTCAGTGAAATGTCAACCCGTCAACAGAGGATGATGTTAAAAATTATCCAAATAAATAGTTTTCTATTTCTTTTAATCAGACCTAGTCCAATCAGTTGAATGACAGTAAATAGGATTATATGTTGTTTAAACTTGGGAGCATTCCTGGCCTTTACTGCCTTGTAATATGGATTAATGTACCAAATTTACTTGGGGGTGTTGACTTGAGTGCATTATAACCTATGTTTATTTTGTGGAAGCAGCAGCAAGTGTCTCAAACCTTGTCTTTTTGTTTGGGAGCCTTAGATATGTAACAGACTTTTCTTCCCAGTTGATCCAAAATCAGAAGTGAAACCCTTGCTTAGCTCATCATCCCTCAATAATTTACCCTAGGAAGCTCTGAATGAATGAAATGCAGGCTGTTGAGTACTGCTGGGTATGACCTTTCTTCACATTCCTGCAGCTGTGCTGTGTAAGAGCTTTTACCAACATAACATTGCAGTTACCTTCTTGATGTTTCCATGAGAATGGCAGGTGGGTCCACCTCAGAACCAAATGACCTCCCAGGCTCAGATGTGCTGAATTCAGGGATCCTGAGAGAGGGAAAAGAGTGTGTGTGTGTGTGTGTGTGTGTGTGTGTGTGTGTGTGTGTGTGTGAATGCATGTACGTGTATGCACAAGCATACACACATGCATCCTGAGCCTGTGATCAGAGGGACAGGAGAGCGAGAAGCAGCCTCACTGACCACCCCAAGAACTGTCTTGGTTTGATGTGGGACATGACTGTCTGTCCCCTATAAGATCTCAGCATTCCTAGCCAGGAAGCTTAAAGCTTCCGTTCCCGGCTCTTCTTTCACCTTCAGAATTCACTAAATGGAAAGATCTGCTGCTCTGTCTTCACAGATTGGCTCAAATCAAACCCAACCTGGCACCGTTTTTAGCAGAATTGTCTCAAAGGCTGGGTGCTTTTATGCACCAGGCTGTTTTTATAAGGGCATCTCAGGAAGTTCCTGTGTGACTTTACATTCTAAATTAACATCACCAGCACTGGCATTGGCAACTGCACAGGACCAGTTTTGAGCATCCCCAGACCAGTGAGACCCAGCCCTGATGGATCTGGCCAGACTGCGGCCACCGTCCCCTCCTCCTCCCTGAAGCACTGCTGGGTATCTCTTTTACCACGTGTATGTCTCAGGGATGGTCATCATGCCTCTCTGTCCTTGCCACAGCTGCCCACATGCTACCAGGTGTTGTGGAGGAAGGACAGGGAAGCGGTCTCCTCCCCTGAGGACCCACCACTTAGCCCAGTTTTCCTTTACAAACCACCCTGAAGTTGAAGCATTTGCTGCACAGTCAGTGTCTTAGCTGTTCTCTAGGCCTTTATGGCTACGGAGCTGTAGGCAGACTGCCAGTGAGTGAGGAGGGGCTGCCTGGATATAGGACCCTAGACCCAGGGCAGAGAGGACATGCCTTCTTCAGTTGCAGGTCTTTCGGTGGAAAAGGTTAAAGTTGCCATGCAGTCCCTATTAGTCTTTAACTCGGCATACTGTTTTTCTTCAAATTGGTGGTCAAAACATAATTCTCTCAGAGCTGGAGCAGACCCTTCCTCCATGCACCGTGCATAAGCATCTTGGAATGCTTCCCTAATGAAGCTGTGAACAATTGAAGGGCTTCTCCTGGGCCCTGTCCCAACATAGCAGGGACCGCAGTGAGGAAGGCAGCTGTGAGGGCCCCAGGGGAGATGCAGAGTGTCTGTGAGGGGCCCGGAGGGGTCTCCCCGTGGGGTCTTCTGGTGGGTCTTGCACTGTCTGCAAAGGCTGATGAGCCACTTTCAGTTTGTTGTGATCTTCAAAAAGCGGACCCCCTGTTGGTGAGTTCTCAGCCTGCACGCAGGCTACAGGCCAGGGTATCCCGATGACCATGGTGGCCGGGTCTGTGTGCGTGTCAGTCTGCTCCGTCGTGGTCCGAGTGTGCTGGTGGTTGCAGTGTGTTGTGTCACTCACTCGTTCCATGGCTTTTTAGCAGAACCAGTGGCCCGAGGGCTGATTGGTCTGCCTGTGCCTCTGGCACCTACACCTAGGCTTCCTCATCCTAGATGCAGCCAGGAAGTCCATATCACCCTCCCTTTAGATCGGCCAGGCTGTGCTCCTTGCCCTGCTCTGGGCTTGGAGAGATTGGGCTCTTGTAGGTGAGCCTACTGAAGACTGTCATTGAGACAGGGACATAAGCTCTTGGCTTGGCAGACCCTAGCAGTAGTAACCAGGCAGTGTTCCTTGGAAGTGGGGGTATTTGCAAAGGAAGTTACTGGGTTGCAGGCCTCAGGCATCCTACCTAGGACCTTCTTGACCATCTGGATGCCTGACCATACCAGCAACCCTTAGACTGCCTTCAGTGACATCAGTCAGTGCCCTGGATTGGCTTTTGGGGAAGCCTTCCTCCCCACCGCTGAATCAGGAAGGAGCAAAGCCAGGACCCAGGCTGGCCCCAGGGCCCATGTGTGGTCTAACCTGTTCTGCCATTTCCATTGATCTAGGCGGGATTAAGGACACTGCATGACATTGGGCCAGAAATCCGGCGTGCTATATCGTGTGATTTGCAAGATGACGAGCCTGAGGAAACAAAACGAGAAGAAGAAGATGATGTGTTCAAAGTAATTATTCCACGCCTAGCTACACACTGGCCACCTGGAAATAGCAGGGCAGGACTCCAGTTTGGGCAGTTAATGATCCACGGAAGAGTCTGGAGAATGCAGCCCAGCCCCAGGGTCTAGAGGGGCTTTCAGACCACACCCTCCCCTGCCTACAGACCCTCCCCATGCATCAGCACCTCTTCTAGGGCCAGGCCAGCTCTTTCCCTGAGTTTATCCACCTTCCCCTCAGTGCCTGCTTCTGAGGAGCTCGGCCACAGCCACTGGCCATGTGGACGAGCATCCTGGTCCTGGGTCCTTCTGGCAGCTGCCCACACTACCCTTCTCCTTATGGGGCCAGCTCTTTGATCCACCAGCTGGCTTTCAGTCCCCCAGCCCAGAGACCATGCCCAACCTTGGGGCCACCAGCCAGCCCAGCTGGGTATAAGTCACCCCAACTTGGAGCAACCGGAAGAGCACACTCGAGTGACAGCCGACAGCTTGCTCCCCAGCTCAGGAAATCGGTAACCTTCCTCATCTCGGGGGGACCAACTGCCACACAGTCACATTCACCCTGATCATTAAGACACTCAGATTGTTCTACAGGGATCCTACGGAACTTGCCTAGAATTTGTTTTTCATGTAGAAAAAGTTACCTAACATAGCTAGTCTGCATCAAATACTTGTTAAATTACCTGGTGTTGTCTCCCATTATTTTGCAGAGAAATGGTGCCCTGCTTGGAAACCATGTCAATCATGTTAATAGTGATAGGAGAGATTCCCTTCAGCAGACCAATACCACCCACCGTCCCCTGCATGTCCAAAGGCCTTCAATTCCACCTGCAAGTGATACTGAGAAACCGCTGTTTCCTCCAGCAGGAAATTCGGTGTGTCATAACCATCATAACCATAATTCCATAGGAAAGCAAGTTCCCACCTCAACAAATGCCAATCTCAATAATGCCAATATGTCCAAAGCTGCCCATGGAAAGCGGCCCAGCATTGGGAACCTTGAGCATGTGTCTGAAAATGGGCATCATTCTTCCCACAAGCATGACCGGGAGCCTCAGAGAAGGTCCAGTGTGAAAAGGTAACCTTGACGGTGTGTTTGCACTTGCTCGTGTGGTGTCCACCCGTGTTGCCTCTAGTCCCAAGGAGCAAGGCGGGTCTGTCCTTTGTGCTCTGGAGCATGGAGGAGGTTCCCCGTAGGCGTTTGTGTCAGGATCTGTGAGTGCCCCCCAGGTCATTGCCGCCTCTGACACTCTCCACGTGATGAACCTAAAGGATAAGGGCCACGTGCCATCCTACGTCCTGTATGGGGGCGCCGAGGGGCCTTAAAACAGCAGCCACAAACCCGCCTCTCAGTTGTGCTCACATACTGTGCGACAGGGGTTGGTGAATTGTTTCTCTAAAGGGTCAGTGAGTCAATATTTTAGGCTTTGAGGACCATACAGTCTTGCAGCTTCTCAGCTCTGCCGCTGCAGTGTGAAATATGTAAGTGAATGGTGTGTGGCTGTGTCCCGGTAAAATTTCCCTTATGATCACTGAAATTTGAACTTCATATATTTACATATGATGAGATAGTTTTTGTCTTGGGATTTTTTTTTTATTTTTTTCAATCCTTTATAACTATGAAAACTGTTTATAGCCCATGGGTCATAGAAGCCCGGGTGGCAGCCCCCATGTGGATGGCAAATCATAATTTGCTAACCCCTTCTCTAGGAGGTAGCCTGATGTTTGCATTGTAAATTTGGTTGGAAATTAACTTTTATCTTCTCCCTCCTTCCCATGTTATGCCTTTCCTGGATAGAACCCGCTATTATGAAACTTACATTAGGTATGTGCTCATTACCTGTTTTCGTGTTAAATACTGTGATGGTATGTTACCATCTGGCCTCTCTGAGTGCTGAAGAATGAGAAACACTTCTTTAGGCCAGCCTGTTAAAGGTTATCATAATTCATGGCTGGGGACTCAGAGGTCAGAGGTTGTTGCTTCTAAGCAAAGGCACCTTCAGATCCATATCTCTGTCGACTGTTGCCATCCAAGGACTGGTGTCCACACACAAGGTACACCCCATGGGCTGGCTCCTGCAGGCCTCACAATGGCATTAGGAGCATCCATTGTGCACTTATGGAGGCCTCAGCCTGTGTGGCTGGCAGCTGCAGCTGCTCTCTGGAGTCAGGCTTCTTGTGGATGCTTTGCAGCATGACCCAAACCTCCCGAAGGTCAGGAATGGGATCTTGTCATTTTCCCTGAAGCCCTCGAGATATGTGTAGTATATTCCACTCCACGCATATTGACCTGAGTTGCATCGTGGTTGGAATGCTCATTTTGTTGGGGGCCAGGGGAGGATAGGTCTTCCGGTGTCATGTTATCAAGTGAAGTCGGGAGCCATGTGGGCCCGAGCTGGGTGCAAAAAAGTGGAGAAGTCGGAGGAAGCACCATCCTTCCTTTGGAGAGAGGATTGACTTAGCCAAGGCCTTTTCTGAGGACTGAAGCCAGCGTGAGCCGGGTTTCAGGGAGACTTACCACATTCCTGAGGCAGGGCAGCCTGTGGAAACATGGTGGACATGTTCTGTGACAGTTTCCCCTGTGGCACTGTATCCAGAACTCACGTGACCTTCCTGATTTGATATAGCAGAGGTCGGTGGCCAGGAAGCTCCTTTGTTCCAGGTTTTGAAGTCACACTAGGCTGGAGCTGGGGGACTAGAAGGAGAGGGAAGGATCAGAGCAGATGCCCTGGGAACCCAGGTCTTTTTCCCGGGGCCGCCGACCACTGTTTGCAGCATCGTAGGTCCATTTTTTTGTTCTGTTCTCCGAATTGCACCTATTCCTTTGGCTCCAAGGCCTCTGGACACAATGGTTTGACACCAACATTGTGCAGGGCGCTGAGAGAGACCCTATCCTGGCATGCAGGCACACCACACACACAGACAGACACACATTGCCGTTGCCAGAAGCCTGAGCAGTCCAGTGCTGCCTGAGGCAGGTGCATGCTGGGAGAAGCGAGGAGCACCCAGGCAGGGTTGCTGGCCACATGCAGAGGTGCGGCTGCAGCAGGAATTATCTGCCGCCTGCCCAGGTTCTCAGATCCTCTCTCCCGCCTGCAGGTCCGACTCAGGAGATGAACAGCTCCCAACTATTTGCCGGGAAGACCCAGAGATACATGGCTATTTCAGGGACCCCCGCTGCTTCGGGGAGCAGGAGTATTTCAGTAGCGAGGAGTGCTATGAGGATGACAGCTCGCCCACCTGGAGCAGGTGAGCTGCTCTGGCTCCTGTGGAGAGCAGGAGGCCACCCTGCCCTGGTGCTCTGCCTGCTCAGGAAGCCAGGGCCACCGGCAGCTGCACTGGGCTTCCCCTAAAAAAGCAAAACGGGAGCAGAAACTCCAGGCCAGAGGGAGAGTGGAGCTGGAGAAAGAGAACCACAGAGAGGCAGGGTGGGGACTATTCTTTCAGACCTGTTGCTTATTTCCACTAGGGGCCTCTGAGGCTTTTTAGTGACAGCTTGGGAAATGGGAGCTGGGCCTGCTTCATGGCTGGGTTAGTGCCTTTCCACCACCCCCTGTCTTTGGAGAGATCAGTTTTTGCTGAATTAACACTTGGAGCTCTGGTGGCCCCAGGGCTCTGTGTGCACAGCGGCTCGGCCAGCCTGGAGCTCGGCCAGGTCCTCATGCACAGCACCTGCCTCCTGTCACTTCAAGGGGTCTCTTGGGGAGATGAAGAAACAAGGGGTCACTCAGCAGAGGGGTCCGTCTGGCTTCTGTCCTGCAGAAAGAATGTTTGTAATTAGAATGAGCACTCTGCTTTAGGAGGCGTAGCAGGCGGATGAAAATCACCCTCCGCCCTCTGCTCCCGAGGCTCTTCCCTGTGTCTCCTTCAAATGCCTGACTTCTGAAACCACTGACTCTGAGCCAAAGGAACTTGTGTTCCCTTCTCTAGGGCTTTTGTTCACACTGGCGCCTGCTTGGATGCCCTCACTCCATCTGCTGGCCTCATCCCCCCTCTCGAGGGTCTGCTCTAGGGCCTTGCTTTTTGTTTCCATGACTGGAATTGAAATCCCTCTCCCACCCCCCAGAAAGAAAACCTCATGGAACCATATGAGTTCCTCTCTTCCAGCACTGGCTTTTTCCAGCTTGCATTCGATTTCTCTGTGCTCGTGGCATTTTCTAAGCCCATTGAGGGTGGGGCTCATGCTTCATGCATCTTGGTGTCCCTGGTGCCCAGTTCCTGGCAGAGGGAAGGCGCTCAGGAGAGGGGCTCTCAGGGAGGAAATGAGTGGGTGAGAGACTGGCTCACAGGACATCTGCAATCCACGTTTGCCCTGGAGCTGAGGGATCAAAACTGCCAGCACATCCTTCAGCACAGGCCTCCAGTCCCCAACCTTCCTGTAATGGCCCTTGCTCTCCATCTGGAATCTTCCATGAAACTGAAGCCAGCCTTGTCCTCAGCCAGTCCTACTGTGTCCAAGGGAGGAGGTGGGGAGAGGAGCATGGATGTCAGTCTGGCAGGGTTGAGTGACAGAGCTTGTTACCTAGAACTTTACTGCCCTCTTCTCTGACCTCCAGGCAAAACTATGGCTACTACAGCAGATACCCAGGCAGAAACGTGGACTTTGAGAGGCCCCGAGGCTACCATCACCCCCAAGGATTCTTGGAGGACGATGACTCGCCCATTTGCTATGATTCACGGAGATCTCCAAGGAGACGCCTACTACCTCCCACCCCAGCATGTGAGGCCAGATTTTTTGTTTTGGGTGGAACCTCCTGGGGAACAGTGTGCCTCTCCCCCACCCCCGCTCTGGGGGCGGGTGATGGATGTGTGCTGCCAGGTGAGGACCCTTAGTCCTCAAGACCAGCCCCGGGTCAGAGAGTGTGTCTGCTTTCCTTTCTTTCTCATCCACATCCTACGTGATAGATCTCCAGCCTCTTCAGCGCCGTGCTTGACTCTCTTCGAGAAGAGAGAGGCTGTGGGGCCCTGAGATTGCACATGCACATCTGGTGAGGGGTGTTTTGCATACATAGCATTGTCTTTGAACCTGGGACCATCCTGAGAGGTAGGCAAACCACACACATGCTTTTGCTGTTGTCAGCCCTGCTCCACTCTGTGATGGGGTGACTGAGCCCCCAAAGGGGAAGAGTGGGCTCAAGTGCAGAGTCAGCTGTGCCCCAGGCCCGTCTTGCAAAACCCCATGCCTCTGAGGGCCACCTGGACATTCTGGTGTCCATCTGTCCTCAGGCCCCTCCAGACCTTATCCTCCTCCCTCATCTTCCCTCCTTCTCCTCCCTCATCTTCCCCCCTCCTCCTTCTCCCTCATCTTCCCTCCTCCTCCTTCTCCCTCATCTTCCCTCCTTCTCTTCCCTCCTCCTCCTCCCTCCTCCCTCATCTTCCCTCCTCCTCTCCCATCTTCCCTCCTCCTCCTCCCTCATCTTCCCTCCTCCTCCTCCCTCATCTTCCCTCCTCCTCCCTCTCTCATCTTCTCTCCTCCTCCCTCCATCTTCCCTCCTCCTCCCTCCCTCATCTTCCCTCCTCCTCCTCCCTCATCTTCCCTCCTCCCTCATCTTCCCTCCTCCTCCTCCTCTTCTCTTATCTTCCTCCTCCCTCATCTTCCCTCCACCTCCTCCTTTTCCCTCCTCCTCCCTCCTCCCTCATGTTCCCTCCTCCTCCCTCATCTTCTGTCCTCCTCCCTCATCTTTCCTCCTCCTCCCTCATCTTCCATCCTCCTCCCTCATCCTTCCTCCTCCTCCCTCATCTTCCCTCCTCCTCCTTCATTTTCCCCCCTCCTCCTCCCTCATCTTCCCTCCTCCCCCTCCCCCTCCTCTCTCTTCCCCCCTCCTCCCCTTCCTCGCCTTCCCTCCTCCTCTCTCACTTTCCCTCCTCCTCCCTCACTTTCCCTCCTCCTCCCTCACTTTCCCTCCTCCTCCCTCATCTTTGTGTCAGGTCTGTCAGTGCCCTCTGTTCACGGGGCAGGTTTTGGACTTGTTGGTCCCCTTCACTCTGGGGCCAGGAAACCCATCCCGCCTAGAGGGGCTGGAGCTGGGGCTGGCTGCTCCCACCTACTTTCCCTCTGCAGCAGTGGGTGGCAGGAGCTGGAGGATCTGGGTCATCCTGAGCGAGGAACTCCAGCTGGGGGAAGGGGTGCAGCCCTGGCCCCTTCCAGCTCCTGGCTGAACAGCTTCATTTTGAACATGTGGGCATTTTGATGACGATTAAGGACTATCCATTTCTGGAATTTCTGAGGAATCAAGCATATTTTTGAAGAGGACTCTAATCAGTAACCAAAAATAGCCGTGACACATTGGCTTCTGAGTCTGCCAACTGCATATACTATAAAGCACCGCTGGGAGGTGCCCAGGGCCCTCTGCCTCACTCCAGCTGTCACAGCCCCACTGGGGAATGTGACCAGACCCATTTCCATGGTTAATATTTAATTCCTCAGCCCAAAACACAGGCTGCTAAATGAAGTCACTCTGTTTCCATAAATACTAGATGAAACAGATGCAGGTGAGGCCGGGTGGAGGCCCTCGCCCTTGTGAGTTCCACTGCCTTCCTCGGGCCTTGGCCTTTGTCTGTTTCCTACCTGGCCAAGCCAGCAAGCACATGAATCCCACCGGCCACAGTGCCAGAGAGGAGCTGAGTGGGTAGGAGTGGCTGTGCTCGTGATTCGTGAGGTGGTTTTGCTTTGCTGCCCCGCAGCTCAGACCTTGGACAGGGAGAACATTTCACTCCTCCGCCTGTGTTCTCAGCTGCATGGGGATTCCCTCCTCCTCCAGAGAGTGTTGTGCAGAGCACAGGGACGGTGGGGATCCATGGAGCATTTTAGACATGGAAAAGCACCGCATGCGGGAGAGGGACTGCTGCTCTCCTTTCCCAGCCCCCGCCCTGCCATTAGATCTGGAAACCCGTGCTCCACAGCACAGTTGGCCCCTGGGTGGTGCGTGGAGGGCAGGCTTTCTGATGAGGCAGCCGTGTGTGTTCCATGTAGGCAACTGAACAAGGAGGCCCCACAGTGCACACCGGGCCCGAGAGACCAGGACTGGCTGTCTCGTTCCTCTCTCCTGGGCAGTGCCTAGCCAAGGACTCAGCCCAGTCTGTGTGTGCAGCCCCAGTGTGCCTGGGAATCCTCTCCTGGCTAGGCCCTGGGCTTTCCAATAGAGGAATGAGGGGCCTGTGGAGTTTTGCCAGGGCTGAGAAAGGCCCTGTGACCTGAGAAAAGCAGCAGTCAAGATAAGAGCCATAAAAATGCCTTGTAAAGTAGGTGTGCTCTCGACGGAGACCCCTGCAAGGGTAGGAGGTTTCTGGGAGGAGGCTGCTGGCTGTGTCTTAGGGCCCCAGAATTCAGACTGATCTCCTGGGCCTGGTGCCCTGTGCAGCTGGGAGCCGTGGATGGTCTTGTCAGGCTGTGTGTGAGCCTCTGTCGGAAGAGCTGTTGGCAGGACAAGCGTTTTCTTAAAGGTAGGGTTGTCCTTGTTTGTCTTCAGTGCTAGAGAAGCTGAATCTTTCCCAACAACAAAAAAATTTGCTTATTAAGCTGATCAGTGCAGTTAGTCCCTCCCTTTAAAACACGTGTAAACACAGGAGCCCCAGCAAGATATGTCAGCCCCTGGGGACACTTAGGGTATCTGGAAGGTGACAGTGGGAAGTGTCGTGGGGTTCTGGCAGGACTTGGGTTCTTGCACTGAAGTCCTGTGTGCACCCCACAGTATGCAGGGCCAGGGCTTCTGACTCGGATCAGTTGCCCTAGGGGCTGCCTTCGCTCCTCCTCCTGAGAACAGGCGAACATTTAAAGGTAGTAAGTTCGTACTTTTAAAAACATCCCTCACTGGGGCTTCTGCCTTCATCCTCTCCTCCTAAAGTTTGGAGACCTCACTACCTAATCTTTCTCTCGGACAAACCACTTGCTTCTTCCTGGGCTCCTTGCTGAGCGTCCGGGACCACCCTGACTGAGAGACAGTGTCCCAGCAGAGAACCTGCTTCACAGTTGCATGATGCCCTTTGCTTTCCCAGCCCACCGCAGATCCTCCTTCAACTTCGAGTGCCTGCGCCGGCAGAGCAGCCAGGAGGAGGTCCCTTCATCTCCCACCTTCCCCCACCGCACGGCCCTGCCTCTGCATCTCATGCAGCAACAGGTGAGTGGCCCACCTGGTCTCGCCCCCATGCCCAGGGGCACCCCACATAGGACCCACCATCAGGTCTCTCCCTTCTCTTTGGCCTTAAGCACCAGGAGGGAAGGAGAGAATCTTCACCTACAGTCTGGTTAATCTTTGTAACAATCCTGCCAAATAGCTGTCGCCATGAGCCCCATTCTGCCCAAGCTCACACAAGCAAGCGACCGCTGGCATTGGAATCCGAGCCAGCTGCCAACGCTGGCCTCTCTACCCAGGTGCCTCCCTGCGACCCCCACCACCTCTTCCGGGCATTGAATACGGAGCCTGATGTGATCTGAGCTCAGGGGGCGGGGGCCACTTGGCTGACTCTGAACAGTCGGTGCAGCCCTTCATTTTCTCTAAAGTGCTTCCTTCGTTAAGTGTATGGGTCCCTCCGTGGGCAGGGCCGTGTGGGCACTATGCGGGCTTCACCTCCCCTGCCTACCAAGGGAGCAGTCTGGGGAGGACAATTTGCCCATATTGAGGGCGGCTGCACAGGCAGGAGGGTGGGGCCAGAGCCCACTCACCAGGGCTTTCCCTCGAGGATAAGAATATGGCGCTTTTTCTTTCTGAAAATATGACATCAGAGGTGCTATTCATTCGTGCACGATGGGGTGGTGGGCATGGACCTGTGCTGTTTACAGACTGGGTTCCCCGTCCTTCTCTGCAGAGTGAACCCTAAGGTGCATCTGCCGTGGTGGGATTGTAGGACCGGGCTTGTACACAGTGCTTTAGCACATGCAAAATGCCAGCTCTAGGATGCATTATTCCAGAGCAAAGAGAACCAGCTATGTTTTCCTGTAAGTGCTAGGAAGTGGTAGTTTCCCCTGAAGGTACTTCGGTATTTAAACCCAGCATGAACTGGGTGGTGTGTTCACACCCACGGCTTGTTGGGCTTCCCTGATTCTTCTTCATTCTGAAGCAATTTCATGAATTAGCAACTGATAACTCCTTGGGAAAAGCCATAGGAAATACATTATAGATTCGGGGTAAAAGAAAAAGTCTGCTAGAAAACCAAGTCGTCACTGCCCATTCATTCAGTGTACCCATGTCTCTTCCAAGTCTTTGCCTGGACTGCCCCTGGAGAACGCAGCGCCCGTGCTTGGTCTGTGTGCAGGAGGTTTGAGGCCCGGACCTCTGAGAACCTCTGGTCTCCCAACGCTCCTCTCTCTCCTCAGATCATGGCAGTTGCTGGCCTAGATTCAAGTAAAGCCCAGAAGTACTCACCGAGTCACTCGACCCGGTCATGGGCCACCCCTCCAGCAACCCCTCCCTACCGGGACTGGACACCGTGCTACACCCCCCTGATCCAAGTGGAGCAGTCAGAGGCCCTGGACCAGATGAACGGCAGCCTGCCATCCCTGCACCGAAGTTCCTGGTACACAGACGAGCCCGACATCTCCTACCGGACTTTCACACCAGCCAGCCTGACCGTCCCCAGCAGCTTCCGGAACAAAAACAGCGACAAGCAGAGGAGCGCAGACAGCTTGGTGGAGGCAGTGAGTATGGCTCTTGGCCATGGTGGGCAGGAAGCACCAGGAGCAGCAGAGGTGCAACTGCAGCAGCAGGAAGGGCAACAGCAGGAAGGGCAGTGGTGGGAGGGCGGCCAGGCTGTGAGCCAGGCTGCCTCAATCGGACACTTCTGAGCAGCAGGAATGTACCTGAAGCATGAGTAAAAACTGGTCACCACCACTGGGTGTGGTGGCTCATGCCTGTAATCTCAGCACTTTCGGAGGCCGAGGTGGGTGGATCACCTGAGGTCAGGAGTTCAAGACCAGCCTGGCAAACTTGGTGAAACCCCATCTCCACTAAAAATACAAAAATTACCCTGACATGGTGGTGTATGCCTGTAACCCCAGCTACTTGGGAGGCTGCAGCAGGAGAATCACTTGAACCTGGGAAGTGGAGGCTGCAGTGAGCCGAGATCACACCACTGCACTCCAACCTGGGTGATAGAGGGAGACTCCATCTCAAAACACACACACACACACACACACACACACACAAACAAAAACTGGTCACCACCATTGATTCTCATAAATGAGCTGTGCTGGCATTATAGGTGCTGTTCCAGCATATGTTTCTAGTTTATACTAAATGTCTTTCCCCAGTGGGTTTCACTCTTGTTGGACCATGTGTAGTTTTTTAGCTCCGGGACATTTTCAAAGCCATTTACATTAGTTATTATGTATGAGGTCTAGAAAACATGATTGAGCTGCATCCCCAAAGCACACGGTGCAGTTAGCACTGGAGTTTTCTGTCATCCCCCTGCCCTGCAAAGCCTTATAACACCCCCATGCCATCCATCCCTCTTTCCTGTACAGGTCCTGATATCTGAAGGCTTGGGACGCTATGCAAGGGACCCAAAATTTGTGTCAGCAACAAAACATGAAATCGCTGATGCCTGTGACCTCACCATCGACGAGATGGAGAGTGCAGCCAGCACCCTGCTTAATGGGAACGTGTGTCCCCGAGCCAACGGGGATGTGGGCCCCCTCTCACACCGGCAGGACTATGAGCTACAGGACTTTGGTCCTGGCTACAGCGACGAAGAGCCAGACCCTGGGAGGGATGAAGAGGACCTGGCGGATGAAATGATATGCATCACCACCTTGTAGCCCCCAGCGAGGGGCAGACTGGCTCTGGCCTCAGGTGGGGCACAGGAGGGCCAGGGGAAAAGTGCCTCATAGTTAGGAAAGTTTAGGCACTAGTTGGGAGTAATATTCAATTAGACTTTTGTATAAGAGATGTCATGCCTCAAGAAAGCCATAAACCTGGTAGGAACAGGTCCCAAGTGGTTGAGCCTGGCAGAGCACCATGAGCTCGGCCCCAGCTGCAGGAAACAGGCCCCGCCCTCTCACAGAGGATGGGTGAGGCGGCCAGACCCGCCCTGCCCCATTGTCCAGATGGGCACTACTGTGGAGTCTGCATCTCCCATGTACCAGGGCACCAGGCCCACCCACCTGAAGGCACGGCGGCGGGGTGCAGGGGAAAGTTAAAGGTGATGACGATCATCACACCTGTGTCATTACCTCAGCCATCGGTCTAGCATATCAGTCACTGGGCGCAACATATCCATTTTTAAACCCTTTCCCCCAAATACACTGCATCCTGGTTCCTGTTTAGCTGTTCTGAAATACAGTGCGTCAGAACCCAGCTACCAGCGATCATTGTGAGGGCAATGGGACCTTACAAATAAGGTTTTCTGTGACGTCACTCCAGTTTACACAAGAGAATCTCACTCCGATGGTCGGTTTCTGACTGTCACGCTAAAGGGCAACTGTAAACTGGAATAATAATGCACTCGCAACCAGGTCAACTTAGATACACTAGTTTGTTTAAAATTATAGATTTACTGTACATGACTTGTAATATACTATAATTTGTATTTGTAAAGAGATGGTCTATATTTTGTAATTACTGTACCGTATTTGAACTGCAGCAATATCCATGGGTCCTAATAATTGTAGTTCCCCACTGAAATCTAGAAATTACTAGTATTTTTACTCGGGCTATCCAGAAGTAGAAGAAATAGAGCCAATTCTCATTTATTCCGTGAAAATCCTCTGGGGGTAAAATTTTAAGTTTGAAAGAACTTGACACTACAGAAATTTTTCTAAAATATTTTGAGTCACTATAAACCTATCTTTCCACAAGATATACCAGATGACTATTTGCAGTCTTTTCTTTGGGCAAGAGTTCCATGATTTTGATACCGTACCTTTGGATCCACCATGCGTTGCAACTGTCTTTGGTTTTGTTTGACTTGAACCACCCTCTGGTAAGTGAATTACAGAGCAGGTCCAGCCGGCTGTTCTGCCCCTTGGGTATCCATAGTTATGGTTTTCTCTGCTGCCCACCCAGGGCATTTTTTGCATCACTGGTGCAGAAGTGCATAAGTGGATGGGGTACAGCAGCTCTTGTCCTCTGGGGACTGGTGGTGCTGCTTAAGAAATGAGGGGTGCTGGGGTGGGGGGGACAGAGGAAAAACATGGTGATCTATAGGATTGGAATGTCGGGGTCTGTACAAATCGTATTGTTGCCTTTTACAAAACTGCTGTACTGTGTGTTCTCTTTGAGGGCTTTTATATGCAACTGAATGAGGGCTGAAGTTTTCATTAGAATGCACTCACACTCTGACTGTATGTCCTGATGAAAACCCACTTTTGGATAATTAGAACCGTCAAGGCTTCCTTTTCTGTCAACAGAATTATGCCGACTGTCAAGTTACCTTGGCAGGGATTCCCTGCAATCAAAAAGATAGGTAGCAATTTTGGTCCAGGATTTTTAATAGTATATACACAACCTGTTAATGGATTTTTTTTTTTTTTTTTTTTGTAAATAACACCACTTTGTTATGAAGACCTTACAAACCTCTTCTTAAGACATTCTTACTCTGATCCAGGCAAAAACACTTCAAGGTTTGTAAATGACTCTTTCCTGACATAAATCCTTTTTTATTAAAATACAAAATGTTCTTCAGAATAAAACTGTGTAATAATTTTGTTATATTTGGGAGCTCTCCTTGCATAGAGCTGGCATTTGCCAGTGAGAGCCTCCGACGGGGCAGGTACTGTGCCAGGGCAGCTCTGAAATTATGGATATTCTCTCTTATCCTCCTGGTTCCTTCAGTGCCAATGGTAACCTAATACCAGCTGCAGGGAGCACCATTTCTCCTAAAGGGCTACACCACTGTCAACATTATCTTGGACTCTGTCTCTCTCTCCGTCGGGTCTTGGTCTTACTGTGTGGCTTCACATCAGGCCAAAATCGCCAGACCAGGACCCTAAGTGTCTGGTAGAGGCGATGATCTTTTCCAAAGTCAGTACTTACAAACTGGCGTTTTTACAGGCTGCACCACTTCCTAATATCTGTCTGCTTTAAGCCTGGTTCAACCTCTCATCGAATATTAAATTTTTCTTTGCAAGAAAAATTTGAAGTTGTAGAGCATGGTTTTTTGTTTTCCTTTGTCTTAGGGAAGTTTTAAGATGAAATGTTTTTCCTTTTTTATTCCCTCCCCACCTGAAAAATACACATTTTGTGTCCACAGGAATAATATATTTAGTTTCTTTAATCTTATGTTTTTCATAATCTCCCAAAATGTAAATGGCAGCTATGATTTCACTGTCAACTGGCAGCGAGAACCTCACTGAGAACCATCTCTGCTCAGCCTATGGACTCCGATATCCACCCAGACAGCTGGATCTCACTTCACCAGGTGGCACTTTCCAGCTCTATCCTAAGAAGTTTCAGGCAAAAGCCAGGCATGGTGGGCTGTGAGGGTCACGTTACCTCTCGGTGCAGGCTCACCTGTGAGATGGGACCAGGGCACCACTTTACTGCTGACCCTGCTATGAAAAAACTGGAGCAGTTTCACCTTGTGTACATATCAGCATCGTGTCTTTGCCAATTGCATTTCCTATGAAAGTTTTTACTGTTATGATGGGTAGCTGGCTGGTTTATAAAAACAGTTAGCTGACATCACGCACAGAGCCCCGACTCCCTGACTAGCCCACCCCAACTCAAAAACCGACTCCAGGGATGTTTTGTTGAAAAGGTTATTTCTCTAAAACAGAATTTCTTCTCCTCTCCTGGGGACTAGGAGGGCAGGAGAGAATGAGGAGCAGGCCTGGGCTCTGGTTCCAACATCAGGAGTGACAGGGTGGTCTCAGGGATGTCCTGTGGGGACAGCCTGGGCCACTAAACAGGGCCAGTGGAGATGGTATTTTATCTTTACAGAAATCTGTATTGGATCTGATGTTAAGTTGGCTTATCAGCAGAAGCATGAAACCACTTCTGAGTGGTGGGACCCGGTTGGCTGGAGAAGAATCTGGTTTTTGTTGTTTTTTTGAGACAGTCTCACTCTGTCACCCAGGGTGGAGTGCAGTGGTGCAATCTCGGCTCACTGCAGCCTCCACCACTCAGGTTCAAGAGATTCTCCTGTATCAGCCTCCCAAGTAGCTGGGACTATAGGCGTGCATCACCATGCCCAACTAATTTTTGTATTTTTAGTAGAGACTGGGTTTCACCATGTTGGTGAGGCTGGTCTCGAACTCCTGGCCTCAAGTAATCCACCCGCCTCAGCCTCCCAAAGTGCTGGGATTACAGGCATGAGCCACCATGCCCAGCCAAGAAGAATCTATTTGAATTCATGGAGATGATGTCTGCAACCTTCGCTACGAGCAGAAAAGACTAGATGTTTGGGTGCCTACAACTCCTGCTTCAGGAACTCACCATCTCCAGTTGGGCTGGCAGATGCTCTTGGCGCCCACGCAGCCCACCCCGTCCCCTATTCCATCAGGAACTGCCTTCTACTAGTGCAGCGGCTTCAACACAGGCTTCTGCAATAGGCCAGGGCTCTCAAGAGCACTGGGCACATGCGCAGCATTCTGTTGTGCGCTTGTGAACCGTTTTTGCAAAGCATGTTTCTCTGTTTTTAGGTACTGCAAGCTTTTTGCCAAGGGGCCCGATTCCCTATGAGACTGAAGATGGGGGGGTACCCTCTGTGCACCCCACTGTGTAGCAAGTGCCTTTCTCCCCCATGCTGGCTTCCTCAGCTGACAGCCTCTCCTCCTGGGGTGAAAGGCTCCCTTCATGGCAGGGGAACTCTCAGGTTCTGGACATATGACACTTACCATCTTTTCTTTTGAGTCTCATTCCTGTTATGGCCAAATTGTGCGACTGTGTACAACATGACTAAGTATTTGAGAGTGAGAGAAGGGCCTGGGTGCAATCAAGCAGCACCCTCAATGGGCTCCTTACCACATGATGTCTTGCTTATTTTAAAATACAGCCACCAGACTGAACCCACTGTGGTCTCAGAGGCTGACACACCCATGGGACACAGAGATGGTAGAACTAAGTGACTGTCACCCTGCCATATCCATGCCTGTTCCAGAGAAGAAGGGTCAGCAGAGTCATGGTTGGCCCAGGACCATCCCCTGCCCCTGAATCCACACATGCTCTAGCAGGAGAGCTGCATGAGGCCCTCCCAGCCGTAGGCTGGCACCTCAACTCCTGTGCCTGCACTCCCGCAGGCAGCCCTGAGACCCAGGTGACTGATGGCCATGGACTGCTGCTGTGGGGCAGGTGGGGACCCTCCGTAGGATAAATAAGTCTCTTGGCCAGTTTAGAATTTTCTTTCTTGACCCTCTCTTGGAACAAAAATTTTTTTAAAAATACAGGTAAGATTAAACAAGAGCTGCTTAAGATTGTTAAAAGGAGAGGTGTGATGGGCGTCTTCCTTCTGCCTTTCTAGGTTTTCTCACAACTAAGTTGTGGCCGTCGGATCCCCTAGAGTCTGCATGCCACCTCAATCCTCTCAGATCCCAGCAAAGCCTGGAATCCCCCAATTTTCTCCCGTCCTTATTCTGAGCCTAGTGCAGATGCAGGTTTCCACGTAACAACGCTTTTCTTCTCAGACCTTGATGGTGGATGTGGATGTCTGGAAAAATCCAAGTGCATTTTATTTCCATTACCTTGTCAGAACAGTCTGGAGAAGGCATCTCAGTTCAAATGTAAGTGACTGGATCATTTTATTGAATGGTAAGAAATTTAAAGAGCAAAGAGCTGTTGTAAATGCTACTTGTATTTTTTTTCCTCCAAAACTCCAACCTTGAATTTATTTTTCTTTCACACAGGGGCATTTCTACAGAAACAGGGTGCATGGCTGTGCTTAACTGCGTTTTCCATCCTAGTCTGTTCCTGTGGACGTCTAGAGAATAAGAATTAACCATCCTTGTCCTCTGCTGGGATGGTTCAGGCTGCCAAGTCATTTCCCAAGCCCATTATGAGAGAGTCCTTTCTCGGGCTAGCTGCTTCAGTAGGAAACAGTGATCTGGTATGTGGGGTTTGCTCCGGGTTTCCGCATTTCTTGGTAAAAGGAAAACCTCTTAAATTGCTAAGTCATAAAACCTTTGGTAGTGAAGTCAAGTGGTATTCCCTCCAGACTCCTCTCCCATTGAATAAGATCCAAAAAAACTCAGGTTTTTTTTTTTTTTTTTTTTTTGGCGACAGGGTCTTACCCTGTCACCCAGGCTGGAGTGCAGTGGTGCAATCAGGGTTCACAGGAGCCTCGACCTCCTGGACTCAAGCCATCCTCCTGCCTCAGCCTCCTGAGTAGCTGGGACTACAGGTATACACCACCATGCCGAGCTAACTGTTTTCCAGAGACAAGGACTCACTATGTTGCCCAGGCTGGTCTTGAACTCCTGAGCTCAAGTGATCTTCCCAAAGTGCTGGGATTACAGGTGTGAGCCACTGCACCTGGCCCCAGTTTAATAATAACCAGAGCCACACCCCTCTCAGAGTGACCCAGCCAAGCCCCCGTTACCTGCCTTACTCTGAGAGTGAAATTAGGAAGCGAGAATGGAAAAGCCAGTTTTTCTACCAGCAGGCAACTTTCCCCTCTGAACAGGGACACTGGAGACTTATGTGCCAGCTGAGGCTGAACTAACTACTGTGTGACTCACTGCCTCAGCTAAAGCTTGCAACTCGAGGAGGAGGATGCCCCTTCCTTGGCGAACCCTCCGCGGGTCTGGCAGGCACCCAGCCTCTGTGCATGGCCTGGGAAGGAACCACTGCCCTGGGTTAGAGAATGCCATGTGAACACGAGACAAAGGATGCGGCAGGAGTTAACCATCCTCCCCTTCTGTCCCTCCAGGAGGCAGGGAGAAGCATCTGAGCCTGAATGCTGGCCTTCCCCAAATGGCCCACAGGGAAAGGCTGGGGAAAAGGAGCTCGATTCACTGCCCAGTACTTGTCTCATTTCCCAAGAATTTATCCAATTCTCAGCCACTGAGTAGGGTACCACCTGGGTCCCAGTGTGCTAGACAGTTTCAGGAAGGCACCTGGGAGCAAGGGCTGTGCTGGCCCTCTTGGCTTATCAGGGGGCTTCCCTGGTCATCCTCCAGCAGCAACTGTCTTAGCGCTGGGTGGCCAGCGTCCTGGGCTTGTAGACAGGGACATCTTTGTCCCAGAGTACAGGCCGCCCCTTGATAATGTCAGCTGCCTTCTCTGCGATCATGATTGTGGGGGCATTCAGGTTGCCGCTGACCACGCTAGGCATGATGGAGGCATCGACAACCCTGAGGTTTTCCACCCCGAGGACCCTTGTCTGCGGATCCACCACGGCAGTGGGATCGGAGGGCTGGCCCATCTTACAGGTGCACGAGGGGTGGTAGGCGCTGTCGGCTTTTGCCCGCACAAAGGCATCTATCTCTTTATCTGACTGAACGTGGCTTCCTGGCTGGAGCTCTTTCCCTCGGAACGGAGCCAGGGCTTCCTGTGCAAAAATTTCTCTGGTGAGCTTCACACACAGACGGAAATCCTCAATATCAGTTTCTGTCGAGGAAAAGAAACAGGTGAGGACCCCTCCTTTTGCCCGTGCTGGCCTCACTGGAAGATTCACAGCATGGAGAGGCTCTGTAAGCTGTCTGAGGGGATAGTGTTTGGGGATAAAGTTCAGGGCCGTGGGGGACTGAGCCAGCAGGCTGCTTGTCCCCTGTCCATAGCTGGTTAGACTGTACCATGTAGCTCAAAGGTAGCATCCTACAAGGACACAGCCTGCCCAGAGGCTCAGGTTTCAATCAGGGGTCTGACTTATCGCTAGGGCAGGGATAAGTACACACACCCTGCCCCTGCCACAGTGTGGCTGTGAGCACGCTGCAGCCATCGCTGGGCAAAACCCACCCAGTGGGTAGTGCTTGTTTTTGCTGCATGCAAGGAGGCAGGCCCAGGAATGACATTTGCTTTTAGAGGCTGCTCAGAGTGACAGCAGGAAAAATGCTCTACCTACAGACCTGGCACCTGCACGGCGCGGTCTCCCTGCACATCACAGCAGATTGTTCTGAAAGCTGCAAATCTCCCCTACTGTCTAAACCCCAGGACTTCATTTCTTTCACGTGTCCCGGGACACTACGGGGCTCCCTCTACAAGTTTACAGCCTAAAGTGATGGGGCAGGGGATGACAGAGGGTCACTTGTGTCTTGGAAAGTGTAGTCCAAGGGTATGATTCAGGGATAAGCAGGAACCCCACAAAGGCAATCATTTGTTCAAGCCCAGAAAGACACAGGTGGGTGAATTACCTGTTGACAAGTAGTTGGGCTGGATCACAGGGTGGTCCTGGGGATTGGCACTTCTCAGTTTGAGCCAGCCCACACTTGTGCCCCGCACGGGCCCCACATGTACCTAGAAGAACACAGAGGAAGGAGTGATGGTCCCTCCATAGACATCCACAGTGAACTCCATCAACCCTGGTTTACCTGCAGGGTGGGCCTCTGCTTCCAGAATCAGTGGGGAGCAGATGCATGTTAGCATTTGTCCGCATGGTTTACCCACCTCCACGAGTGATTACAAACCACCTCAGTGAATCACTCTTTCATCCTGGCCTCATAGTCCATGGCTCAAAGCTTTCGGAGGTGGTGATCCCAGGGCCAAGACAGCACCCCCCAGTCTGTCCCACTTCTGGTGCTCGGTACCTAGTCTGCATGGAACAGTCATACCCTTGGCACGCGCCACACAGACCGACACGCTGGGCAGCTGGAAGGCAGGGGACAGGCCTCTGTGTCCCCCACTCTGCAGCCATATGGCACCAGGGAGAATGCTGTCTTGGAAGATGGGAGCATCTTCCTTCCTGGTGGGAAGGAAACATCCTGAGAAGCTGAGGCTCCTCCAGCTGCTCACCTGGTAAGCCTCCTGCTGAGTGGGGACCCGCCCGTGGTCAATCACTTGGGATGGCAGGAAATGGAACTGGATGTCCGGGTGGGGGACCCCAGGCTGGCTGCGGATGAACCCACCTGTTTCCAGATGGGCTGTGGCTCCCTTCCCTGAGAAGCAGAAGAGGATGAGGCAGAAGAGCCAGTCAGGGCGTGGCAGGTGGGCCAGCTGCTCCTGGTTTCCCTCCTTTCTCCTGGCTGCTGCTCTTCCTTTTCCTGGACTCGCATGTGGAGTCCAGGACCCAAGTCCTGTCCACATCTGTTCACCTCCCACAGGGGTCTCACCCAGCACCACACCGTGAAATGTCAGCTATTTGCCAAAAGGATGGCATCCGCTCCGCTCTCTACCTGGGCCAATTCTGCCACTGCCCACGCCACCTGCCTTACTGGCTCTTCCCACCGCCTAGCACAGCACACAGCACATAGCACATATCAGGTGTGTGAGAAATACAGGCTGAGTGGATGAGCAGGATTTCAAACTACCAGGCGCAGCTAGAAATCAAATGGAAAAGGCTGCAAAATGAATGCTGATTCTGCAGTCTAGCCCCAAAGTCTCCTCTCTCCACCTTTCTCCTGGCTCCTTGGACCTCACCTGCTGTCCAGCACAAGGCCATCCCTGCCCATCTGTAAGGAAGAGCAGCCCCTAAGCCCTGAGGAGTCTCACCTCCAGCAGGCCCTGGGCAAAGTTCCTTGGCATGTGCTATTGCTTCTGGTCCTCGTTTCAACCTGTCAGGTTGCAACTGTGCCTCCCCATTTTGAAGATGAAAAACTGAGGATCAGGGCTAAGGTAAATGGCATAGTTCAGCATCAAACCCAGCGCCCAGTGGCCAGAACCCTTGTTCAGCTCCTCAGGAAGGAGGTCTCAATGCTCAGACAGTCTCCTCCCAGGTTACTGATGAGCGCGCTTACCTGTGAATTTCCAGAGCCACTCCAGACCAATGCAGACCTTCTGCAGGGGCTTCTGTGCTGAATGGAGGGTGATAGGGTGGGTGCATGCCTGCTGAATGTAGATCTCCAGGTGGTCTTGCAGGTTCTGGCCAACCCCTGACACGGGAAGGAGTGGTTAAGAAAATGGCTACCAAGGGGGCTCAGCTGCTTCTCAATATCCCCCTGGTTTTGAAAAATTCTTTCCTATTCACTTATCTTCTGGACCAGCTCCTGCTCAGTCCCCTGGTCTCAGCTTAAAGACCGCCTCCAATAGACACCACTCTTGCACTCCTGGCCAAGTCTGGCCTGCCTCAGATGCTGCCAAGGCCACCTGTCCTTGTCACTCACTCCCAGGACAGCTTCTGGGTGCCCCTTGTCAGCCCTGCTCAGCAGCCCCCTATGTGAGGGCAGGGCCTACGTCTTCAGCAGGCACTGCTTGGTGAGCGGTCGCTGGATGGTGATGGCCAGAGGGGCAGACAGCAGCCTCACCCTCACGACAGCGTGGAAGCAGCCCTGTCATGCCACGCAGCCCTTGCATGAATTCATCCAAGCCTATTGGGACACTGGGAAGGTCACCGTCATGAAGCAGCACTTCCCCGGGCCCCTCATGATGAAGCCTAAATGCACAAAGGCCCAGCTCTCCCGGAGTGGGGTTATCAAGCAGGGCAAGAGACACAGCCCGGCCCTCAAGAGCATCAGAGACAGTTTATAAAATAAAATTTACGTCTTAACATGAAGAGCAGGCTCTGGAGCACAGAGCTGACCTCATTCATGCTCAGGGCAGCCAGCGAGTGCTGTGGATGGAAGGATGAGACCTGGACCCCTCTTGCCATAGAGTTGCCCTGGTGACACGCCCATGCCCGACCCAACGGGGCTTCATGGGCAGATCCTCGCTGCTGCAGGGTGCCCTTCTCCAAGTGAAATAGGACAGCCACAGGAGGGAGAAGGAAAACAATGCAAGAATCGGGCCCCAGGGCTGACAGTGTCCAGTGAGGCCTGGGAAACCTTCAGGCTCACGGGGACGATGTGACAATTCCAAGGATCACTGACTGCCACCACCTCCCCACTCCATGCTAATAAGATACAGTAAGCCATTTGTTGAGCAGAAACAGCCTCTGGGAAGCAGTAAGGAAGGGGGCTCACCAGGTAGGTGGCATACCACAGGGATGCCCAGTTTCTTGAGGTCATCAGCATTCCCGATGCCAGAGAGCATGAGCAGCTGTGGAGAGTTGATGGCACCTCCACTCAGAATCACCTCCTTGCTGGCGTAAGCCTGGAAGAGGTCCGGCCAGGTCACTCCCTGAAAAGCCAGCTGTTCCCCTGACTCACAGACCAGCGCCCCTGCTCTAGCCAGCACCATGAGAACATGGCCTTGGGATGTGGAATCCATGTGACACACCCAACAGGCCCCAGAGCCAAGGAGAGGAAGCTCACTGAGTCACTATTTGAAAGCAACCAGCAGGTAACTACAGCTAGACAGTAGTGATGGCCTTAGAAACAGGAGGGGAGGGCTTACATGAGATAAAGCAGGCATTCAAGTGAGTGGTAGTGAGTGGTTAAAGAGAGCAAGCAGTGAACCAGATCTACACGTGAAGCTGCAGAACGATCCGACCCCCTGCCCACACCACAGAAATAGAGTACGATCACATTTATGGGTTCTAAAACCTCTAGTGTAAACCTATAGCTTTCTGTGAGGTCAGTGCCCTGAAATGGTGTGGAAGGTACTGGGGGAAAGCTCTGAATTAAGCATGGCACACGGGCACTGATACCACAGGCCCTTTCTAGGTGGCAGGACTGGGGGCTTCCTCACCTCCACCAGCCCACTGCCATCAGCGACTCGCCCCTCCCCCACGCCAATCACAGGGATGAGCACGTGGGGCTGGAGGTGTGAGGGCGTGACTCCTGCCCACTCTGAGCTGGACCAGCAGGGTCACTGCCCACCCCCTTCTGCCAGGATCCCAGCTGCAGTCCACTCACCCTGTGGCTCTGGCCATTCTTGACATATTCCACACCCACTGCACGGGTGCCCTCAAACAGCACCCTGCTCACAAGTGTCTGGGCCTCGGCCTTGAGGTTGGTGCGGCTCAGTGCTGGGTGCAGGTAGGCACAGGCTGCACTCCACCGTTTGCCTGCAGGATGGAGTGAGGTGGTCAGGCACGGCTCTGCCCTCCCGTGGCACCTGGGCCGGAGGAAGGAGCTGGAGAAAGTGGATACGCCCAGCTCTGACTGCAAGTCCCACCTTCAAAGTAAAGCTGAGACGTAAAGACCCTGCCCTACTGAGTCCACATCTGCCTGGGGTCCCCTGGACGCAGGTGGAAAAGTACCCTTCACTCTCAAACGGGGACACAGAGACCAGGAGCACGGCCAGAGGGGTGAGAGCCTTCAAGAGGCAGGCAGGAGCTCCGGGTCAGCCCTGGCTTGCCTCTGTCCTGTTGTGAGCAAGGCCCTTCACCATGCTGTGCCTCGGTTTCCCCATATGCAAGTTCCTAGAGGACTTTAGGCTCTCTGTCCAGAGAGCTGATTCTCTGTTATCCACACCAACACGGGCCAGAGGCGCAGAGAACGCCTAGGGTCACCATCCTGGGTCACTCTCAAGACTCTGGGTTGTACTCTTGGGGGGTATACTAAGCCAGATCTCTTCCTGCTCGTGCCAGCCTCAGTCTGCCCATGCCTCCTGACCATGCTGGAGCCAGGAGCCAGGAGCCATGGGCTGAGATGGGTGGGGCTGGGGTAAGGGGTAGTGCTTTTAAAGAAAAGGCAGGCGGATGGGAAGGGAGGCCGCTACCTTCATGGATGGTCATGTCCATCCAGCCGAAGCCCTCCTGCTGGAAGCCATTCATGTCCTCGGTGAGCGGGTAGCCGGCCTGCTGTGCGGCCTCCAGGAATGCGCAGTGCAATGGGTGGTTGGTCTTGCCCCGGGACACCCGCAGCGGGCCATCAGCGCCCCGGTACCGGCTGGCGCCCAGCTCGTGGCCCTGCGCCTTGCGGAAGTAGGGCAGGCAGTGCGCGTAGTCCCAGCCACCGGCGCCCTGGCGCTGCCAGCGCTCGTAGTCCTCGGCGTGCCCACGAACGTAGACCATGGCGTTGAGGGATGAGGAGCCGCCCCAGACGCGGCCGCGTGGCCAGTACAGCACGCGGCCGTCCAGGCCCTGCTGCGCCTCTGTGTGGTAGCACCAGTTGTACCTGTTGTCACACAGGTTGGCCACCAGGGCCGCGGGCATGTGGATCCTCCACAAGAGCCGCTTGCTCCCCGCGCGGACATCCTTGGGCCCCGCCTCCAGCAGCAGCACGCGCTCGGCAGGGTCCTCTGTGAGCCTCCCGGCCAGCACGCAGCCCGCCGAGCCCGCGCCCACCACCACGTAGCTGTACTCGTCCCGGCTCTCGGAGCCCGCCCTGGCCAGGGCCCGGGCACCCAGGGGTTGCTGCTGTCCCAGGGCTCCCCGTGCCAGGGCTCCAGGCCGGCCCAGGCCTCGCAGGAGACACCACATGCTTCTATCTAGCCCAAGTCCTTGGATCCACGGAGGGGAATGAGATGACTCACTTCTCCCTGAAACAGGAAAAGGGGCTTTAAAAATCTTAACTCCGCACGCACGTATGGCAAAGTTTCAGGGTATGCTCACCAACGGCCTGCCGGGGCAGGGTGCAGCAGGCCCAGCCCCAGGTGGCTGCTCAAAGGAACTAGGAGGAGGAAGTGAGGGAGACACAGAAATTTCAGAACTGTTTTGTGTGTACCAGGATGGACAGGCACAGGGCAGGGGGTGGGGCAGCAGAAAGGCCCCTCCCCCAACTGAGGGGTAAAATGCTTCCCTGTGCCCTGTGTATGAACCTGGAGACTGGGCTGGAGTTCGCCTGCTGGAAGGCAGGGGAGCGAAGGGCTTTCCAATGGAGAAAGAAAACAGAGTACTTGTACTCATCCCTTCAAGACAGCTGGCTCAGCCCCTACCATGTGCTAGGCACTGTTCCCTGCCCCACCCAGTTCCTGTAGCAATACACAGAAAGACATCTGCTCTCAAAACAGATGGTTTAGGGCCTGGGAGAAGGACAAGACTTAAATAACTGAAGGAAGATCAGCATGAGAGGCACAAGACTGTAGCGCTCAAAGCCTTTGACCCAAGGGGCCATGGAGTGCACTAGAGGAGTTTTAAGCAGGGTCAGGATCAGAGCTACACTCTTCAAAGATCACTCTGTAGAATGCTAGCGTTTAACAAAAATGGCAACAGCTTTGAAAGGGCCCTTTCCTAACAATGTTCAAATCAATCCCAGCATAGTGCACAGAGGTAGGAAAAAAAAACCAGGATATGTCATGAAAACCTCCACTGAAAAGAACACCTGACAACACCCCACCCATGAGGCTCAGACCAACAAGGCCTTCCCAAGACTGAGTCTGAAACAAAAAGAAACCCTGATAAATCTCACCACCCGTTCCACAAGCCCTGCATCAAGTAACAGCAGCCTACCACTGGAGTGCAGAGGCTTGTTCTCCTCCTCCTCCCCACTGTTGCACAGGCATAGGAGACAGGTGGCGGGGCTTCCTGAATGGTATGTCTGAGGCTGCTGGAACACTGAGAAGAACTCTTCAGCGCTCCAAGCCCCACACCACTCCCCCACCAGACTGACAACACTCCACACTGACAACCCAACAGAATGAAAGACAGGTCCTTTACTAGGCATACTGTTTACCTCAGTCTCCACTATCCTGTTACACACAAGGTCTAGCATTCAATAAAAAATCAGGATACATCCCAAAAAGCAAGGCAAATAATCAACAGAAACAGACAAAGGAGTAATGCACCCAGATGTTAGAACCCATCAAACAAGGACTTTAATCAAGGTGAACATTATAAAAGATATAATTGAAAAGGTGGACGACATATTGAACAGATAGGAAATTTCAGACAAGCATTGAAAACTATAGAAAAAAACATAAATGCAAGAAAAAACACAGTGTTAGAGATGAACAATTTTTAATTGAATGTAGCACAGAAAAGAATCTGGAAATATAAAGAGGGGAAGAGAGAAAAAACAACTCTGGAACAATATCAAACTAAAGTACGGATAACTGGAGTCTGAGAGGGAAATAGTGGGGAAGGAGAGCCGGGGGAAAGAAGAACAGACAGAGAACAAGGAAGGAGAAATATTTGAAGAGATAATTGCTGAGACTTTCCCAAAAGTAGTGCAAGACAAAACACCATGGATTCAAGAAGATTAGAGCATCTCAAGCAGGATTAGTACAAACAAAAACACATCTAAATACATCATAGTTAAGCTGCTGAAACTTTGAAATAAAGAGAAAATCATCAACATAGCCAGACAAAAAACATATGCAGAGGAATAAATATAACAATGACAGCAAAATTATCAGAAAACATGCAATCCAGAAGATAATGGAATGACAACTTTAAATACTAAAAGGAAAAAAAAAAAAAAAAACCTCTAGTCCTAGTTTACTGAAATTGAAAAGTTATCTATACCCAGGAATACATCTTTAAAAATAAAGTAGATGATAATTTAGATGAAATGGACTAATTCCTTGAAAGATACAAGCTGCCAAAACTCACACAAGAAGAAAGACACTCCAAATAAGCCAATATCTATTAAAGAAATTGAATCAACAATTGATAACCTTCCAAAACAGCACCAAGCTTGACTAAGCTCACTGGTGATTTCTATCAACCATTTAAGGAAGAAATTATACCAGTACTGTACAGTCTCTTCTAGAAGACAGAAATAGAGGGATTACTTTCTGACTCATTCTGTGAGGCCAGCATCACCCTCATAACAAAACCAGACAAAGACATTACAATAAAAAACACTAAGACCAATATCTTTCATGAACATAGATAAAAACACTCAACAAGAATATTAGAAAATTGAATCGAAGTATGTATAGAAAGAATTATATACCACAACCAAGTGGGCTTTATCTCAGGTATGCAAGACTGGTTCAACATTCAAAAATAATCAACAGGCTGAAAAAGAAAACTCACATGATCGTATTAACAGATGCAGAAAAAGCATTTGACAAAATTTAACATCCATTAATGATAGAAACTCTCAGTAAACCAAGAGTAGAAGGAAACTTCCTCAACTTGGTAAAGAATATCTACAAAAACCCTACAACAAACATCATACCTGATGGTAAAAAAACTCAAAGCTTTCTCAGTAACCAGGAATGAGGCAAGGATGTCCTTTTGAACCACTCCTTTTCGGTATTTTACTGGAAGTCCTATCTAATGCCATAATACAAGAAAAGGAAATAAAAGGTACACAGATTGGGAAGGAAGAAATGAAACTGTCTTTGTTTGCTAATAATATAATTGCTTATGTAGAAAATCTAAAAGAATCAACAAAAATTCCTGGAACTAATAAGCAATTATAGCAAGGTTTCAGGATACAAGGTTAATCTATAGAAGCCAATGGCTATCCTACATACCAACAACAAATAAGTGAAATTTGAAATTAAAAACACAATACCATTTAAATTAGCACCCCAGGCTGGGCACAGTGGATCATATATTCCCAACACTTCGGGAGGCTAAGGTGAGACAATCACTTGAGGCCAGGAGTTTGAGACCAGCCTGAGCAACATAGCAAGACCCCATCTGATATGGTTTGGATTTGTCTCCCTGCCCAAATCTCTTGTCGAATTGTAATCACCAATGTTGGAGGACATGACTGGTTTACAGGGGCAGACTTCCCTCTTGCAGTTCTCATGATAGCAAATTCTCACGAGATCTGGTTGTTTACAAGTGTGTGGCACCTCCCCTTCCTCTCTCTCTTCCTACTGCTACAGCCACGTAAGACATGCCTGCTTCCCCTTCGCCTTCTGCCATGATTGTAAGTTTCCTGAGGCCTCCCCAGCCATGTTTCTTGTAAAGCCTGTGGAACCATGAGCCAATTAAATCTCTTTTCTTATAAATTACTTAGACTCAGGTAGTTCCTTATAGCAATGAGAGAACACACTAAATATCCCATTTCTACAAAAATAAATAACTAATAATTAATTGGGTGTGGTGGTGCATACCTGTAGTCCTAGCTTGAGGCTGCAGAGAGCTATGATTGAGCCACTGCACTCCAGCCCTCCAGCTTGGACTACTGCACCTCCACCTAAGTGATAGCAAGACCCTGTCCCTAAATAAATATAAGCATCACAAAGAAACACTTAGGTATAAATCTAACAAAATATGTACAAGATCTATATGAGGAAAACTATGAAACCCTGATGAAATTTAAAAACTAAATAAATGGAGAGATACCTCATGTTTGCAAACTGGAAGGCTCAATATTGTCAAGATGTCAGTTCTTCTCAACTTCATCTATAAATTCAATGCAGTCCCAGTCAAAACCACAGCAAGTTATTTTGTAGATATTAACAAACTGGTTCAAAATATATGTGGAGAGGCAAAAGACCCAGAATGGCCAACACAATACTGAAAGTGAAAAAGCAAAGTTGGAGGACTGACACTACTCAACTTCAAGATTTACTATAAAGTTACAGTTATCAAAACAGTGTCATATTGGTGAATAGATCAATGGAACAGAACAGAGGGCCCAGAAATAGACCCATATAAACATAGTCAACTGATCTTTGACAAATCAGCAAAGGCAGCACAATAGAGCAAGAAAAGTCTTCTCAACAAAGGGAGCTGGAATAACTAGACATACACACACACACACACACAAAGCAAATACAGACAAAGACCTTACACCCTGCACAAAAATTAACTCAAAATGGATCACAGACCTAAATGTAAAATATAAAACTATAAAATTCCTTGAAGATAGTAAAAGAGAAATAATATCTAGATGACCTTGGGTTTGATGATGACTTTTTGTATTATAACACCAAAGGCACAGCCCATGAAAGAATTGATAAGCTAGACTTCAATCAAATGTGAGTTTTCTACTTTGCTAAAGCCACTATCAAGAGAATTAAAAGACAAGTCACAGACTAGGAGTAAATCTTTGCAAAAGATATATCTTATAAAGGACTACTATGTAAATACACAAATAAATATATTCTTAAAACTCAATCAGATAATCTGATAAAGTATGGCCCAAAGACCTTAACAGCCACCCCACTAAAGAAGAGAGACAGGCCGGGTGCGGTGGCTCAAGCCTGTAATCCCAGCACTTTGGGAGGCCGAGATGGGTGGATCACGAGGTCAGGAGATCGAGACCATCCTGGCTAACACGGTGAAACCCCGTCTCTACTAAAAAAAATACAAAAAAAATTAGCTGGGCGAGGTGGCGGGCGCCTGTAGTCCCAGCTACTCGGGAGGCTGAGGCAGGAGAATGGCGGGAACCCGGGAGGCAGAGCTTGCAGTGAGCTGAGATCCGGCCACTGCACTCCAGCCTGGGCGACAGAGTGAGACTCCATCTCAAAAAAAAAGAAGAGAGACAGATGGCAAAGATGCATATGAGAAGATCCTCCATATCATATGTCATCAGGAAAATTCAAATTAAAACAACAGTGAGACACTACTACACACATATTAGAATGGTCAAAATCCAGACACCGACAACATCAAATGCTGACAAGGACATGAAGCAACAGGAACTTTCATTCATGGCTAGTGGGAATGCTAAATGGTACAGCCGCTTTGGAAGACAGTTTGGTGATTTCTTGTAAAAATCAACACACTCTTACCATATGATCTAGCAATTGTGCTCCTTGGTATTTACCCAAAGGAAGTGAACACTATGTCCAAATAAAAACCAGGAAATAAATATTTACAGCAGTTTTATTCATAACTGCCCAAAGCTGGAAGCAACCAAGATATCCTTCAGTAGGTGAACGGATAAATAAACTGGTACATCCAGACAATGGAATATCATTTAGTGCTAAAAATAAATGAGCCAGGAAGAATGAAAAAAACAAGGAGGAAACTTAAATGCATATTACTAAGTGAAAGAAGCCAATCAGAAAAGGCTACAAACCGTATGAGTTCAACGACATTACATCCTGAAAAAGGCAAAACTATGGAGACAGTAAAAGGATCAGTGGTTGCCAGGAGTTTGGATAGTGATAAACAGGCAGACCAAAGAGGATTTTGAGAGTGGGAAACTACTCTGTTTTCTGTACAGTGGTGAATACAGGTCATTATATATTTGTCCAAACCTATAGAATGTGCAATACCAAGAGTGAACCCTAATGTAAACTATGGGCTTTAGGTGATAATGATGTGCCAATATAGGTTTATCATTTGTAATAAATGTACCACTTTAGTGGGAGGATGTTAATGGGAGGATTATGTATGTGTGGGGGCAAAGCTTATACAGGAAAGCTCTTCACCATCTTCTCAATTTTGCTGTGAGCCTAAAACTGCCTTTTTAAAAAGTATTTTAAAACTATAATAGAGCCTGACTCCATTTTTGATGTTTGACTACTGACAGCTTTCAAGCTCCATCCCTCCCTCTTCCCCTCTTGCCCCACACCTGGGCAAGTGAATGAAAAAGCCCTGGCACTCCTGCCCGGAGTATCAATGGGGAGGTTCAAGTCATGCAAATCCAATTCATGTGTGGGATTCTCACCTTGACTCCACTCCCAAACTATACTAAAAACCAGGAACACTCGCCCCTTCCTTCACAGACTAGCCATCGCAGACCAGCCTGGGTGCTTGCCCTGCTCTCCCTACAAAGCCCCATTATGTGAGCAGTAAACCTTATCATAGCCACTTGGTAATGTGTGTGATGTCATTAGTCTCAACATTCAAACCAACCTTGGGTGGTGGGGGGTTGATCCCATCCTCCATGGGTAACCACAAGACAAAACAATACCACTTACAAGAGCATCAGGAAACATGATATACTTAGTAATAAACTTAAAATACATGCAGGACCTATATACTGAAAACTACAACACATTGACAGAAGTTAAAGATGACCTAAATAAACAACATGAATAGGAAGACCCAATATTGTTACGATGTCAATTTTCCCCAAATTGATTTATAGATTCGATGCAATGCCAATCCCAGCAGGCTTTTTTTTTTTTTTTGGTGGAAATTGAAATGTTGATTTCAAAATGTATATGGAAATACGAAGGACATAGAAAAAGTTATAGTTCAGTTGGTCATACAAAGAAACCCCAGACAGCAGTGAAAATGAAGAAAACATAGCACCTTACATCAACATGGATGAATCCTAAAAATATATTCAGCACACAAAAAGAAAATTATAGGAGGTTGTGGCCTAAATGAGATTATAGATATATATCTTCACATAAATTTGTATATATGTGAAGTTTTAAAACATGAAATTCATATATGCACCAAATATCAGGGCCCCAAAATACATGTAGCAAACAATGACAGATTTGAAGGGTGAAATAAACAGTCCTACGATCATAACTGGAGACTTCAATACTCCGATTTCAGTAATGGACAGAAGCCAGACAGAAGATCAGTAAGGAAATAGAGGATCTGAATAACACTATAAACCAGCTGGAGACCTAACAGATATATACAAAACATTCACTACAACAAGAGAATACACACTTTTTCCAAGTGCACATGGAACATTCTGCAGGAGACACCATATGTTAGGCAACAAAACAAGTCTTAATACATCTTAAAAGACTAAAATCAGGGAGAAGAGCAAGATGGCAAATCTCTATTTGCTCCATCAATCATCCCCCTCATCCCCCACCCCACAGGAACACCAAGTTTGACAACTATCTGCACCAAGGGAGCAATTTCATAGCAACCAAAAATCAGGCACCAGCTGGCCACAGTGGAGGAGAGCACCAAGAGGGCTCTTGGTTCCCTGATTCCAGGCCTTGGCTCTTAGGTGGCCTTTCCGGACCAACCCTGGACCACAGGGGAGCCCACTGCCCTGAAGGGTGAGTCTCAGGCCTGGCAGCATTCACCACAAGCTGACTGAAGAGCCCTTGGGCCTTAAGTGAATGCGGGTGGTATCCTGGCAGTCCTCCCTGTGGGCCTGTGGTGGTCGCCATGGTGTGAGGCCCCTCTGCCTGTGGAAAGGCAAGGGAAAAGTGGGAAGGACTGTGTCACATGGTATGAGTGCCAGCTCAGCTGCAGTAGAATAGAACATGAAGTAGCTTTCTAAGGTTTTTGACTCCAGTAGCTGGCTCCCGGACAGCATCTCTAGACCTGCCCAGGGCCTGGGGAAACTTGCCGCCCCAAAGGGAAGGCCACAAGCCTGGCTGGCTTCACCGCTGGCTGACTGTAGAGCCCTGGGGCCTTGTGTGAATATAGACGGTAGCCACGTAGTGGTTACAGCAGGCCTTGGGTAAGACCCAGTCCTGTACTGACTTTAGGTCTGAACCAGCACAGTCCCAGTGGTGGTGGCCACAGGGGTGCTTGTGTCACCCTACCTGTAGATAAGTTATATTTCATCAAAATTAAACAATTTACTGCATCAAAGGATACTCTCAAGAATGAAATGACAATCCATAGGAGAAAGTATTTGCACACCATATATCTGATAAGAGATTAATATCTAGAATGTGTTTAAAACTATAACTCAACAACAACCCAAATAGAAAATGGCCAAAGGACTTGAATAGACATTCTCCAAGAAAGAAACACAAATGGCCAATAAACACATGAAAAGATGCTCAGCATCACTAATCATTATGAAAATATAAATAAAAACCACAGTGAATTACCACCTCACACCCATCAGGATGGCTATAATAAAGGTTGCAGTGAGCCGAGATGGCGCCACTGCACTCCAGCCTGGCAACAGAGCTAGACTCCATCAAAAAGAAGGAAAGAAAGGAAAGAAAGGGAAGAAAGGAAGAAAGGAAGAAAGAAAGAAAGAGAAAGAAGGAAGGAAGGAAGGAAGGAAGGAAGGAAGGAAGGAAGGAAGGAAGGAAGGAAAGAAGGAAGGAGGAAGGAAAAGAAAGAAAGAAAGGAAAGAAAGAAAGAAAGAAAGAAAGAAAGAAAGAAAGAAAGAAAGAAAGAAAGAAAGAAAAGTAACAAGTGTTGATGAGATGAGGATATGGAGAAATGGGAACATTTGCACACTGCTGGTAGGAACGTAAAATGTTGCAAATTCTGTAGAAGACAGGTTAGCAGTTCCTCAAAAAGCTAAATACAGACCATGTGATCCAGTAATTCCACTCCTAGGTATATACTCCAAAAACCTGAAAGCAGAAACTTGAACAGATATTCTTACACCAATGTTTACAGCATCATTATTCACAATAGCAAAAAGGTGGAAACAACTCAAATGTCTACCAGCAGGTGAGCAGGGCCAGGCGCGGTGGCTCACACCTGTAATCCCAGCACTTTGGGAAGTCTAGGCGGGCAGATCATGAGGTCAGGAGATAGAGACCATCCTGGCTAACACGGTGAAACCCCATCTCCACTAAAAATACAAAAAATTAGCCGGGCATGGTGGCGGGCGCCTGTAGTCCCAGCTACTCGGGAGACTGAGGCAGGAGAATGGAGTGAACCAGGATCGCGCCACTGCACTCCAGCCTGGGTGACATAGCGAGACCCTGTCTCAAAAACAAACAAACAAAAATAGGTGAGTAGATAAACAAAATGTGCTCTGTGTGTGTGTGTGTGTGTGTATAAAAAATAGTATATTATTCAGCCTTAGAAAGGAATGAAATTCTGTCACATGCTACAACTTGGCTGCACCTTGAAAACATTATGCTAAGTGAAATAAGCCAGACACCAAAGGACAAATATTGTATGATTCCACTTACATTGAGTTACCCAGAACAGACAAATCCATAGAAACAGAAAATAGATTAGAGGTTACTAGGGGATGAGGGGAAGGGAAACAAGGAGTTATTGTTTGGGGGAACAGAGCTTCTGTTTGAGGTGACGGAAAAAATGTGGAAACGGATAGTGGTGGTGATGAGTGCACAACACTGTGAAAATACTTAATGCCACTAAATTACGCTTAAAATGGTTAAATCACCAACAAAATCCTACATGCAACTGAATTCTAGATTTTGTTAAGTAAATCAAACCTATGAAGGAGAAAGGTATAGAGAAACTTGAGGATAGTAGTAACCTCCGAGCAGGGAGGTATTCCTGGGGGTTTTCATTTGCACCAGTCATGTTTTCTTTCTTGATCTAGATGACAGGCACATGTGTGTTTGCTGTTGTGTAGTTTTACTGAGGGTCTGCAGTAAATGACAATAATTAAAATCGACAAGATCAAGAGGCAACAAAGGAGCTTCGCAAGGGGGCAGCGAGCCTACCCTGCAAGAGTGAAGACAGACCTCTTCGTCCTGAGGTGGCGCCAGGTCATTTACTCTTCTGGGCCCCAACCATTTGAAAACCCCACCCCGTATCACAACTCTGCTCCAACACCTCCCCTTGACACTCCCACCCTCCCCACACGAGGGAGGGGCCTCCTAAGCTGCTAGCCTAGTGCCCTCCCAGGCTGGCTGGGTGGGTGGGCGGGCAGACTGACTGGTGTGGGGCAGGAGTTCCAGGGAAGCAGCCCCTTCCACTTCCCTGGGCTGCCTGGGCAGGGAACGAGCTGCCTGGCATTGGCAGGATGGAAGGTGGGCAGGAATGGGAGCAGGGAAAGACAGGATAGCATGCGTCTTCATTTCCGTGTGTTGGCGTCGAAGTCCTGCCTGCACCCCTAGCCCACTCTGCTTCCTGAAACCAACCATGCCCAGGCCCAGTCTAGTGCTTGGACCAGAAGAGGACGATGTGGCTTTGCCAGCCACCATGCACGAGGAAGAAGAGACTTTTGCCTGCTCTACCTTCCAGTCAAGAGGAAAAGATTCATGTGACATGAGGCCTCCTGCGGCACTGGGCAGCCCCACCAAGCCACACCTTCCATCTGGCCAGCTGGCCTTGGTGCTGGACACTACTGTGCGGGAGGCAAGGCTTCGGTCAACTCGAAACCCCCGCCCCCAATGCCAGTGATGGCCGCAGCGGGTGGATCAAGCAGAGAGAGGAGTAACAAACACGGGGGCCACCACCTCCTACTGGTTCTGGCTGGTGGCTTTCATTGCCATAGCCCTTTGTAGCAACAGCTAACAATTCTCATTTCAAATTCTCAAATCAGTAGTCAAAAACTGGCCAGGCGCAGTGGCTCAGGCCTGTAATCCCAATACTTTGGGCGGCCAAGGCGGGTGGATCGCTTGAGGTCAGGAGTTCAAAACCAGCCTGGCCAACATGATGAACCCTGTCTCTACTAAAAATACAAAAAAATTAGCCAGGCGTGGTGGTAGGTACCTGTAATCCCAGCTACTCAGGAGGCTGAGGCAGGATAATCTCTTGAACCCAGGAGGCAGAGGTTGCAGTGAGCCCAGATTGCACTCCAGTCTGGGGGACAGAGCGAGACTCCTTAAAAAAAAAGGGAGCCAAAGACTGCTATTGAAAAGTTTGCTGAATTTTGTGGTCAGAAAACTGATTGCTTTATATGACAAGACAGATTTCCATGTAATTTTGAGCATGTGGCCAATTGCACAACACATTTTATAACTTTAGTAGAGTGAAGTTGCAAAAGGTTCACGCCCAGAAGAAAATGCTTATGCACCATTCCAGGAGTACCCATATTTGCAACACATCTGCCCACAGAGTCACGCAGCTGGAGTACTGAGGAAGCTTCCTGAAAGGGCCCTTTGCGCAGGCCTCCCAGCAGCACTTTCTCCCTCACCACATCTTGGTGTGCACACGTGTTTTCTTTCTAGCTCTCGGCCAGTGCAGTGTACTGCACCCTATAGGATCAGATCCTTTGGCCACTACAGTCCTAGCTTTCACTGGTCGCCCAAGAGGTGAAGACAGAACTCCGGAGCGAGGCCAAGCCACACCAGCCTAGTCCTGCATGCAAAATGATGCCTAAAACTTGCTCAGCCTTTGGGGAGCTCAGGCTGGACAAGGCCCATGATAAACAATGATTCCACTTTGGGTTCAGCCTGGGAGCGCGTCAGCATTTCCAGAAAAACAGATGCAATTTAAAGGTACAGCCCTTTGTCTCAGCAATCCTGCTTCTCGGAATTTAATCAAGAGAGAGCTCTGCACAACCATAGGAAAACAAGCACAAGGGGCCTGTCCCTGTGTTGTTTACACCGGCAAAGAATTACAAACAACCTAACACTCCCCCAGTAGGGGACTGCCCATTAAAAAAGTGAGTCCATCCACACAAAAGAACCCTGTTAACACATTTAAGAAGTGGCCACCATAGCCCATGGTGGACAAGGCTTGGGTAGTCCCAGCACAAAGCTCAGCTACTCATGAGCTTCAAAGCCCAGAAAGTTACTTTACAGCCCTGAGCCTCAGCACCCTGAAGTCAGCACTGCCCCAGGCTTGCACTGACCTTCACCACCTGTGCCCATGGGCCAGGCTGATGATGACAGTCTTTTGGGGTGTGGTAAGGGCCATGGCCACCTTTACCCATCTGGGGGTCATTCACCAAAGAAGGATTCAGGGCAGGTCACCTGCTTTTTTCCATCTGGCCTTCTAGTACTGGCTTTGACCTGCAACCTCTGTGAAACCTCGAACAAGATTCCCTACATGCTAGGCTGGGCTTCGTGTGGGTAAGAACACATTGCTCTGTGGCTGCCTTTGTCTGATCATACAGCTCCATTAAACCAGGGGACCAAACTGAGTTATATTAAGAGGATCAGCTACCCCTGCTGAGCACATCACATGGGTTATCACATTTAAGCCCCCAAAGATGCTGGGTGGGGTGGAAGGTCTTCATCATCACTCCATCACCATCAGCTCCGTGTCACAGAGAGGGAAACCCCTGCCCCATGTCAAGCCAAAGGCTGGGACCCCCTCCACCACAGGCCCAACCAACAAAGCCACATCACAGGAGCCAAAAGGTCATAGTCAGCACACAAAAGGGTGCAAGACACCAAGTTCCCATGCCAGGAGTCTCAAGCCGAGAAGGCTTGGCTGCTTTCCTACAGCCCAGCAGAGACTCCCAGGAGCACAACCATCTGAATACCCAGCCCTGTGGTGGGCTGAGGGGAGTGCAGTGCAGTGGCCCAGGGCGGGAAGGATCCCAGTTTGAGAATGAGACCTGGCTGGGCCCAGAGGCAGTGGTGGTACAGGGAGCAACACTTGGCAGCTGCTCCTCCTCCCACAGGAATCTCATGCCACCCCCAACCCAGGCCCCCCACCTCCCTAAGACAGTGGGACAAGCTTCCCCATGGCACCCCAGGCCCTCTTGTCCTAAGCCCGATCAGGCCAGGCCCCTGCCTCTGTGGCCATCATCCAACTGTGAGCTTCACTCCCGGGGCTCCAGGTGCCTGTCCACCTTCCCTTCCTCCTCAGGGCCTTTGCCTTGTTCCCTCCTCCAGGTACAGGTCCTAACCTCCTTTCACCTATTCACTCCTCACTTTCCCTCGGGCATGAATTTCCCTGGGAAGACCTCCTTCACCACTGACCACATCCATCCTGGGACTTCTCTGTGCCACTTACTGGGACCTCAACAGGCTAATAGTGAGATGAGCTGTGGAAGGCCCACATCCCTGGCTGAGGGCTCCACGCCCCGCTCCCACCGTGTGCTGAGCCTGGCCTGAGGCTGGCGCTCTGTCATGCTGGCCGAGGAGACACATGCAGGGGATGAGGATGCACGCGGCCTACAGCAAACCCAACCTGGGCAGCCTGAGATATGGATGCTGAGCTCATACACCTGTGCCAGGACCAACAGAAGGCACCCCCTGGGAATGTTCTGGATCCAAACCTGGTGGTGGTTACCCAGGCATACACACAGATCAAAACCAACACGATGGACACTTTACTGTATGTCTGTTGCACCTCAATTAAAAAGTTTAAAACAATTTTTTTGAAAGCATCTTCTGGGCTGAGGCAGGATTGCTTGATGCAGTTGAGGAGTTGAAGACCAGCCTGGGCAACAGAGCAAGACCCAGAAATTTTTTCTAAAAAAAACTTGTTTTTTAATTACCCAGGCACAGTGGTGTGTACCTGTAGTCCTAGCTACTCAGGAGGCTGAGGCAGGAGAATCACTTGAGCCCAGGAGTTCAAGGCTGCAGTGAGCTAGCACTGTTCCACTGCACTCCAGCATGGGCAACAGAGCAAGACCCTGTCTCTAAAAGGAAAAAAAAAAGGCATTTTCTTCAGTGTCAACTTTATCTTCCCAGGAATTTCTTCTCCCACATATTGATACACAATTAACAACTGAATTGGAAACTGCTACCTGGGAGATGATATTGGACAGTGTGCACGAGGCCACACCACTTGGCCTTGTGCCCTGGCTGCTCGGGCATAGCCCACCTGCCCTCTGGATTCTCCTGGTGAAGAGGGGCAGATGGGGCTGGGCTGAGGCTACAGGCTGCCAAAAAAACCCAAGGGGGAGCCCTGAAGTCTGACATCGCATCAGAGCTCTGCAGGCCTCACCGTGTAACCCAGGGCAGGGGTTTCCTGTTGATAAGGCATGGGCGCCGGCCTCTGCGGGCCCCTCCGATGCCTATGGCTCCTCTGAAGTGAGTCTGCCCTCCTGCCTCCCCTCTGCTGCCCCACAGTGGGTGCTTCCTCAGCCTGGGAACTTTGTGCTCCACATTCCAGGCCTCTGCCCTCTGCACACACCCCTCCACTCTCTAGCTGCTTCCCCACTTTCTAAAACCTTCACGGTGGTCTGTCCCAAAAGCAGAGTGTATGTAAGGTGGGAGGCCAGGCACAGTGGCTCACACCTGTAATCCCAGCACTTTAGGAGGCTGAGGCAGGTAGATCACCTAAGGTCAGGAGTTCAAGACCAGCCTGGTCAACATGGTGATATCCCATCTCTACTAAAAATACAAAAATTAGCCGGGCGTGGTGGCACGCACCTTGTAGTCTCAGCTACTCAAGACCAAGGCAAAAGAATCACTTGAACCTGGGAGGCAGAGGTTGCCATGAGCCAAGATCACATCACTGCACTCCAGCCTGGGCAACACAGTGAGACTCTGTCTCAAAAAAAAAAAAAAAAAAAAGAGAGAGAGAGAATGTAAGATTGGAAACCTGGAGTTCTAACCCCCAGACAGGGGTGGGGGGCCCAGGCCACTCAACCTCCAGGGACGGCTCCTCGGGGTCACCTACCATTTCTTTCCCTCGCAGGCGTGTCTGTGGATCCAGTCTATGCAGGTGCTGCGGGCGCCCAGCCATGGGTAGGAGGCAGGGTGCAACAGAGGTCGCTACTGGGGAGACCCGAATCCCTTAGGGGCCCCTCCCAGAGTCAAGCACCTGATAGACTAGGGGGTGAGGGGATGCAGTGCCTCAGGCTGGCCCCTGAGGAAGACTGGCCACTCCGCTCCAGATGTGAACTCCCTGCACTCCGGGCTGCACTGTGCCTGGGTGAGTGGGATCTGTGGCATAGAGGGCCTCGGGTGAAAGTGGGGAGGTGGGTGTGGGTAAGCCAGAGCACAGCCAGAGGCAGGCCGAGGGGACAGAAGGCACTGGTGTCCCCGCTCTTATGCAGTAACATAGCAGCAAGAGAAAGACAACTGCTGTTCCCTCTCCAGGGGAGTTGAAGGCTCTTCCTCATGCCAGGCACAGGGCAGGCTTCAGAAGCCACGAGTTACCAAGCTCCCACCTGGCAGAGCCCATCCACAGAGCTGTTCTTCCTACCATGTGCATTCACTTACAGAGAGCAGTGGGGGAGAGCTGGAAGCCCCCAGAGCCAGGTACGCAGTAGGCACTCAATAAACGCTTGTCATGTGACTGGTATATAACGATGCACTATCCAGGGAGGAAAAGCAGACACAGAAGCTGAGGCCTAGGCGGTAGTAGCTTCTCTCATAAGGATGAGGCTGGTGCTGCAGAATCCGCCCGTTTTTGTCCACCCCTTGGACACCACCTGGATCAGGCCCCATCATCTTCCACTGGGACCCTCCCCACAACGTCCTAGCAGTGTCCCTGCTACTACTGCTGCCTCCTCAGGCCACCCCAGAACCAGCTCTCCACAGAGCAGCCAGGGTGATCTCAGAACAAGGGGGAGCCAGGACCAGCAGAAGGAGAAAAAGATATGGGTGAGGGTCAGCTGGGACTCACCAAGGTGACTTCACACACAGGAGGCAATTAAAAGACCGACTTCTCCATACAGTCCAGGCAGGGGTCTGAACGGGAGAATGCAACACCACCTACAAAACATCCTTGTCCAAAAGTTCAAACCTGAATCTGATCACACTTCTAGATCAATCCACCAACTCACAGGAAACGCAAAGGTCAGAGCAACTTGCAAAGGTCCATCATCAGCAGAATCCAGGCGCAAGGAAACCCCACGCAGTTCTTCAACAATAAATCCAAGTATAGAATGGATAAAGGAGAGACAGATGAGAGAGAGAAAGGGAAGCCGACAGGCTGTGAGAGGAGCAAGGTCCAACCATGAGAATGTACTGTTCTTCACTGGACCCTGGTCATTTGAACACTGAGTACGTATGTGAGGATGTCAAGAAATCATTGTTTGTCAGATGTGACTATGATTCTGTGGTTATGTTGTTTAAACTCACCCTTTCAGGAACCTCTGTACATTGTTTGTGGGAATGTAAATTAGTACAGCCACTATGAAAAACAATATGGAGATGCCTCAAAACACTAAAAATAGAAACACCATATAATCCAACAATCCCACTACTGGGCTGGGTATATAGAAGAAATGAAGTCAATATATCAAAGAGATATCTGCACACCCATGTTTACTGCAGCACTATTCCCAAATAGCCAAGACATAGAATCAACCTAAGTATCCATTAATGGACAAATAGATTTTTAAAAAATATGATCCATATACAACTATTCAACTGTCAAAAAGAATGAGTTCTTGTCATTTGCAGCAACATGGATGGAGCTGGAGGTCATGATGTTAAATGAAATATTATTGCCAAGCACAGAAAGTCAAAAACCACATTCTCACTCATAGTGGGGGAGCTAAAAAAGTGGATCTCATGAAGACAGGGAGTAGATGGGTAGTTATCAAAGTTCAGGAAGGGAAGGGAGGATGGGGGGTTGAAGATATACAGTTAGATAGAAGAAATATCTAATCTACAGTTAGACAGAAGAAATGAGATCTAGTATTTGACAGGTCAGTATGGTGACTGTAGTTAACAATCTATTATACATTTCAAAATAACCAGAAGAGAATAATTCAACTATTTCTAACTATTTCTAAAGATAAATATTTAAGGCTGGGTGTGGTGGCTCACACCCCTTAATCTCAGCACCTTGGGATGCAGAGGTGGAGGTGGGAGGACTGCTTGAGGCCAGGAGTTCAAGACCAGGTTGGGCAACATTTTGAAACCCCATGTCTACAAAAATTTTTATTAGCTGGACATGGTGGCACACACCTGTAGTCCCAGCTCGTTAGAAGGCTGAGGTGGGAGGACTGCTTGAGTCCAGGAGTTCAAGGTTACATGAGCTATGATCCTGCCACCGTACCCCAGCCTGGATGACAGAGAAAGACCTTGTCTCAAAAAAAAAAAGCTATCTAGGATTTGGCTTCCAGTCACCCCAGCGATTAGTGGGACATACAAAACAGGACCCCCACGAGGTGATGCTAACAAAGTTATGTGATGAGAACACAAAATTCCCGTCTCCATCATCTCTTCTGGCTAATTTTATATAGGTTTCAAATCTTCCATGATAAAAAGGATTTTTGTAGTTGTTTGTTTGAAATCTCAGATCCCACTAGAGAAGTGAGGAAAAGCAGAAAGGTGGGAGCATTTCTGTGGCACAGGGCCTGGTGGACGGCGAGGGATTTCCAACGATTCCCCAGAAGCTTGGGGTGTTCTGCAAATGCTCATTGCCAGCTTCCTTTTTCAAGTAAACTTTTAACCCGTTTTTTTTTTTTTGAAATCTCAGTTAAAAAATACCCACCTCACAGGCAGAAGTGACAGGATACGGTGCACTCTGTGACCAGGGCTGGCCTACGCACTCTTTGTGATTGTCTGAGAAAGATAAGTACAGAATCAAAAGTCAGAGGATAGAAACGTTTACAGTTTTATCATTTGACACAGCAACCTCATGTCTGTCGAGTCTAATAAGCAGATAACGGGCTTATCTTTTTATATATCTTCAATCTTCTTATAACAATTTTCATCATATTTTAAAAATTGGCCCATGAAAGATTAACATTTTAAAAACAATCATCTAGTCTTTCACCATGGAGAGTTTGAGAAGCACTGTTATGGACCAGACATGGATCCCCTGGAGACCCCAAATCCATCAGCTTAGGAGGTTGGCCAGAGACACCAGGACAAAGCTTCTCTTCCCACCATCTTCTGTGCTGACTCCAGTGCTTCCTATAAACGCATCACAGGCGCTGCAAAGCCTGTTTGATTTTCTGCGCTCATTGGCACACTTCCACACCAGTACAAGCAGAGCCACTTCCAGCAGATACCTCTGTCGCCCAGGCTGGAGTGCAGTGGCAGGATCATAGCTCACTGCAAGGTCCAGGTTGTGTGCTGGGTGCCCCTGCTGGTCAAAGCACCTTGGCCAGCCATGGTTAGCCAGCCAATTTTCACATACATGCCCACTGCTGTTTCCCCTTCAAACTTCTGGATGGGTTTAACCGCAGAGGGTCCTCAGATTGCAAGGTGAGCGTTTGAAAAACTGACTGCTTCTTTGTATCAACTGGAAATCACTCTATCACTAAAATACTGAAATAAATCAGGAGCTGGGGCTAGTGTAAGACATCAACCTGCACCCATGGCCCCAGGTTTCTAGTGTGCTCCTGAAAATGGTATCACTGTTCTAACTATGATACACACACACACACAAATCACAAATATAAGGTTATAAAATAAACTCACAGGCTGGGTGCAGTGGCTCACGCCTGTAATCCCAGCACTTTGGGAGACCGAGGCTGGCGGATCACCTGAGGTCAGGAGTTCGAGACCAGCCTGGCCAACATGGTGAAACCCTGTCTCTACTGAAAATACAAAAATTAGCCGGGCGTGGTGTTTGGCTCCTGTAATCCCAGCTACTCAGGAGGCTGAGGCAGGAGAATCACTTGAACCCAGGAGGCAGCGGCTGCAGTGAGCGGAGATCACACCATTGCACTCCAGCCTGGGCGACAGGAGCGAAACTCTGTCTCAAAAATAAATAATAAATAAATGAATGAATAAACAAACTAAACTCACATGAATATGCAATGTCACCTGTGTCAGTTTCATGCATTGGTGTTCCATGTTCAAGTTTTACTACATTGAAAGAGAATTGAAAGTGGCTGGTAGTCAAGATCCCTAGGTTGCAGTCTCCACTCTGCTCACTCGTGGTTAGCATCCACGGGCCTTAGTTTCCTCATCTATGAAATGAAAACGCAACCACTCATTTCATAGGTTTTGTTGAGGGCCAAGAGCTAAAAATACATTTCAAAGAATTAAAAGGACCAGGTGCAGTGGCTCATGCCTGTAATCCTAGCACTTTGGGAGGCCAAGGCAGGAGGATTGCTTGAGGCCAGAAGTTCAATATCAGCCTCGGTAACATGGCAAGACCCCATTTCTAAACAATAAAAATAAAAAAAGAAAAAGTCAGGCATGGTGGTGTGCTGATGTGCACCTGTAGTCCCAGCTACCTGGGAGGCTGAGGCAGGAGGATTGCTTGAACCCAGTGAGCTATGATTGCACCACCGCACTCTGGCCTTGGCAACAGAACAACACTCTGTCTCAAAAAAAAAAAAAAAAAAAAAAGGAAAGAAAAGAAAAACAAAGCACAAAGCTAAAACCAAACCACATAGTGATTTTATCATATTCACAGCATGGCCTGAGTTTCATCCTCCCTCTTCTTACATAGCCTCACTCATCTTGTTTCTTCCTCCATAAAGTGTGGAATGTGATGCTATATCTATGACCAATAATATTATTAATAACAAATACATTCAAGTATCATGGATCAAAAAATATACCATCAATCCTGTTGCATGTGCCCAACATAGGGCCCAACGTAGGTTGACAGGGTGATCCTCCCTGCAGCCCTGTGAGGCTAACTTCATCACCCCTGTTTACAGATGGAGCTTTGAGAGAACAACAGTTCCTGCCTCCTCTGCATTCCAGGCTTTCTTTGAGACCCCAGTGTGATAACAACAATGTGAAAATCAATGCAAGTACCCAGGAGACAAGGCATAGGGACCACAGCCATGAACAGAACACATGTATGTGACTTCAAGGGGTTTCTCCTAGGAACCAGGACGAGTGAGATTAAAGCTGAGTTAACACCTGGCCTGAGTCTGTGGGCTTTTCTGGGTCAGCCCCTTCTACTACAGCAGAGAGAAAATGCGGTTTGGTAGCCCTGCTGGGAACAGTGGGGTGCATGCCCTCCGTGTGGCTTCAGGGTCTTTCCCTCAAAGCAGGCATTAAAGTTGACCAAGCTTAACCACCTGGAGCAGAACATGGGGTTGAGGGAGCACCGATGCCAGGAGTGCTCCTAACAGCTCCTCTCCCAGCTCAGGCTCACCACCAGAGTCCCTAGGAGACAGCCAGTATGTGCCAGAAACGGCTCACTCTTCACGAGACAATGAATCCACTGTTGACCAGCCAGGGCTTTGATTAATATTTGCAAAAGAATGAAGTGGAAAATTCCACCTGTGTGGGTGGAAGCTGGACCCGCGGGACATGTCAACAACCCTGATGGCCTTGTTCTCCCAGGGATGGATCAGGCAAAGAAGCAAAGGTCTGAATAACAATGACAGAATCTGGGGATTACTGTGATTCTTGGGTCCTAGGGAATTTTCCTTTTTTTTTTTTTTGGTTCTGCCTCTCCTGCCCCTAAATTTACACAGCACTCTTAAATCCTTCAACTTGCTTTCCTATTTGCTGTTTCTTCTGTGTCTCCTAACAGCCCTGCTGGGGAGGCAGAACTGATGTCAGTCTCATGTTACAGATGGAGAAACTGAGGTTCCAAAAGACCAAGAGCCTCACTCAAGGCCAACAGATGGTGAATGAGTCACAGAACCAGGTGGTCTGGAAGCCAGGCATCTCACTACACCGTGGCTGCACAGAGCCTGTCCCTAGGGTCTGGGTCAGGGCCATGGGTACTTGACCCAGTGATCTTCCAGGCTCTGGCAGAGGCCCTGACCTTTGCTCTGCCTGTGAAGCAAGAGGAGGAAGTTCAAACCAGCTCCCCTGGGTGGGCAGTCACAGGCACTGGCCTTGGAGGAAGGTAGGTGTTAATTTATTCATCCATTCAAGCATTTAATGAGCACCTAGAAAGCCTCCCTTCCCCGCCCCCCCCCGTCCCCCCCCCTCTCCGCACAAGAAGGCACACTGGTCACTCTTTCAGAAACCCAGACCTAGCAGAATTTATGACTGAAGGGAGAAGGTCAGAAAATCTCCAAAGGTCGCTTCTCTCATAGACTCAAATCACTTCATCGCTCCTATCACCACCCCATTTTACAGAAAAGGAAACTACTCTGAGAAGAGCAGTGACTTGCCAGAGCCTCTAGTTCAAAAAGCCACAAAGTTATCAGGCTTAGGCACCCAAATAAATTGTGTCCCTTCCAGCAGACCACCTGGGACCTCTCATGCAGGACTACTTGAGGCATGGCCTTCTGAGCCAGCAGGGCAGGGGGCGGGGAACCCCCCCAGGGGACAGGCAGACACACCCTGTTTGCCCACCTCAACCTCCAGTTGTGGCTGCAGGGCCTGTCACACCCTCTCCTCCACTCCACAGCCCCAACTATGGAACTGAACCAGGTTGCACCCCATCCCTAAGCCCCAGGAGGCCAGGGCAGTGTCATCCTGAACCCAGGACAGCAGGAAAGCCATTTGGGCTGTGTCTTGGGTCTGCCTGGCAGCCCCTGCCTGGGTACTCCTCCTTCTTACTCACAGCTCAGCCACCTCCAGACCACCCTCACCTGACACTTCTTCCCCTGGAGAAAGAACCTCGGCCCTTCTCTTTTTACAAAACCACCTCCCCTTTCCTCTTGCCAAGGCTACCTGTGACTGCCACCAACCAGCCTCAGTGCCCTTGGTCTCTCTGCCCCATCTGACCCCATGAGCTCCTCCCTCACTACTGGGCATTCCTGCTGCAGCCCCTCCTAGACCTCCCCACCTCCTCCGGCAAGCCCTCCTCCCCAGGGCTCTATCCTCCTCTCCTCTCCACTGCCCCCTGAGAAAGTCTGACTGACGAACCCTGTCTCCAGGCCTAACCTCTGCACCCCTGGTTGTCTCAAAGCCCGTGTGCCAAACAACACCAAGCTCACCACAGCAGGGCCTGCCCTGGCACACAGCTGAAAAGCCAGCACAGCCCAGAGCCTGGCCCACAGTACAGAATCAGATACGGAATGAACGCATGTTAGTGAACGGCTGCCTGCTCCTTTGTCTCAGAGGGACGAGCCCTCTACTTGCCCTGCAGAGCCACCCAGGTGGCCTTTGTAAAACTGAAAATTGATGACCATCTAAGCCTGTACCATTATTCCTCAGCACCATGGGACAAAGTTCACAATCTTTTTTTTTTTTTTTTTTTGAGACGGAGTCTCGCTCTGTGGCCCAGGCTGGAGTGCAGTGGTCGGATCTCAGCTCACTGCAAGCTCCGCCTCCCAGGTTTACGCCATTCTCCTACCTCAGCCTCCCGAGTAGCTGGGACTACAGGCGCCCGCCACCTCGCCCGGCTAGTTTTCTGTAGTTTTTAGTAGAGACGGGGTTTCACCGTGTTAGCCGGAATGGTCTGGATCTCCTGACCTCGTGATCCGCCCGTCTCGGCCTCCCAAAGTGCTGGGATTACAGGCTTGAGCCACCGCGCCCGGCCAAAGTTCACAATCGTGAGCTTGCAGACCAGGCTGTTTTCAGCTGAGCTTCCGCAGCAGGGCGGGCACTTGTGTCCTTGAAAATACTTCTCACTGCACTCATCCTCACTCCAGGAGTACCCATCAGCCAGCACCCATGTGTCGTGCACCTTTGCACCCAGCACGTATTTGCTGAACAGGAAGATGACTATGAGAGCTGAAAATGTTCTCAGGGGCCACAGGGCCCAAAGCAACTCAGAGAGGTGGAATGAGGGGCTCAGGGTGGCCCAGCCCCAGGCAGGGGTGCGGCCACAACCTCAACTGAGTTCCTTGGTCAGGAACCGGAGCAATTCTCTGAAAATGCTACCTGCAACTCCACACGTATGCATGCCAGAGCCCAAACCTCTGGCTGATCCCCAGTCCATGCAAGCCCTAACCCAGCTGGCAGGGGGGCCAGGCCTGGCACACAAGTAGGGCCTCAGCTAAAACAGCTGCTTGACTCAGTACAACCTCTCACCAGCTGACAACACATCCCTAAGTTCCATACCCCTCTCTAGGACTCCGTCTTCTCATTTGTAGAATGGAACTAATTCTGCTTACAAGTTTAAATGGCCCTGAGTTGGTCACCACAACCCTGTCGTTTGCAAACCGAGGAGGCTGAAGCAGCAGTTCCAGCCTCTGTGGCTCCACTGTTAGCCCAGCTGATCTTTGTGAACTTTCCCCCAAACCACTGTGTCTCAAAGGATGGTCCCTGGGCCACCCACCCACGAATTACGGGGGCGTGGGTGGAGGCTCGTTAAATGCAGATCCCGGGCCTGACCCGGACCTGCCGTCTGGATCTCATTTTAGGCGGTGCTCAAAGATCCCGGGCCAGGGAAATTTGAGAAGCGCAGCTCCAAATCGCCAGTGCTGACGGCTTCCGCTTTGGGAGCCCCAGGTGCTGCTGTCCGAACTCACTTGGTGGAAACAGACCTTTACCAGAAAGCCTGGGGTCGGGCAGCGGGCACTCCTACCGCTCTCACACCGCGTAGCTGAAAGAACTTGCTCCCTCAAAGGAGTCAGTGAGCTCCGGCAGTCCGCATTCCACCCATTTCGCTTCGCGGGGCGGGGCGATTGTGTAAAGCGGGCCCGGGTCTCGGCGTCCAGCCCGGCCCCAAACCTCCGGCCCCCAGGCCTCTCCGGGCTCCCGGCCCGGCGGCGCTGCTGTGGGGTCGTCGGGGCGCGTCCGCGGCTACTCACCCGGGGCGACTCGGCCGAGGGCCCGACAGTCGAGGCCAGAGCGGGAGGAGCGGGTGGCCGCAGCCCGGCCCCTGTCCCGCGGCACTTTAACCGGCGGCGCCGGGGCCCCGCGCGCTCTCCTTGTCCGGAAGGGGCACGCGGCCGTTCCGACCAGGTCGGCCCCAGGGCGGCGAGGCTAGCTGGGCTCCTGCGGGGGGGCGCGCAGCCCGAGGGCGGGTGCAGCAGGGGCACCTGGCTTACTGCACGCACGTGTGCGCGGGGGCCGCCGCGCGCCGCGGCTGCCGGTGCTCCGCCTGCGCTCGGACTCGGCCCATTCCTCCGAGTCCCGGCAGGCGAGGGCGCTGCGACCTGCCCCAGCCTGGGAGGGGGCCAGCGGGCCCGCCCTCTGTCAGGGTGGCGGGACTGGGTCCGCGCTGCAAGAGGCGGAGCCGAGAAGGGGCGGCCCCGGAGCGCCGGGATAAGAGCGCAGCGTGCGGGTAGCCTGGATCCAGCGCAGTGGTCCGGCGATGTCGCTCGTGCTGCTGACCCTGGCCGCGCTGTGCAGGAGCGCCGTTCCCCGAGAGCCGGTAAGCCGCCTCCAGCATCCCTTACCCCATCTCCCGGCACTCGAGCCTAGATCCTGACGTCGTCTGACCCGCCACTCCAGGCTGTCCCGAAGGCGTGCGCGGACCGCCGGCTCGAGGGGCATGCCTGCACCCTCGGGGGCAGCCCCGGACATCGGCGTCAGGCTGCTTGAGTCAGGGGAGTGGGAATCAGACAGACCCGGTCTCAGATGCCCCCTGTACTGTTGGTTCTGTCATTTCTGCTCACCAAACTCCAAGTCCTGAACGGTAAAACGAAGGGCAGTACCGAACCCACCAGGGTCTCTTAAGGAATAACGACATGGCCTGCAATTAGCGGCGAAGGGCCTGGCACGTAGTCAGCACTCGTTATTGTTACTTGGGGTCTGCTCACCTGTTGGGGCACAAGAACTGTTTCTCCATTAGCACCCCCTCCCTTTTTGGCCATATTGATTGCCATGTTCATTCGTGAAGACAGTTTCCTTTCTTCCCCAGTGCCCTGAATGATCGAGGGAATCTTCTGGGTCACTGAAGAGAAAACAGTTCATCCCCCAAATAACCTTTGAAATGATACCCCTGCCCTCTTAGAATAGCATATAGCATCAAGCTCCGTAGTCACCTGCTGGTGGACAAACCCCATTCACCGTTTCCTGATGTCTCCAGCTCCTGTCCTTCCCCTCTGTGTCACTTCAGAAGCCCCCTTGACTTTTTGCACTGCAGGGAAGAATTCATCCCTTTTGCTGTAGTTGCTACAAGGCCAACTATTTGAGCTTGGTAGCATTTAGGGTTGTTGCTTGGCTGGTCTCACCGGCCCTTTGATAAGAACTCAGCTCCTGGTATGATGGCTTATTTGTTTAAAATAATAATAATAATAATAATAAAATCTGGCCGGGTGCAGTGGCTCACGCCTGTAATCCCAGCACTTTGGGGGGCTGAGGCAGCTGGATTGCCTGAGGTCAGGAGTTCAGGACCAGCCTGGCTAACATGGTGAAACTCTGTCTCTACTAGAAATACAAAAAATAGCTGGGCATGGTGGCAGGCATCTGTAATCCCAGCTACTCAGGAGGCTAAGGCAGGAGAATCACTTGAACCTGGGAGCTGGAGGTTGCAGTGAGCTGAGATCTGTGCCACTGCACTCCAGCCTGGGCGACAAAGTGAGACTCTGTCTCAAAAAAAGAAAAAAAAAATCTGATGATATCCCTTAGAGTTCATTTTTTTAAAGATGAATAAATGATTGACAATTTTGCCCAAACTCAAGTCACTCAAACCATCAAAAGTCTTAGGAGGTCTTAGAAGGTGTTTGGAAATGTAGATGCTCCGCAGGGTGTTCCAGAGCTGCTGGACATATCACAATGAGTCTTGTCATTTGAGCTTGCTGCTGGCTAAAGCCTCAGTATTTTAGGTTGAGTAATTTATTCCAGAGCCAAAGCACAAATTATTTTTTCTTATGAAAAAACATGAGCAGCTAACTTCAAACGATTTAGTACCAGCCTTTCTTGAACACAAATAATTGCTTATGGTTTCTTTAATTGCTCAGTGAGTCCTTTTGTGTTAGAAGGGGAATATTTTAAAGAACCTGAGGAAAGTACCCTGGACTGCATTCAGAGCTTGCTTTTGTTCATCTCCTTAGCATAGCTACTCCTTAACCTGGGGTAGCCCAGTAAATACTCCAGTCCATCCTAAAATCCTAGAGTTAAACATTAGAGTGTGAAGGGGCCTCACATCGGTCCCAAGTCATCCCCTGCTTGCAGCAGGGAAGGCTGACATCCAGAGATGGATGGAGACCCACCTCTGGTCTTCAGGTGAGGTTATGCACTGGCTTGGGGATCAGGTATACTGATGGCTAATCCATGGCCCATCATAGCCTACAGTGGCGCAGCTTAGTTTCCCCCTAAGCTGTGAAGCAGAACCAGTTCATCTTTTATTGAAAGTTTGTCACTTGTATATGCATGTAAGGGGAAAATGGTGTTCTACCTAATTTGGCAAAGGAGAGCTTGTGGTTTGCCGGCTTCAACATGACGCTTGGTTTTCTTCTCTCCCACAGACCGTTCAGTGTGGCTCTGAAACTGGTAGGTATATTAGAGAATGGGTATTTGGGGCTTTCCATTGTAAGCACAGCTGGACTTTTAGGAGGCCTAATATAGGCAATAGGTCATTGAAGACTAGGCACAGGGTGAACCATTGCTTTATTGGCTGTTGCAGACGAAGTCTCTGTCTGCTCAATGCAGAACTCTGGGGCTCCGTGGGAATGAAGACGTGTTTCAGACAGGCTCGCCTCCTGGCCAGTCAGGGTAGGACTTGCCATATAAGGTGGAAAGTGATGCCTGCCACTCTACAGAGGAAGATCGAGGGCGTGAAAGGCATGTCACTTAGAGTTGGGACCAAGAAGCAAATGTTTCATAGGAGAGCAGGGGTTTGAGATGGTGACATTTGAAGAATGGGTAGGCTTCTGCCCAAAAAATGTGAGTGGAGAGAGTGAGCTGGAGGAGAGATGGCACCAGCAAAGGTTAGGAGGTGGGAAAGTGGGGGTTGTGTGGGCCAACTGCCTGGAATCCAGGGGCGAGGCCTGAGGAAGGCAGGGCTGACTCTAATAAACATGTCAAATACACTAAATATATACATATGTACATACACAGGCACCTGGAGTGGTCCCAAGTGCTCCATAGGTGGAGGCCAGGAGGCTGAGAGTACTTAGAGCAACATTATCTCAGCTATAAATCAACCAGCACTAAGAAACATTTGGCCTTAGCAGGAAGAACTGAGGAATTGTGTCAGGCGTGGTGGCTTATACCTATAATCCCAGCACTTTGGGAGGCTGAGGCGGGAGGATCATTTGAGGCCAGGAGTTTGAGATCATTTTAGGCAACAGAGTGAGACCCCACCTCTACAAAAAAACAATTTTTTTAATTAAAAAAAAAAAAAAAGAAGTGAGGAATTGTGAATGGGGGAAGGTTTGGGGTGAGTCACTGAGAGGAGATGGCATGGCATCAGATTGGGCCGGGAAGGAGAGTGTCATGGAAGTCTTGCCTTTTCCCAGGGCCGTCTCCAGAGTGGATGCTACAACATGATCTAACCCCTGGAGACTTGAGGGACCTCCGAGTAGAACCTGTTAAAACTAGTGTTGCAACAGGGGACTATTCAATTTTGATGAATGTAAGCTGGGTACTCCGGGCAGATGGTAAGTTTGCATCTATCAGAGATAAGGCCCAAAATGTCTGCTAAATCAGAAATGTGCAGGCTATATGAACCATTAATTCCCCTCCTAGGCATAACCAACAGAAATACATGCATACATGCACCAAAAGCCACATACTAGGATGATCTAGTAACACTACTCATAACTGGCAACATTAGAAAGCACTCAAATGCCCAACAGTAGAAAGGAATCACCAAATAAATTCCGTTACAGCAACAAGAATGAATGATCTGTAACTACATATAACAATATGGATGAATGTCACAAACATAAGAAGGCAGATTCAAAAGAGTTTGTACATTGATATCTGTGTGCATGCCTGCAGGCATACATGCCATATGATCCCATTTACAGAAAGTGCCAAACAGACAAAACCAATCTACTGGTTAGAAGTCAGGAGAGTGGCCAGGAGTGGTGGCTCACGCCTGTAATCCCAGCACTTTGGGAGGCCGAGGTTGGTGGATCACTTGAGGCCGGGAGTTTGAGACCAGCCTGGCCAACATGGCAAAACCCCGTCTCTACTAAAAATACAAAAATTAGCCAGGTGTGGTGTTGTGCACCTGTAATCCCAGCTACTCGGGAGGCTGAGGCACGAGAATCGCTTGAACCCAGGAGGTAGAGGTTGCAGTGAGCTGAGATCGCACCACTGCACTCCAGCCTGGGCAACAGAGTGAAACTCCGTCTCAAAAAAAACAAAACAAGACAAAAAAACCCAAAAACCCAGGCGCAGTGGCTCACACCTGTAATCCCAGTACTCTGGGAGGCCAAGATGGGTAGATTACTTGAGGTTAGGAGTTCAAGACCAGCCTGGCCAACATGGTGAAACTCCGTCTCCACTAAAAATACAAAAAATTAGGCAGGCATGGTGGCACATGCCTGTTATACTAGCTACTTTGGAGGCTGAGGCAGGAGAATAACTTGAACCCAGGAGGTGGAGGTTGCAATGAGTCAAGACTGCGCCATTGCACTCCAGCCTGGGTGACAGACTGTCTCAAAAAAAAAAAAAAAGTCAGGATAGTGGTTCCTGCTGGGGTAGGAGTGACTGAAAGGAAGCGCGAGGGGCACACCTGAGGGAGTTTCTGAACCTGCATACTGGTTGCGTGAGTGTCCTGATGCAGCAGGTGGTACACTTATGATCTGTGTACTTTTCTGTGTATGTACTTCATGGAAGAAGATAAGGTAAGGCCTGAGATGATTTCCCCCACTCTACTCCTGTTTAGGGAAAGCACTGGCTTAGATAGATTACTTTTCTACTTCCCAGATGACATCATGAAGCTTTTGGCATTTCCCCAAGATTACGCTGCAAGGCACCATGTGAGTTCTTTCAGTGAGCTACTCCTGGGATTCTAATGCCCATCCTTTTGGTTTCCATCTGCTAAATTCAGATTGGAAAAAAGTCTACCCGGTCAAGAATCCATGAGTACCAGGCACAGAGAGAGGAGTCACCTACAGTCTCCACCCAGGAGGATTCAGAGGGGTAGGGGAGGCAGACACAGGCACAATGTCAGGGGCGTCCCAGAAGGGAGCTATGCTTCATCTGAGTGGGATAGGGTGAGAGGAGCGGGAAAGGGGCCCTGGTGAGGTTGCTTTAGGTGAGATGCGGCCATAAGCGTTTGGGCCCTTACCTGGCACAGAGTGAGCTTTTTGTCAGCTGTGGTTATATGCTGTGGTGCATGAGTGAGTTGGGTTTTAAAGGAGTGAGACTTGAAGAGGTAGATAATGGGAGGAAAGGACCTTCAGGGAGAAGAATCAGCATGGATAAAGGTGCAGTCGGAACAGGTGTGGTTTGGTGATGACACTCTTGGAGGGTCTTTGTGGGTCTCCCTGAGGCCAGCCTGTTCCTCTTAAAAGAGACCCAGAATAGTGCAGAGCGATAGCCACCTTTGCAGGCATCCTATGAAATTCAAGCTGACCTGTGAGGAGGAGGGAGCTTGGGCTTTGGCATCTGAATTCATATCTGCTGCTTGCTGATGAGCTTTGTAAGTTTAAGCAGAGCTCCCTGAAACTTCCTAAGACTCACGGACCCCATCTATAAACTGGAGATAGTGGTGCCTACCTTTCAATACTACTGTGAATATGAACTAAGACATAAAGTAAAGCATGCTAGTAAAATATCTAGTATCAAGTCAGCCACACAGCAAGTGCTAAATAAACCAATGCCCTCTTGCCTATCTCGGCAGCCAGCATCCGCTTGTTGAAGGCCACCAAGATTTGTGTGACTGGCAAAAGCAACTTCCAGTCCTACAGTTGTGTGAGGTGCAATTACACGGAGGCCTTCCAGACTCAGACCAGACCCTCAGGTGGTAAAGTAAGCACTTTTTTGTTTTTTGAGATATGATCTTGTTCTGTCACCCAGGCTGGAGTGCAGTGGTGCGATCATGGCTCACTGTGACCTCAATCTCCTAGGCTCAAGCGATCCTTCTACCTCAGCCTCCCAAGCAGCTGGGACTACAGGCATGAGCCACCAGACCTGGTTAATTTTGTAGTTTTTGTAGAGAGGGGTTTCACTGTGTTGCTGGTCTTGAATTCCTGGGCTCAAGCGATCTGCCTGCCTCAGCCTCCCAAAGTGCTGGGATTACAGGTATGAGCCACTGCATCCGGGCATAGGCACTTTTATGTATTTGGCTAATTGTTGCTGAAAGCTAGGCCCTTTGTTTGGGGAGCATGGATGATGTGCTGCTCACACAGGCTGGTAAAAAGCTATGACTCAGAGCTTAGAGCAAGATCCCTTGGTTCAAATCCCATTGTCGGCTACTTCTCTGTTTTGTGCCTTTGGTAAGTCAGCATCTCTGGGCCTCAGTTTTTCCCTCCCAGCCGAGGGAAGAGAACTGGATTTAAAACTTTATACTTCTCTGATTCTGTAAATTGTGTAGTGCTCATTCCCTAAGTAGGCATTGGTTGGAGACCTAAGTTTTCACAGAATAAGTAATGAAATACAAACTAAAAGGGCAACACACTAAGGTATACTGTTTCTGTATTGCAGTGTTTTGGGAATTGAGAGTTCCTTGCTTTGCCTTTCAGTGGACGTTTTCCTACATCGGCTTCCCTGTAGAGCTGAACACAGTCTATTTCATTGGGGCCCATAATATTCCTAATGCAAATATGAATGAAGATGGCCCTTCCATGTCTTTGAATTTCACCTCACCAGGTAAACTTTTTCACTCGTTTATTATTCTTTGTCTTGCTGGGATGCCTGCTTTGGGATATTATAGAGAGAGCCCAGGGAACCCTGGATAAGGCTTTTGGCCTTGCTAAGTCTCAGTTCCCTTATCTAAAGCATGGACACAGTAGTAACCATACTTCACCCACAGAGCAGAGAGGATAAAGTCAGGTAAAATGTAGAGAAAAGCCTGTTCCTGTGTGCCAGGCACTGTGCTGAATACTTGACATGCATCATCTCACTTAAGCATCCCAGCAACCCCAAGGTTGGGATAGCTGCATTTTACAGATGAAGAAACTGAGAGGTTAAGTCACTTTCCCTGGGTTATACACACAGTAAAAGTGAAGCTGACATTCACACTCTAGTCCTTCTAAAGCAATGCAGCTGAGCCACTCTTTATATCACTGATGCAAAATGTTTATTCGTTCCAATCTCAGCTTTCTAGGATGGGCTGCCTATGGCTGGGCCTCTGAGGATCCACAGACTCCAGTTGGCTTGTCCATGAGAGGCAGGGTGGTCCCGAGTTGGATGCTGGGCCCTTGCCCCAGCTCTGTGACACAGGACCAGTTCTCTGGTACGACAGCTGCAATGTCACACACAGGGATGTGATGAGAATAAGACAGGATGGTGTGTGTGAAGGGTCCGTCTGAGCCGAGTCACCCTTTCCATACCCCTATCCTGTCATCTGTCACGGGCAAGGCATCAAAGCCAAACGGGTGATTTCCAATTCACTGCTGGTCTTGGAGATTGTGGTCCAGGGTGTTTTTGCTGCTGCACCATTTACTACACGTGGTTTCTAGCTTTCTTGATGAGAGCAAACCTCATTTTGTTTTCAAATAAGCTTTTTTATTTTGGAATTGTTTTATTATTTATTTATTTATTTATTTATTTATTTTTTAGACGGAGTTTCACTCTTGTCACCCAGGCTGTAGTGCAATGGCACCATCTCAGTTCACTGCAACCTCTGCCTCTTGGGTTTAAGTGATTCTCCTGCCTCAGCCTCCCGAGAAGCTGGGATTACAGGCATGCGCCACCATGCCCAGCTAATTTTTGTATTTTTAGTTGAGACGGGGTTTCACTGTGATGGCCAGTCTAGTCTCGAACTTCTGACCTCGCATGATCTGCCCACCTTGGCCTCCCAAAGTGCTGGGATTACAGGAGTGAGCCACTGTGCCCAGTCTTATTTTGGAATAATTTTAGATTTACAGAAAAGTTGCAAAGATAGTACAAAGAGTTTCCATATACCTCTCACCCAGCTTCTCCTATTATTAGCATCTTATATTACCATGATACATTTGTCAAAACTAAGAAACCAATGTTAGTAGATGTCTGTTAACTAGACTCCAGACTTTATTTGGATTTCACCTGCTTTTTCATGAATATCCTCTTTCTTTTTTTTTTTTTTTTTTTTTTTTTGAGACGGAGTCTCGCTGTGTCTCCCAGGCTGGAGTGCAGTGGCGTGATCTCGGCTCACTGCAAGCTCCGCCTCCCGGGTTCACGCCATTCTCCCGCCTCAGCCTCCCAAGTAGCTGGGACTACAGGCGCCCGCCACCACGCCCGGCTAGTTTTTTGTATTTTTAGTAGAGACGGGGTTTCACCATGTTAGCCAGGATAGTCTCCATCTCCTGACCTCGTGATCCACCCACCTCGGCCTCCCAAAGTGCTGGGATTACAGGCTTGAGCCACCGCGCCCGGCCAATATCCTCTTTCTGTTCCAGTTGCAGTTAGTCCCTGTGTGTCTCTCCTCTGGTCTGTAACAGTTTCTTAGTCTTTGTTTTTCAGAATCTTGATGGTCTTGAGTTCTGACCAGGCATCCTATAGAATGTCCCCCAGTTTGGGTTTGTCTCGTGATTAGACAAGGAATTCATATCACAGAGGTGCCGGGCCCTTCTTATCGCATCCCATCAGGGGTGCATGGCACCCACATGACACCAGGCTGGGGGTCACCATCAACACTAGATTTACGTGGGGCCTGCTAGGCTTCTCCATGTAAATCTACTGGTTTTCCCAACTCTCGTTTTTGGAAACAAGTCACTAATTCTACCCCACCCGGGGGTGAGGGTATGGGAGTATTAGTCTTCACGTCCTAGAAGGGGCAGCGTCTACAGATACTACCAAATGTCATTTTCAAACGATGGATGGTTTTCGAGTCTTCTCTTAGGGATCAAAGACACTGTTCTGATAGAGGCTGTATTTAAATTACACTCTGGTTATCACGTCATGGGCGGATGTCTCCCGTTTAACAGTATAATGTTAGAGCCCCATTTGAATTTGCCATCTTACATGTGGAATGTTTTGACAGTTTGTTACAGGTGTGGCATGTGTATGTGGGTGTGCACTTGTTGGCAAAGGGGGTGGGGCAGAGATAGCTTTTTCTAAAATGTAAAAACTTTCATTCAAATTTACAGGCTGCCTAGACCACATAATGAAATATAAAAAAAAGTGTGTCAAGGCCGGTAAGTAAATACAGCATTTGCTTTTTTTATTTGAAGAAACTTGTAACTTGAGGCAGCATAGCTCTCTTCATCTTTGCACAGATGAAGAAACTGAGCCCTGGGGGAGAGTCGCATATCCAAGGCACCCCCGACGGTGGCGACAGAAGCACCTAGGGCTCCTGATCTCCAGCAAGCACTTTGTCCACTGAGTGGAGCAGCCTGTCCAGAAAGGGGTAGACCCTCAGTACATTTACATAGTGGAGCAACAGTCACAAAGAACCACCCCCACCCCCTTGGGTAACAACATTTTAGCCCAAGTGGCTCAGCAGTGCCAAAGGCTCTTCCTGATTGACTGGAGTCCTGTGAGCCCTTCCACCAGCTCAGACACCAGCATCGTCCACCTGTGGCCATGGGGACCCTAAGAACCTTCTGTTTGGATTAGCAAACATTCAAGGTGGCAGTGAGTTCGCTGAAGGACTGCCCCACAAGTATGCTCTCAACTTGTGTCCCCAAAGAGGATCACTTTTCACAGGCTAGTGAATTTTACCCCTTAAATTTTGTAATAATCCCCTGTAGGATTATCAGTCCCTAGTGCCCACTTTCCAAGGGTTTGTGTAAATTTCTGAGTAATATAGTGTTGGAAAGCTAATGAGGCTAGTGGTATTTGGATCAGTCCAGAACTTTTAGGCACCCTTCACCGCACAAGGCATCCCTGGTACCCTGTCAGACAGCTGTGCATGCTGTCCTTGCTAGAAGGTGGATTTGGACGCTGGGCTTCCCACCGAGGGTACAGAGAACACTGTAGGTGTGAGGAGGTCAGAGGGCCTTGAAGTCAGTCCTGGACCTGAATTCCTAAAGACAGTTCTGAGCCAGGGCCTGAAATGGTCTCCTCGGTGGAGGAGATAATTTCTGCTATTATACATTGTGTTCCTGGAAATCAACCCAGTCCTTATTTGCAAGTCACATAAATGAAATGACTTTTTCTGCCAGAGCAGACCTATCAGGGTATATCCTCTAAGCTATGAGCCATTTCCTTCTTTCTTTGCATCTAGTGAAGCTGGCAGAATGGTCTGATGGATGAAGCTCCTGGAACACAAAATATTCTAGTGGTTATAGTCCTGATCGTGAATTCACTTGCTCGATAATCTTAGACATGTTTTCTAACCCGTGGCTCCTTCTCCCCATCCTGGGAAGGAGAAAATACTGACCCTATCCCTTAACTCGAAAGAGAGGTTGAAAACAGCAGTGAGTACAGAACCAGTCCATGCCTCCCACCACACTCAGTCCAGGGAAGCTTTTTTAGCAAAGCAGCGACGTACGGATCCCCAAACTGTCTTGGGCAGCAAGTGCTTTGAGACTCTGGAAACAATGATAAAAAGTTCACTGTGTAGCAGCGTCCCTGTCTCTCCAACATTGTTCCTGAGAACTTGGATTCGTTTCCATAAAGCCCTGTGGGGAACTTAAATGAGGGAAGAGTTAGCAAGTTCATCTACATGGTTCTCTCTCAACTCATAGGAAGCCTGTGGGATCCGAACATCACTGCTTGTAAGAAGAATGAGGAGACGGTAGAAGTGAACTTCACAACCAGTCCCCTGGGAAACAGATACATGGCTCTTATCCAACACAGCACCATCATCGGGTTTTCTCAGGTGTCTGAGGTACTTTTTCTCTTCATCCCCTTCACCTCACCCTCCAGCTTTCCTTAGTGCCTTGAAGGAAAATGGGGACAGTATTGTCCAAATGTGCTGGGCTACTTTGATGAATTCAACAGATAAAAACAAATCCCTGTGGGCATCCTGAGAGATGTCACTGTGAACCTCAAGCCACAGAAAGAAAGAAGTCTCCGAAGCAGGAAATGGGCTCTTCTTTACACACGGTCTAGTGAAAGGAGTCCTTTTGGGAAGCAAAGCTGCTTTGCTGGAAGTCTTCAATCTACTCACTCCCGTGCCTCGTAATTCTTTTTTTGCGGGGCGGAGGTTGACACAGGGTCTCACTGTCTCCCAGGCTGGAATGCAGTGGCACAATCACAGCTTACTGCAGCCTCCACCCTCCGGGCTCAAGTGATCCTCCCACCTCAGCCTCCCCAGGTAGTTGGGACTAAAGGCACATGCCACCATGCCGAGCTAATTTTTTCATTTTTAGTAGAGACGGGGTTTCACCATGTTGCCCAGCCTGGTCTCGAACTCCTGGGCTCAAGCCATCTGCCTGCCTCGGCCTCCCAAAGTGTTGGGATTACAGGCGTGAGCCCGTGCGCCCGGCACCTCATAATTCTTGACTCTGTCTCTCTTAGCCATACCAGAACAAACAAACGCGAGCTTCAGTGGTGATTCCAGTGACTGAGGAAAGTGAAGGTGCTATGGTGCAGGTAAAGTTCAGTGAGCTGCTCTGGGGAGGGAAGGGGCATAGAAGCGTTCCACCATTCATTGCTTTTAAGGATGCGTTCTCTCTTGTCAAATGCACTTCTGCCAGCAGACATGAGTTAAGTGGCGTTCATGGGGGCTCTCTCGCTACAGCCTCCACAGGGCTGAGGTCAGGAGGCCGACGTGGCAGTCGTGGTCCCTTTTGCTTGTATTAATGGCTGCTGACCTTCCAAAGCACCTTTTATTTCCATTTTCTGTCACAGACACTCAGCACTCAGGGATAGCAGTACCATTTTACTTTCCCAAGCCTTTAACTGCAAGATGAAGCTGCAAAGGGTTTGAAATGGGAAGGTTTGAGTTCCAGGAAGTGTATGAACTCTGGAGAGGGGCTGCCGGTCCTCTCTGGGCCACAGGGGACCCAGCTGAACACAGGAAGTTGGAGCAGTAGGTGCTCCTTCACCTCTCAGTACATCTCTTTCAACTCTAGTTTTTGAGGTGGGGACACAGGAGGTCCAAAGAGTAAGGAGCTTCCGTGCTTCATTCCCTGGAATAAAAAGTGCTCAGACAGGCCAGAGGGGGCAGGCACCAGCCAGGATATGACGGCTGCTACCCTTTTCTGGAGAACCATATACTTCCCTGACTACAGGGACTTGCAAGTCCTAAAGCACTGGCTGAAGGAAGCCAACAGGATCACTGCTGCTCCTTTTTTCTAGAGGAAATGTTTGTGTATGTGGTAAGATATGACCTAGCCCTTTTAGATAAGGGAACTGGTATGTTAGTAACATGTACAAAGTTTAGGTTCAGACCCCAGGAGTCTTGGGCATGTGGGTCTTGGGTCACTGGTTTTGACTTTAGGGCTTTGTTACAGGTATGTGACCAAGGGGAAAATGTGCGTGACAACACTAGAGGTAGGGGTGAAGCCAGAAAGAAGGGAAGTTTTGGTGGAAGTAGGAGTCATGGTGAGATTTAGCTCTGATGCACGGTGTAAACTTTCTGAGCCTCTTGTTTTTCCTCAGCTGACTCCGTATTTTCCTACTTGTGGCAGCGACTGCATCCGACATAAAGGAACGGTTGTGCTCTGCCCACAAACAGGTGTCCCTTTCCCTCTGGATAACAGTAAGTGCTCAGTCACTTCAACCAGATGATCAAAGTGGCTCAGGACACACAGTCATGGCCCCCCACTCAGTATGTGGAAGGGTGTGTATGTGGGTAGTGCAAGGGGTCCCTGCCTGTGTACACTGAACTGAGGTGCAGAGAAAGCTAACAGTGCTGTCCCAGAGAACCTAGAATCTGAGTAAGAACAGGTTTTATTTGTAAAACCACTCATGACTCTTTATAAAGCAGGATACACAAAAGGGAAAAAAAATACACGGTGCAAAATGGATGTTCTGAGTGCCACAAGGATCTGCTGAAAAAAGTCAAAGGTGTACGATGACTGGGTATATATGAGAATGAATATTTCACCGTATTCTGATTCTCTTACCAGTCTCCGTGGCCCAGGATAAGCTGTTGGTATGGTCACACAGCCAACATTTGGATAACAAATGAGGAATAATGGCACCGCCTCACTGGTGCCTGAGAACAGCATGTTTGGGAAAATGTCTCTGGAGTTAGAGATGTGTTAGCTTTTTCATTACAGATGGAGAAATACAATGTTTACACAACAGACCAGGGGTGGGGTCAAAAGTTGGAAGGCGTCATTAGACTCAGCCAAATGAAGTGAAGACAACCCAGGTGCCTGGCAGTCCTGACTCGTGCGTGGGCAAAGCCTTATAGATTCCTGGGCACTCTGTGCCTGAGCTTACCTGATGTTTCTGTGAGGCGGGTGGCACTACCCTCCATGTATGTCAGTCTAACAAGATGACCTGTAAAAATGCCATCTATACGTGCTACGTATGTAAGCAGTTGTACCGAGAATAACATTAATTCCTTAAAGAACAAAAAAAAATCTGGACAGAAACCCTAGTTCCTACTGTGAAAATGCCTGTGCATATCAGGAGAAAGCCAGAGATTTTAGGACTGTTCTTAATATCCTAGGTCCCATATCCCTTTTGAGAATCTAATGCAAGACCTACACACTCTAGGGAAAAAGATATGATTGGCAGACTCTCTAAAGAGCTTCTGACTGATGGTTTTAAAGGCATCTAAACCTCTACAAAGTTGCTGGGCGCGATGACGCATGCCTGTAATCCCAGCTACTTGGGAGGCTGAGGCAGCATTGCTTGAACCTGGGAGGCAGAGGCTGCAGTGAGCCGAGACTGTGCCACTGCACTCCAACCTGGGCGGCAAAGCGAGACTCTGTCTCAAAACTAAAAAATAATAAAAAATAAATAAACCTCTACAAAGTATACAAAGTCTTAGTTTTTCAATAAGAGATACGTGTGGATTTGTTTTCCAAAGGTGAATAAGCTTTGTTTTCTCCAGACAGAAGCAAGCCGGGAGGCTGGCTGCCTCTCCTCCTGCCATCTCTGCTGGTGGTGACATGGGTACTGGTGGCAGGGATCTATCTAATGTGGAGGCACGGTAAGGGTTATAATTATTTAAAGACATCCTCATAAGGAAATAACATTTTGAATTTTTTTTTAAAGAAGATTCCTCTGGAGGCAGTCACATGTTGGCGTTTCCCTGAGTTAGATAGCATTTATGTAATACCTTCAAGTGCTCCTACGGAGACTGATACGAGCATCACTGGATTACACATGCCAGGTGAAAGTAGGGTCAGGACTTCCAGATCTTCTGACTGTCCCATTTTTACCAGTACTGAAATGGGCAAAAGATGGCTGATAACAAATTACACTTTACTTGTGATGGTTACTCTATGCTAGTTCCTGTTTTTTAGAAAACAGTTCTTCTGAGGTGTAAGAAAAGCTTTCGCTTGGATTCATACACAGTTGACCCTTGAACAACAGGTTTGGACTGCACAGAGCCACTTACACCTGGAGTTTTTCAATACATACACTGGAAAATTTTTTGGAGATTTGTATCAATTTGAAAAAAAAACTCAGATGAATTTATTTTTCAACTAAAATATTGAAAGAAATTAAGAAAAAGGTATGTCATAAATGCAGAAAATGTATGCAGATCCTAGTCTACTTTATAATTTGCTACCATACCAATAGTTAACTATTTTAACTATTAAAAGTTAAAAATTTATCAAAACTTGGCCAGGCGCGGTGGCTCAAGCCTGTAATCCCAGCACTTTGGGAGGCCGAGGCGGGCGGATCACGAGGTCAGGAGATCGAGACCATCCTGGCTAACACGGTGAAACCGTGTCTCTACTAAAAAAAAATACAAAAAACTAGCCGGGCGAGGTGGCAGGCGCCTGTAGTCCCAGCTACTCGGGGGGCTGAGGCAGGAGAATGGCGTAAACCCGGGAGGCGGAGCTTGCAGTGAGCTGAGATCTGGCCACTGCGCTCCAGCCTGGGCGATAGAGTGAGACTCCATCTCAAAAAAAAAAAAAAATTATCAAAACTTAAACACACACATACCAACTGTACACGGCACCATTCACAGTTGAGACAAACATAAGCATAAAGATGTGGTATTAAATTGTAACTGCATACCATTAACTGCAGTGCGCACTGTCCTGCTGTTAATAATTTCCTAGCCACCTCCTGTTGCTACTGCAGTGAGCTCAAGTGTTGCGAGTATCCACTTAAAACACCATGTGATGCTAATCATCTCCAAACGAGCAGTTTGTCTCTCCAGTAAATTACATATCACAGTAGAAAGTATCTCCAGTGGTTCTCTTGTATTTTTCGTGTTTAGTGCAATATTGTAAACCTTTAATAACACCTTAGGACCCATACCAAGTGCCACTAGTAATGCTGGAAGTGCTCCCAAGAAACAACATCATGAAAAAAAGAAAAAAAACTTTTTTCTTCCACCACAAGAAAAAAAGCCAAATTGCTTGATATGTACCATAAATGGAGGGTCTGTAGCTGTGATTGGTCACCATTTCAAGATAAATGAATCCAGCATAAGGACCATAGTGAAAAAAGAAAAAAATTAATGAAGCCATCACTATAGCTACACCAGCAGGCATGAAAACCTTGCACATTTTGCAGAATACCTTTTAATCCTGTATTGAAAATGTAGCTTTTATGTGGGTGCAGGATTGCTATAAGAAAGGCATAACTGTAGACTCAAATATGATTTGAGAAAAAGCAAAGTCATTATATGACAACTTAAAGCAAAAGGAAGGTGAAGCATCTAAAGCTGGAGAATTTAATGCCACTAAAGGATGGTTTGATAATTTTAAAAAGTGGGTTGGCTTAAAAACTGTCAAGATAACAGGAGAAGCAGCTTCTGCTGACCAAGAGGCAGCAGATGAGTTCCCAGATGCCATTAAGAAAATCACTGAGGAGAGCCGGGCGCGGTGGCTCACGCCTGTAATCCCAGCACTTTGGGAGGCCGAGGCGGGTGGATCACAAGGTCAGGAGATCGAGACCATGGTGAAACCCCATCTCTACTAAAAATAGAAAAAATTAGCCAGGCGCGGTGGCGGGCGCCTGTAGTCCCAGCTACTCGGGAGGCTGAGGCAGGAGAATGGCGTAAACCCGGGAGGCGGAGCTTGCAGTGAGCTGAGATTGCGCCACTGCACTCCAGACCGAGACTCCGTCTCAAAAAAAAAAAAAAAAAAAAAAGAAAATCACTGAGGAGAAAGGATACCTGCCTGAACAGGTTTTCGGTGCAGATGAAAGTGTCCTCTTCTGGGAAAAAAATGCTACAAAGGACATTGATTAGTAAGGAAGAGAAGCATGCATCAGGATTTAAGGCAGGAAGGGACAGGCTAACTGGACTGCTTTGTGCAAATGCAGTTGAGTTTATGATCAGGACTGGCCTTATCTATAAAGCTGCTAACCCCCTGGCCTTGAAGGGAAAAGATAAACACCAGCTGCCAATCTTTTGATTGTACAATAAGGAGGCCTGGACATTGAGAAAACTTTTTTCTGGATTGGTTCCAATGATACTTTGTCCCTATAGTCACAAGTACCTTCCCAGGAAAGGATTGCCTTTTAAAGTTCTTTTGATATTGGACAATGCCCCCAGCCACCCAGAACCCCACAAGTTCAACACCAAAGTCCTCAGAGTGGTCTCCTTGCCCCCAAACACGTCATCATTTGGCCTCTAGATTGGGAGCCATAAGGACCTTCAAGGCTTATTACACACAGTACTTTATGGAAAGGATTGTCAACACTATGGAAGAGAACCCCAACAGAGAGAACAACATGGAAGTCTGGAAGGATTACATCACTGAAGATGCCATCATTGTGACAGAACAAGCCATGAAAGCCATCAAGCCCGAAACAATAAATTCCTGCAAGAGAAAACTGTCCAGATGATGTGCATGACTTCACAGGATTTACAACACAGCCAATCAAGGAAATCACGAAAGAGATTGTAGATGTGGCAAAAAAGGTGGGGGGTGAAGGGTTTCAAGATGTGGATCTCGGAGAAATTCAAGAGCTAACAGATAACCACACTAGAGGAACGAAGAGAAGAGCAGCAGCGCCAGAAAACAAATTGACATTAAACAATCTCGCAGGTTTCTGATCAGTCAAGACTGCTTTTCACTTCTTTTATAACACAGACCCTTCTATGATACAAGCATTAAACCTAAAGCAAATGGTGGAGGAAGGATTGGTACCATATACAAATATTTTTAGAAAAATGAAAAAGCAAAAAGTCAGAAATGATGATGTATTTCTGTAGTTACACTGAGGCGCCCACCTCTCCAGCCTCGTCTTCCACCTCTTCTGCCTCTGCCACCCCTAAGTCAGCAAGACTAACCCCGTTCTCCTCTTCCTAGTCAGCCTACTCAACTTGAAGATGGCAAGGATAAAGACCTTTCTGATGGTCCACTTCCATTTAATGAATTAGTAAATATCTTTTCGCCTCATGATTTTCTTCCATTTTTTTCTCTAGCTTAATTATAATACAGCACATAATACATATAACATGCAAAATATGTGTTAATTGGCTGTTTGTGTTACTGGCAAGGCTTCCAATCAACAGTAGGCTATTAGAAGTTAAGTTGTGGGAAAATCAAAGGTTATAGGAGATTTTCAACTGCATGCAGGGTCAGTGCCACTCCCCGCCATGTTGTTCAAGGGTCAGCTGTACTCTCTGAGGACTTTACCAGCTTTAAAACATGGAGTATTTGAATACAGAAACCAGAGCATTTACATACTCTGCTCGAGGCAGAGCTATTAAAAAAACTTCTCCTCCTCTTCTCCATACCTAGAAAAGGAAATACAAATGCATCCTTTGAGTCATTTGTGATGTTGTAACTAGAATGAGATTAACTCCATGCTCTAAGCTAAGAAAGCCACGGGGCACTTGGACCTCAGGAATACTTACAACATTTAGGGATGCTGTCTGACCTGTATTCATTATAGTAGTTTCAAACATGGTTTCTGTTTTATAGCACCATATAGGGCAGAATTCCAGGTAAGTTCCAGGGGCTGAAAAGGGGTGCCACTTAACTTTGGGGACTGTAAAGAAACTACTACCTGCAGGTAGAAGACAGTACAAGCAACTACTGAATTGACCCAACTCAAAATGTGAAGTGCAGAGGCCAAGTGTCCCTGTTCATATACAGCACTAAAAGTACTGAGGTTACAATCACCCACCTCAAACAAAGTATCCTTTTTTTTTTTTCCCCCTTGTTCTTGAGACAGGGTCTCACTCTGTTGCCCAGGCTGGAGTGGAATGGCATGATCTTGGCTCACTGCAACCTCCGCCTCCTGGGCTCAAGTGATCCTCCCACCTTAGCCTCCTGAGTAGCTGGGACCACAGGTGCATGCCATCAAGCCCAGCTAATTTTTGTACTTTTTGTAGAGATGGAGTTTCGCCATGTTGCCCTGGCTGGTCTGGAACTCCTGGACTCAAGTGATCTACCAGCCTTGGCTTCTCAAAGTGCTGGGATTACTGGTGTGAGCCACCAAACCTGGCCAACAAAATATCTTAAACCTAAAGTTTCTATGAATTTATTTGAAAAGAGAAGGCGGTCGGGCGCGGTGGCTCAAGCCTGTAATCCCAGCACTTTGGGAGGCCGAGATGGGCGGATCACGAGGTCAGGAGATCGAGATCATCCTGGCCTAACACAGTGAAACCCCGTCTCTACTAAAAAGTACAAAAAACGAGCCGGGCGAGGTGGCGGGCGCATGTAGTCCCAGCTACTCAGGAGGCTGAGGCAGGAGAATGGCGTAAACCCGGGAGGCGGAGCTTGCAGTGAGCCAAGATTGCACCACTGCACTCCAGCCTGGGCAACAGAGCGAGACTCCGTCTCAAAAAAAAAAAAAAAAAAAAGAGAAGGCTTGGTTGAGAGGATTGTTTTAGTGAGAGGGACTTAGAAAATACTGCTTTTAAAATAAGTATGGGGAAAAGAGAGAGAGATCAGACTGTTACTGTGTCTATATAGAAAGAAGTAGACATAAGAGACTCCATTTTGTCCTGTATTTGAGATGCTGTTAATCTGTGACCCTACCCCCAACCTTGTCCTTGCAAGAGACACGTGCTGTGGTGACTCAAGGTTTAAGGGATTTTGGGCTGTGCAGGGCGTGCTTTGTTAAACAAGTGCCTGAAGGCAGTATGCTTGTGAAAAGTCATCGCCATTCTCTTAATCTCAAATTCCCAGGGACACATACACTGCCAAAGGTCACACACTGCCAAAGGTCGCAGGGACCTCTGCCTAGGAAGGCTAGGTATTGTCCAAGGTTTCTCCCCATGTAATAGTCTGAAATATGGCCTCGTGGGAAGGGAAAGACCTGATCGTCCCCCAGCCTGACACCCGTGAAGGGTCTGTGCTGAGGACTAGTATAAGAGGAAAGAAGGCCTCTTGGCAGTTGAGATAGAGAAAAGCATCTGTCTCCTGCCCGTCCCTGGGCAATGGAACATCTCGGTGTAAAACCTTACTGTATGTTCTGTTTACTGAGAAAGGAGAAAACCGCCTTAGGGCTGAAGGTGGGACGTGCTAGCGGCAGTGCTGCTCTTTATGCACTAAAAAGGTTTATGGAGATGTTTGCATATGCATATCAAGGCATATCCTTAAACTTATTCAATGTCACAGAGATCTTTATTCATATGTCTTACTGCTGACCTCCCTACCATGATCCTATTATCCCGCCACTTCCCTTTTTCTAAGATGGTAAAGATAATGATCAATAAATACTGAGGGAACTCAGAGACCGGTGCTGGCGTGGGTCCTCTATATGCTGAGCACCAGTCCCCTGGGCCCACTTTTTCTTTCCCTATACTTTGTCTCTGTGTCTCATTTCTTTTCTTAAGTCTCTCGTTCCACCTAACAAGAAACGCCCACAGGTGTGGAGGGGCAGGCCACCCCTTCAAATAAGGTTTAAAAAGTTAAGGTTTAAGCATCAGTGTGTTTCAGGTGATGTGTTCAAAAGGAACATCAGGATGTTTTTCCTTGCTGTCACTAAGGAGGCCCTTGGTGCTCAGCTGACATTCTCTAACAAGGGTTCATTTGTCAGGGATGGTTTACAGAGTGAAAGCCTGCTGTTTACTGTTCACAGATAACAAATGCTTTTCTCCCCTGACAGAAAGGAACAAGATGACTTCCTTTTCTACCACCACACTACTGCCCCCCATTAAGGTTCTTGTGGTTTACCCATCTGAAATATGTTTCCATCACACAATTTGTTACTTCACTGAATTTCTTCAAAACCATTGCAGAAGTGAGGTCATCCTTGAAAAGTGGCAGAAAAAGAAAATAGCAGAGATGGGTCCAGTGCAGTGGCTTGCCACTCAAAAGAAGGCAGCAGACAAAGTTGTCTTCCTTCTTTCCAATGACGTCAACAGTGTTTGCGATGGTACCTGTGCCAAGAGTGAGGGCAGTCCCAGTGAGAACTCTCAAGACCTCTTCCCCCTTGCCTTTAACCTTTTCTGCAGTGATCTAAGAAGCCAGACTCATCTGCACAAATATGTGGTGGTCTACTTTAGAGAGACTGATACCAAAGACAATTATAATGCTCTCAGTGTCTGCCCCAAGTACCACCTCATGAAGGATGCCACTGCTTTCTGTGCAGAACTTCTCCACGTCAAGCAGCAGGTGTCAGCAGGAAAAAGATCGCAAGCCTGCCACAATGGCTGCTGCTCCTTGTAGCCCACCCATGAGAAGCAAGAGACCTTAAAGGCTTCCTACCCCACCAATTACAAGGAAAAAACGTGTGATAATCCTGAAGCTTACTATGCAGCCTACAAATAGCCTTAGTAATTAAAACATTTTATGCCAATAAAATTTTCAAATACTGCTAACTGATGTAGCATTAACTAAAGAAACTACATTTACAACTTCAAAGCTAGATTAGTTTTATACATAGAAATCAATTAGTTTTAATTGAAAACTATAACCATTTTGATAATGCAACAATAAAGTATCTTCCAGCCAAACATCTAGTCTTGCATAGTCCATGCATTGCAATGTACACAGAACTGTTTAGCTAATATTCTACATTTAATTAATGAATACCGAATCTAAGAACCCCTCACTGGTTCACTCAATAGCATCTTAGGTGAAAAACTTTCTATTACGTGCAAAAAATCATGGTTTTTAAGATAACAAAAGTAGGCAATAAACAAGCTGAACCCACCTTTACTGAACCAGATGATCTAGTATATGTGTAACCACTTGTATTTAGTGTTTGCATAAGACTCCCCCTCTACAAACTAGATTCATATCTTGATTCTTGTACAGGTGCCTTTTAACATGAACACCAAAATACATTACCCACAAACTTGTCTACTTTTGCCTAAAGTTACCTATTAGAGGTCACTGTCTTAGTTAAATGAAAATAATTCTTAAGTTGAAAGCCCTCTTGAAGTAACCTTTTTATAAATCAGTTATTATAATGGTTTACTTAAATAAAAAACAGGGCTGGGTGCAATGGCTCATGCCTCCAATGCCAGCACTTTGGCAAGGCCAAGGCAAAAGGATCACTCAAGACCAGACTAGGTCACAAAGCGAGACCTCCATCTCTACAAAAGATTTTAAAAATTAGCTGAGTGTGATGGTGTGAGCCTGTGGTCCCAGCTACTAGGGAGGCTGAGGTGGGAGGATCACTTGAGCCCTGGAGGTCAAGGGTGCAGTAAATGGTGATTGTGCCACTGCACTCCATCCTAGGTGACAGCGAGACCCTGTCTAAAACAAACAAACAAATGAAAAAACCCCCACAGAATGACAGAACACAAAAGATGGTGCATTTTGTCTTCCAACTTTTTACTCTTCTAAAAGCATCTTTAATTTTTTTTTTTTTTTTTGAGACGGAGTCTCCCTCTCTCAACCAGGCTGGAGTGCAGTGGCGCTCTCTTGGCTCACCATAAGCTCCACCTCCCGGGTTCATGCCATTCTCTTGCCGAAGCCTCCCGAGTAGCTGGGACTACAGGCGCCCGCCACCACGCCAGCTAATTTTTTGTATTTTTAGTAGAGATGGGGTTTCACTGTCTTAGCCAGGATGGTCTTGATCGCCTGACCTCATGATCCGCCCGCCTGGGCCTCCCAAAGTGCTGGGATTACAGGTGTAAGCCTGGCCTAAAAGCATCTTTTTCTTAATGCAGAGGTTACATTATATTAGCATATATGTTTTTTTCTGGGAATGCTTATTTCACACAGCACAATACTGAATCTTCTCTGGAATGTGGATCAATTTCAGATGGATGACTATTAAAATGTGTATATTTGCAGATTACCCTTAAAGGGCCACCTCATGCCTTCTAATTTATGTCTTAAGGATAAAAAATCAAAATGAAGCATAAAATAAAAACTGTGTCCAGCTTTACAAGTGGACACTTAGTAATGGCTGAGGCAATATGTTTAATGTAGCAAATTTCACTTATTTGTCATGATCAGTTTCCACAGTGCTTGTAAGTGCTGGTAGCAGAAGATGGACATGGTTGAGGTCAAACTTGGACCAGAAACCAACTTCCTTTGAATCAGCTCTACCAGTTATAAGAGCAATATGCTGTTAGGTGAAGAACTATTTAACAAGAAATGCATTATGTTTTGTTTTGTTTTTCTGAGACGGAGTCTTGCTCTGTCGCCAAGGCTGGAGTGCAGTGGCGGGATCTCGGCTGCAAGCTCCGCCTCCTGGGTTCACACCATTCTCCTGCCTCAGCCTCCCGAGTAGCTGGGACTACAGGCACCCACCACCACGGCTAATTTATTGCATTTTTAGTAGAGATGGGGTTTCACCATGTTAGCCAGGATGGTCTCGATCTCCTGACCTCGTGATCCACCCGCCTCGGCTGCCCAAAGCGCTGGGATTACAGGCGTGAGCCACCGCGCCCAGCCCAGATACATTATGTTTTTGAAAACAGGCAGCTGATACGAAATTGCATCGAAACACCCCAGAAACATAAATGACATCAATATTCTATAATGTTGTTAACACATTTAAAAAATAAAACATACAATTTTCAAATTGAAGGCACACATCCCAGTTGGTACTGGCAAGTTTAAACTATTTTTAATACTGGTAGACTCTTCATTTGTAACCTACTGAGCAGTTACAGAGGGTACTCCCATTGATACAAAATGCTCTAGTACCGGCATTTCTCCACATCCAGAGATTTTTCTGTATTCCATTCTGATTTCCATCTCTTACCTGTTCCCTGCTTTTGTCCTTCCGTCTCACCCCCATCTCCAGCCTTGATAAGCGAGATGGCGGAAGCAGGTGCCTAGGAGGAAGCAGCAGGAAGCAGCATTTTCCCACTCCTCCCAGAGCGCTGGGCTCCCAGACTGTGTTCCTGTCTCTGGACAATGCCTTCTCTTCCTCCTGGGCTCAGAGGGTTTCACTAGAGCCTGGACCACCAGTGGTAATAGCTGTATTATTTAGATTTTGCTTCAGGATGCTCAGAGGTTAATGTCAACTAATCATACTGAACATCATGAACTCCAGAAGCTTTCACTTAATCCTTCAGGTAAAGGAAAATTGGGGCTTGATGACTAAGTTTGTAGTATTAATAACTACATCAGTCACCATTATCAGTATAACACAAGAACTCTAAATTATACCCAAATCATTTCTATTTAGCTTTAGGAAGAAAACAAGATTTCCTTTTCAGCATTTGTTCTGTTTTGGCCAAATAAAAACTGTTTTCTTTCTTCCTCCAAGCTCACCCTAGGGCATGTCAGATAACAAAAGCTAGTCTGCCCAGCCTTCCATCTTTACCTTTGGAAATCGAGACTTGAATGGGTCCCATTCTTTTTCTGTAATCCAACAGAAAATGAAAAAAACCAAAAACCACCAAAACTTTTTCCCCCTATTTGGGATTCTAAAAGGACATATGAGTCATATCATAAGTGCATTTAACTCAGACAACTTTAGATCCTAATGAAATACTAGACAAGAGAGAGAATGGCATGAGTGGACAGTTCTCCCTCGTCACACACTACCCCTCATGGTTTTATGAGGCTGCCTGCTGATGAGATTCAACGAGCCAACTTAAATGAAGGGCTTCACCACATGAGAAACTTCAATAGCAATGTCTACATCACTGGGGAGTTTATGAGACCCTGAGAGAGGGCAAGAGAGTTTACAACTGAAGAGTAAGTTCCTATTTATTCTCAAATGCCCTGACCAAACTGCTCAAAAGCAGTTTATAATTTCAAACCAGTATCATGTCCTCAACATAAAGTTCAAATTCATTTACTGTCCATGACACTTAAGCATCTAGGCCAATAAATTACAATACATATATTCTGTAAGAGTCTTTTATACCAAGAAGCTTGTTTTTGGTCTTCAGCAGTGACATTTCCTCCCCATTCACCACACAAACGCAGCCCGCTCTCGTAACATGCGGACACCAAAGCGCTGCCACTCTCGCTGATAAATCCACAGTTCCTGTGTTGTATCCAAACAAGCCAACACTGCCCCTCCTTTCCATGCAATCAGTCGGGGGTCCATGTCCTAGAAAAGGGATGAAGACATTTTAGCCTAATCACATAAGATACATACTCAATCATTTACTTGAATATGGGGCCGAGAAAAATCCCTGCTGAGTCAATACCTAGTAAGCCAGGCTTTCAACCTGTATTAAAGACAGTAGTACTTATGAACTACAGGCATCTTTCTCTTTCAATAGCCAAGAAAACTTTTAAATTTTTATAACTAAAGATTCTATTATTTACTACTATTGCACAAATACTGTTTACCCTGTACACAGGAACATATACAAATGACTTATTTATTTCGAAGTTTGAATGGAATAAATAGATCCCCACAATCCCTCCCTCAGGATTAAAAAGAAATAGGAACATTTCCAGAAATTGTTAGTGACATTTAATAAAACACACAAAATCTATTTATAAATTCCTGGGTTTATCTTTCAAGATAGTTCAAACCAAAAAGATCCTTAAATATCATCTGGTCCAGGGACCAGAAGTAGATCCTTCATATAAAAAAGAGATTAAAATGGAGCTGTTCTGGCTGGCAGGGCTTGAGAGCAGTCTGTCCTCCCCTTGCCCAACAAAGGTGGAATTCAGTCATGCTAGTTTGGGAAGCGCGGCAGGGGAAAGCAGCAGAAATCCAGTACCTTAGGCCAGAGCACCTTCCACCACATCTATGGCTTGCTGAAATTAACTTTCCCACTTGCCCTAAGCCCTCAAGAACTCCTCAGACACAAGCCCATGCCTCCTGGGATCTGATCTGTCCACGTACAAGGCTGGTTTCATTTGTATACAGTCCAACTTGCAGAATAAAACAACCTACCTTAGGCCTTGTGATCACATCCACATTTTCAATAATTCGCCTGAACGATGGTGGCATTTTGTTGAGAATTCTGTGCTGCAGAAATTCTTGAGCTTTATGAAACATCAAACCACCTCCCACCACTAGGATGGAGCTGTACATCTTCTTTTTGGTATCATCGGATGCTGAAAAGACAGTGACATCCTCCATGCTTTTCTCTCCACATCCATAATTCTAGGCCAAGCCACTAACACCTCTTGCTTGGGCAAGTGCAATAGCCTTCTCAAAGATTTCCCTCCAGCCCACCCTCCACACTGCAGCCAGGGGAACCCTACAAAACACAAATGTAGGCGTGTTGCCACGCCACTGAATCCTACTTGCAGGATTAGGATCAAAATTTTTAGCAGTCTGAGTGTGGTGGCTCACGCCTGTAATCCCAGAACTATGGGAGGCCAAGGCGGGTGGATCACCAGGTCAGGAGTTCGAAACCAGCCTGGCCAACATAGTGAAACCCCGTCCCTACTAAAAAGACAAAAATTAGCTGGGAATGGTAGTGTGTGCGCCTATAGTCCCAGCTACTTGGGAGGCTGAAGCAGGAGAATCACTTGAACCCAGGAGGCAGAGGTTATGGTGAGCCGAGATCACGCCATTGCACTCCAGCCTGAGCAAGAGTGAGACTCTGTCTGAAAATAAATAAATAAATAAAATATTTAAAGGGACCCACAAGATCCACTATGGGTGGTCCTCACCCGCTTCTCTAGCTTCATCCTCACACTCTGCTTCCCAGCCACATTGATCTTCACAGGCTTCTTCCTCTACCCCATCTGTTACTGCTAACTGACCCCTTTCATCATCCTTTACGTCTCTCTCAAGGGCCACCTTCCTCAAGGAAGCTTTCCCTGCCTCCCACCTTCCATACCATCCCCTAGGGAATAAAGATTCTATGTGAAATTCCTCAAATTATTACACAAATGTGAAATTACCACTAGCAGGTGCTACAAAGTTGAGCTAAAGGATACTGACTGCTCAACAGTACCCTGCCAGTGGTAATTCCACATTTGTGTAATAATTTGACTTATTTTGGCTTCTTCCACTAGGGTATAAACCCATCCTACCTCATTAATGTATTCCCAACACCTGGCAATGCAAGTCAAGTAGGCGCTTAACTGTTTTTCATTGAATATGTTACACTGCGCAAGTATATCCTAGACTGAACTAATTTATTTAACTGCTATCTTGTTTCACTGTTATCTCCCGGTCTCCCCAGATGTGCTTACAACAGCAGTCTATGCTATGAAGGATGGCTTTATCCAGGCCCAGGGCTTTCCCTTCAAACAGCGAGATGGCAGTCTTCCTGGACATCAGTGCAGTGAGGGCCTCCTCGGAATCGTTGCCAGCCATCAGGCCATCTCCCTGTGAGGACCCCAAATCTACTTCTTGGGAATGGAGTCTTTCTGGAAGATCAGAGGACTGGCCACGAAGATCTCCTTCAAATCCAATAGGTTTGGATGCAGACTTTCGGTCAGCAGTAGCTTTTGCAGACTTTAAATCAAAAGGACAATCAAGTAGGTGGTATTACTACAACAGAACACTGTTGATGTTGTCTAGCTAGATCCCTCCCTACCCTACTACTATGCACTAGTATAAAACAAAAGTCACGCAGCAATACAACAACTGCCCAGCACCCATTCCCAGGTAACAGGAATGAGAGACGGTGCACAGATAAAGATGCTCTGACCATTCCAAAGCAGGGTAGCTGCCAGTAGGCAGGTTGGCTCTCAGAACTGTATCATCACTGGTTAGATTTAAAAACTGAAAAACCAGTGCAGACAGACTTTATTCCCCGCGCCCTGAGTTTTTAAATGGAGTATTCCAGTGGGATTCATGGGCCATGACTGTTAAGGAATTCTTACTTTCAGATCCTATCAGTCCACCTCATGTTTGCCTCTGGGGAGGAACAAAGACTAGAAAATCTAGTCTCCATCATGAGCTGGTGCTGTTTCATTAGCAGACAAGACCTTTAATTTGTGCGCCTGTACCAGACATCGTATTACGGGGATCCGCTTTCAACAAAGGAATTCAGCTCTTTGGCTATACCATGCATCTTTCACAAAATTAAGTAACAGGTGAGATTTTAATGAAAATACTGCTGAAAAAATATTCAGAAGTAGATAATGTAAGTAAATGATACACACCAAAAGGAAAGTGTCATTAACTTTTAAATGTATGGACTAGCATTCAGAAAATTAATGTTTGCTGAATAGAGAAATCTGTCTTCCAGATTTTAAACTCAGACTTCAGTTGATCTACAATTCTAAAAGCTATATCAGTGTTATGCTGGAAGATAGAACTGATTACAATGGCCTATTAACGCTGGACAAAGGCCTATTAACGCTGGACAAATTTCTCCTTCAGGGACAAAACTCTCTCTTCTCCTACCAGAATTGCTACGGACCTGTTCTTGTTTGCTCTGTGTGGCCAGCAGGTAATGTTCATCGTGAGGATCCTCAGGATCGCCCTGAGATCTGTGCTGCAAAGTCGTCATTTTCTGTCCAACAATTCCAAAAGTTGCGGGGTAGAATAAAGCCATTGGAGCCTGTGCATGGAAGGAAAAGAGTGATCAACAAAAGATACTGCCTCCTGAAAAAAACTGATCCACTAAACACTGTTCTTCTAAAAACAAAACTGGCAGATCAGATTCTCTAAGTTAGACTAGGCAATCTTCTCTTTTGGGAGTGGCATTATTTCTCTGGTGTACCACAGGCCAGAAAACTCACTCATCATCCAACTAGATGGGTGATATGACACCATATGAGAGAAATCTCAAAACAAATATAAAGTACTTCATAATCTACTTCATAATTTCCTAAAAAGAATGCTACCTTTCTCTCTAATTAACAACTCCTCATACAGGGGCTAACTAGAAAGATGTTTTTCTATACCAGTGGCTTAAATGTTGGTTTAGTGGATAATCTACAATCAGTTGACATTCTGATCTCACAATGTTTCCAGCAAGTGCATATTCTCTCAGTGTGACTGAACCTGGATAACTTTCATTCTACCCATGGAAACAGACACCTATAAGTTACCTGGAGTTTTTCATCTCCTAATCGAAACTGGTAAAGCAGGGCAGGAGAATCAGGATGTCGAATCTGAAACTCATGGTCCTGAAGCCCAGAGATGTCCTGATTCCAGGAAAAGATGCTGTCAGTGAATCAGTAAGAATGCATGTAAACTCTTCAAATTATGCTTCAGCCTCACCATCATCTAAATATCACCTATAAAAAGGACAACCTACAGCTTTGTACCACTCTCACTATAACTTAAAATAGGAATTCAGCTATACTTTGTTCCTCTATCTAAAATTTCTGGAATTTCTACTGTTTGCATTATTTGTTTTCTCCATTATCAATATACATTAGTACAAACAATGACCCAAATCAATAAGCAAATTCCCTCAGTAACTGGGAAATTTACAGTATTTTTATGTTTCCCTAATTTTTTAAAATTTAGTACCTGAAAAAAGTAAAAACAAGTCTCAAACAAAAAAAGGATACCAATCCATATATAGCAATGATTAAACATTGTTTGCAATATTAAGAAAGTGCTTCAAATTATAACATTTAACAAAATGTCTGTACTTACATATTTACCTACTATCCTCCTTACACCTAAAGGTTTATCTTCACCTTTTATCGAGACAGAGAAATTTGCTAAACTCTGTTTCCTAAAAAAATCAAACTGTTTTCCAGAGCCTGAGACACACCCTCACTGCTTAGACCTTAGCAAAAAAACCCAAAAAACTTTCACTCCTTAAGGGCTTTCTCCTCAAGGCTTTATCTTGGGTTGAAAAAGGCAGTATAATGCTGATACTTTATTTTTTTATTTATTTTTTTTGAGACGGAGTCTCACTTTGTCGCCCAGGCTGGAGTGCAGTGGCGCAATCTCAGCTTACTGTAAGCTCCGCCTCCCGGGTTCACGCCCTTCTCCTGCCTCAGTCTCCTGAGTAGCTGGGACTACAGGCGCCCGCCACCGCGCCTGGCTAATTTTTTGTATTTTTAGTACAGACAGGGTTTCACCGTGTTAGCCAGGATGGTTTCAATCTCCTGACCTCGTGATCCGCCCACCTTGGCCTCCCAAAGTGCTGGGATTACAGGTGTGAGCCACCGCGCCCAGCCAATGCTGTTACATTTTTAAGTATCTTTTAAATCTCTTAACTTTGTCCTAGAAACAAAAATAATCAGCAATATTGATTCTGCTCCCACCTGATCTAAATGACAAAAAGTTTCTTTAAGGTGTTGCAGAAGAAGACAATCCATTTTATTTGTTAACTGGCATTCTCTGTAAGGGAACCCAGCTCGCTGCATTAGCCAGTAAAAACATCTTGACACATCAGATCCTCCATATGCCAGACAAAGCCTAAAGTTAAGAGAAAAGGGTAGATGATTAATCTGTTGGTTAAGAAGGTGCAAAAGGTGTTTGAAGAAATCCATTAAAGGCTGGGCATGGTGGTTCCTGCCTGTAATCCCAGCACTTTGGGAGGCCAAGATGGGCAGATCATTTGAGGCGAGGAGTTCAAGACCAGCTGGCCAATATGGCGAAACCCTATCTCTACTAAAAATACAAAAATTAGCCAGGCATGGTGATGCACACCTGTAATCCCAGCTACGTGGGAGGCTGAGGCACAAGACTTGCTTGAACACGGGAGGCGGAGGTTGCAGTGAGCCAAGAGATCACGCCACTGCACTCCAGCCTGGATTCTATCTAAAAAAAACACAAAAAAACAAACAAAAATGTCCATTAAACACAGTGATATATAGCAAGTTTCAAGAAATGTATGTTGAATGGACAGAATGAATGGATGGAAGGGAGAAAAGGAACTTTAGCAAAAACCAGTGGGGGGCACCTAAAGTAGTCATGATGTTTGAAAATGTATCTGAGAAACCCAATACTCACTATTAAATCCAGCTCACTTCCCAGTCAATATGTGTTTATCATATGACAGTTGTTTGGAGGTCTACACTCACTGGCATATAAGGCAACAATGACAATACAAGACAAACTTATGAGAGAACAGTTTAGAGAAAGCTGTCTACTAAGAAGGTTTCTACAATTTGGGAAGACAGCTGCTATATTATTTTATTGGTAGGAAACGTGGGTCCAGCATTTTCTCCACACTTTGAGACCCAGTGGCACTGGATATTCTAACAACAGATGAGCCAAAATAAAATGGATTTTAGAAGGTACTAGAACTTGGGGTGGGAGGCAGCAGATGATCCTTTCTCATGGACAATTTAAGCCCTCTTTTAAAGACTCAAACTGCCTAATGTGGAGGACGGGAAGAATGAAAGCATCCTGAGGGGCAGCAAGAAGCCATCTCTGGAGCACAAAATGCTTCAGAGAGCCCACACCTGCATTACCTGAGTGTGCTCACATATGTCAGGCTTGCCTAAAGAAGGACAAGCTGCAAATCTGGTCCTGATAGTAATTTTCTTTACCTGTCTATCATCATAAAGTTACTCACCCACAGAACACCACTATGACAAAAAAATGCAGATATTCAAAACACTAGCCAGATAGTTCAGATTGAAAAAGCCGATTTTCTCCTACATGACTTGCCGAAATAAAGCTCTGCTATAAGGGTGTGATTAGTAGCTCTGTGCCAAACCACAGCTAAAGACATGAAGCTACCGTTTACATTTCCTCTATGGGAAAGCACATAAAACATACCAGGACTTTCAGGGGCTGCTGATGTAAATCCGTATTAAGAAGTTCCAATGGGAAGGGTAAAATGATTCGTTTTCGCCTTGCTGGAATTTGCACTTCCATAATCTTGCTGGTTTCCTATGCAGACTTTTGAATATATGGTTATCTTATAATTTTTAACCTGTGATTTTTTATTATTTACAGTTGAACAGATTATGAGGGAAGAGGGAACAGGGAATGCCACCTTCCAAGTTCCTCACCGAGTATTCCGATGAGACACCCCATCCTCCACACAGCATACGCTTGTCTTCTGGTCCCCAACGTCTACAATACACGTGCTGCTTAAGCCACTGCCATAGGTGGCACACACAGACTCCTGATGGACCACGATCCCTGGGGGGAAAAAAAAAAAAGGCAGAGTAGTGATCAGCTGTAGAGCAGCAAAGATCCCAAAACAGATAATCAACTGAAGTGGGGAGCCTAGGGACTTCTGGGCAGGGTATCTGAGGAACACTGATCCTTTCAGAATAAGCATTTAAATAAGTCGGGCACAGTGGCTCACGCCTGCCATCCCAACACTTTGGGAGGCTGAAGCGGGCGGATCACGAGGTCAGGAGATCGAGACCATCCTGGCTAACACAGTGAAACCCCATCTCTACCAAAAAATACAAAAAATTAGCCGGGTGTGGTGGCGGGCGCCTGTAGTCCCAGCTAATCAGGAGGCTGAGGCAGGAGAATGGCGTGAATCCGGGAGGCGGAGCTTGCAGTAAGCCAAGATAGCGCCACTGCACTACAGCCTGGGTGACAGAGTGAGACTCCATCTCAAAATAAATAAATAAATAAATAAATCCATAAATTAGATTAACTCTGTCATTAAAGAAAGAAAATTCCATTTAAAATAGGTTTCACTGGGATATCAGACATACCTGAAAAGCCCATCTTCATTAGTATCATATTCACTAGTTCCTTCACATGCTGTTTATTATAGATATCAGGAATTAACAAGATACATCTATAATACTAAAAAGAAGAACAAAGATAAAAGGGTTAACACTCGAGTCTCGTCAGGTCAAATTCACCACTTCTTTTTAGAGAGACTTCCCTTCAAAGGAGTAGCAGCTACGGTTACACACCCAGAATAAAAGCTCAAACCTCTGTATTATCCTATGGGTTTTATAAAGAAATAAAAAATGCTCAAGTGTTTTTTTTCCTTGAAATTATTAAAAACTTGTAAAATGAAAAATAAGACAACTGATGTGTCAGTAAGGTCCAAAGAGAAGACAAAAATAAGCAAGCTTGCTGATTTGAGTAATAGAGACACCAAAGAAACAGAGAAAGAATAAAAGCACTAGAAGGGAATTAACTGAAAAAGAAAAGACATCCTCAAGCCACTAAGATCCTCACCCTGAAGGCCAAGAATGCATCAAGAAGGACACTATATTACAAACAACTCGGTAATGTGTACTTTCATTGACCAAGAATCTTAAAAACAATCCAAATTAACTGAGAATTTTAACTTACCTTTAAATCTTTCAGTGGGATTTCCAAGTATTTTTGTATCGCATGAGACCATATTACTTCAATATCTGCCAGAACAGCTGTAAGAGAGCCCCCAGGGCCTGGATGAATATTTAACTGACCTCTTCTGATAGGCCAGTGAATATTGTAACAGTCCAGTGGATTAACATACAAGGCCTAGAAAAGAAGGAGGGAGATGAGTACTTTGTTAAAACTTTCCTCTCAAGGTTTTCTGGATTCATATCCAAAAATCTAACTAACGTTTGCTGAATGTGAGAAATGTTGAGAGTGATATAGGAGTCGGTGGGACTATCTGGTACTCAAAGTAGGGTTATAGAGTGCTAGGAAATGACTAGGACTCAGTGGCAACGTAAGTGAATTTTAGGAGGAGGATCAGGTTCCCCTTCTTCCATTCTTAGTGTAAAGAAGTTTCTTACCTCCTCTCCTACTAAATACTCAGGGTGATGAGATGTGTTTGTCCACTTATTTCCCGAACAGTGATCTAAAATTGCAGGTCGCATCTGCTTATTGTAAGAGCGTGCCTGAAAAGAAAAACCATCAGAAAATTATCTCAATTTATTCAAGGCAGGGGCAACATAAGGGTCTCCTTTTCTTTTCTCTCCCACACTAGATACATTGGCAAATTTTAATCACAAATATTTGGCAAAATACATCAACTTGCCTACCCCCACCTCATAGATTATGTGGCTTGCCTAAGCATTTGTAACACTGACTCGGGTATTCTGTAAGTAGTTACGGGGGGTTTTCTTCCTTTATAAGGAACTCCCATCTTGTATTTGCATAGTGATACAGGAAGAACATGTGAATGGTATTATGATACAAATAGTGGTGATAAAAGAATAAATCTGAAGAGTTGATCGAACCTGTTCAGGGGACACAGGAATGCGTCTTGTACCATTGGACATCTTTTTAGACCATATTGCTTGATCCACCATTTTAAGGCCATTTTGTCTTTGTTCATTACTTTCTGGTTTCTGGGGGGGGGAAAATGAAAGATGAGCAGTACAAAGGATTTAATGAGAAGAGAAAGCAATTCAAAAACTACTAATTTAATCCAATCTTTGGAAATGCTCCTTTATCAACAAGTAGCATTTCCTTAATCTTTATCACATGTACTACTCTTAAGAATTCCCTCCAGCCTGGGCAACATGGCAAAACACCATCTCTACAAAAAATACAAGAAATTAGCTGGGTGTGGTGGCACAGGCCTGTGGTCCCAGCTACTTGGGAGACTAAGGCGAGAGGACTGCTTGAGCCCAGGAGGTGGAGGGTGCAATGAGCCGAGGTCACACCACTGCACTCCAGCCTGAAGAACAGAGCAAGACCCTGTCTCAAGACAAGAAAAAAAGAATTCCCAGGAATCTTTTATAAGTCAAAAGCAGCCGTCGCTATAAAACAACTATATGCTAAATTTTCAAGTGATTTTTCATAAAATTTCTCACAGCACTAATCAAAGCATACCTACTTCATGTTTACAAAGTATTTCAGAAACTCTTCCATACAATTATATGATTCTTATGTTTATAATTTTGACAATGTCACATTCCTTCATATGTTGATCAGCAAGTGTTCTCATTATAGTATAAAGAAAATGTCCATAAATATCTTTACAGAAATGTTTTTTGATTTTTATTTCTTAAACGTATTTCCTAAAGTAGAATTACAAGATCCAAAGATAAATAATGAAGTATAGACTCTTATATCAGCAAGTTATATTTAAACTTACAACTGAACTTACATAGGGTCTGCTAGTTACACTAAAAAATGGAACCCTAAGGCCTACTATCAGAATTAAAGAAACTTTACATTCCCAAAACTATCCTTGACTTAAAACTTCAAAGTAAAATGTGGATTATGATGTAACATATAGATTTATCACTGATCACAAAGAATTTTCCTGATAATCACCATCTGTAACATAAGATAAAGTTGATTCTTACTGCAAGAAAAATTTTTTTTTGCCTTGAAATTATGGGTAATCTAAGACCATAAGTGCTTATTGTAACAATCTAATTTGCTAATGGATTGAAATAGTATCTCTTTCAGATACTTAATATGGCTTAACCACTAAGTTTAAGCCTGTTAACAAGGACCTGAATGTATCACTTTAAGTGAGTGATGATTCTGTGTCTTCCGTTATAGAACACCTTCATCAACACTCAATTCACCCTGAAAGACTTACTTTTGTTGTAACTAATTCTTTATATCTCAAGTCACTAGCTCTGATGAAAAATGAGTGACATTATTATTTTAAAACACAGCAAAGCTATGAAGACATTTCTTTAAGATTCTGATGTACTTAAGTGTCTACGCCCTCCCAGGGAAACAGCCTTAGGCTTTCTCTCCAGGTCATTTTTGACTTACATTTAGTCCCTCCCTTAGAAGCCAACTGTCCTTGTATAGGGGTTGCCCTTGTTGTTTGTGTCTTCGCGCAATGACATGAGGAATGCTGGCAGGAAGAGTGTCTGTGGCTCGACCAATCCTTAAAGTTGTTGAACCTGGATGTATGACAATGATGAAGTTGCTCTGGATTTGCTGCAGATATAAAACATAGATGTGTGACCCTCGTAAATAATATGCCGGTAACAAAGTTAAACAACATACACATAACAAGCTAAACTAAGAAGCTGACTCAAAGGTATCAAAATAATTCAGTAAACAGAGTTCTTTGAGAAGTATCCAATTACTGCTCTCTACCTAAACACAAACTTATTATGTTCCCTTGACGTGAGTCATAGTACATAGCTTGACAAATATTTGTTTAAATGAATGAAACAAAAATTATCCACGACAAATTAACATACAGTTCCTGAGCATTTATGTGACTGAAGAAACATTGCTATAGAATCCGGGCCCAGGCTCTGAATTCACAGATCTGTCTGCAAATTCAGACTGCCACTTCCTTGCTCTGAATGAAGTTCCCACAGTTCACCAGTTACTGTGAGGATTAAATGAGTTATACGTGTAACTCAGAGCTGGGCCACCGGAAGCATTCGAGGAATGTTGACTTTTACTATAGTAAAGCCTTTCAACGTGATCCACTGCCTTCACAAGAAGTCAGACTCTGTGGCTTACATGACCCTCATGATATGGCCCCCGCTATGATCTCCAGTCCCCTTCCTTAACTCCGGACACCCTAATCTACCGCTGGGCCTCCAACACTTCACATCCTCTGTTGGCACAAGTCTCTTCCACACTGTTCTTCTTTCCTGAGATTCCCTCCTCCCTCTGGTTAGCTCCTAATCACCTTCAGGACTCTAAACAGATGTCACCTCACCTCCTTTGAAGAAACCCTCCCTGACTGTCGGGGATGGAGGAGGTACTTGCTTGAGTGCCCAATACTGCCCTCTGCACAAGCCCATTCCATGCCATGCTCTGATACCTGCTGTCCTATCTCCAAGTGTGAGCTCTCCCCTCCTAATCACCCCCACCCAGAGTAGGAGAATCCTAGAGGGAAGCATCTGGCAAGGCCCTTACAGACCATCCAGTCAGCCTTCTCAACTAGCTGGATGGAGAAACCAGGCCTGTCCAACAGTAATGGCCACTCTGGGCTTGCCGTGTGCCAGGCACTGTCATAGTAGTGATAGCTAACTAGTAGCTGCCCTATGTGAGCACTTATGTGAATTGTACACTGCCTGTGCCCGTTTTCCTACGTGAATGCTGTTTTAGTTACTGATCAGTAAGGTTTTGTGTGCGTGCATACGTCTGAGGTCCTTTGCCAGGCATGCTACTGCAAATAATTTTTTCTGGTTAGTTTGGTCTAATCGTGTTGTTTTTGATACACAAGCTCTTAATATATATTTAGACAAATGTCCACCATTTCCTTGCTTGAAATGACTTCCATTATCTGAGATTTCTTAACAAAGGAAAAAGCCTGGACGCCGAACTATCTCTTAACAAGTACAGGCTGACGCTCCCAGTGAGTCAGCCTGGTGCTAAACTCTATCTGCCACCATTGAACCCTCACGGCAACCTGCGAGGCGGCTGGTATCACCGTGGTCGTTTTATGGTCGGGAAGCTGAGGCCACAGCCCGGGCCGCAGGGCACACAGCCAGCCGGTAGGGCGTGCGGAGGGACGCAGCGGTGTCCCTGCGGGGGCTCCGCCTGGCTCCTGGCGCTCCGCGCCTCCTAGCCCTCCACGTCCCGGCGCGCCACGACCCGGAAAGGAACGACCACTTCCGCACTCCCCACCAGGGGTTGGGCCTGCAGGGAGAACTCGAAGCCTCCAGCCGCCTCCCGCCCCCTGCCCGGCAGCGGAGGACCCAAGCAAGGGTAAAGAGTTCTAACCCAGACCGGTCCCGAGCCGCACCTCCTGCAGCGACTCCGGCACCAGCGCGGGCACGATGGGCCGCTTCACGCCCCGCTGCTCCTTCTCCTTCTCTCCGCCCTTCTCCTTCCCGTTCTCCGCGTCACCCTTCTCAGCCTGGGTCATCGTGGCCGCCAACACCCACCAACCTCTCGCTTCAGCTCCGCAGCCACGACTGCCGGGACAGAAGGGCCATCGCGCAGGCGCACGGCCGGGTGCCCACAGTCAAGATGGCCGCCGCGGAGTCGTCCCGGAGGGCTCCGGAAGGCGAGGGCGGGGCTGCCCGGCGCTGGGGCTGGGGGCGGGGTGTCCTTGTGGATTGACTGGGTGGGGTGTTTCTGTGATTAGTCCTGACTCTGTAGGGTGCGAGCAACATAGTACACGTAGCTTTTTGAGCGCCTAGTGGGGGTCGGCTGATAACCCGCAACTTATTTCGTCCTCACAGACGTCTCTTCTCCTGGATTCCCAGATACTGTATGTACTCTTAATTTTTCTCATATGTCCTCATGTTCAGTCCAACCTCTAATGTTGGGGTTAGGTCTTTTCTAGACACACTCCTTGGGTGACTATCCAGTTTCCTGGCTTTAACAATGAATACGACTCCCAAATATATATATATCCAGGCTGAACCTCTCACAGAGATTCGGATTGATAACCAGTGCCTACTTGGTCTCTCCATCTGGATTGCCTACAAGGCACTGCAAACTTAAATATGTTCAAAATGTAACTCTTGATTCCCTCCCCTCTCACTTTCACCATATCAGTAAATGTCATTTTGATTCTTCACTTGTCAACAGCTTCTACATCCAATCCATCAGTAAATCCTGCAGTCTCTAAAATAGATCTTGAATTCATCCACTTCTCCATGCCCGTGCCACTACCTAGCCCAAGCCACTTTCATCTCACCTGGATGACAACATCAGCCTCTTAACTCGAATTCCTTGTCCTGTCCCCCTATATCTGTTCTTATATAGTTGCCCACATGTTGTTTTAAAATATGTAGTTAATGCTATGTACCCAGCACTCCACTAAGACTTATCTCAAAAATTAGATGTCACTCATGCTTTAAACTCTAATGGTTTCCCTTTGCTCAAGGAACAGAATCTAAACAAACCACCACCTAAAGACCATATCTAGTTATTGCTGTGTTTCTAATTTCACCTCACACCACTCTCCCCATTCCTTGGCATTTCCAGCTACACTTGTTTTATCTTTCTCAGACACGCCAAGCCCTTCCCGTCATCGGGCTGTTGCACTTGCTGTTCATTTTGCCTTGGATGCTCTTCCCTCAGCTGTCTCATTCTCGCGTCTGAACTCAAATGTCACCTCAGGCCTTCTGCAGTTATCCTCTCACCATCCTATGCCCTTTGAAGCATGAAGCATTAGTCTGTAATTATCATGCCTGCTCACTTACTGTCTTCCACACTAGAATGTAAGCTCCGTGAGACTTTGCCAGTTATCTTCAGTACATGGTAGGTGCCCAATAAGCATGTGATGACTAAATACTAAATAAAGAACTCTTTGGTAAAAATGTAATCCATTTTACAGGTGAGTGAAGTGGGATAAAATGGCATAACTCACTCAAGATCATAAGCTATTGAGTAGCAAAGATAAGAGTTAAGCACAAGTACTCAAGAACCTGTGTTTTACACTCTCTCTGAAGTGCAAAGAACACCTGAATGTCAAATGCAGCCAGGACTCTGGGATAAGACCCGAGAAACAAGTCCTGCAGCAGCAGTGCTAGGAGACAGAAGAGGACCATGGTTCGCATGCTCAGGAAAAGCCATCAGTAACAACAATCAGCCACCTACTGAGACTCTGCCATGGTCTCCCCACTATAAAGTGGAGGTTTAATAATGCCTCTACCATTCACTGGCAATACAATCTAGGAAGCTGCAAAACTTTACTGAACCCTTGCATGTGTCTGTATAATGAAAATGTCATTATACATTTACCTCACTTTGCATATATGTATACATTATATGTATCCCTCACTTTGTCAGAATTTAAAATGTGTAAAAATTTACAGGCTGGGCATTGTGGCTCACACGTGTAATCCCAGCATTTAGGGAGGCCATAGCGGGAGATCACTTGAGCCCAAAAGGTCAAGGCTGCGGTGAGCAGCCACTATACTCCACTGGATAAGACTGAGACCTTGTCTCAAAAAAAAAAAAAAAAAAAAGGCTGGGCACGGTGGCTCGAGCCTGTAATCCCAGCACTTTGGGAGGCCGAGATGGGTGGATCACGAGGTCGGGAGATTGAGACCATCCTGGCTAACACAGTGAAACCCCATCTCTACTAAAAAAATACAAAAAAACTAGCCGGGCGAGGTGGCGGGTGCCTGTAGTCCCAGCTACTCGGGAGGCTAAGGCAGGAGAATGGCATGAACCCGGGAGGCGGAGCTTGCAGTGAGCTGAGATCCGGCCACTGCACTCCAGCCTGGGCAACAGAGCGAGACTCCGTCTCAAAAAAAAAAAAAACAAAAAAAACAAAAACTGACACATAATTGAAGTGGCCAGCAAACTGTTATCCTTATCCTGAAAGCTGCATTGTAATTGCTTCTTTATCCTGAACACTGGTATCTTATGCCACAACATCCCATTTCCTGACAAACAGGGTTGAATAAATGCTGATAAATCAATATAAAAAAGGCTTTCACCTGAACACTTGGTTTCAAAGCCTATTAAACACTAGAAGTAGAGTTATCTGTATTCATTTTTCCAATAAATATTTATTTCCAGTAAGTACTACATGACTATCTTACATGTAGTCACTATTCAAAGGACTGGGGTAAAGACAACAAAATTCCTAGTCTCAGAGCTTCCACTCTAGTGAAAGCATGTAAGTTATCAATATGCAGATGGATTTTAAAGCCAGTAGGCAGTATATTGAGCAACGCTATAGAGTGTAAATTTGGCAAGATAGCATGGAAGCCCATTTTATTTATTTATTTATTTTGTTTGAGATAGGGTCTCACTCTGTCGCCTAGGCAGGAGTACAGTGGCGTGCTCACAGCAACCTCCACCTCCCGGGTTGAAGTGATTCTCCTGCCTCTGCCTCCTGAGTAGCAGGGATTATAGGTGCACACTACCACACCTGGCTAATTTTTGTTATTTTAGGTTTCGTCATGTTGCAGGCTGGTCTCGAACTCCTGAACTCTGGTGATCCGCCCACCTCAGCCTCCCAAAGTGCTGGGATTACAGGCGTGAGCCACCGCGCCAGGCCGAAGTCCATGATTTTAAAGACTATTTAATAAATTTCTATTTTGTAGCTCAGTTTTGTTAGCTATGGCTTTATAAATACCCTGATAATTATATTTGGTAGCAAATCAGACACAATGTATTAAAGATTGATGAGACAAATATATTAAAGATAAAGATTAATTCAAGAGCACAGATATGATATGCATACTACTGAAATAAATAGTGTGATTTATAAATGAGAAAAAGTTAACAATGAACAGTATTTCAGAAATTGAAAAGGTGACACTAACAGTGCTAAATACACAGGCTTTTATTTATTTTCTTCAGATTGTTTTTTCGTGAATATAAAGATGAGGAGTCCACTCTGCAACCTAAAAATATTTACTTATTAAAACTATATTAATACTTTAATAAACTATACAAAAAGGTCATGAGACAAACATCTGCATTTATGGAACTGCATGTCAGTCAGGCCAGTTCCCTGTAGAGGGAATTCCTAGCATGACCTCATTCATCTGTGAGGACACAGAGCAGTCCTTGTTTAGACAGACACATTCATCTACGGCTCAGCATGGTCGGCCTTCCACTTCTTGATGGTTTCCTTCTGCTGTGAATGTGCATGTCCAGTTGTCTGCTTCTTAGAGCAGACATTTACCTGAAAATGTTACAATAATTAGTTACTGGTTATTAATTTGGATCTGTGTGAAAAGCCCAACCTATTACATGTTATAAAACCTTTCTCAAAAGACATTTTGATAATAAGGCCAGTGAATTTTTCAAGGGTTAAGATAACAAATATATTTCCAAATAATGTCTGAATAATTATAAGCTGTTGGGCAACTTCTTAAAGAAAACATTACTACAGAAGCATTTTCAAAACAAAATCCTACAAAAGAATTTCAGATCTGAAGTTACCTTCCTCATCCACCCGCCATTGGAGGAGGACTAGGGCCACGCAGATGATTGATTCTACCCATTCTTCGGGGAGGGTTTCCCGGTGGCCTAATAAAACAAAAAGTTAGTATCTACTGTTTGATAGACACAACTTTGTCTCCTTTTAAAAGCACTAAACTAGACCCTTTTCTTTTTCAGCACCCGCATGATCCTAAAACACAATTTAAAATAGAAACTACCATTTTAGGTCAGGAGGCAAAAATAAAACACTTAAAGGGACCAGATACATAATGCACACAAGGAACTGAGTCAAGAAAGGATTGTGATGAACTGAACAGCACCTCCAGTAATGCCCCAGTGAAACCCAGCTCCAGCTGATTTTTGCCAGGTAAAAACATAAGCCTAGCCCAGTGCTAGTTGATCTTGATCTTTAAGGCTTTTTTTTTTATTTAGAGACGGAGTCCCACTCTGTCTCCAGGCTGGAGTGCAGTGGCACAATCTCAGCTCACTGCAACCTCCACCTCCTGGGTTCAAGCAATTCTCCTGCATCAGCCTCCTGAGTATCTGGGACTACAGGCGCACACCACCACACCCAGCTAATTTTTGTATTTCAGTAGAGACGGGGTTTCACCATGTTGGTCAGGATGGTCTCTATCTCTTGACCTCGTGATCTACCCGCCTCGACCTCCCAAAGTGCTGGGATTACAGGCGTGAGCCACCGGCGCCTGGCGGTCTTCTAAGTTTTTAATTAGCAACTGGAAATCAGGATGTTAAAAAGAAATCTTTAGATTTTAATGTTGGTCATCAGTTTTCATCCTCTAATTTAGACTTTTCCCATGGGATATTTGATGTATATTTTAGTTTTGTCAGATTAACTCTGATTATTATCAAATCAGAGGCAATTTGACTTTTACAGTAATGCATTAATTTTCTAAAACAGGATTTAAACTCTTAATTTCCACAAATCTAACTCTATCTACCTAAAATATCTAATTTAATTAAGATATACAAAGAGATAAAAAGAACTATCAATTTAAAAAGCTGTACCCTCTTCCATCATCATATCTGGAATCAGATGAGTTTCCATAGCTTCTTCTTTTTTTCACATCTTGCTGAAGCAGAGTTTTGAAACTGAAACAAGGGGCAGAAAACAACAAAGGTATCACTTTTGACAACATTCTAAAATATATTTCCATGGTTTTTAACTCTCATCTCTGTGAGAGGATTACTAAACCCACTTAGGTCCTAACCCACATTTCTTGCAGCCAGCTGGACAACACCATTGAACTTAAGCATGTGTCTAAACTGAATGCACCATGTTGTGCACCAAATCCACCCTTCCTTGTATTTCTTATTTGCTAGTAACTCCCCTAGACAAAGCATGAAACCAGAGTCATCCCTGACCTCCACTTTAAATCAGCCATCGGGTTTTTACAGTGTCTCATGTTCATTTCCCCTGCAAAAGTCTACCTAACATCTTGGGGAAGAAGGGGCCAAGGGTGGTGTGGCAAAGGCACAGGGCTTCTGGGAATCCATTTAAATGGAATTTTTAAAAATGATTCGTAAAATTATATGGAAGGATTTAACTGAGTTTATAAAGTGCTTTTATAAACAACATGGAGTAGGTGAAATTTGTAAAAGAGTAAGTTTTGGATTGGGTAACTTAGGGCCTCTCTTGTGCCCTGTTGTATTTTTCTATGGAACCATCTCTTCCATTTTACATTCTACACCATCTAATTTATGCTATATACAGCCATAAAATTTAACTTCCGAGACCACGGCTAAGATCAAATTAAGCATAAAGACCACGGCCTGATACTCAAACTTCTTCATCCTTCATGTGGTTTCCTTTACCTGGGATAACTTCCTCTGATGGTCACCTCCCACAGTCATGCCCACCCTTGCAATATGAAGATATTTACTGACAGTAAAGTCAATGAAAAAAGAGTCTGTCTCCCATATCTTTCCATCCCTACAGTTCTCTGATCATGAGACACTCAAATATATATGTTCAAATTTAGGAATAGGTAAGACTTCTTAATTGTTGATGAACAATTCTAACAAACAGCATGTAAAAGACCAAAACATGCATTTATCTAGTAACCGCTTACAATTATGAAGACATTTAAACTTTTGTCTCCTTTACCAATTCTAGCCCTTCATTATAAAAAACCTCACTAGTTTGGATTTTTTTTAAAAAAAAGGATATAAAACCCTTTATTTACCTGTTATATAATATGGAATGAATGTTGCACGCACACACAAAAAAACAAGAATAGTAGAGAGAAAGTGAGGCCCAGTCATTTAGCATTAGAATGGACAGACCCAGCCATAGGTCGAAGTAGTTACCACCAAGGTTAAGACGTGGTCAAGTTTACCAATCCAATTAACATATACTCATAAGATGTCTGGTGGTAGCAGCTTTATTACTAAAGTCCATTTCCCTGTGTAAATCTATTTTTAAAATTGCAATAGATAACTGTTTTAGGAAAACTGAGCTTATTTAAGATACCTAACATAATGCACACAATGGACTCCTGTCAACTTAAATATCAGGGCAATTAAAAGCACTTCTATACTTACAACAAAACCACAAACTCAGCTATTCCCCAGAAGAAATCTGTTATCAAAGATAATCTCCATGGAGACTGACTCCGGCTGTCCAACACTTGTCCTACAGACAAGAATTAAAGAAACTTTAGTGAGTGCTACAAATCCCTAACCCAAGAGGCATCACATTTAGTTAGGTAACAATGACTGACTTGGGTTTCAACTTGCCCACTGGTCCAAATGGCCAACACCAGAAGAAATCTGTGAGCATCATTCCAAGGAAATGTTGGGAGGAGTAATGTTCCATTATCTAGGGACATTCCTCTAGTATGTCAAAAGTCTACTACAGTTTATAAACTTGGTGGGTGACTTCATTCTATTCAACTACTTTCTTTCTATAAATATATAACAAAGGCTGGGCACGGTGGCTCATGCCTGTAATCTCAGCACTTTGGGAGGCCAAGGCAGGCAGATCACGAGGTCAGGAGATTGAGACCATCCTGGCTAACACAGTGAAACCTCGTCTCTACTAAAAACTATAAAAAATTAGCTGGGCATGGTGGCACACACCTGTAGTCCCAGTTACTCAGGAGGCTGAGGCAGAAGAATTGCTCAAACCCGGGAGGCAGAGGTTGCAGTGAGCCCAGATTGCGCCACTGCACCCCAGCCTGGGCGACAGAGCGAGACTTGTCTCAAAAAAAACACAAAAATTGTTTTACATATATATGTGTGTGTGTATATATGTATATGTATACATATATAACATATTTTATATAAAACAATATATATTAAATATGAAACAAACACTTATCATGGTTTAAAAATGTAACAATGGTTACCAATCATTAACCATTTTAAAGAGTACAGTTCTGTGATATTAAGTACATTCTACATTGATGTACAACCATCATCACCATCCACCTCTAGAACTTTTTCATCTTCTCCAGCTGAAACTCTATACCCATTAAACCCTGATTCCCATTACCTTCTCCACCCAGCTCCTGGCAACCACCATTCTACTTTCTGTCCCTACAAATTTGACTCCTCTAGGAACCTCATAAAAGAAGAATCATACAATTTCTGTCCTTTAGTGACCAGCTTTTCACTTGGCATGTCTTCAAATTTCATCCATGTTGCAGCATGTGTCAAAATCTCCTTCCTGAAGGTTGAATAATATATCCTTGTATGTATATACTACATTTCGTTTACCCACTCATATCTGTGGATGGACACTTGAATTGCTTCAACCTTCTGACTACTGTGAATAATGCTGCTATCAACATGGGTGTAAAAATACCTGTTTATTCAAGTACTTTGAAGAAACATATGGGACAGGTGAATATAAAGGAATGCTCACACCACTTCCATATTCCTAAACGTGTTGAGTATTTTCATTTACAAAGTCTCTTGCCTGTATAAAAAGATTGCTTATTCATACTCTTACAAGGCTTTGGAATCAATTATTTTTATATAATTCTTATAAAGAGTGTATGCTCTAAGTAGTAAAGAGAATTTGTCTTGTTCTTCATTAAAATAACTACTGTTTTCTATAATTGCATACTCTTGATTCTAATAAACTCTCGTTTTATCTTAAGCAAAACTGGATCTATTTTTCAAACCACTTTAATACAAGCTATAACATAATTTGGTACACTATCATTTCAGCCTTGCAAATCAAGATGTCAGAATATTTGGGGGGAAGAATAACTGTCAACTACCTCTCCTTTCCATTATCCCAAGAGTTAACCCCAATCACCTCTACCCACTCCACGAGGGTTTACTTTTGTCTTCTTGACCAGCTTAATTTCAGATATCCACTTGGATCTAAGCTCTCACTGTGCTACTGAGAGCAAGGGGCTACAAAACTTTAGAGGATGGATGACAGGCTTAGTTCTCTGCCTCTTACTAGCTCTGCTTCGTTGGCTGATGTGACATTTTCTTTCTCCAACAAAAAGTATTCCAGGGCTAGCCATCACATAAGATTGTTGAGAGGGGGGAAAAAAAAAAGTCATCTGACAGTAAGAGAAAGATTTTGTCCATTAAGTGCTGATAATACAGTCCTAAGAAGGTGGATCTAATTGGAACCTGTCATTTCTTCCTCTGTGACTCAATCTTGCTTTTCCACTTTCCCTTTCTGAAGGCAGAATGTCCCTTCCACCAATATCCCCAGAGAGAAGTAAGGTGTTTGAATGCAGTTGCGTTTCTCAACTCTTAAAGTGCGATAAAGGGTCCTAATCGGCTACTTATGTGGACCAAATAAAATAATGCGAACACAGTAAGACACAACAAATACAAGGAATTATTCAATGATTCATACAAAAGCTTCCAGCCTTAAGCTTGTATCACAAAGGCTAGGAAACAGGCTATAAAACAGACTAAAGTCTGAAAGCGCCCAAAACTAAGATGGAATTTTGATGCTTTTCTGTAGTGTCCATCAATCTACTTATTTCAAAGATTTTTAAGTGGGAGATGAGGAAGGGAGATTTTGAAAAGTCAAGAAATGCAAAAGTGCACTCGGCGAGAAGGCTTCTCATCGACTACCTTACTCGTCTGTGGAGAAAAACAGATGACTCAAATAGAACCAAGACCTAGTTCCAGTGATCCACAACTCCTTGTTAAGGCTGCACCAAAAAATTTCACCTGAGTCAAACAGGTGGGCAGGCAGCTCTAGCATTGATCTGACACAGTCATGTCCTTCCTTTTCGGTCATTTTCTTTGTGAGGTCGCAGAATTAAGTCTCTCGGATTCTCCATTCCGGAAATAATTAACTTGCTCCTAGGGGAAGATAGTACTTCTTCCCGTGCCCCTTGAAATTCGAGCAAAACGTTCCATGTATGACTAGCTACCCTCTCCTGGGGAAAAAGCCGATGCAAAGCTTTCATATAATTATCATCCTAGGTCGGCTCGGTCTTTTTACACGTTGTAGAAAGAGGCAGCAAAGTAGATAACAAGGACATTGACGCCAGCCTACCTGGGTTCGAATCCCGACTCAACCATTAACTGTTACCTCTGTGATCTTGGGCAAGCTATTTAATCTATCTGCGCCTCAGAGTTTCCACCCGTAAAACAGGATTCAATGTGACGATAAGCACATAACTGAAACAGTGCCCAGAGCACAAGCGCTACGTGTACAGCATCGACGTCCTTGTCCTCACTAGTTTTAAGGATACCGACACCCGAGAGGAAAGACCACCCTCGCAAATCCACAATCAAGCGCTTGCTATACTAAGGCGGGGTTGCAGGGCTCCCAATACTCAGCGTGAGGCCGGCGGGACCTCGGCCCCCGACTGCCGGCTCGGACACCATCTGCTGAGGCGCCACAAGCCGGGGCGACTTCGCGTCCAGCTCCGCCCGGCCGCGGAGCGCTAAGCCTGGGGAAGCCGCACCGGGTCCAACACTCAGCGAGCGACGATGAAAGGAACCTGGGGTCCGATCTTACAAGTCACCGGTCGAAGCCACAGTCCGCTCTCAACTTACCGTTCGAGATGTAAACCATCTTCTCCCACTACCCGGCTTCAGATCGACCGGGCGCCTGGCCCCTCTCGGCCTCTGTATCTCCCTCTGCCCCCCGCCCTTCGAGCGTCACAGGACGCGATTAGACAAAATGATGACGAGGCCTAAGGTAGGCAGAGCCCATTGGCTGCTGAGAGAGACGCGCCCCCGATGGGCGTTTTTGCGTCGTCACACCGGCGACTTCCGGTTAGGCGAGGCCGGCTGAGCGGACAACCGGATATGACGTTAAGGACTGCCCTGTAAGCCCTCGGTTTCCAGTCCTCTATCCAACTTGATCGCGCGGAGTTGGTTTGCACCGCCCAGGGAGGGGAAGATATTTTCTCGTTGATTGATAGGCTCCAGGTCGGGGTAGGAGAGGCTGTCCTGTATGAAGTGGCTTGAAGGGCCGCTGACAGGAGGAAATGCTTCCGAATTTTCCAAACGTGTTGAGGTTTGAGGGTGCTGAGCTTGTGAGATTTGGTAGGAGGGTGCTGACTACACGTTAAGGAATTTTATTGTCACGCCTTTGGGAATATACTGCCAGGCTCCTCCTAGATATATTCATTCTATTTCAAATAAACATCTCTACCTTTGTTCACCAGAAACTGAGTTTTTCTTAGCCTTTTGAGGGGCAACTGGAACTGTAGACCCTTTCTCTGCTTGTTTCTTATTGATGGCGACTGCTTATGACCACTTTGTTGACAGACGAATTAGAAGGCATGTCTTGGACATTCACTAAATGTGGACCACATACTATGGATATTTACTCTGCTCCAGCCACTGGGCTGCTTCTGTTCCTTGAACGTGGCCATTTCATTCCCATCTCAAGGCCTCTGCACTTCGCTGTTCTTTCAGCGTGGAGACCTAATAACTGCTTCCTTTGGCTTCCCCCCACCCAGTTCTCAAGCCATGTGTCATCTCTTTGGAAAGATTCCTAATCACCTTCCAGAAAATGAAAATTACATGCTGGAAATGTATTTTGAGTTTAACAACGTCGGTTAAGATTTTATGTTCTAATACTTAGAAGTGACAAAGATCTAATTTTATGTTGATTTTGGAGAGAGCATTTTCCCCCAGAAAAGTTCATAATAGGACAAGACAACATCCTTCACCTCATTTGGGATTTGTGCAGCGCAATCATAAAGGATCATTTCTGCAAAAATATTAGGGCGGGGCCGTTAATTTTCCCAAGGGCCTTTCTTAATCTAGACCGTGCCACCATCATCTCTCACCTGCTGTATGCTAGTTTCCTTCTAACTGAAATCTCGGGTGCCGTCTTTTACCATCCTTAGGCAGTTTTACAAACTGTAGCAAGATCGATCTTAAAAGGGAGATCATCTCATTCCCTTGCCTAAAAACTTTTGGACATTAAAATATAGTGATTTCCTATTGCTCTTAAAATCCAGTTCCTTGTCATGGCCTACAGGCCCAAGGTGACTTGTCTTCTTGATTGCTCCTCTCACTGTACTTCCGGCCACACCTCTCCCTCACCCCCCCCAGATTATGCTCTGGCAACATTGTTGTTTTAGTTTGTGAACACCCCCACCCAGATTATGCTCTGGCAACACTGTTGTTTTAGTTTGTGAACACCCAGGATTTTACTGATATCTCCAGGATTCTGCCTTGCTTGTCTCTCTACTGGAACCCTCCTCCTCTGACTCTGCACATCCAGCTCATTTTATTCTTTAGCTCTCTGCTTAGTTGTCACCACTTCTGGGTACCCTTCCCTGGCCACTCATCTCCGTATTTATTTTCTTCATAGTAACTCACATTGTGAAACCTGATAATTGATTTTTGTCTCTTGCCCTCAAGAAAATACAAGATGTAAGAGGTCAGGAATCCTGTCTGCCTTATTGTCTTTTATAATCTTCAAGGTCTATCATAGTTCTTGGCAAGTAGTAGGTGCTCAGATATTTGTTGGTTGGTTGAATGAGATTTTTTTAGACCTTTTTTTTTTTTTGACAATTCCTTAAAATCTCTCCAATTGCCAAAGGAAGAAAGAAACTAACATTGGGATCTCATGAGTATCAGACATTGTGAGGCTATTTCTTCCTCCCCATTCCTTTATCTAGATCATTTTTGCCTGAGATTTAATGCAGTGATTTCCTAATGAGCTACCTCTAGTTTCTCCATACTCCATTTCATGCTATCTTCAGCTGTTAGTTTAATCCTATCTTGCCTCTTCCACTCACAAACCTTCAGTTTCTCCCCACCACCTGACAAACAACATTGAGCCTCCCTGGTATGGCATTAAGGGCTTTCCTGATATATCTTAGATTTTGCTCTCTGATTTCTACCTTCCTAATAGACCCTTTGTTTTCCTGCCTTGTTGCCTCTGCTCATGTGTTTCCTCTCGAAGGGAACTTTCTCCACCTGCTAAAATCGAATCAATCCTTCAAGGCAAAGCATGTGCCTCTCAAATAACAAAGGTGAAAGTACTTTGAAAAATGACAAAAATTATATAATTAGTAACAAGATGTGGTAGAGGACAAAGATAGCATTTTCCCTCTTTCCCTAACCTTCTTTAATGTCTGAAACTAAGCATTAGCCACTAGCCACATGTAGCTGTTGAATATTTGAAATGTGGCTAGTCTGAATTGAAATGTACTGTACAAAATACCAGATCACAAAGATTTAGAATGAAATGAAGACTGTAAACTATCTTGGTTTTAATATTGATATGTTGAAATGATATTTTGGAAATTAAAGAACGTATTTTACTAAAAGTAATTTTATTTATTTAATTTTATTTATTTTTTATGTCACTACTAGAAAATTTAAAGTTACATACTTGGCTCACATACATGGTTTACATTACATTTCTGTTGGATACTGCTTGTCTAGAATGAAGACATTGGCCTGGCACAGAAGAGGTATTCAATAAATACTTGCTGAGTGAATGAAAGAATTGGTCGTTTTAATAATGGATAATATGTATACAGGGTTACTATGCATCAGACACTGTTCTAAACACTTTCCATTTATTCATCTAATCCTCATAACAACAACGATAATAATAACTAACATTTATATAGCACTTACCCTGTGCCAGGGAATGTTCTGATTGCTTTTCATGTATTCATTCATTTAAACTTCAACCCTACTGAGTTCTGTTATTCCCATTTTACAGATGAGGAAACTGAGAGAGAGCTCAAGTGTCTTGCCCAAGGTCACACAGTTAATAAGAAGCAGAACTGAGGTTAAGATCAAGAGCCAGGCTCTGTAGTTTGTGCTCTTAACCCCTGTGCTATGCTGCGTCTCCACACATAAGAGAAGTATTGAAATAGTATACAATCCACCATGGTATTCGTAGTCTAGATTGAGAGGTGATTTCTGGAGACTGTTTGACTGGATCTCAGCTTTCTCAAAGTTGCAAAATAGCTGCCCAGTTTTTCTTTTCTAGATTCCTCAACAAAATTCCCTGAGCACCTCTAAGTGGATGACCTTCCTATCTCTGCACCAATCCCTTGGCCAGCGGGATGGGCCATTCTGAATGACAGCTGCCTCTGGAGCTGGAGCTTGACTCAATCCCACTTAAGCTGGATGGCTTGAGAGTTGGAGAGGGGTGCTGTTTACCACAAGATAATGAAGGAACACTGGGTTACATAGAAACAATAAGATGTCCTCAATATTACTGTTAGGAAACATGAAAACAGATGGCATTTATATTCTTTATTGACCTTTTATGTGTTTGTTCTTAGAGTTATTGCCTTTGCATTCTTTATTTCATCTGGACTCTGAATCCTTAACTCTTTAATTGCCTCATTTTTCTACCTTATACTCTTTATTGTTGCTATTCACAGCAACTTCTTTTTTATAATTTTCATTTTTTAAAAAACTATGTAGCCAGATTGGACCTGCTGTGCAAATCAGAATTCAGCTGAAGTGATGGTTGCACTACTCTACAAGTCACTTTCTTAAACTACCTGAACTTATTTTCTGTATCAAAATGAGAAAATGTTTATAAAAATTCACATTGCAGTCATCCTTAGAGAATTTGGTTGGCTAAAAGTTTAAAAATTTCATCTGTAGTCTCTGAAGTATTTCACAGAGTTAATTACATTATCAGTTTCACTAGTGAGCCTGTATGATTATATATATATATATATATAGCCTATCTTTAAATAAGGAATATCTAGACTCAACCTGTGGTTCTATTACAGGATGAAAAATACCATTCCGATTATAATTTCTAACTTTTTAACTCATGATCCATTTTTGGCAATCCTGGTAACTGCATTGTAAACCATTATAGTGGTAAATGGAATGGAATACTGGTCCAGAATTTTAAAGTTAAACCATCAGATATTTAGGTGTTAGTTGCCTTCTAGGGGCATTGACTGATCACTAAAAGCAAATTTTTAATATTTTTAGAATTGTATTCCATAGTACCAAAATATGTGTTCCTTTCTAAGCCCTATCTTTAGATTCCTAAATATGGAGTATATAAAGTATAACAGTATGTGCATTTTATTATGTTATAGATCTCAAGATAACATTAGGTTTTATATTTTGAAAAAATAGAGTATAGATATGTGCCATGTGACACTAAGGAATGTATAATTTACTATTCTTATTCACTAACTGGTTTGGTGCATAGTATTGATGGTTCTTGGATCTTCCTTTGTTTGAATGTGGTACCTGTACATAATATTAAAATCAAAAGATGCAAAGGGATATCCCATGAGGAGCAAGTCTCCTTTCTTCTCCTGTAACCCAGGATTCTCAATGTTGATTCCCTGGCTTAGTGATACTGTCATAAGCACTGCTTGGCAAATTTCTCCTGGGCAATAGAAGCCTTGATGACAGATTCACCTCCGAATTTCCGTCTTCTGAATCTTTGCCAAGCAATTCCTCACTCATTTTTAGCTCTTTTAATGCCTTTAAAATGTTATTTTTTTCTCATTATTTTGTCTAAGTTTTTTTTTTTTTTTTTGCTTTTGTTTTTGTTTTCCTAAGGAGGAAAGTTAGTACAAATTACTTAATCCTTTATGGCAGAAGTGGAAGTTCATACATTTATTTAACCAAATCGACATGACAATTTAGGTCTTAGATTAAACGCTGTTTTGCTTTTGACTGTAACAATTCTGTTATTTATGTAGACATTTTCCAGAACAATTGCTGTTTTCCTGGTATTGTCAAAACACATTATTACTTATAAACAGGAAGAATCGTTACTAGTAACCCGATGTGTGGATGATTAAAAAACATTTATTTTGCCGATAAACATCCCACTTTTAATCTTTCCAAAACCAAACAGATGAATACAATGTTGATGTGGTTTGACGCTTTCTGTCCTTTTAATGGAAGGTTCAATGAAAATAGGTTTATTTTATAGTCTCTTAGGGAAAAGTTCTTTATGGCCCAGTGATTACTGTTCGTGGGAAAAATTGTTAGCTAGGCTTGAGAGGATGCTAGTAGGGAGGTTGCTGTGACCTCAGCTGGTGGCTAGGGAAGCTATTGCTAATAGTTCAAGAGCACTTTATTTTTCTAACTAATTGTATAACACCAGCAGCTTGGATAATATTACCCAAGGTCAAATATGGGTCTCAAAAAATATCTTTCACAATTATCAGTAATTCACATCTTCGCTGTGAAACTGTAACTTGTTTTTGATGAGAAGTATGAAACAGAGCCTCTGAAAATGGAACCTGGCAACTGAAGACGTGTTGCTTGATATTATTTTTTCATTCCTTTTGAATGTATTTAGCTACTCCTTAATGGCACCCAGTCTTTTCAGATTGAGATGTTTCACAAGTATGTTGGAGACCATATGTGCAGAAAAGTGGAGAAGCAAGTAGAAACGGATATACAGCCACCCTAGGTGCTGACCTGTTCCTGCACTGGACTCAGCTGGCTAGCAAGGGAGGGGAGCAGATGTAGGGGGCGCCAACAGGGCTAGGACACAAGACAGAGAGCCATCGCTTAGGCTTACTGCTGCAGCAGCAGTGGCAGCATGAGCAGTTCACACCCAGATTTAGTAGGCTAACTGGGTACCCAGGAGCTCACTGTTGGGACTGTTCCCACATGGGGAAGCCACCCAGAATATAACTCTAGTCATTTCAACACAGTCACTCTTTTTAGAAGCGTAAAATTCCAAAGAAGCCCTTCTAAATTACATTTTCCATCATAAGTCTTAAAAAAGTTCATATCCTTAACCCAGCATTTCCATTTCTAGATTTATTCTGAAGAAACAATGAGATGTTCAAACAGATTTCTGTGAAAGGATATTTATCACAGTGTTATTTGGAATGAAAAAGAATGGAAGTCATGTAACTGTGTAACAATGGGGAATTGGCTAAGTGTTGGAATACAACATGATACTGTACATTAAAATAATGAGAAACCATGATATATTAAGTGAAAAACCAGATTACAAAACAATATGTAGAGTATGATATAAATGTAAAAAAGAAATGTATTTATATGGCAATATACTAATATGGCATTATGGGAGCTATAATTTTTTTCTTTCCCTTAAGCTTTTCTATAGTTCCCAAATTTTCTACAATAAACATGCATGCCTCTTATAACTAGAAATAAATGCCAATACTTTCTAAAAGTTGGGCCAGGCGTGGTGACTCATGCCTGTAATCCCAGCACTTTGGGAGACTGAGGCAGGTGGATCACCTGAGGTCAGAAGTTCGAGACCAGCCTGGACAAACATGACAAAATTCCATCTCTTCTAAAAATACAAAAAAATTAGCCAGGCATGGTTGCACGTGTCTGTAGTCCCAGCGACTCAGGAGGCAGAGGCAGGAGGATCACTTGAACCCAGGAGGCAGAGGTTGCAGTGAGCTGAGATCGCGCCACTGCACTTCAGCATGGGCAACAGAGTAAGACTCTGCCTCCAAAAAAAAAAAAAAAGTTATATTTGTTAGAAATGGGGTTTATTTCTAGTTTTATTTTAATGGTTTGGATAATTCTTTTAAAAGTTTAAAGTTTTTTTCTTGATATGATAGAAATGATAGAAAATTAACTACTTGGGTAGTTGTTAACTTTTGCCAATTTTATTTCGTAAGATTATCATCAGCTCTGCCTAATTGTGTGTGTGTGTGTGTGTGTGTGTGTGTGTGTATATATATATGTGGAGAGAGAGAGAGGCACCCCACTCAAGTGAATTAGTGAAGTCAATGCTTTTTTGTTTTTTTCTAAGTATGAGTAGACTCTAGTAAGAAGCAAGGAAGCAGTTTCAGATTCCTTGCTGGTTAGCTCAAAAAAGCCTTTGCTTCTGATTAAAGTGAAGCATTATACATTCAAATTTTGTGAATGATATATTGGTAAGTCTACTAATTAAAAACATTCATTTTAAACACATGCTTTTTCTGAGTTCTATCATATTATCATACTACTAATTTTTTTAAAAAAAAGTTTTTAGGTTTTTAGCCTTTCTTTTTGGTAGCAAACTGATTGTTGATGGATACTAGAATCATCTTACCAGTATTTTGACCATACTGAAAAAATGGCCTGTGAATCAAAAAAATCTATGGAATTTGATATGATGGCAGAAAATCGTAAATTCTCAAAACAAACCGAAATGTTGCTTTGTGAGAGTTCAATCTGCATCCCTTTAAAATAACTTAGAGAGTATAGACTAGTACATTGTGGCAACTGAGTCTTATTTTTAGGGAAAGAAATTAGAGTCCAAATCAATGATTTTTGCCCTCCAACTGGAAGGCACTTTCTGGAAATAGGCAGGGAATCAATGCTGAAAGTAAGTGATTTCTTTTGAGTACTCATACAGTAAAATACAAAACTTGAGCTGCCTTCCGTGTGAGAGTGAACAAGGGCTGCAGAGACTCTGATTTTTCCTAAGCCTCTACAGGGTCAAGAGGATTTGGGAGGCTGCCCACATGGTGCCCACCAAGCATGCTCTGGAATACCCGCTGTGAGCAGCTTGTTTCTTTAACTCTCACTCCAAAATAAGTGGTGTTTCAGCTTTAGGAATAAATAAACTACTTTTGAAATCTAAAACGAGAGAAGGAAATGGCCTCCTTTGACCATCTGAGTGATGTGAGGTGTACTTGAGAGCTTGCCTGGTTGTTGCGATATAGGCCCAGGGAGTGTGGCTGCAGATTCTCTGCCATTAAGGAACTTTCATTCTCCACAAGAAGGAAGGGGATTGATAAATGAACAGATGATTAATATAAGACAGAAGGTCAGGTGCTATAAGAGAATCCCACACGAAATGAGGAGGAGGGAGAGCATATCATACCTAGAGTGAATCAGAGAAGGATTCCTGAGAAATGGCAGCTGAAGTGTATTTTATAAGATAAAGTTTTCCTTTTTTTTTTTTTAAACGGGAGTAAGAAGCTAGAAATGAAGGATTACAATGAGACTTCATCTGTCTTTCAGAAATCCTTTCCCCCGAATTTTCACATGCCTTAAACCTAATACGATTTATGATGGAATTAATTTGAATTGACTGATTTTTTAAAAGCATTCTATTTCCATAGCTTATATGAAAGAAAATTGTTTGTTGTAGACTTAGATTTGTTGTGTACCTATTAAAGCCTAGCTGGTTCGTTGTCACCCTAGAAATGTTCTAATTAGCATCAAGTCTTGCATAAGATATTTTCCTATCTCTTCTGAATGCCTTGTAGATGGGCGAAATGTTACCTCCTAATTCATTATTTTTCTTCAGATGTAAGTTATAGTTTACATTGGTTAAACTCAGGCACACTTTTTTTTAATTATTATTGTTAATTGTTATTTCCTATTGTCAACAAGCCTTGGAAGTACAATAAAGCAGGAGTGGCATGCTTTGGTGCCTGTGAGGGCTAGGCAGCTGGGAACTATGCCAAATAGAGAGTGCCTTCCTTCTCTGAAGGGGACAGAAACTTTTCAACTCTAGCCAGTTGTCACCATGAGGGATCGGGGGCCAGTGTAGCCAGAGTCTCCAGTGGTTTTAAGAGAAATGTAAAATCTGGATGATTATCTGAAATTTCTCTATTTTTAAATGTTGGTAACTAATTCATGTTTTCAAACAACATGGTGCTGGCCAAATAAAACCTGCCTATGGGATATGTGCAGCGCAGCAGCCACCTGTTTGCAACCTTTACTTTAAGACATACTCACTAGAAATTACTAAAATTCCTCATAGGCCCAGGCATAAAGAAAGGTAACATTAAAAACAAGACCACTAAGCCTTTTATTATGGAATATTTCAAACATTGAAAATACGAAAATAAACAAAATTTAAAAGCTATTGAATCTCCCAAAAAACACTTTAAGGACATACTGGTAATTCTTTTAAAAGTTAAAGTTTTTTCTTGATACGATAGAAATGATAGAAAATTAACCACTTGGGTAGTTGTTAACTTTTGCCAATTTTATTTCGTAAGATTATCATCAGCTCTGCATAATTGTGAACTGAGAGACATGTGACTGTGATCTGAGTTACATATGGTTCCAACTTGTTTTTCAGATTATAAACTAACTTGCTTTCTTAATTTTCTTGTTCAGGACAATGACTAGAGAGAATTAAACCAAGTCAAGGACAAAAACTCCCTGCTTTCTTAATTAATGACCCTTATGATAGATTAACTTCCTCTTCATTGTCCTGCTTTGCTTAGATCAGGTGACAGAAAACCCATGACTATTACACGATCTGTAAAAAGTGTTAACTGTACCCTTCCCAAAAAGAAACATTCCCTATAACCAAATTCCTGTAAATATGTGCCAACCTTGTATGAAAAATGTTGTAATCCTGCTAAAAGCTCCTCTGTCTCTGCTTGTATAACTGAAACCTTAACTTCCCTACTTCAGAACACTGACTGTGTTCCTTTGGAGTTGGTGTTTTTGGGTGGGCCATCCTCACACTTTGCACTCTCTGTAAATTAGATTCTGACCATTTTGATTCTTTTAGGTTGACAAAAAGTAGAATAGTATAATGAACCCCTTTGTACATACCAACCAGTTTAGACAATTATCAACTCATAGCTAGTCTTGTTTTATCCCACCCACTTCCCCCATGTACTCAGATTATTTTTAAGCAAATCGTAGATGCCATATAGTTTCATCTGTAAATATTTCAGCACACCATCACTAAAAGACAAGGACTCCTTAAAAATATATAATTGCTATGCTACTTTCCCACCAAAAATTAACAATAATTCCTTAATGTCATTAAATATTCAATGTTCCAAAATCCCCTGATAATTATCACAATTTTTTTCCATTTTCATTTTTCAAATAAGTATCAAAATACATTGCAGTGCTTGATATAGCTTGATAAATCCCTTTAAATGTAAAAGTGACCATGTTACTAGAAAGGGGTCCTGATCCAGACCTGAAGAGAGTGTTCTTGGATCTCTTGCTGTAGCAGGACAAGCCACAGACAAAACCCCTCAGACACCGAGTTAAAGAAGGAAGGGCTTTATTCAGCCAGGAGCTTCAGCAAGACTCAAGTCTCCAACAACCAAGCTCCCTGAGGGAGCAATTCCTTCTCTTTTAAGGGCTCACAACTCTAAGGGGGTCTGTGTGAGAGGGTCGTGATCGATTGAGCAAGCAGGGGGTACGTGACTGGGGGCTGCAAGCACCAGTAATTAGAACAGAACAGGACAGGGATTTTCACAGTGCTTTTCTATACAATATCTGTAATCTATAGATAACATAACCGATTAGGTCAGGGGTTGATCTTTAACCAGGCCCAGGATGTGGCAACAGGCTGTCTGCCTGTGGATTTCATCTCTGCCTTTAGTTTTTATTTCTTTCTTTGAGGCAGAAATTGGGCATAAGACAATATGAGGGTTGGTCTCCCTTATTCCCCACCTTTGAGAATCTCACTCAATAGTGGGAGTTCTCACTTTCATTTTTACTACCTCTGTCTTCTTGCAAGACAGATCAATAGTGATTTATATGGTACACGTGTGCTAAAGCATTTTGGTGAACTAAGGTAGCAATGAAGCTTTTTATCATTTGAAGAAGTACAGGTAGCAAACAAGGGAGCCGTAAGCAGGTTTTTATCACTATTATAACTCTTATTATAAGAGTTAAAATTTTTTTTAACACTGGGAACCATTTTCCAAACATGGCCCAGGGATCAAATCCATGCCACACTTGCATGGGCACATGTGCCAGTTTTGTCATATTTCTAACTATGTCTTCAACTACTTGCCCTTGATCATCTATGTGTAGACAGCAATTAGTAAGGTTAAATTTTCTACAGACCCCTCCTAGCAAGTAGTCGAGAGCTAATCTATTTTGATAGCATTTCTCATCTGAGTTTCTTGCCAGGCCAGAATAGTTAAGGCTCTGCCAGTCTTATTAGTGATTATTTCTAAGACAGCTTGTAACCATATGATTCGGTTGAGCATGTAAATGGGGGTCTGGTATCCCCACGAGCCATCTTGTGCCTAAGTACCAGGCCTGTAATATTGTATGATTCTCTCAGGGGGCCATTTATCATCTTTTTAATTTTCTATAGCTATGCTTCTCTTTTTGCAGGAAGCATAGACAGGGAAGCCCAGGAGTTTGTCTGTCTTTATGGGCAGTAGGAAGAAAGATGGTTTAATAGTGCCAATAACACGACCATCTGCCCGCTGGTCAGGCAATTTGGTGTAAGGTCTATGCCCACATATCCAGTATAATCCAGTGGAAGCTGTCCAGTCCTGGTGGGACTCCAGGTGGGTCCACACGGTTTGCAACTTTGGGAATTTACTAAATGGATTTTTTTAGTGTGGTTTGAACTCCACAAGGTGGCTGTTTTTGTAATACTATTACACAGTTTTTGCCCAAGGCAGCTGAGTCTTCCCACAAGAAGGGTGAAGTCCTTCCCCACTCTTGCTATACAGTACTGTCTAATGATTGAGGCTTTTAGGACCCAGAAATTATCAGGGTGATTCTTTTGAGCTGGGAATTCATCAGGAACTGGGTCTGTAGGTACTAATTCTCCGGCTTCCCATGGCCATTGATCTCCCATTACAGTTTCTCCATATACATAACATGAAGTGACATTGAGAAACTGGGCTATATGCTTGGCTAATTGCAAGAACAAATTTCTTGTTTTTCCTGGAATTTCTGGTACTGGCACATTCAGTTCATCATAGAAGGTTTGAATATTGGCTCAGGAGAGCGTTTATAAACTTCTCCTCAAACCACGATATTTACTCAAGGATCCAGTCCAGCCCCATCGATTCTTAGGGTTACATGCTCCCCTTTTTTCTAGCAAGGATCAAGGGGGTTGGTTATTACTAGTTCTAAGGGGTTACACTGACCAATGGTACAGGAAGGGCCACTTTTCCCTTTCTGAAGGTGGACAGGATCCTTTTAATTTTTTATCCAAGTAGCCTAAATGACACAAGACCAGTATTTACATTAATTTCCACACAGTCCTAATTCATGAGAAAGGTACTTATTTTCTGCTATATAGCCTCTTTTCTAATTAAGAGAACCACATCCTATTTTTAACTTATTACTATTAATGACAGCACAGGCATCAAATTTCAAGGTGACTTGTTTGGGCACCTCTTTTTCTTTTGTTTTGGCTAACACTTTACTCGTATCGTTTATGAGCCCCCACCAGTCCTCAGTCCTTAATCTTATTTCAAAAACTGTGGTCATGGGAGGCTCAGATGGGTCATAGCACACATCAAGTTGGTCATTTCTTGGGCTACATACCTTGTGTAGAATAGCATTATACAAACAAGTTATTTTTAAAGTTCTGGTACACTTATAATAACCATAAAATAATAGGACTGTAGCAACTTTTTGTCCTACCTCAGTGACTTGATGTATACGCTGGGAACAGTCCTTAGTCCGAGGCAGGCCAGTTGAAGTACTGTACAAGTCCAAATATTAAGGAAAATGAGTCCCACGATGAGTTTCTTCATGCTTCGGCTGTGCATGGACCAATCAGTTTCCAGGTATGACTGGAGTAGGGCTTGTCATCTTCTTCAGAGTCACTTTGCAGGGGTTGGCGAAGCTGCTGCTGCCCACATACAGCTCCCAGTCTACTGATGTTCAAGAATGGTCTCGGAGGTTGGGCCTGCTAGAATAAACTGAGTCCAATACCTCTACACAGTTATGTTCAAGTGGGCTCTCTGATACTGGGAGCAAGGTGACAGGGTTTAGGGTGTTGCAAACTTCAATGGTTATGTGGGGATTTTCACATACCTACATTTGGTACTTGGTTAATCTAGCATTTGTTAGCCAGTGATGTCCTTTGGTATTCATCAAAGTTACCACAGCATGGGGGGCCTTTATATTCATGTTTTGCCTACAGGTTAGTTTATCTACTTCTTGTGTTAACAGGGCTGTTGCTGCCAGGGCCCTTAGACATGGGAGCCAGCCTTTGGAAACCTCGTTTAGTTGTTTTGAGAGACAGGCCACTGGCCTTGGCCATGGCACCACAGCCTAGGTTAAAACTCCAGCTGCCATTTTTTTCTTTTTCTGACACATAGAGTGTAAAGGGTTTTGTCAGGTCAGGTAGCCCCAGGTCTGGGGCCAACATGAGTTTTTCTTTTAACTCATGGAAAGCTTGTTGCTGTTGGTTGTAATAGATGTAGTTTATCCAATCTACATTTTTATTAACTGTCACCTACCAAAATACTGACTCAGATCCTGCCGCTATTTGATTTCAAGCTTTAAATTGATCTGGTATTCCCTATGGGACTCCAATTGCGTCTAAATTGACATGAGAATCGAAAGACCCATAAGCTTTACGATGTCTTATTTTTCCTCCCTCTGGTTGATGAAATGCCAGGGTGAAAGGGATAGCCAATTTGACTAAAGTATAAGTGCCACTCCAGTTATTCGGCAGAGTGCCCAGTAAAGGTCCACCACAATACCAGCACACATCCGCTTGGGGATGAACAAGGGCTGACTGATTGATAAGCTCTTGAAAATTCTTAAGCTCACTGCATCCCTTCAGGTCTCCAAGGAATGCTAAGTTTCCTCCCTGTCTTGAGAGACACAAAGTGAACTTAGTGTTGGGAGACAGAAGCTGGATGGCCCTTGGGGGCTGATCTGTAGGGTGCTGGACTTCAGGATATAGCAGACAGAGCTTGGCACGACTTATTATTCCAGGCTGTAGAATCCTGGAAAAGAGCTACCATGCAGCCCATGCCTGGCCTACTGGAGGACCACCTTAGTGGAAAGGGGACAGTCTGGGTCTCTGGCCTGCCATGTGCACAAGCATAGCAATTGCTTTTGTTTAACATGTGGATGGAATATTTGATCCATTTCAACCAGGCATTTGCATCTTGGTATCCTGTCTTAATTGCCAAAGTTTGCTTTAAGTCTTTAACTTCTATGGTCCTCTAGTAAAATGAATGTATGATTTTAGGATATTATAAAAATCAGTTAGGGTAGTCCATCCTTGCTCTTTAGTGGTTCACAGAACATTGAACTAACTGCGGCATAAAAGCTGTACATTGGAGGGCAAGACTCCTGGTTGACATGGGAGTCTTTATCAAAATTTCCCTGGATTCAGTGGTCCTAATTTACTAATGCCCAGTCTGAGGAGAGTCAGCAGGGACAGAAGTACTTTTCTGAAGTAGAGAGCTGTCTTTGACTTGGCAAGTCCCCACAGGGTATAACAAGGCAAGCATTAAATGCAGTAGTTTAAGGCAAAATTGACTTGGTTATGTTAATAACTAGATGGTCAGCAATAGAGTGAGGAAAGAAGAAAGAGTAATAGAATAGATGAAAGAGTTAGATTTTCTTAGCTTTAGTTTGGTAAGGTTTCCTCCTGGGACTGTGGCCCATGACTCTGGATGGAGTGGCACTTTGACTCAGTGTGATAAGTCCATCCCTTTTCTGCTCTACAAATGACAGTCTCAGTGGTTAGCAGCACAAGGTAGGGTCCTTCCTAGGCTGGCTCGAGTTTTTCTTCTTTCTACCCTTTGATGAGAAGATGATCTTTAGGCTGGTGCTGGTTTACTGGAAATTCTAGGGGTGGTAACTGTGCTAAAAGACTTTTAGTTTTGAGGAAAAGGAAAGTGGAAGATAAACCAAGTATATAATTGCTAAGAAACTGACTTTTTGTTTTAAATATGGGGACATCAGTGGACTTTATAGTCCTTGGTGCCTTTCTACTGAGAAATTTCCTTTAGCACCTATTTTTATTAGTTTTTTAGACCAAAGAAGCTAAATGCCATTTTATATCTGACAAAGCTTCCTGTATCATTTTTATACCAGATAAGCTAAATTTCACCTTTATATTAGTGTGTTATTAATGTTAAACTTAGTTTTAATAAAACTTTGTAGACATATTTATTCAATTTTTAATGTCAGACCATAAGGTAAGATTTTTATAGACTCTTTTTAACCTTTTATAATTTTTGTTAAAGAGTAGGTTAGTGCTATAAGAAAAACCCATTGTGTTTTTACTTTAATGTCCAGTTCACAGAAAAACTGGATGATACCCCTTTAACTTTAGCTAATATGTTTACACACAGAATTTTTTTAACAATGAATGTTTTAAAACTTGCTTAAACGTTCAAAACAATTTTTTTTAACCTTTTAATGTAGGTAAAAATGTACATTCTTATGCTTCCTTATAATCCTTTTACCAAAGGTATATTTTACTTTCCTTATACACCTTGCACATAAACTGATTTTTTAAAAATAGTTTTACATTCAGGAGGCCTAGTTATATTCAGGAGGCCTAGTTACTTTTAAATTATAGAACATTTATTGCATAAATTCTTTTTTTATAACTTTTTTTTTTACTACTTTCGCAGACAATTCTTCGACATGCTTCAACTTTCTGTCTTATTACAAACATTTCTTTTTTTAAACAACCAGTTAATTTATTTCAGGATAAGAATTTACCATATAACTTTCTTTTCACATAAATTCTGCCCCCTCCCTTTTCTTTCCCTTTTTTTTCGAAGATGATAACCGATCTTTTCCAAAGTGAACTTGTCTGTAGACTAGACTGTGTAAGGCCACAAGATTAGAAGTTACTATAATACATGTTACACTGTTAACTTTTAGCAAACTTTACTTTTGTTGAAAACCATGTAAGTTTGGGATTTTAATTATCCTTTGCTATCAGTAAGACCTTGTTTTGTCCAAATTAACTTAGAATTGGTATAGATGGCCTTTTTTTTTTTTTTTTTTTTCCTTCAGTTACCCTGGAGGAACCATCTATCGTCCTGTCCTGAAGGGAGTTCCTCCTACCTTTGTATGGTAATTAAGATTTAGATCGCCTGTTAGGAAACCTGCTGGGTTAAGGGAATTTTCAGTGGTTAATGTTAAATCATCTTTTTTTTTTTTTTTTTGTCTTAGGATGCTTCTGAACTGGTGAGGTGTGCTTACAATGAGGTTTCCTCTAAAAGTTGTTTTTCTGCTTTCTTCTGTTAGCAAAGCAGTTGCTGTTACAGATTGAATGTATTTGGGCCATCTGCAGATTACTAGGTTAAAGATTTTTGATAGGAAGTCTACACAGGTTGTCAGTGGCCCCCGTGCTTTCCAGCTATGCCCTTGTTTATGCTGACAACAAAGGGGTATTGGAGTGTTATTGGGTTATGGAGAATACCTTTAATTATCAATTATAGATTTTAAATTTACCTTGGCTTTTAAAGAAATAGGGTGCACTTTATTCTTAACTGCTTGTATATCTCTCTCTTTCTTTCTTTGATTTTTTGTCTCTTTTTCTCTTTGACTTTCCTTTTGCCTCTGTCTCTTTCTCTCTCTCTGCCTCTCTGTCTCTCTCTTCCCTTGACTCCCTCTTTGTCTGTCTGTCTTTTCCTCTTTCTCTCTCTGCTGGTCTTTCCGTTCCTCTGCCAGCCACTTATGCTGCTATTCTCTCAACCACTGTGGGTTGGGGGTCTAAAACCAGCTGTAACCAAGTGTCTGTGTACGGGAACTGGTCTGGGTGCCCTGGCTTACAGGTTACCTTGTGCCGTACCTTTGAAACAAGGGACCTGTCCAGGCTTGCTTCTGATGGCCAACCCAACTCTAATGCTGGCCAGTCTATTTCACACAAAGTTCTAAGTTTTCCTGGTGTCCTAGTAACACTGTAATCTCCCTTAAATCTTTTCTTGAAATTTTCAACATGGTTCCAAGTGGGGTGGGCTTACTTTGTGCCTGGCCCATGCTTCTTCGAGACAAAACACCATGCTCACACCACACGCACACCACAAAACAAAGAATGGGTAAAAAGGGCACACACACACTTTTACAGTTTACACCAAACCAGAATCAAAACCAAAATTAGAGTATCCAATAATCCAAGCCCCAGGCGAAAACCAAAACCAAAGTATCAAGCAATCCAAGTCAAGTCAAAAACAAAAACCAAAGTGCCGGTACAGGTACACCGTGGGTGATCGGGCTATGCTTCCACTCAAATGGAATGGGCAAGTTCCAAAGACTAGTCTTACCAAGTTTCAGATGTCTGGACTGCAATTGCCAGTTCCTTCCTGGTGTTCAGCCACTGCGTTGATCTTCTGCAGGGGCCTGCCATGCACTGCTCTGGTGAGACATTCCACTGGGGCAACTGCCTACCTGGGAGTGCTCTTAGGATCCGTGTCACTCAAGCTGGTTGGAGTCCCCAACAGGGATGCTCCACAGGGCAGGCCTGAGCCACCTGAGGGGCTGCCTCGACTGTCCCTTAATCACCTCGCTTCCCGGTCAGAGAACCAATAAATGTAGCAGGACAAGCTGCAGACAAAACCCCTCAGACACCGAGTTAAAGAAGGAAGGGTGGCCAGGCGTGGTGGCTCACGCCTGTAATCCCAGCACTTTGGGAGGCCGAGGCAGGCAGATCATGAGGTCAGGAGATTGAGACCATCCTGGCTAACAGGGTGAAACCCCATCTCTACTAAAAATACAAAAAATTAGCTGGGCGTGGTGGTGTGCGCCTGTAGTCCCAGCTCCTCGGAGGCTGAGGCAGGAGAATAGCATGAACCCGGGAGGCAGAGCTTGCAGTGAGCTGAGATCGCACCACTGCACTCCAGCCTGGGCAACAGAGCAAGACTCTGTCTCCAAAAAAAAAAAAAAAAAAAAAAGGAAGAAGGAAGGGCTTTATCAGCCAGGAGCTTCGGCAAGACTCACATCTCCAACAACCTAGCTTCCGGAGTGGGCAATTCCTGTCTCTTTTAAGGGCTCACAACTCCAAGGGTGTCTGCATGAGAGGGTTGTGATCAATTAAGCAAGCAGGGGTACGTGACTGGGGGCTGTATGCACTGGTAATTAGAACAGAACAGGACAGGGATTTTCACAGTGCTTTTCTATACAATGTCTGTAATCTATAGGTAACATAACGGGCTAGGTCAGGGGTCGATCTTTAACCAGGCCCAGGGAGCAGTGCCTGGCTGTCTGCCTGTGGATTTCATCTCTGTCTTTTAGTTTTTACTTCTTTCTTTGGAGGCAGAAATTGGGCATAAGACAATATAAGGGGTGGTCTTTTACCTTAGTGCAAGAAAGAATTTGGAACAAGTCCACAGTGCAAAGTAAAGCAGGTTTGTTAAGAAAATAAAGTAGTGAAAGAATAGCTACTCCATAGAAAGAATAGGGCATTTCTGAAAGAGGAGGAAAGCGCCCCCACAACCAAGGTACAATGCTTGTTTATATATAGGACGATAACAACAACAAAAATCATGGGGCGATGTGCTCTGCTACAAGGGTTTATGATAAAGCATTAATTTTCTTAATTACTATATTTTCAAGAATTGATATTATTATCTTTAAAGCAAAATTAGAAATGCTTCTGTTCTTGAGATAACAGGATATTAGGACCTTCCCGAGTCTGGGTCTGTTTAGTAAATGTTATCCATCTGTTCCCTTAACCGTAAACATCCAGAGGTTAGGAATACCTAACTTGCTGGGAATGCAGCCCAGCAAGTCCGCCTCATTTTTCCTAGCCCTCACTCAAGATGAAGTCAGTCTGGTTCGAATGAACGCTTCTGACAACCATACATTTTAACAAAAATAAGAATTTCTAATGAAGAAGAGAAAACTAACACACTTCTGTCCATACGAGGAAACCCAGTGTTCTGATGATTTGGTGACTAGTAGTGTGATATGTTTTCCAGGAACTAGGTAAGTACCAAATATCATGTAGATACTGTCTCCATTACCCTATTATGTGAGTACTCTTTAAGGAGTAATATTTTCAAGTAAAAAAAGTCATAAAAATAATACATTAGGAAGACATCACCAAAAATGGAGTGAGAATCTGCAAAAATTCTCTTCTGTTTAAAAACAATGAGCAAATTTGCAGAACTGGACACAATCAATATTTTTTAGAGCTGTGAAATTAACCAAAGGCTTGCAGCAATCAAGAGTGTTCTTGGACCAAACTGAGGGTCAGGCTGCTATTTTTCATGGCCCAATAACAAGGTGAAGATGAACTGGGGAGGAATAGAGTCATTTCTGCCACTGGTTATAGGGAGAAGGCCTGGAAATTATAGCCAGACCAACTCAAAATTACAAAGTTTTCCAGAGCTTATACTAAGCTATATGTCTACGTGTAAGTGTGCATTCATCTAAAGACTTAAGTGATTAACTTCTTTTAATCTATAACTTAGGGCAGAGTCCTGAAGACCTTCCTCTGGAGCCTCAGTAAATTTACTTAATCTAAATGGGTCCAGGTGCTGAAGTGATTACACTTATCTTGTCTCCTGCTAAATCATGGAAGTTTGGGGATTCCTTCAGACCCAAAATAAACTTGTTTGTGGAGGTCTGGGGAGTTTCTTCAGACCCCCAATAAAACTTGTTCTTAAATGGGTCCTGCTGAGAGGTGACAATGTGCTAGCAGCCCTCATTCTCAGCGCCTCCTCAGCCTCCGGCCTCGGTGTCCACTCTGGCGGCACTTGAGGAGCCCTTCAGCCTGCCACAGCACCATGGGAGCCCTTCTCTGGGCTGGCTGAAGCCAGAGCCTCCTCCCTCTGCTTGTGGGGAGGTGTGGAGGGAGAGGCACCGGCAGGAACCAGGGCTGTGCTTGTGGGCCAGTGAGTTCCGGTGGGCGCGGGCGTGGGTGTGGGCTTGGTGGGCCCTGCACACGGAGTGGCCAGCTGGCACCACTGGCCCAGGGCAGTGAGGGGCTTAGCACTGGGGCCAGCAGCTGTGGAGGTTGCTGGGTCCCCCAGCAGTGCCTGCCTGCCAGCGCCACACTCAAATTCTTGCCGGGCCTTAGCTGCCTCCCAGCAGGGCAGGACTTGGGACCTGCAGGCCTCCATGTCTGAGCTCCCCCTCCTGTGGTGGGCTCCCCTCCAGCCTGAGCCTCCCCGACGGGCACCGCCCCCTGCTCCATGGTGCCCGGTCCCATCCACAGCCTAAGGGCTGAGGAGTGCAAGTGTGACTCGGGACTGGCAGGCAGCTCCACCTGCAGTCCTGGTGCAGGATCCACTGGGTGAAGCCAGCTGGGCTCCTGAACTGGATGGGGACTTGGAGAACTTTTATATCCAGCCAGAGGATTGTATGTTCACCAATCAGCACTCTGTATCTAGCTAACCTAGTGGGGATTTGGAGAACTTTTCCCTCTAGCACTCTGTGTCTAGCTCAAGGATTGTAAATGCACCAATCAGCACCCTGTGTCTAGCTCAGGGTTTGTAAATACACCAATTGGTACTCTGTATCTAGCTAAGTAGCACTCTGTGACTCTGTCTAGCTCAAGGATTGTAAATGCACCAATCAGCACTCTGTCAAAACGGACCAATCAGCTCTCTGTAAAATAGACCAATCAGCTCTTTGTAAAATGGACCAATCAGCAGGATGTGGGTGGGGTCAGATAAGGGAATAAAAGCAGGCTGCCTGAGCCACCAGTGGCAACCCGGGTCCCCTTCCAGACTGTGGAAGGTTTGTTCTTTCACTCTTTGCAATAAATCTTACTGCTGCTCACTCTTTGGGTCCACGCTGCCTTTATGAGCTGTAACACTCACCAGGAAGGTCTGCAGCTTCACTCCTGAAGCCAGCGAGACCATGAACCCACGGGGAAGAACAAACAACTCCAGACGCACTGCCTTTAAGAACTGTAATATTCACCACGAAAGTCTGCAGCTTCACTCCTGACAGTGAGACCACGAACCCACCAGAAGGAAGAAGCTCCAGACACATCTGAACGTCTGAAGAAACAAACTCTGGACACGGCATCTTTAAGAACTGTAACACTCACCTCGAGGGTCAGCCGCTTCATTCTTGAAATCAGTGAGACCAAGAACCCATCAATTCCGGACACACTGTTAAGAATTCCTTTGTTATTTTGTCATGTCTTAAGGCCCAGGAAAGGCCTAGGCAAAACTCTTACGGGCTTTGTTACATCGCAGCCTTTGTATAAGGGCACTGGCTTTTAATATTTAACTTAACCCCTCAGTCAGTACTGAAATAGTTATTATGGAGGCCTTCATTAGTGAGACCTGCCCTACCACAAGGGGAGCATTTATCCAAAAAAGATGGCTGAATTGGGTAAAAAATAGCAATCATGGTGCCATTTTCATTTGCCTTATTCCCATTCCCCCTTCTTCATTTCTGCAGAAGTTCTGAAAACCATCAGCCCTCAGTCATGAAAACCAGCAGCCTGGCAGTCAATAGAAGAGCAGAAGGGTGTTGGTGAACTATTAAAGCCTCCATCACAGAGAATTGTCATTATTTTACCTGCCTGAAGAGTCCCTGGAAGATTCTACTTGCATGGCTGTCTTTATTTGATCTGAATCAGAAACTCAAGTGTAGAAAAATACTTTTCACAGGGGCATTTGTTGAAAACAATTAAAATCAATTGACTGACTTTGTGATTGCCTGAGGCAGTCAGTAACAGTTGGGGTAGAGAATACGATAACTAGAAAGCTTAAAAGGAAAGCCGGGCAATGAGATATCCACAGGGCCTTTGAAGCTCTGACATACTCTTAGGAATCTAGAAGGCCACCCGCATGAATAGGGCTGTGTACATGCCAAAGAAAAACTTGATACTGCTTCTAGATGGTGAGATTAAAAAAATAATAAACTGAGTAGGCTAGGCCCCAAGCTCTCACATCTGGCTAGTTTTGAGATGGAACAAGCAGGAAGTAAAGGATAAGGCAGAATTGCCAGTTACCTGATTGAATGTTGGAGGCATGCCCCCAACAAACACCCAGAACCCTTCAACAAAAAGTGGGAGACTTATTGGTTCCAGAGCTTTGAATCTCTGTCTAGTCATTAGCTGACTACTAAGCTAATTGAGCAGAGACATCAGTAGCTATATCTGACAAAGAATACAGCCTTTATAGAATTGGTTTTAAAAAGTCACTAAACAACAACTTGGAGAAGGAAGAAGAATCTCATTTTCAGAATTGCCACGTTATATTATTTAAATAATGTCAATTTTCAATAAAAAGTTATGAAAAATGCAAAGAAACAAGAATACATGGACCATAGATGGGAAAAGAAAAATAATTCCAATAGAAACTGTTCCCAAGGAAGCCTGAACATTGGACCTACTAGATAAAGATTTTAAGACTGGGCATGGTAGCTCATGCCTGTAATCCCAGAACTTTGGAAAGTCAATGCAGAAGGATCACTTGGGCCCTGGAGTTCAAGTCTGAGGCCAGCCTAAGCAACATAGTGAGATCCCATCTCTACAAAAAAAAAAAATTGTTTTTAATTAGCTGTAATCCCAGCTACTCAGGAGGCTGAGGCAGGAGAATCGCTTGAACCAGGGAGGTGGAGATTGCAGTGAGCTGAGATCACACCACTGCACTCCAGCCTGGTGACAGAGCGAGACTCTGTGTAAAAAAAAAAAAAAAGAAAGAATGAAAGAAAGTATGACTGATGTTTTGACAAATAGAATTATCAGTAAAGAGACAAAAACATTTTATAAGAAGAGAGAACCAAACAGAAATTCTGGAGTTGAAAATACAGAAACTGAAATGAAAATTCACTAGAGTGGCTCAACAGCAGACTTGAGCAGGCAGATGAAAGAATCAGTGAACTTGAAGATAGATTGAGATTATCCAATCTGAAGAATATAAAGAAAAAAGAATGAAGAAAAGTGAACAAATTTTAGAGACCTGTAGGATACCATCAGGCATATAAACATATGCATAATTGGGAATCTCAGAAACAGAGGTGGGAAAGAGGGTTAAAGAATATTTGAAGAAATAATGGCCAAAAACATTTCAAGTTTGATGAAAAATATTTTTTTATGCACCCAAGACCTAAAATAACTCCAAATAAAATAAAACCAAAGAAATCCATACCTAGACACATGATAATCAAGCTGTGTTGAATCTTGAAAGCAGCAAAAGAGAAGTGACTCATCACACACAAGGAATTCTAAATAAGATTAACATTTGACTTCTCACCAGAAATCATGGAGGCCAGAAGGCAGTGCTGAGAGAAAAAGATTGTGAATCAAGAATTCCATGTCTAGAAAAACTATCTTTCAAAAATGAATGAGAAAATAAGACATTCCTGTATAAACATATCCTGAGAGAATTCATTACTTTAAAATCTGCCCTACAAGAAATACTAAAGGGACTAATGCAGACTGAAATGAGAGGACAGTAGACAATAACTCAAATCCACATGAAAAATAAAAAGCACTGGTGTGTTAGTTTCTGAGGGCTGCTGTAACAAATTACTACAAACGGGGTGGCTTAAAATAACAAAAATGTATTTTCTCACAGTTCTGGAGGCTAGAAATTCAAAATCTGGCAGGGACACATTTTTTTCCAGGGCTCCAGGGAATAACCCATTTCTTGCCTCTTCCAGTTTCCTAGGGCTTGCCCAGAATTATTGGGCTTATAGTTACATCAATCAAATCTCTGCCTTGTCTTCATAACACCCTTTCCTCTGTGTCTGTCTTCTCCTCTGTGTGTGTATTATAAGGACACTTGGTAGATGTAGGGCCCATCTGGATGGTCTCAAGATCCTTAACTTTCTTACATCTTCAAAAATCTTTTGTTTTTTCTTTTTCAAATAAGGTAACATTTTCATAGGTTTTGGGGTTTGAGACTTGGACATATTTGTAGGTGGCCACCATTTGCCCCTCTACAATCAGTAAAGGTAACTACATAGGTAAATAAAAAAGACAGTGTAAGTGTATTTTTGTAACTTTTTCCTCTTATCTAATTTAAAAGATAACTGCATTAAACAATAATTATAAAATCTGTATCGATAGGCAAACAATGTAAAAAAAGGTGTAATTTATATGACAATAACAGCACAAGTGAGGAGAGGAAATGGAACCATACAGGAGCAAAGTTTTTGTATATTTTTGAATTAAGTTGGTATTAATTTAAACTAGACTTTTAAAAGTTAATATGTTAATTGTAATCCCCAGAGCTACTACTAAGAAAATAAGTTTTAAAATATGATAAACTATGCAATAGGGGAATTGAAAGAAGTCAGTAATGGAGGAGTAGAAATCAAAAGGCATAAGACATATAGAAAACAAATAGCAGAATGGTAGAAATAAGTCCTGACTTATCAGTAATTACATTAAATGTAAATAAACACTTCAGTTAAGAGGCAGAGATTGGCAGAATACATTTTTTAAAATGATTTCTGTGTTTCCTACAAAAGACACATTTCGATTTAAGTACACACATAAGTTGACAGTAAAAGAATGGAAAAAGATATAATATGCAAACAGTAACCAAAAGAAAACTGGAACCACTATACCAATATTGGACACAATAAACTTTAAGACAAAAATTATTAGTAGAAAACAAAGACATTTGATAAGGACTATAAATCAATACACCAAGAAAGTATAAAAATTATAAATATATATGTACCCAAAAATAGACTTTAAAAATGTAGTAAGCAAATATTGATAAAAGTGAGGAAAGAAACAGACATTTCAACAACAATAATAGTTGGATAATTCAATATCCCACTTTCAATACTGGCTACAAGACTTACACAGAGATAAACAAGAGAATGAAAGACTTGAACAGCACTACACCAACTAGACCTAACAAATCCCTCTAGAATACACCATGCCAAAACAGCAGAGCACATATATTTTCAAGCACACATGGAACATTCTCCAGTATAGACATACGTTAGGCCATAAAACAAGTATTAATACCTTTTAAAAGATTGGAATCATTCGAAGTATTTTTTTTCTAACTACAATGGAATGAAATTAGAAATCAATAACAGAAATTTGGGGAATTCACGAATTTGTCAAAATTAAACAACACATTTCCAAATACAGTAAGTCAAAGAAGAAATCACATAGAAAATGAGAAAATAATTCAAGATCAATGAAAATAAAACATGACAAATTAAAACATATGGCATGCAGTGAAAGCAATGCTTAGAGGGAGATTTATAGCTTCAAATGCCTTTAAAAAAGAAGGGAAGAAGCCAGGGGCAGTGGTGCATTCCTGTAGTCCCAGATACTTGAGAGGCTGAGGCAAGAGAATCATTTGAGCCCAGGAGTGAGAAGCCATAGTGCACTATTTTCATGCCTGTGAATAGTCACTGCACTCTAGCCTGGGCAACATAGTGAGACCCCACTTCTTAAAAAGAAGAAAAATGTCAAATCAATAACCTAATCTTCCACCTTGAGACACTAAAAGCAGCAGAGCAAACTAAACCCAAAGCAAGGAGAAAAAAGGAAGTAGCAAAGATAAGCGTGGAAATAAATGAAACAGAGAACAACAACAACAAAAAAAGCTAAAACTAGGTTTTTTGAAAAGATTAACACAATTCTTAAACTTTTAGTTAAATTTACCAAGAAAAAATGGATTACAAGAAAAAACTATAAACAGCTTCATGCCAACATATTGGATAACCTAGATGAAATAAATGAATCCTTACAAAGACACAAACTACGAAAACTGACTCAAGACAAAGAAAATTGGAATAAATCTATAAAAAGGAAAGAGATTGAATTAGCAGTCAAAAATCTTCTTACAATTAAAAGCTCAGAATTAGATGGCTTCACTGATCTATTCTGCCAAATGTTTAAAGAATTGATACCAATTCTTTACAAACTCTTTCAAAAAAGAGAATAGGAGAAAAAACATAGCTCATTCTATAAGACCAGTATTATCCAGATTCAAAAATCTTATTTTAACAAAATTACTTGCAAATGGAATCTAGAACATATAAAAAGGATTACACACTATAACCAGTTCAGATTTTAACCCAGGAATACAAGTTTGATTTAACATCTAAAGTTAATAAATGTAGTACAAAGGATAAAATCACATGATCATCTGAATAATTGCTTTTGACAAGATCTAACACCTTTCATAACTAAAATAAAGCAGTCAACAAGTGAAGGGTAGATGTGAACGTCCTCAACTTGATAAAGGGCCTCTACAAAAAACCTACAGCTAACATCATACTTAATGGGTAGAAAACGGAATGCTTTCCCCCTAAGATTAGAAGCAAGGCAAATATGTTCATTCCCACCACTTCTATTCAACATTGTACTGGAAGATCTATTCAGGGTAATTAGGCAAGAGAAATAAATAAAAGGCATCCAGAATGGAAAGGAAGAAGTAAAACTATCTCTATTTGCAGATGACATTATCTTGTATATAGAAAATCCTAAGATCCTTCCCCCACCACCACAAACACACACTATTAGAGATAGTAAATGAGTTTAGAAAGGTTGCAGAATGCAAGATGAATATACTAAATTCACTGTACTTTTTATACCTTAGCATTTAACCACCCAAAACTGAAATTAAAACAATTTCACAGCCAGGCACGGTGGCTCATGCCTGTAATCCCAGCACTTTGAGAGGCCGAGGCAGGTGGATCACCTGAGGTCGGGAGTTCGAGACCAGCCTGACCAACATGGAGAAACCCCATCTCTACCAAAAATACAAAATTAGCCAGGCGTGGTGGCACATGTCTGTAATCCCAGCTACTCAGGAGGCTGAGGCAGGAGAATTGCTTAAACCTGGGAGGCGGAGGTTGCAGTGAGCCAAGATTGCACCACTGCACCCAGCCTGGGCAACAAGAGTGAAACTCCGTCTCAAAAAAACCAATTTCACTTACAGTAGTATCAAAAATAATAAAATAGGGGCCAGGTGCAGTGGCTCATGCCTATAATCCCAGCACTTTGGGAGGCCGAGGTGCGTGGATCACATGAGCTCGGGAGTTCATGATCAGCCTGAACATGGCAACACGGCAAAACCGCATCTCTACAAAAAAGTACAAAAAATTAGCCAGGTATGGTGGTGCACGCCTGTAGTCCCAGCTACCCAGGAGGCTGAGGTGGGAGGATCACTTGAGCCCAGGAGGTCAAGGCTGCAGTGAGTCAAGATCCTGCCACTGTGTTCCAGCCTGCGTTGACAGAGTGAGCCCCTAATAATAATAATAATAATAATAATAATAATAGTAAACTTAACAAAATAAGAGTAAGACGTAATCTGGGAACTTTAAGACATTGTTGAAAAAATTAAAGAAAATCTAAGTAAATGGAAAGACATCCAATGTTCATAAGTATCTTTAAGACTTAATATTAAGATGGCAATACTTCTCCAGTTGATCTGTGGATTCAGCACAATCCCCATTAAATCTCAGTTGGCTTTTTGGCAGAAATTGATTATCTAATCCTTAAACTTCATATGGAAATTCAAAGGACCCAAAATAATCTTTGTTTTTTGAGACAGAGTCTTGCTCTGTCACCCAGGCTGGAGTGCAAGGGTGTGATCACAGCCCACTGCAGCCTCAACCTTCCAGGTTTAAGTGATCCTCCCACCTTGACCTCTCAAGTAGCTGGGACTACATGTACACACCACCATGCCCAGCTAATTTTTTTCTATTTTTTTGTAGAGACAGGGTCTTTGTTACCTGGGCTGGTCTCGAAATCCTGGCCTCAAGTGATCCTCCCAGCTTGGCCTCCCAATGTGTCGGGATAACAGGCATGAGCCACTGCACCCAGTCCAACGTAATCTTGAAATAGAACAAGGTTGGAGGGCTCACATGTCTCAATTTCAAAATTTACTACAAGGCAAGAGCAATCAAGATAGTGTAGTACTGGCCTAAGGATAAACATATAGATCAATGGAATCGAACTGAGAGTAAAAAACAAACTCATATCTGTGGTCAATTGATTTTGACAAGAGTGTCAAAACAATCCAATGACAGAATTGTCTTTTCAATAATGGTATTGTATAGTCACATGCAAAAGAATGAATTGGACCCCTAACTTATGTCATATACAAAAATTAACTCGAATCAAAGACCTAAATATAAGAGCCAGAACTATAAAACTCTTAGAAGAAAACGTTGGTGTACATCTTCATGATCAGGAATTTGGCAATGGTTTTTTTTTTTGCAACACCTAAAGAACAGGTAACCAAAAAAAAATAGGTAAATTGAACTTCATAAAAATTAAAAACTTTCATGCATCAAAGGAAACTATGAAGAAAATAAAAAGTTAACCAACAGAATGGGAGAAAATTTTTGCAAATCATATATTTGATGAGGGTCTAGTGTCCAGAATATATCAAGAACTCAACAATAAAGACAAGTACCCCAATTTAAAATGGGCAAATGATCTAAATAGACATTTCTTCAAAGAAGATATACAAATAGCCAATGAGCACGTGAAAGAATGCATATTGTTAGTCATTAGGGAAATGCAAATCAAAACAAGATACCACTTCTCATACAATGGGAAGGCTATAATAAAGAAAGACAATAACAAATGTTGACAAGGATGTGGAGAAATTGGAACCCTCATATGTTGCTAGCAGGAATATAAAATGATGCATTCACTTTAGAGAACAGTTTGGCAGTTTCTAAAACAGTTTAACATAGATACCATATGACCCAGCAATTTCACTCCTAGGTATGTACCCAAGAGAAATGAAAATATGTGTCCATACAAAAACTTGCATGTTAATGTTTATTGCAGCATTATTTACAATATCCAAAATACAGAAACAACCCAAATGTCTATCATCTGCTGAATGGATAAGTAATGTGGTTTAGCCATATAAGTGAATATTATGTGGCCATAAAAAGGTATGAAATACTGAGACGTATACTATGACATGGAAGAACTCAAAAACATTATGTTAAGTAAAAGAAGCCGGACGCAAAGAACCAAATCTTGTATGATTACATCTACAAGAAATGGCCAGAATAAGCAAATGCACAGTGACAGAAAGTAGATGACTAAGTGCCACAGGCTTGGGAGAAGAGAAAATAAAGACTGATCCAGAGTTCCCTTTTGGAGGAGTGAAAATTGATACGGGGTTTCTTTTCAGAGCAGTAAAAATGTTCTGGAATTACATTATGGTGATGGTTGTCATTTGTGAATATAATAAAAACCACTTAAGTACACTTTAAGGTGTACTTTTATGCTACCAGAATTATATCTGTTTCTTAAAAATGTAAAACATTAAAGACATGGTTATAAAAAAATACAAAAATCTTGTCTGCTCAGGGGAGTTTCTTTATGACCCCTTATGCAGCTTTTGAAGGCTGTAAATAGGGTTTGCCTATTCATGTGACTTCAAAAGTCAGATGTATTTAATCTAGAAATAAATTTGTTACCGGTGGAAGGTATCTGAGTTACCTGTGTTGAATCTGTATGGGTCTGCAGCAACCGCAATTCTTGCCTCTTCAGAAGAAATAATTTGACTGAGAGGCATTTAGGCAGAAAAAGAGATGAAGGCAAGTTTCAGAGCAGGAGTGGAAGTTTATTTAAACTTTACAACAGGAAATAAAGGAAAGTAAACTTGGAAGACACCCAAGCAGGTAAATGTCAAGTGTGGTGTTTAACTGTGATCCTAGGATTTTACAGGCTGGCCCACTTCTAGCATCTCGCACCCCTTTCCCATGATTATTCCCTTAGGGCGGGCTGCCTGCATGTGCAGGGCCCTTCTTACCCTTGGGAGGTGAGCATGTGCAGTGTGTTTAGGAAGTTGTACACATGCCCATCCGAGGCTTTCTTTCCTTTTCCAGTGACGTGCCCCTGGAAGGTCACGCCATTTTGTCTCTTACTGCACATGCCTGGGCAGTTGCTTCTCCCTGGCACGTGCATTCAGTTAACACTTGAACGCAACAGGTGTGCGTCATCAGGAAATGGCCTCTCCCTGGCACTGGCTGCCAATTTATCACTTTTAGAGAGGCAATGTGATAATTGCCAAACCATCACCCAACATTCCTAGTGGGTGGGGGAGAGCCCTCTCCTGCCCCGCTCATGCCTAACTACCTGTAACAAGTTTAATTTGGGGAAATTTTGAAGATTTTTAAGTGTGAAAGGAAAATGAATCTCAGGACCCTGCCTCCCATTTTATTCCTAAATAAGATAGCTACAGATATTAGAAAAGCTAAATACATTTATCATAATTTTTCCACAAGGAAATTCCTTGTAGGCTCCAAGATCTTTACCCTAAAACAGTTCTGTTGAACTTCACCCGGGCAATGTAAATTGATAGCTTCTCTTCACAAGGATGGGACAAAGGATAGAACTCAAAGTCATCCCTCTGCTCACCTGAGACAAATGCATGTCTGATTGCCTCCTCTGCCCTATTGTTTACATGATCTTATGTAAAAATGCAGATTCATGGAGTGACACGAAGGCATAAGTGACTGTTCCTCTACCCCCCTCTCATATGTAAATTGTGTATTCAGTGAAAGGCTGATCAAAGACTCCAAAGAATGCAACTGTTTGTCTCTTATCTACCCACATATTTAAAAAATTTCTTCCTCTTCCACAATATCCACCCTTTCCACCTTAAATATCGACACCTTCAAAATCATCTTTAGAGAGAGGCATAGACCTACCTCCTGGGCATGCATCCTTAACCTTGGCAAAATAAACTTTCTAAATTGATTGAGACCTGTCTCAGATACTTTTGGTTTACATAAGTATTATTTTACTTTTCAGTTTAGATTGAAAGGCAGGAGAAGTTTTCAGTTTGTTGTTGTTTATCCCTAATGATCATTAAAGGATATTGATGTAAACATGATGGGTCAGGGATGCAGGTCAGGGGAATGTATGGGATTAATTTTATTGCTATGAAGCAAAAGTGTAAAACAAAGATTCTGTGTTGGGGAAGTTAAAAGAAAGTAATACACTGAGTAGAGAAATTTTGAAAGATGTGAAAAGTATTGTTATTGTATAACATGACAACATGTCATGGGGCAAACTTACCGTTTACTACTAAGGCTATGTGTATACAGCCACTACATAAACTTTGTTCATTTGTTTTATTGTGGTAAAATACACAAACATAAAGCTTACCATCTTAGCCATTTTAAAATATACAACTCAGTGATATTAAGTATATTCATATTGTTGTACAGCCATCACCGCCACTGATCTCTTTTCATCTTGCAAAACTGAACTCTGTACCCATTAAATAATAACTACTCATTATCCCCTCTCCCCAACCACTACAAACCACCATTCTACTTTCTGTCTCTGTAATTTGGACTACTCTAGGTACTTCATGTAAGTGGAATCATATACAATATTTATATTTTCATGACTGGCTTATTTTACTTCAGCATAATGTTCTCAAATTTCATCCATGTTATAGCACATGTTAGAATTTCTTTCCTGTTTAAAGCTGAATAAGATTCCATTATATGTATATATCACACTTTGCTTATCCATTCATCTGTCGATGGACACTTGGGTTACTTCCCAAGTGTCCAGTGCTTTCCATTGTTGTGAATAATGCTGCTATAAATGTAAGGGTGCAAATATCTCTTCAAGATCCTGTTTTCAGTTCTTTTGGGTACAGTAGTTCCCCTTTATCCGTGGTTTGCTCTCCACAGTTGCCATTCATTATGGTACAGCACAATAAGATATTTTGAGAGAGAGCAAGAGACCACATTCACATAACTTTTATTATAGTATAATATTATACTTGTTCTATTTCACTGTCAGTTAGTTATTGTTGTTCATCTTTTACTGTGCCTAATTTAGAAATTCAACTTTCTCATAGGTACATTTGTATAGGAAAAAAACATAGTACATACAGGATTCAGTACTCTCCACAGTTTTAGGCATTCACTGGGGGTCTTGGAAGGTGTCCTCCACGGATAAAGGAAAATTTACTGTATATTCTCAGAAGCAAAATTGCTGGATCAAAAAGTAATTCTATTTTAATTTTTTGAGGAACTGCACCATATTGTTTTCTACAGTGGCTATACCATCTTACCAACTGCACAGATGTTCACATTTCTCTGAATTGTTGCCAATACTTGTTTCATTTCTGCTTTAAAAATTTTTGATAGTAGCCATCCTAATGATTGTGAATTGATATCTCATTTTTCTTTTGATTTGTATTTCCCTAATGATTAGTGATGTTGAGCATCTTTTTATGTGCTTATTGCCTGTCACATATCTTTGGAGAAATGTCTAATGCAAGTCCTTTGCCAATTTATGAACCTAATTGTTTTGTTGTTATTGAGCTCTAGGATTTCTCTATACATTCTGGATATAAATCTCTTATCAGATATATAATTTACAAATATTTTATCTCATTCTGTAGACTGCTTTCTCACTCTGTTGATAGTGTCTCTTAATGTACAAAAGTTTTAAATTTTCATGAAGTCCAGTTTGTCTATTTTTCTTTTGTTCCCTATGCCTTTGTATCATATCCAAGAAATCATTGCCAAATCCAATTCCATGGAGCTTTCCCCCTATATTTTCTTCTAAGAGTTTTAAAGTTTTAGATCTTATGTTTAGGTCTTTTATTCATTTTGAGTTCATTTTTGTATATGATATTAGGTAAGAGTCTAACTTCAATTTTTTTCATGTGGATATACAACAATTTTCCCAGCAACATTTACTGAAAAGACTGCCCTTTCCATGAAATAGTCTTGGTATCCTTGTTGAAAATCATTTGACTATATTACAAGGGTTTATTTTGGGGCTCTCTATTATATTCTATTGGTCTATGTTCGTTTTTATGACAGTACTACACTTTTTTTGATTACTTTAGATTTGGAGTAAGTTTTTTTTCCCAATTTTTACAGTAAAATATTCATAACATAAAATTTACCATCTTAACCATTTTTAAGTGCACAGTTTATATAGTTAAGTTTTGAAATCAGAAAATGTGAGTCTTCCACTATTGTGAATCTATTTTCAAGATTGTTTTTGGCTATGTATGATCCCTTTCAATTCCATATGAATTTTAGAATTTGTTTTTCTATTTCTGCAAAAAAAAAAAAGGTATTTTGATAGGGATTGCATTGAATCTGTAGATTCCTTTGGCTAGTACTGGCATCCTAACAATATGAAGTATTTCAATTTATGAACATGAGATGTCTTTCTATGTCTTTATGTCTTCTTTAATTTCCTTCAGCAATCTTTTGTAGTTTTCATTGTACAAGTCTTTCACCTCCTCAGTTAATTCCTAAGTATTTCATTCTTTTTGATGCTATTATAAATGAAATTGTTTTCTTTAATTTCCTTTTGATATTATTCAATGTTAATGTGTAGAAATATAATTGTCTTTTGTGTTGACTTTGTATCCTGCTACTTTGCTGAATTTACTTATAACTAATAAGTAAATTAGTTATTTACTTATAACTAATTTTACTTATAACTAATTTACAGGATTTTTTTTGTGTATATTTGTGAAATCTTTAGGGGTTTCTACATATAAGGTCATGTCATCTCCAAACAGATAAAATTTTACTTCTTCCTTTCCAAATTGGATGCTTATTTTTTTTCTAGTTGCATTGGCTAGGATTTCCAGTACTGCAGTATATATTAAATAAAAGTGGCAAAAAGTGAGCATCTTGCCTCGTTCTTGATCTTAGAGGAAAAGATTTCAGTCTTTCACCATTTAGTATGATGTTAGCTGTGGGTTTTTCATACACAGTTTTTATCATGTTGAGGTAGTGCTACAGACTGAATGTTTGTAGTTCCCCCAAAATTCATGTGTTGAAATCCTAATCGCCAATATGATGGTATTTAATTTCCACATATTTGTCTGTTTTCCAGTTTTCCTTCCATTATTGATTTTTAACTTCATCCCGTTGTGCTCAGAGAAGATACTTTGCATGATATCTGTGTTTTAAAATCTATTAAGACTTAATTTGTGGCCAAATATAAGGTATTTTGGGAAAATGTTTTTGCACTTGAGAAGAATGTATATTCTGTTGTTGTTGAATAAAGCGTTCTGTATATGTCTGTTAAACATAGTTGATTTATTATGTTGTTCAAGTCTTCTATTACTTATTTTCTGTCAGTTTTATCTATTATTGAGAGTGAAGTATTGAAGTCTCCAACTATTATTGTAGAATTATTTCTCCTTTCAATTTGGTCAGTTTTTACTTTATGTATTTTGATGGTCTGTTATTTGTTGTGCAAAAGTTTATAACTGTTATATTTTCTTTCCATATTGAGTGTTTTATTAATATATAATGTCCTTTATCTCTTGTAATCTTTTTTTAATTTAAAGTCTATTTTGTCTGATATTAGCATATTCACCACATCTACTTTCTTTAGGTTATTATTTGCATGGAATACCCTTTTTCATCAACCTAGTTGTGTCTTTGGAACCAAAGTGAGTCTCTTGTAGACAGCATATAGTAAAACCATTTTTTTATTCCATTCTGTTAATCTCTGTCTTTTGATTGGAAGGTTTAATCTATTTACATTTGAAGTAATTACTGATAAGAAATAACTTACTTCTGTTATTTTGCTATTTGTTTTCTGTATGCCATATAATAGCTTTTTGTCTCTCATTTCCTGCATTACTGCTTTCTTTTGTGCTTAGTTTATTTTTTTGTAGTGAAATGTGTAAATTCCTTTCTCATTTCCTCTTGTGTATATGCTTTAGCTATTTTTTTCTTTGTGATTACCATGGAGATTACATTTAATATCCAAAGGAGATTACATCTAATTTGAATTTACATCTGGTTAAATTTAATAACATATATAAACTCTACTCCTTTAATAGCTCTGTTCCCATGATTTTCAGCTGTTCATGTTACAGGATTCCATCCTTATATATTGTGTGTTGAAAACCTTCAGCTAATAGTTTTTAATGCATTCATATCTTAAATTATATAGAAAAAAATGTACAGTTACAAACTAAAGTTACAACAATACTAGCTTTTAGACTAACAATTTTTTAAAAATGTATTTTAAAAACTCTCATAAATTACCTGGAAAACAAAAGGTAGTGTTATACACCATTGTTATAATAATACTAGCTTTTGTAATTGCCTATTTATTTGCCTTTACTGAGATCTTTTTTTTTTTTTTCAATATGGCTTTGAGTTACTGCCTTTTCTTTTCAACCTGCAGAGCACCCTTTAACATTTCTTTTCTTTTCACTCCTTAGGTCAGTACCTTTAGGATTTCTTGCAGGGCAGGTCTAGTGATAACAAACTCCCTCAGCTTTTATTTGTAGGGAATGTCATAATTTCTCCTTTACTTCTGAAGGACAGTTTTGCCACATGTAGGATTCTTGGTTGACAGGTTTTTGCTACTGTTTGTTTATTTTTGCTTTTAGCCCTTGAATATATCAACCCACTGCCTTCTGGCTCCTAAAGCTTCTGAAAAAGAAATCTGATGTTGGCTAGGCATGATGGCTCACACCTATAATCCCAGCACTTTGGGTAGCTGAGGCGGGCAGATCACTTGAGGTCAGGAGTTTGAGACCAGCCTGGTCAACATGGCAAAACCCTGTCTCTACTAAAAATAAAAATTTAAAAAAAAAAAAATTAGCCCGGTGTTGTGACACATGCCTGTAATCCCACCTACTTGGGAGGTTGAAGCAGGAAAATTGCTTAAACCCAGGAGGCGGAAGTTGCAGTGAGCCAAGATTGTGCCACTGCACTCCAGAAAAAGAAAAAAAAATTGATCAGAATAATCATAATAAGAATTCTGTCCACTGGTTCCCACTTGTATGTGACAAGTTACTTCTCTCTTGCTGCTTTCAAGATTCACTTTTTGTTTTGGCTTTGGACAGTTTGATTACAATATGTCTTGGTATGGGTCTCTTTGAGTTCATCCTATTTGGAGTTTATTGAGCTTGGATATTTATATTCATGTCTTTCATCAAATTTGGAAATTTTTTGGTCTGCACAAATGTTTGTGGCTAAATTAATTAGTCTCCCCTTCTTCTTTCCTTCCCTCCTTTCCTTTATTGATGGCTGATGGCCAAAAACTCCTTTGTTACCAATTTTATTTTTGCAGGTTTTTGTTTTATTTGTAGCTTATGTTTCATGGCTTAAGTGGCACCATGCCTCTTCAGTGGTGATTAAAGGAACAAATCTATCTGTCATCTGGTCTCATTTAAATAGCCTGTAGAAAATATTTTGGCTATATTTCACCCTCAGGCTGTACCAAATAAAGATTCAATAGGCCAGTGCATTCAGGTGATTCATGTTGTGTTGGAGACATGTGTCTTGTAGTCATTTGGAACTTGCTTGATTCCATGGGATATAATCACTGTTTAGCAGATTCATTATTAAGGCTGTGATAGAATAAAATTCAAATTAGCACATTTATTGCTAATCTACTGTTATGTGAGGCACTGTAAGCTAGCTCAAAACTGATTTTGCTGAACCTAATTATGTTTTAAGTAGACACCAAAGAGAAAAGAATAAAAGGAAAATTTGGAATGTCTTATCTTGAAGTGTATTATTTCACTAAGAAAGTTTCAACAGTTTGTTGTTCTTGTTTCTGAGACACAGTCTTACTCTGTTGCCCAGGCTGGAGTGTAGTGGTGGGATCTCGGCTCATGGCAACCTCTGCCTCCCAGGTTGAAGGAATTTTCCTGCCTCAGCCTCCTGAGTAGCTGGGATTATAGGCGTCCACCACCACGCCCAGCTAATTTTTGTATTTTCAATAGAGACAGAGTTTCACCATGTTGGACAGGCTGGTCTTGAACTCCTGGCCTCATGTGATCTACCCACCTTGGCCCCCAAAGTGCTAGGATTATAGGCATGAGCCACCATGCCTGATCAAGTTTCAACAGTTTTAAAATTACTCGTTACTGGTTGAATTCTGTCCACTGGTTCCCTTTTTTCCCCTTCAATTCATATGTTGAAGTGCTGACCTCTAGTACCTCAGAATGTTGCCATATTTAATGAGATGGTCTTTACAGCTGGGTGTGGTGGCTCACACCTGTAATCGCAGCACTTTGGGAGGCCGAGGCTGGCAGATCACTTGAGTCCAGGAGTTCAAGACCAGCCTGGGAAAAATGGTGGAACCCTGTCTCTACCAGAAACACAAAAAATGAGCCGGGCCCACCCAGTGGCTCGTGCAGTGGCTGGCCAGCTACTTGGGAGGCTGAGGCTGGAGGATCCCTTGAGCCCAGGTGGTTGAGGCTGCAGTGAGCTGAGATTATGCCACTGCACTCCAGCCTAGGTGACGGGAGTGAGTGAAACCCTGTCTCAAAAAATAAATAAATAAAAGAGAGGGTCTTTACAAAATTAACTAGTTTAATGTGAAGTCATTAGGGTGGGCCCTAACCCATATAATTGGTGTCTTGATGAAAAGGGAAATTTTGGGCACAGAGACATGCATAAATAAAGAGAAGATGATGTGAAGAGACACAGGGAGAAGACAGCCATCTACAGGCCAAATGAAGAGAGGCCTGGAGCAGATTCTTCATTCACAGCCCTTGGAAGAAACCAACTCTGCCAATACTTTGACTTTTGACTTCCTCTGTCTAGAACTGAGACAATAAATTTTTGTTATTTAAGCCACCCAGTGTGTGCCCTAGCAAACTAATATATTAATTGTATAATTTTATTTATTTATTCATTTATTTTTCCTGTTTTTTTAAAAATATATTAATTGTATAATTTTTTAAGTAAGCCAACTCTTTTACAAAGGTATAGAAATGTGAATATCCAGTGAATTTTTTTATTTTACCAGTGTTAAAGTAGTTAAGAATTTATATATTATGCCCATGTCATGCATCTTTTATTAATGGAGTTCCAATTTCATGGAATGAGGAAATAAATATTGCACTTGCCTCATTTCTTCCTGTTATTTAAAATGAGTCCTGCAATGTTATGCTCTCAGCCAGGTTTTCACTTTCATGTATCTTGCTGAAAAGAAAGCTCACTTTTGATGTTATCCTACTTAGGACTCATTAAAGGTTTCAGGGCATATGTACTTCAGGATTCTCTGCAGAACCACCTGCAACATAGCTGAGGTCTAAAAGCCATCTTACAGTGCCTTGCAGACTGATTTGTAGGTTACTAGATTGAAAACTGCCCCATTTGAAAGGAAATAGATGTCATCAATCCTTCCAGAATATTAAGAACTATAGGATAGAAAGCTCGCAAAAAAATAATGACTGCCTAGAAAATCACCTGTAGAGTGGAAGCACGTGTAACTCTGAATTTTAGTAATCTATTTGGCATGTTTGCTATTGAATCATTTGCTTTTGGAAGCCTCTTTTTACATCAAGGCCTGTGTGCATAGACAGAGAAGCCTCCCAGCCTTGTGGTATCTCTCTATGATACTTTGATCAAATTGGGGCCCATCTTTTACTATATTTATCTGAGCAGAATAGACACACAGCCTAGAAGAAATCAGCCAGTTCCCACTAATTGCAAGGCTCACATGGTCAGCTGTTGTAGTGAGCTTTCAATTCTCCTATTTCCAGGTTCTTTAGTGGAATTAGGCTCTGCAATCTTTTGGTATATCTGAGTGTTTTGCATTCTTTAACTCAGAGGTACTCCGTGTATTTGTGGAGATGGGAGTGGGTGGGCTTGTCAAATTCTTTCAAATGTATTGAGATTATTATCAAAGGTGCAAAGGGAACTTGTGGGAGGACTTGCAGTTTCTATGCAATAACTAAGAAAATGAAATCTTACATGGGATGAGGCTTCTATGAGGCTTTATTGCAGCTGAGGAACGGGAAATGTGGATTCTGTTTTACGTGTGGATGGATGAGTGGAGGGACACAGATACAGGTTGATATCTCTTAGGAGGACGTAGAGTTGGCCTGGGAGGCAAATGGAGAGCCTTCACATTTTAGCCTATATGCTTCAATGTGGTTTGCTTTTTTTTTTTTTTTTGAAAAGGAGAATATTTGTGCAATGTAATTTAAAATAAATGAAGATAAAAATGTAAACCTTGAACTAAAGTGAAAACAAACCCGAAAATACTTAGGTAATTAACATCAAATGTTTTGGATGTTTTTGGAAAATGCTATGTGGGAGTGCACTGATGAACAAAAACATTATTTTCTTGCTTTTTCCTTTCTGACCCTCATGTGGCACTTTAAAAACAGCTGTTTTCACAATCCATTAAAAAAAAGTAGCCTGCATTTGTTGAAAATCTACCTAAGGTATAGGGCACTGTGTCAAGTGTGTTATACTGTCATCTTAAATCCTCACCACAGTGTTAAGGGGGAAAAAGGGTGAATCTTAGGGAGCTAACCACATAGGTATCATCTACAGCTATGGTATCAAATACATTATTCTGGGGAATGCATTGTAAATTCTGAACTTGGAGTTACTATTTTTTTCATTACATTTCCATCAAAATGATGGACTATTCAAGTAGAAAGAAACAGAATTGATCTCTTTTAGTCATTTTGTTACTGCTAGAAAATAAATCTCTGATGGCTACGTTGTGCTGTATCTCAATACACCTTCAGAGATAGCCAATGTTTTGGAATCTTGGCTTGAAGATTATATGCCAGGCTAGAAGAAACAAACTGTCAAGGTGTATCGAGAAGTGAATTTAGTAACATATAGTTTTTGGAAATAGACTGGGCTATCTCCCACATGGCAAATTCTTCAGATAAGTGATGTCTAAAGCATCAGTTTTTAAAGATTTGCTCTTTCTATTGGAAATCTTTCAAAATTATACATCATGCCTCATGATACATGGTATGCTACTTGTAATTTAACCTTGATAACACGGGTTTATTATTACAAACAACCATCACTGTTTTGTGCTAGAATGTGAAATAATGTGATTAATTTAGAAGGCTCATTTAAAGTGTACTTCCTATTGGAAATGGTTCTTTTCAAAATAGTTGTCTTATGTGGTTTTATGCTATTCTAAAAATGCTGTGACTGTGTACAACATATTTGGAACTGTTCCTTATGAATGTCCTACTTAGCCTTAGACATATTAGTTCAGATTTGCTTAGTGATGAAATAATTTCATTTTTTGAGTATAAACTTGATTTTTGGAAATACATTTTAGTTACTTGGAACCAAGACTAATACAGATACATAGGTATCCATGGACTTACTATCTGAGATCACAAACAACATGTGATTATCAAGTAAGGAAAGTAATGTATTACTTGCCCTTGGCTTTTGTATTTGCACTTGGCTCTGCTTTTGATACCTACATTTGAGATGTCCCTTTATATATTAAAAAAAATTAGGTACATTTGGTTGGGTGCGGTGGCTCACGCCTGTAATCCCAGCACTTTGGGAGGCCAAGGTGGGCGGATCACGAGATCAGGAGGTCGAGACTATCCTGGCTAACACGGTGAAATCCCATCTCAACTAAAAATACAAAAAATTAGCCGGGTGTGGTAGCATGCGCCTGTGGTCCCAGCTACTCAGGAGGCTGAGGCAGGAGAATCACTTGAACCCAGGAAGCGGAGATTGCAGTGAGCCGCGACTGCACCACTGTACTCCAGCCTGGGCGACAGAGTGAGACTCTGTCTCAAAACAATCATTCAATCAATCATTTATGTACATTTCCCTTCATTCTGGAACAGAAGAACAATGGATATTCTTACTGATAAGCTAGATATGGGACTTCAAGGAAATAGACGAGTAGAGAATTTTTAGGAGGTTTTGGTCTGTGGTTTTTGATCTAAGCTATCCTTTTCAAAATACTTTCAATAAAGATTTGTATGTTTTCCTCAACACTTTATTATGTAATTTTTCAAGCATAAGAGACATTGAAATGATTTTATGGCCAGTCCCATTTATCTACCCTCTAGTTTCTACTGTTAACATTTTATTGTACTTGATTTATATCTCCATCAATACATCTCTACACTCATCCATCAATATTTAATTTTTAAAATTCATTTTAAATTTCCAACTTTATTCTTTTTCAAGATTTTATGGATAATCTAGGTCCTTTCTATATACATTTTAGAATCAGCTTGTTAGTTACTACCCAAAAAACTTGCTGAAATTTCTATTGAAATGGCTTTAAATGTGTAGATCGATTTGGGGAGAATTCACATGCTAATAAGATAGAGACATCCAGTATTACTGGATGAATGTGTCTCTGTTTATTTAGATTGTCTTTAAATTCTCTCAGAATATTTTATAGTTTTCAGCATAGAGATCTTACATGTTTTTTGTTAATTTTATCCCTAAGTAGCTTGGTTTTAAAAAAAGTATTGCAAATGAATTTTTTTTTAATTTAAAAAAAATTTTTTTCCAGACCTGTCAGCAAGAAGGTGTTTTTTGTTTGTTTGTTTTGTTTGTTTATTTGTTTTTTGTGACAAGGTCTCAATCTGTTGCCCAGGCTGGCTGAAGTGCAGTGGTGTGATCATGGCTCTCTGAAACCTCAGCTTCCTGGGCTCAAACAATCCTCCTGCCTCAGTCTCCCAACTAGCTGGGATTACAGGCACATACCACCGCACCTGGCTAATTAAAAAAAATTTGCTTATAGAGATGAGGTCTCACTTTGTTGCCCAGGCTGGTCTTGAACTCCTAGGTTCAAGAAATCCTCCCACCTTTGCCTCCCAAAATGTTGGGATTACAGGTGCAAGTCACTGTGCCCTGCACTGTTTGTTTATGTATCTCTCTATATATACAATTAATTTTTTTATACTAACCTTGTATACTATGACTTTGCTAAATTCACTTAGTGCTAGCAGTCACTCTGTAGATTTCATAGGATTTCCTATGTAAACAAGCATGTTATCTCTAAATACAGACAGTTGTAGCTTTTGCCTTTCTATTTCTTTTTCTTTGCCTCATTGCACTGACTAAGGCCTCCAGTACATTGGTGAAAAGATGTAATGAGAGGGGGCAAGTATGTATATATTAAATCAGAGTTATCAGAAAATAAGTTGGAAAGTTATTCCTCTCTGTCTAGTTTTTTTAAAAAGGTTGTGTAACATTTATATTGTCTCTTACTTAAACATTTCATACACCTCACAAGTGAAACGATCTGAGCCTTGAATTTTCTTTATGGGGAAGTTTTTGAAAATAAACTCAACTTCTTTAGGAAACATAAAGCTATTTAATAATTTCTGTTTCATTTTTTGACCATTTTGAAAAGTTGCATTTTTAAGGGAATTTTATTTCATCTAAGTTGTCAAATTAGCATAAATTTGTTCATAACTTTTTCTTATCATATTTTGATGTCTTCTGTTCTTAATATTAGTGCTTTGCATTTTTTATTTTCTTTTGATTAGTCTGGCTATAGGTTTATCCATTTGTTGATCTTCTCAAAGAACCATATTTCCCCTTAGTTAGTTTTCTCAATTGTTTATCTGTTTTCTGTTTCAACAATATTTGCCTTTATCTCTATTATTTTCTTTTTTCTATGTACTCTTCTTTCCTACTTTCTTAAGTTGGAAACTTTGAGTTTTATATTTTTATTCTTTTCTAATATAAGCATTTAAAGCTACGTTTCACTCTAGCATTGTTTTAGCTGTATCTCATCAACGTTGTTTAATTTCTAAATATTTGGGTGTTTAAAAATTTCATATTGTTAATTTTGAATTTAATTCCATTGCAATTAAATAATAAAGTCTGAGGCTGGGCACGGTGGTTCACGCCTGTAATCCAAGCACTTTGGGAGACTGAGGTGGGCGGATCACGAGGTCAGGAGTTTGAGACCAGCCTGGCCAACATAGTGAAACCCCATCTCTACTAAAAATACAAAAATTAGCCAGGTGTGGTGGCGGGTGCCTGTAGTTCCAACTACTTGGGAGGCTGAGGTGGGAGAACCGCTTGAACCCCAGAGGCAGAGGTTGCAGTGAGCTGAGACCATGCCATTGCACTCTAGCCTGGGTGACAGAGTGAGACTCCATCTAAAAAAAAAAAAAAAAAAGTCATATGATTTAAATAATTTTAAATGTGTTGAGACTTCTTTATGGCCCTATATATGTTCTATCTTGATGAAGGTATCAGGTGCATTTATAAAGAATATGTACTCTGTAGTTGTTGGGTTTAGTGTCTTTTAAATATCAACAGAAGAGAACGTTGGTGAAATCTTCTATGCCTTTACTAATTTTTTTGTCCAGTTACTCTACAAATTGCTAAGATTGGGTTGTTAAATTCTTGACTTTTTTTTGAGATGGAGTCTTGCTCTGTCATCCAAATTGGAGAGAAGCAATGTGATCTTGACTTACTGCAACCTCTGTCTTCTAAGTTTAAGTGATTCTCCTGCCTCAGCCTCCCAAGTAGCTGGGATTACAGGCATGCGCCACCACACACAGCCAATTTTTGTATTTTTAGTAGAGACGCGGTCTCACTGTGTTGGCCAGGCTAGTCTTGAACCCCTGACCTGAAGTGATTTGCCTGCCCTGGCCTCCCAAAGTGCTGGGATTATAGGTGTGAGCCACCATGCCCAGCCTGGGAAATTCTTGAACTATGATTCTGGCATTGTATATTTCTCCCTTTAATTCTGTCATTTTTAGCTTTATGTATTTTGAAACTATATTATTAGGCACATATATATTTATGATTATGTCATTCTGATGTATTAACCTTTTTAGCATTACAAAAGGTCACTTTTTAATCTCTGATAATACTCTTTTTCTCAAAGTCTGTTTTATCTAGTATTAATCTAGTATCTACTGTAGCCCTCTTTATTTCTTTTTCTTTTTGCCTTCTTGTACTTACTATTGCATGGTATATCTTTTTCTATTCCTGTATCTGCATCTTTACATTTAAAGTGCTTTTCTTGTAGACAGCATATAGTTGAGAATTGCATTTTTATCCATTCTGATATCTCTGCCTTTTAGTTGTTGTGTTTAGGCCAGCAATATCTAACAGAACTTTCTATACTGATAGAAATATTCTGTATCTGTACTCTGCAATAGGGCAGCTATTAGTCACATGTAACTATTGAACAATTAGAATGTGGCTAGTGTGACTGAGGAACTGCAGTCTTAATCTTATTTAATTATAGTTACTTTTAATTAAATGTATGTAGCCACAAGTGGCTAGTGGCTACCATTTTGGATAGTGCAGGTTTAGGTCATTAACATTTCATGTAACTTTTATTATGGTTGAATTTATGTCTACCATTTTGCTATTTGTTTTCTTTTGGTTCCCCTGCTTTTATTCCTCTGGTTCTCCTTTCTTACTTTTTTTTTTTTTTTTTTTTTTGAGACAGAGTTTCACTCTTGTTGCCCAGGCTGGAGTACAGTGGCACCATCTCAGCTCACTGCAACCTCCACCTCCTGGGTTCAAGCAATTCTCCTGCCTTAGCCACCTGAGTAGCTGGGATTACAGGCATATACCACAACGCCTGGCTAGTTTTTGTATTTTTAGTAGAGATGGGGTTTCACCATGTTGGGCAGGCTGGTCTTGAACTCCTGACCTCAGATGATCCAACTGCCTCAGTCTCCCAGAGTGCTGGGATTACAGGTGTGAGCCACCACACATGGCCCTTTCTTACCTTTTAAAAATTACTTGGATATTTTTTATAATGCCAATTTAATTTTCATTTGCTTTATAGCTGTATCTCTCTGCATTATTATATTTTACTGTTTGTTCTAGAGATTACAATATACATCCCTAACTTTGAAGTCTACTTTGAGTTAATATTGTGCCACTTCACTTAAAATATAGAAACCTGCAACTGTATGGGTCTATATATGTTACATGTTCCACTGTAAAATTTTATGATTTTTGTTTTAGTCACTTTTAAGAAAGAGGAAAAAACAGTCTTTTATATCATCTATAGATCCACCATTTTTTGGTCATTTATTTCTTCCTGCACTTCACATTTCATACAGTATCATTTCCCTTTAGCCTAAAGAATTTCCTTTAGCATTTCTTGCAGTACATGTTTACTAGCAATGAATTATCTTAGGTTTCATTTATCTAATAATGTCTTTATTTTCCCTTCATTTTTAAAGGATATTTTTACTGGATATGCATTTCTGGGTTGACGGTGTTTTTTCTTACAGCATTTAAATTATGTTCTATCATATTCCAATCTCCATTGTTTGTGATGAGAAGCCCATGATCATAAATTGTTGCTTTGTCTTACTGCTTTAAGATTTTCTGTATCCTTGATTTTCAGCAGTGTGAGTAAATGTATGTAGGTATGGTGTTCTCAAAAAAATATTTGTCCTGCTTGGAGTTTGCAGGATCTTCTTGAATCTATACACTTATTTCATTCACCAAATTTGAGGAAATTTTAACTGTTACTTCTTCAAAACTTTTTTTCTGCCCTATTGTCTTTCCTCATCTTCTAAAACTCCAATTACACATGTGTTAGACCTTTTGATAGTATCACACAGTTCCTTGTGACTTTGAGCATGTTTTTAAATCTTTATCTCTCTGCTATTTAGGTTAGATATTTCTTTTACTCTCTCATCCTTTTCACTTAAACTTTAAAAAAATTCATTCTGTGACTGGGCATGATGGCTCATGCCTGTAATCCCAGCACTTTGGGAGGTTAAGGTGGGCAGATCACTTGAATTCAGGAATTTGAGACCAGCCTGGGTAACATGGTGAAACCCGGTCTCTACTAAAAATACAAAAATCAGCTGGGTATGTTGGCACACGCCTATAGTCCTAGCTACTCAGGAGGCTGAAGTGGGAGAATTGCTTGAACCTGAGAGATGGAGGCTGCAGTGAGCCAAGATTGCGCCACTGCATTCCAGCCTGGGCAACAGAGCAAGACTCCGTCTAAAAAAAATTAATAAAAAAATTCATTCTGCTGGTAAACCCAACAAATGAATTTTTTTTTTTTACTTCAGATAGTGTATTTTTACTTCTAGAATTTCTGTTTGATTATTTTTAATGATTTTTGCTTCTCTGCTGAGATCCTCCGTTTATCTTTGATTTGAAGCATATTTTTTTTCTTCCTTGAATGAAGTTATAATAGCTGCTTTAAAATCTTTCTCTGCGAACTCCAATATCTGGGTCATATCAAGATTGTTCTTTTCAGGCTCTGGGCTGAGCTGGGCTTAGCTTCTCACTATAGGTTAATCTCAGATCTGTTCCATATGTGTTCATTCTGAGGCCCAGGATAAAGGGGCAATTACTACTCAGGGAAAGCTCTTCTCATGGCCATGACAGTGAGAAAAGAGGACAAGCCCAAGCATGTAATTATATTTCAAGTCCTTACTTGCTTTATTTATTTATTTATTTATTTATTTCTTGAGACAAGGTCTCCACCCAGGCTGGAGTTCAGCGGTGCCATCATGGCTCACTGCAGCCTTGACCTCCTGGGCTCAAATGATCCTCCTATCTCAGCCTCTCAAGTAGCTGGACTATCGGTATGCACCAACATACCTAGCTCATTTAAATTTTTTTTTTTTTTTTTTTTTTTTGTAGAGACACAGTCTCACTATGTTGCCCAGGCTGGTCTCTTAACTCCTGGGCTCAAGTGATCCTCCTGCCTCCCGCCTCCCATTTTTCCTGGCAAAGTGCTGGGATTATAGGTATGAGCCACAGCACCCAGTCCATTTTGCCTCTTTTAGGTCTGGGTTCAAACATGTTATGAAATGGTTGCTAAGCACAGATGATTTAAGTTCTTGAGTTTTCTGGCTTCCTTGTCAAATGTACTGGGTACTTTCTCCAGGAAGACTTGTGAGACATCTGTTTGTGAGACCATCATGTCTATTCCTCAGCCTCCTAAAGTAGGAGGGGACAGATTTTTCTGATTTGATTTTTGTTTTTAAAGGCTCAGTTGAGTAGTTTGGACCTGGCAAAATGTACCGAGGAAGATTTTTAAAAAATTACCCTGCCGTACTTAAAGCCAGAACCTGAGCAAGACTATAGGGGTATGTGACACAACAAAAAAATGTAGTTGGTCTTTGTACCTGGGTTCCTGGCACGCAGCTCCTAAAATCCTAGGAATCTCTGGAGTGATAAGAATGTATTTTGCTTGGTGATGAGATTACTAGTGGCCGGGGCTCCCTAGATAACTGCAGGATAAAGGCTGGCCAGCAGAAAAACCAAAGTGTGATTGGAGGCTTGGAACTTTTTCAGCCCCAACCCCAGACCTCCAGGGAGGGGAAGGCAGCTGGAAATTGAGTTCAATCACCAATGGCTAATGACTTAATCATCATGCCAAATGATGGAACCTTCATAAAGCCCCTAAACAGTGGGGGTCAGAGAGCTTCCAGGTTGATGAATACATCTAGTGTGGGAGGTTGGCACACGCCAGCTCCGTGAGACAGAACTTCTGTGCTTGGGACCCTTCTGAATCTTTCCTTATATATCTTTTCATTTTGCTGTTCATTTGTATACTTTATAATAAGCCAGTAATAGTAAGTAGAGCACTCTCTTGAGTTCTGAGAGTCATTTTAGCAGATTATTAAACATGAGGAAGGAGTTGCAGAATTCCCTTGAATTTATAGTTGGTCAGTCAGAAGTACCAGTGCAACTGGAATCTGAAGTGGGGGCAGTGTTGTGGGATGGAGCCCTTAACTTGTGGGATCTGATGCTAACTCCAGTAGATAATGTCAGAATTAAATTGAATTGTAGGCACCCAACTGATGTTGGAAAGTTGGAGAAGTGGTGTTGGAAAAGACACCATGCATTTGGTGTCAGAAGGGTTGTTGAGTATAAACAGTTTGAGGGGTGACAAAAGTATCTTGAATTCTTCCTACCTTTCTTTGCATTTCAATTGCCATCTCTCCTCTCCCAGGCCCTAACCTTCTCTCTGCAACTGGGTTTGATCCATTTTCATCAGGGTCTAGATCTCAGCTAGTTGCTGTAGCCATGCAAGAAACGCTAGAGTCATCGAACTTTGATCCAGTATACAAATTCACCATCCGGATTCCTTAATAAGTAGTCAGTTGATCTCAGCTTTAATTCACCTTCCTTCCTTAGAATGTTAGCAAGGCCTAAAGCATTACCCAGGTGAAGATCATTTGCACTTAGTTTATATCATTAAGGGCTGCAGAAAGTTGTCAAGTTCCAAAGGAATGAGCTACAAAATGGCAAAAATCTGGGCATTGATACAGACAAGAAAGGAAACATTTGAGGGGTAGAAAAGTCTTTTCACTTTCCGTAGTGTCAGACTAGGCTGTTCCCTACCCTGCCCACCCTTAAGCCACCCTGGACAACCCTGCTACTACTTGCCTTAAGGGACATAGTCATTTAAAACTTGAATGGTCATCTTCAGGCTTCTCTCAGGACTGAAAACAAATGTCATCAATATGGAGGAAGTGTTTTGGATAGAACAGGGTTTATTAATTTCTTACATCTCCGCCACATTTAGGTCACAACAGTTTTAAAAGGACACGAAGCTAAACTTATTATCAGCAATGGTGGAGACATGAAGGAGCTTTTAAATTGGAACTGGTGGCTCTACCCACTCAAATGTGAAGGTTATCTTCAGGGAAGTAGAATCATCCAAAATACAATTTTTTCAGGTGACTGCTTGGGTGCTACGCTGCTTCTCCCACTAGGTGTCACCACAACACACAGTAAAGCAGGGAAATGAAGGCTGCGTCTGAAAAGCTTCTAGACTAGAGAAATGGTTGCATTTAGGTTAGCAGCAAATTGGGTATAATTAGTTTATTTAATAAACTGTATCTTTAAGATATGAAAATCTCATATAATCAGGCTATAAAGTAAATCACCTCATTCATTCACTCTCTTAAAATGCTATCAGTCCTGGAATCCAAACAGAGAGGAACTTAAAGTCACTTACCCTATCTATAAAACACCCAGCTGGATTAAATCAGCTGATGACCCTGCACAGCTGAGTGGATCTCACCCCTCAGGATAGTAAATCTCTTTGTTGAGAGGTCGGATTACTGCTAGATCCCTTTATCACCAGAGCTGAGCTCTCGCGGCTGCTGAGGATTAAACATGATCCTCCTCCATCCTTACCACTTTAGCATCCTTCCATCTCCCACAGCCCCCTTTGTGGTCACTCTCCTGTGAAGGTGAAGATAAGATGCCAGAGATAAAGAAGGAGGGAATGTGGCAGCCTTTCCAGCATCTCATTTCCGACACCCCAGTTGACAAGCTGTCCCATCGGCAGTGAAAACGATCCTTATTCCCTGAACATCCAGCCTCTGAGGGCCAGGCCTCTGTATATCAACTCCATCTCAAATCTAATTTAGGATATAGGGATGCTTGGTGGAAGCCAAAGCACAGCTAATCTGACATATCACACAGGGTGAGTGATGTGCATTTGTGGATAGTATCTAAATCCAATGACGCGCAGCTCCACGGCACTGAGCCTTTTCACGTTGAAGATAGACCCCACTGTGTGCCACCATCTAACTTCCTATGGATAATAGTTACATCTGGGAGTCAGGAAGCTGGTGGCTCAGGGATCCCCTCCTGTGTTCTGTTCTTTGACAAAGACAAGATGCCACTGACATCTGGCCTTCCTTTTGGTGCAAGGTTTAAAGTTTCATTTCAGATAGGTCAGCGGAGATGGCTGTAAAGCTGTCCTGAGAGTTTGTAAGCTCTCAGAGAGAGAATTGGAATTTAGCCACCATCATTAGCTTCAAGCAGGATTTATAAATTAACCCTCTGCATCCAACTCAGGTTGGGTCTCACATTTTTTATTACCCTACATAGAACACCTCCTTACATACTTCTAAACTAAATCAAGCAGAGCCAGGCTTGCCACATACAGTTGTGTACAACCCTAGGAGGTGCCATTTATATTGTTGCCCACATAACCATAGGCAGTGCCTGCGTAGCACTCCAACATATAAAGCAGATAAAAGTGGTACATTCCAATTTTGAAACTTTATTTAACAGCCAATCAAGAGAAATACTTTTTTGGTGAAAATAAAAATTTGAAATCATGAGTTATAGTTGAAGGTTGCCCTTTTTATCAGTGTTTGCATCTGAGATTATGCAGTTAAGCAAGTGGAGCCTTAGGAACACTTTATTTATTTATTTATTTATTTATTTTCTGGAGACAGAGTCTTGCTCTGTTGCCCAGGCTGGAGTGCAGTGGTGCGATTTTGGCTCACTGCTACCCCCACCTCCTGGTTTCAAGTGATTCTTGTGCCTCAACTTCCCGAATAGCTGGGATTACAGGCATGCGCCACCATGCCTGGCTAATTTTTGTATTTTTAGTAGAAACGGGGTTTCGCCATATTGGCCAGGCTGGTCTTGAACTCCTGGGCTCAAGTGACCTGCCGGCCTCATCCTCCCAAAGTGCTGGCATTACAGGTGTGAGCCACCGTGCCTGGCTTAGGAACGCTTTAATCAAACAGATCCAGACACTCATGAATGCACAGTTTAGAAGTGCTATAGTCTTTGTGGAGGGGAAGAAGGCAATATCTATCAAATGCACATTCATTTAACCCAGCAATTCTACCTCTAGCATGTTATCAGATCTACTCTCAACTATGAAAAATGATCTGTAGACTGAGTTATTTATTGCTGCATTGTTTGTAGCAGCAAAGGACTGGAAACAACCTAAATGTCCGATAGAGGACAGATTACACAATGGAATACTTGGCAGTTCTCATAGGAAAGAGAAAACTCTCTATTGTTAATATGAAATGGTCTCCAGACCCTGGGTCCTCCCATGAACAGAGCAAGGTGCAGAAATGTGTGAATAGTATGCACACCTTGAGTGTGTGTGTAGGGAGGTGGTGTGTATATTGATCTCTCTGTTTGCAAATGCATAAGAAACCTCTGGACAGATACCCAAGAAACTAATAGCACTGCTTGCCTCCAGGATGAGATACCGACTAGTATGGGCAGGGACAGGGAATGCTTATTGAATAAGATACCTTTTGTACCTTTTGAATTTGGAACCACATGAATATTACCCATCCAAATAACAATAATAATACAGTAGTCTCTGCTTATCTGAGGGAGATACGTTTCAAGTCCCCCAGTGGATGCCTGAGACCCAGCATGGTACTAAACCCCACTTACACTTTTTTTTTTTTTTTTGATCTGATAATCGAGACAGCAGCTAAGTGACTAATGGGTAGGGAGCATATTCAGTGCGGACGTGCTGGACAAAGAAAGATGATTCACATCCTGGGAGGGAGGAAGTGAGATGGATTTCATCCCACTACTCAGAATGGCCTGCAATTTAAAACTTATGAATTATTTCTGGAGTTTTCCATTTAATATTTTCAGACCATGGTTAACCAGGAATAGCTGAAACCATGGAAAGTGAAACCTCAGATAAGGAGTGACTACAGTAGTAATAATAATGATAATAATTAATAACCGGATCCCCCCACCAAAAAGAAAAACCATCCTGAATGGATGAAAATCATGGTAGCAATCTAAAATACAATATACTCACAGTGTAGCTGACCCATGGCTAATTTCCTTTGGCGTTGCAGCTACATACCAGGATCAGCTCACTATGGCTAAGACAGCGTCATACAGCGTCAGGGTTTAAATTCTGTCTCCACTACTTATTGGCTGTGTGACCTAGGGCAGATTTACTTAACTTCTCTGTGCCTCAGTTCTCTTTTAAGTAAATGATGGTAAATCCTACTTCAAAAGGTTATTGACAGGACTGGATGAGTTAGTACCTGTTAAGTGATCATCGAAATGTTTAAAAAGAACACAACAGAACAAAACCCCCACTGAACCTGGCATTAATTGTGGTGCATATAGGCTACAGCAGTATGATTGATAAGTAAGAGAATATAAGTATAGCCTTTGACACACAGTAGGCACTTAATAAACATTAATTCCCTCACCACTCATACTCAATTGGGCTGCCAGGACTTCATAGACCCTTTCTGAGCAGACTAGAAACTAATTTGCTACTGAGCATATTTGTGATCTCTACATTTCAGTCTGCAGGTGGACCCTTTGAGCTGTCTTAGACTGGGTCAGGGTGCTTTTAAAATGAAGAATCCGTTTGGCCCTGTTATTTTCATGTCAGTTTCTTAGGTTTGTCTAAGTAAACATTTGCATATATTTTGGTCCATGTTTTATATGGATTAAATTGTTGCAGTGGAAGGCCATCATGACGTGAAATGTGAAACTTGTCGCTATGACTTCAGGCATAAATTAAAGGAAAGGTATGAGGCGATTACATGAATAATTCTTATAAATACAGAAACAAAACAAAAAATTAATTGCCAACATTTTTAGCATGTTAGGAGTCTTGCCAAACGCTTTACAAGCCTTACCTTTAACTCTTTGTGTGAGTTATCATGATCAGTTCCCGTTTACACATGGAAACTGAGGCAAGTTGCCCAAGGTTACAAGGTAGGAAATGGCACAGATAGGATTGAAACCCAAATCTGCCCCAAGTTTTGTATATATATCATCTTCTCTGAGGCAAATCATTACAAAACAAAATGTATAAGCCTTAAACAGAAATTGCTAATTGATTTTATGATATAGTTTTCTAACTGAGGAAGTGGCTGTAGTTTGTTTCATGTTAAGGTATGTTAGGGTCCTTATAAGCATTGCCTTAAAATAATTTTTACATTAACTCTCTGAGTTAGGGATTGTCCTCATCCTTCAGGTAAGAAACCAAGACTCAGAGAAGTTAGGTAACTTGCTCAAGGTCACACAGCAAGTGCAGAAAGGCGGCATTTAAGCCCAGGTCTGTCTACTTCCTTAGGGCTCAGACCTGTAGTTCTATAAGAATGTCTCTTCAGAACATTTTCTTATTTCTTTCTCAACTCTCCCTGCTGGGGCATGAGTTGAAAGGAAGTTCTATGCAAGGGCCTCAAAACTGGTCTCATGGATTCTGTTTCTCCTGGTCAGATACCCATGTAACTCAAAATAAAAAACAGACTTTCACATTAAGATGAGATAAATCTCTGTCTCTCTGTATCTAAATTCTAACTACCTTCTCTCTATCTGATAAAATATTTCTCATTAGAATATGCATTTGTGGGTGGGGTGTGGTGGCTCATGGCTATAGTACTAATGCTTTGCGAGGCCAAAGAGGGAGCCTCTCTTGAGGCCAGAAGTTTGAGACCACACTGGGCAACATAGTGAGGCCCTTTCTCTTAAAAAAAAAAAAAAAAAAAAAAAGAATATGCACTTGTGGAATGATTCCTGTAATAACACAATTATGTCTGTAGTTCCTTATCATCTCAGTTGTTTGTGCTGATGGGATGGAGAGAGCTTGGAGGGGTGGTTGGACCTCTGGTTTCCAGACTGAGCTTGGCCATTTGCTGGCTCTAGGATTCTGTATCTGTAGAATGAAGACGATTGGGTCTTCATTCAGAGATGTCTTCATTCAGAGACAATGAAGCTAGATTGTGGCCCCTGACAAAGGTGGAGCTCTTCTCCACATATGAGGACTGAGTGCCTACCATGTGCCAAGCACACCAACAACTAACAACAAACGAGAACTCTGAGACTCTGAGAAGTTTGATCACTTCATCCAAAGGCCCCAAAGCCAGTAAGTGGCAGAGTAAAGATTCAAACCCAGGCCACCTTGGCTTAAGACCTTGCACTATCACCACTTAGCTCAACAGTTCTGATGCAAATAGAATTACTCATCCTTACACTGCTCAGAGAGAGGTCATTCTCTCTGCAAATACATTCACATGCATGGAGAAAGAAAAAATTAGATTCTACTACTTGTACTATTTGGTAGTTTTTTTCTCTTAACAATATGCTCTAAAGTTTATCTTCATTTTTAAGGGGAAGCCTCTTAGTTCCCCATTGCTGCATTCTCCTTCTCCCTGCAGGGCTACGCAGACTGAGGGATGAGATGCTAGGAGGTACACAAAGGTGGCTTGGGCTCACTGTTAAAAATACTTAGAGTGCCAGGGCCTTTAAATGACTCCCAAACAGCCAGATCCTCTTCATGAAAAGGAGAAAAAGACCAGAGTTTTCTTGGCTGTGTTGTGTAGATTCCATTAGCTGAACTGTCATCAAGAACAATGCTGAGTCAGGACGTGAATTATCTTTTTCTCTGCCTGCGTTCTTGCCTTTGGCTTGCTGCCATTCTCTGTGTGCTACAAGGCATGAAGACAGGTCTCCACCTCATCTGTCTCTGACGAAAGGTGATACAGACTGTATATATTTTGATGGAGCGTAATACAGCATGTGGGTTAGGAGAATGCACTCAAGTCCTGGCTCCTACACTGTCGAGCTGTGTGTCCTTGAGCATATTATTTAATTCAGAGTCTTGGTGTCTTCCTCTGTAGAGTACAGATTCTGAGACTGCCTCCCTCACAGGGCTGTTGTCAAGGTGCAATGAGATAGGCAATGGAAGTTGTTTAGCACAGTGCCTAACATTGGCCCCGTACGAGGCTGTGGGGAATTCTGCGTTTGTTCTCTTGGGGCCTCCTGGAGTCATGTTGCTATTCCCAAGTCATATGGTGAGGCTGCCTTGGAGCTGTTTCTAGACATGCCTCAGCACACAGGGCCTGGGGAACTCTGGGTCTTACCACCTACCGGGCACCTGGGAGGGTAGGGCAGGGGGCAGGGACAGGGAAATAGCTCTCCCTTTCTCAAATGCCAAAAATTGTCCGTGGGAGAAGTCAATCCTCCCCTTCATCAGGAATTTGGTCCAAAGAGGGAAGATTCAGGGCCCCTTCTCAGGGATGGATCAATATCTATGATTTTTCCCCCTCTTTCCCACTGCCTTTTTCCCATGAAGCCCATTAAATTTTTATCTAGCCTGGGATGGAGAAGGGACAGCTGTTGGACAGGAAAGCTGCCCCCTACTGTGCATTCTTGCAAATCTTCTAATTAATGTGAGGAGAAGCTTTTGTAATTAAAAAGCCAGTCATTGACCCCTCTATTTATTGTGCTCTATTTAAAAATAGTATTCTGCCACTGTAGCATGGCTTTATTTTGTGGAAAATGCTAAGCAACTCCATCTTTAGTTGCCTGGCTAATATCTGAACAGGTTGGCTGTTTTAGACTCCCGTGTGGGCACCATGAAGGGCCTGTGGGCCCCTTGGTATTTGGCACTGGCACTCCATCCATGCCTGTCTAACGACAGTATCTTACCCAAGAGACATTCTTGGGTATAGCGTGACTTGTTGAATGTGATTTTCAAAGTCCTTGATGATAGTTTTTGTGCACAGAAGAGATTAATCAGAGGTAGCTTTGATTTTTAAATTGGTCTTTGATTTATTAGGTAGAATTTAAAGAAAATCTTTTGTATTTTTAAGCTTTTAAGTTTAGATCACAAATCTTATTATTTTATTTATAAGCCTAGCAAGTTATAAGTCACTTCTAAGGAGGCTTTGATTAATGTTTGGTCCCATTTAAAAACTTGGTGAAACTACTTTTAAACTGCTTTTATAAATTTAATATATTCCATTTCCTTTTAGGTACTATAATTGTCTGACTTAACAAAACCTTCCCGAACACTTAAATAACTCTTATAAATCTAATCTATTAGACTTAGAAATATGGTAAACTTTTAGTTCTTTTAAAGTATTCAATTCTGTAATAAACCTATTAAGATCTGAACTTAACATCCCAAGTCTACATCAATTACATATTTAAAATTAGAATCAAAAGAATAACCTCTTATTCCATTAGGTTCAATTCTCTTAAACATTATGTAAGTACATAAGACATCACCAAACATGCATAGAGTTCTTCACCTGAAAACATTAATACTACACATTTTGAAACTGCCCAATTGTCCCATAGAACTGATGTTTATGGTTTATTTTGAATAAACATAGAAATTGACCCTCCCACTCTTGAAACTTGAAAAAGTTACATTTGTCTTGTCTGAGTTCCTTTCTGGGAAAACCAACCATCAGTCCTCCTAGATAACATCAAGGAACTGAAACTTACCAGATTATCACATCTGGACAATGAGAGGCCAGACCCCTCACCTGTCATGATTGCCTAGCCCACCACCTGCTTCCTGTTGACCAATTCCTCTTCCTTACCTGTCCCTAATTCCTGTTTTTCCACATGGTTACATTTTTTTCCCTGCTATTTTAGTCAGTCAAGGAGACAGATTTAAGACTGATATCCCATCCCCTTGGCTGCAGCACCTGATTAAAGCCTTCTTCCCTGGCAGTATTTGTTGTTTCAGTGATTGGCTTTCTGTGTGGTGAGCAGCAGGACCTAGACCAAACCCCTGGTGTTTCACTAATAATTTGAGATTCTTAAACATTTCTATGCTGATTTTTAAACCAGCCTGGAATTAAAAGATGCGGATACACCAAGAAATAACCATGCTATCCTGGACAATCTTCCTCATCTTTTCTTTTTATCTTTATATGTTTGCTCCCCAACCAACCTGACTCCATCTCAACTGCCACCAACTGCCCCTGTGAATTCAATTAAAGTTGCTCTCCTAAGGTTTCTGTTTTCTTTCTTTCTCTCTCTCCCTCCCTCCCTCCCTCCCTCCCTCCCTCCCTCCCTCCCTCCCTCCCTCCCTCCCTCCTTCCTTCCTTCCTTCCTTCCTTCCTTCCTTCCTTCCTTCCTTCCTTCCTTCCTTCCTTCCTTCCTTCTTTCCTTTCTCTCTCTCTCTCTCTCTCTCTCTCTCTCTCTCTTTCTTTTTTTGGGATGGAGCCTCACTCTGTTGCCCAGGCAGGAGTGCAGTGGCACCATCTCGGCTCACTGCAAGCTCTGCCTCCCGGGTTCATGCCATTCTCTTGCCTCAGCCTCCTGAGTAGCTGGGAATACAGGAGCCCGCCACCACGCTCAGCTAATTTTTTGTATTTTTTTAGTAGAGACGAGGTTTCACCATGTTATCCAGGATGGTCTCGATCTCCTGACCTCATGATCCACCCACCTCAGCCTCCCAAAGTGCTGGGATTACAGGCGTGAGCCACCACACCTGGCCAAGGTTTCTGTTTTCTTTACCTATGAAAACTGGATGGGCTGGGCATGGTGGCTCACACTTATAGTCCCAGCACTTTTGGAGGCTGAGACTGGTGGATTCCTTGAGCCCAGTAGTTCAAGACCAGCCTAGGCAACATGGTGAAACCCTGACTCAACAAAAAATACAAAAATTAGCTGGGTGTGGTGGTCTGTGCCTATGGTCCCAGCTCCTTTGAGGTTGAGGTGGGAGGATCACTTGAGCCCCAAAGGCGGAGGTTGCAGTGAGCCGAGATCATGCCATTGCACTCCAGCCTGGGTGATAGAGGGAGACCCTATTTTAAAAACAAACAAACACACCAAGAAAAAAAAAAACCTAGATGAGATTAGGTTAGATGATCTCTAAAGTCTTAGCCATAAAATTCTGGAATTCGTATTTTTGTTTATTCACAAACATAATTTTCCATTTAGACTAATGAGAATGAACAAAATTGCTAAAGAGCAGAATACTTACTTTGCTTGTAAAGCTACCAACACAGAGAATGCTCACTATTGCACATATTATGTTTGCAGTCTGCTCCTATTGCAAGGATTCTAATGATGTTTGGTAGCTGGGACTACAGGCGCCCGCCACCGCACCTGGCTAATTTTGTTTTTTTTTGTATTTTTTAGTAGAGACGGGATTTCACAGTGTTAGCCAGGATGGCCTCGATCTCCTGACCTTGTGATCTGCCTTCCTCGGCCTCCCAAAGTGCTGGGATTACAGGCGTGATGAGCCACTGTGAATGTTTGGGCTTCTTGACCTCAGAATACAAGCGGTCAAGAAGTCACATCTGGAAACATCTACTGTGTTTTAAAGCCAGGAGGATATAGTTTCAAAGTACATGTTCCAGTTTATTTTGAAAATTGTGTCCCTGATTGATGGGTTTTGTCATTGCTACTCCTTCTGAGAATGGACTGAATTATCCTCTCTGTGCCTGCCATTTTATGCCTACTTTCTGAAATAGAGTATTGAGTAAAAAATAAATGGAAGGTGGTATGCATAACAGTAAAGGGTGGGAGCTTGAATTAGACCCCCTTTTGTTCAAATACAGATTCACTCCTTAAAAGCATTGTGACTTTGATGAACAACTTTATGCCAACAAATTGGAGAACTCACATGAAAAGGGCAAATTTCTAGAAAGACACAGCAACTGAAATTGACTCAAGAAGAAATTAAAAATCCGATAGACCTTTCAAAAGCAAAGATAATAAATTAATACTTAAAAATCTTCACACAAAGAAAAGCCCAGGGTCTGATGATTTCACTGGTAAATTTTATCAAACATTTAAAAAAGAGATTATACCAGTAATGCAACTTTTTTTTTCTGAAAATGCAGAGTGAAATACTTCCCCACGCATTCTATGAGGCCAGTGTTACCCTGATGCCAAAACCAGGAGAAGACATAAGAAAGGAAAACTATAGACCTGTATCCCTTGTGAATATAGATATAAAAATTCTCAAAAAAAGATTAGCCAACTGAATCCAATAATATACTCCAAAAATTATACACCTTCACCAAGTAGGATTTAACCTAGGAATGCAAGGTTGGTTTAACATCCAAATATCAACTAATGTAATACACCAGATACAACATAATCATCTCAATAGATAGAGAAAAACCATATCCCAGTATATAACACCCATTCATGATTTTAAAAACGTTATCAAACTATAAAGACATTTCCATAACCTGGTAAAGAGCATCTATGAAAAAACCCATGATGAACATTATACTTAATGGAAAAAGACTGAACGCTTTCCCCCTGACATTAGGACCAAGTTGCTGTCCTTGCTGCCACCTCTTTTATTCAGAATTGTACTGGTGGTTCTAGACAGTGATATCAGGATTGAAAAAGAAATAAAAGGCATCCAGATTAGAAAGGAAAAAGTAAAACTGTTTTTGTTCACAGAGGATCCTATATACAGAATTAATGATTCTATATGTAGAATACTGTAAGGAATATATACACACACACACCCTGTTAGAACTAATAAACAAATATAGTAAGGTCACAGGATACAAGATCACTGTACAGAAATCAGCTGTATTTGTATGAGCAATGAACAGTCCAAAAATGAAATTAAGATTATAATTTCAGGCTGGGCATGGTGGTTTATGCTTGTAATTCCAGCCCATTAGGAGGCTAAGGTGGGAGGATCACTTGAGCCCAAGAGTTTGAAACCAGCCTGGACAACAGAAGGAGACATTGTCTTTACCAAAAGTAGAAAAAAAATTAGCCAGGTGTCATGGTGCACCTGTTTGGTCTCACCTACTTTGGAGACTGAAGTAAGGGTATCACTTGAATTCAGGAGGTCAAGGCTGCAGTGAGCCATCGTTGTGCCACTGCACTCCAACCTGGGTGACAGAGCAAGACCCTGTCAGAAAAAAAAAAAAAAAGGAAAAAGGAAAAAGAATATAATTTCATTCATGGTAGTATCAAAAATATTTAGGACTAAAATTTTTAAAAGAAGTATAAAGCTATACACTGAAAATTTCAAAGCTTTGCTGAGGGAAATTAGAGAGGATTTAAGTAAATGGAGAGACATTCCATGTCTAGTGTTTGAAAGACCCAGTATTATTAAGATGCCAATTCCTCCCAAATTGATCTATAGATAAATGCAATCCCTATCAAAATTCCAGCAGTGTTTTTTTTTCTTTTGAAGAAATTGAAAAGCAGATCCTAAAATTTATATGAAAATGCAAACACCTAAAATAGTCAAAACAATTTTGAAAAAGAAGAATAAAATTGGAGGATTTTCATCTCCCAATGTCAAAATTCACTGTTAAACTACAGTTATCAAGATAGTGTGGTACTGGCATAAGGACAGATACATAAATCAAAGGAAGAGAATTGAGAGTCCAGGAATAAATCCTTGCTTCTGTAGTCAATTGGTTTTTGGCAAGATGCCAAGGCAATCTCTGGGGGAATAGATAGTCTATTCAACAAATGGTGCTGGGATAATTAGATATCTATATGCAAAGAGATAAACTCACATCCTTGCTTCATATAATATACAAACATTAACTCAAAACGAATCATAATTTAAATGTAAGAGTTAAAACAATAAAACTCTTAGAAGAAAACATATAAGATAATTTTCTAGACCATGAGTTAGGAAAAAATGTATTAGGTACAATAATAAAAAAAGCACAATCAGTAAAAGAAAAAAATTTTTAAATTGGGCCTCATCAAAATTCAAAACTTTTGAACTTCAAAAAACACTATTAAGAAAATGAAAAGACAAGAAATGGACTGGGAGAAAATGTTTTCAAAACATATATCCAATAAAGGACTTATATCCACCATTTACAAAGAACACTTACAATTCAATTATAAGAAGACAAAAACCCAATTAAAAAATTGGCAGAAGATATAAATAGACTTTTCACCAACAAAATGTGTATGTGTGTGTGGTATATGTATGTATGGCTAATAAGTACATGGAAAGATGCTCAATGCTATTAGTCATTTGGAAATGCAAATTAAAATCACAGTGAGACAGCATTTCACACTCACTAAAATGCCTGTCATAGATAAGACAATAACAAATGTTGGTTAGGATGTGGAGAGACAGAAATTTTTATACACTGCTGGTAGGAATGTAAAATGGTACAGCCACTTTGAAAACACTTTGGCAGTTTCTCAAAAAATTAAATGTAAAACTAGTCTAGAACACTGCAATTCTACTCCTAGGTAGAGAGAGATGAAAGAGAAATGAAAACATAAGTCCACATGTAAGGCTTGCATATGGCTATTCATAACAGTGTTATCCGTATAGCTCAAACCTGGAACAATCCAAATGTTCATCAAATGGTGAACCGATAGACAAGATGGAGTATAGCCATACAATGGGATACCATTTAGCAATGAAAAACAATGAACTACTGACACCACATCACAGATGAAGCTCAAAAACATTATGCTAAGTGAGAGAAGCAAGACACCAGAGACTATATATACATCATCCCATGTATATGAAATGTCCAGAAAAGGCAAATTTATACAGACGGAAGGTGGATTAGTTGTTGCATGGGGCTCAGAGTATGAGTAAGAAGTAACTGTAAATGGGCATGAGGGATCTCATTGGAGGGATGAAAATATTCTGGAATGGATGTATGGTATGGTTGCACCACTTGGTAAACGTACTAAAAATAATGAATTGTACACTTGAACTGGGTGAATTTTATGATATGCCAAAAAATGGTAAAGTTGTTATAAAGAAAAAGCAGGTGACTTTGGGCAGGTGATTTAATCTCTCTCTGCTTTAACTTTTTCACCTGTACAATGGGGATAGTGAGAGTGTTTGCCTCATAGGGTCATTGGGCAGAGTGAGTGAGATAGCATATACATAATGTTTAAAATTAGAGTGCCTGACATGTACTAGACACTCAATGAAATGATTATTCTGAAATCACTTCAGAACAATTATTCTGCAACATTGGAACACATGTTTGAAGGAATAAGACGTTCGTTTCTTTTATGGGAAGATACTAGCATGTTTTAAAAAAAACACCTCTTATTTGACCCTAAACTCTGTATCAGTGACACAGAAAAACTGATAGGAAATAAAAAAAAAAATTGTGGGAAACTGATAAAATTTGGCTTAACAGGTCAAATAGACACAGAATTAAGTTTCAGGGATAATGAAACTAGAACAATTTATCATTTCTACTTACTAAATTCCAACTTAGTAGAAGTGAAAGATATTATTAGCCAAAATAAACTTCAATCAAGATGCAGTAAATGCTTTTCTTTTTTATTTAAAATTTTAAGTACATAAAAGATTTATATAGTTTCAAAGTCAAAACTACACAATAAAATACATAAAGAAGTCTAGCTTCTTTCCCAATTCCTTCTAACTTGTCCCCTTCTTCCCTCATAGGTAACTTTTTTTTTTAAGTTTTTGGATTACCCCTCACTTTTTACATTTCTGAAAATAAAAGCAAAACATATACACACATATATGGCCTTTCAACAAGTTGACCAGGATAAATTTATTTATTTTTAGAGAGAGTGTCTTGCTTTGTTGCCCGGGCTGTAGTGCAATTGTGCAGTAATGGCTCACTGCAGCCTCAAACTCCTGGGCTCAAACAATTTTCCTGCCTCAGCCTCCCAAGCAGCTGGGACTACAGGCGCATGCCACCATGCCTGCTGGCTAACTACATTTTTTATTTTTCATAAAGACAAGGTCTTGCTTTGTTCCCCAAGCTGGTCTTGAGCTCCTGGCCTCAAGTGATCCTCCTGCCTTAGCCTCCCAAAGGCAAACATGTATTTTTATCAATTAATTAATAACATGTAGTGTATCAAGTCAAATGCCAGGTTACCTGGAGTTTGACAGAGCCTTAGATATATTTCTCTCCTCCCACTTTCTTACCAAAAGAAAGGTACCTTACTCTCAATCTTGTCCCCATGCTTCTTGCTTTTTTCGTTTAACAATATATCCTAGTAATTATGCCATGGCAGTAGAGATCTTTCCCATTCCTTTATTTGAGTGACATAGTACTCCATGGTTTATTCAGCTAGATTCTTGTTGATGATCATTTGGATTGCTTCCAGTCTCTGACTATTACACGTAATGCTGCAATGCATAGCCTTGAAGTTGCAGTAAATTTAAGGTGCAAACTATGAACATTCCTTGGCATCTGAAAAAGTTTGTTCCTTAGTAAGCCAAGTTAGCTACTGTTTATATAACTGATGCAGCACTGTTTGTGAGGAGATTCCATTTGGAGCACTTGTTGGTTTGAATCACCTTGGAATTATTCATTTTTCTAAGCTGCTAGAATGTTTTGGAAACGAATCCTTGATAGTGAATACCATTTCTTATTAACTATGTTATGTAAATATTGAATTGTTTAATATCTATTACCAAATTGTTTGATCATCTTTAATTAGTATTTCAGGACTTTCTGCTTTGTTGTACTAGGCATCAACTCTGTCAACTTGTTTCGTGTATTGAAGCGTGGAAATTGTGGGAAATTTGGGATCAACAAAATTTATCAAGTCAAATGTCAAGTATTCAGAGTCTGACAAAGCCCTAGATATATTTTGTGAAGACTTTTAAATGTCTTGACTCACAAACATTTATAGTTTTCAACTTTGATTGCTTTTTACACATTATCTATGTTCACTGGAGAAAAATTAAGGAGTTAGACAAACAGAAAAATAAGTCCCTATAATCCCAGTCCCCAGAGATAACAAATATTAGCATTTGGGTACATATTTTTCTAGAATTTTTCAATGAACATAAACAGCTCCCTTCTTTTCCAACACCCATGCATATGCAATTTATTTATCTCTTATTCCCATATATAGTTCAAAGGAAATTTCATCTTGTTTTAAATTAAATTAGGTTTTACCCTTTAACTTTGCTATGTGTGGGTTTTGTTTTGTTTTGTTTTGTTTTTCCAGACAGAGTCTTGCTCTGTCGCCAGGCTGGAGTGCATGGGCGTGATCTCGGCTCACCGCAACCTCTGCCTCCTGGGTTCAAGTGATTCTCCTGCCTCAGCCTCTCAAATAGCTGGGATTACAGGCATGTGCCACCACACCCAGCTAATTTTTGTATTTTTAGTAGAGATGGGGTTTCACCATGTTGGCCGGGATGGTCTTGATCTCCTGACCTCAAGTTATCTACCCACCTCGGCCTCCCAAAGGTTGGGATTACAGGCATAAGCCACTGAGCCCGGCCACTTTACTGTTTTCTTAGCATAGCATATAGATGTTTTTTTCCTGTTTCTTCATCAAAGTTAGCTTTTCGTATTTCTTGAAGTGTTTACCTTAGAAATAGGAAATCACATTTCCTTTTTCTTCATAAAAAAGAAAAATATGTTGATAAAGACCTTGGAAAAAAATCATGGATAAGTACACTGAAAGCCCCTGTAATTTGTTTTCCATGGTCTTCTAAGTCCATGAACTACGTATTATGTGTTTGCCTAGGGACATTTTACTGATTCCTAAAGGGAGATTAGTATAAAAGTCCAGAGAGAGACCTATTCTAGGAGAGATTGGTTATGCAGAAATTGAAGTCAAGGAGACTTTTCATGATCATTGTTCTGCTACTGAAAACATTTGTGGGGGGAAAAAATTCTTGCAAGTACTTTCTGTGGTCATGGTTGCCTACATCTTATTCCAACCACTAACACTGAATATCTAATTAAAAATGGAAAAGATTAAATATTTAGATGATTCAGCATCAAGTACCCCCAAAAAATTCCTGGTAATGACCTGACTTTTTTACTTTTTTGGGGGTAGATTTTGGCGTTTTGGACACTAGTCTTGTGTATCTAGGGTGGAAGGGGACATTGTTTCCTGCGATGGGTCATTGGAATTAAGGGCCACATGAAAGTTACTTATTATGGTGTTTTATTTTATGTTTAGAGAGAGAGTTATGAAAGATAAAACTATCTAATTATTTATTTGACCAAAAAAAAAAAAAAAACCAGAAAACTTCGTTCATAACAAGTTGAAGTTTGAAATATGGCTGAAATACAGGCTTTCACCTGTAATCCCAGCACTTTGGGAGGCTGAGGCAGGCAGATTGCTTGAGCTCAGGAGTTCGAGACCAGCCTAGGTAACATGGTGAAACCCTGTTTCTACAAAAAAATACAAAAATTAGCCCAGCATGGTGGCGCGTGGCTGTAGTCCCAACTACTTGGGAGGTTGAGGTGGGAGGATTGCTTGAGCTTGGGAGGTCGAGGCTGCAGTGAGCTGTGATCACGACACTGCACTCCAGTCTGGGAGATGGAGTGAGACCCTGTCTCAAAATAAATAAATAAAATGAAATTTGAAATATGTCTTTGTGTCGTGTTATAATCAGGTAAACAGGGCGGTAGAGGGATGGGGGTATAAGTAAACAGAAATTGAGAGAAGGGCAGGGAAGACGGAAGGAGACAGAACTGAAAGGAGAAAGGAAAAGTGAAGAAGACGGATAAGAAAGGCCAGAAATCAGGAGACAGAGTTTAAAGACTATACCCAAAGCAGAAGAGGAACACATGAAGACAAAAAGAGGCTGGTTAGGAAAGATTTTTTTTTTGTTTTGGAATTTGATAGTATCTAACAAAAAATACAAGTTCCCTAACTCTTTAACCCAGCAGTAGTACTTCTGGGTATCTTTACTACAGAAATACTCACATAGGCATGCAAAGATATTTATTGCAGCATGTTTGTAAGAGCAAAAAATGGTAGACAATTTAAATAACAGGAAAAAAATGGTTAAGTGAATAAAAGTATATTCATTCAGTAGAATTCTAGGCAGACATTCAAAATAATAAGGTAGGGCCGGGCACAGTGGCTGACACCCATAATCCCAGCGCTTTGGGAGGCCGAGGTGGGTGGATTATTTGAGGTTAGGAGTTCGAGACCAACCTGGCCAACATGGTGAAACCGCATCTCTACCAAAGATACAAACATTAGCTGGGCGGTGGTGGCCTGCATCTGTAATCCCAGCTACTTGAGAGGCCGAGGCAGAAGAATTGCTTGAGCCTAGGAGGCAGAGGTTGCGGTGAGCTGAGACTGCACCACTGCACTCCAGTCTGGGTGACAGAGTGAGACCCTGTCTCAAAAAAACCAAAAACCAAAAAACAAGAAACAAAAGAATAAGGTAGAGTTAGGCATACTGATGTGGAAAAATATACATGTATTTGATTAAGTGAAAAAAGCATGTTGCAGAACATTATATTTGATTTCAATTTTGTAAAAATAGAAAGTGTATGTGTGTGTGTGTGTGTGTGTGTGTGTGTGTGTGTGTATGTACATGGAAAAAAAGTCCAGATAGATACATATTAAACTCTTAACAGTTTTGGATGGGAAAGTTTGAATTGTTACACAGACATTCATTAGTTTTTGAGAGGATGAAAATGAGAGAATAATGTGTTTGAATGTATTGAGAAGAAATTTCAAAATTGGGATGAAATTGTTCTCTGAGTTCCTGTAGGTGCCCAGACAAAATTCAGTTTAGGGCTGAGTCAAGCCTGTGGCTTTCTGTTTCCCATTTCTAATAGACACCAGCAGAGCTCAGACCTATTTAATTCCATTCTTGACATTAATAGATAATTTTCATTACATTTGTGGGATTTGGGGTGAGCCTTGGAAGAACAGGAGACTGCCTCTTCTATAATTTGGGGATAACAATACTCCTTGCCATAAAGGATTGTTTTGAGTATTAAGTGTAGGAAGATGTATAAAATGTATAGCCCAGTTCATAAATGGCAGCCACTATTGTTGTTAATTTTTTGGAGAAGTTCAGGATCACATTCCCATTTTTCTTGGCCCTCATTTTCTTGTTCATGCTTCCCACCCTTATAGCATAGAAAGCAGTTTGATCCATGGAATTGGAAGTAGACAAAGTTTCCTAAGATTTCTTGCTATGTCATCACAGCTTGTGTTCTAAATCTATTGTGAAGAAGAATCTTTTGTTCATTTTTGACTCCCCTCTCACCACTGCTCAATTACTTAGCTAGCATTTTATATCAGTCATCAAGGCAGCCCCCCAAATGTATCTTTTCATTTCCTGAGTGTAGACTTTTAATTTTAAAAAGACTTATATAATTTTTAGACATTTTTATTATTTTTAAATGAAACAACTTTCAGTACATTAGATTTATTCTGAGAGATGACATTAGGCCATGTTCTTGTGTCTGTTCTCTAGAATTTAATGTACTTCCACATTCTTAAAATGTTTTTATAATAGCTTCATAATTACAAGTGATGCTTTTTAAATGTGTTGCCTTCTCAAAAAAAAAAAAAAAGAGAGAGAGAGAGAGAGAGTGATTCTGCCTTGCAGTTTTTATGAATTTTGCTAGTTTCTTAATGCTTCAGCTTCACCAGCTTGTGGGAAGAAACAGGTCGTGTTCCACAAACAGCCAGTTCAGCTGTAGCAATCACGACGGCCAGGCAGCATTTGCACATGGTTAGCATCGCGTGGCAGGAATGAGGCTGTTGTGTTCCTTGTCATATTTATTTAATAGTTTAGTCTAATAATTGAGGAAACTATGTACTTAGGAAAAAATTGCCCTTCAGTGGAGAAATGTAAATAGTACATTTGCTTTTTTGAAACAATTTTTTTTTTTTCACAAAGGACCAAGGATTCCCTTAAGTGCAAGAATAATTCAGTACCCACTCTACAATATTATGAGCCTCAGAGGCATTATCAGTGGTTCCATGCCCATAAGAGGGAAATGTGATACCGTACATGGCACAAGTGGTGCTCCTCACCCCCTCAAAACCCATAATCCTCCTGGCCACCTGCTCCCTTCCTCTCTCCCTCCCCTCCCCACATCCCTGATGAGTACAACTAGTTATATTCATTATTATTATTTTTTTTTGAGACCTTGTCACCCAGGCTGGAGCACAGTAGTGTGATCATGGCTCACTGCAGCCTCAACATATCAGGCTCAAGTGATCCTCCCACTTCAGCCTCCCAGGTAGCTGGGACCGTAGGTGTGTGCCAACACACCTGACTGATTAAAAACTATTTTTGTGTGTGTGTAGAAATAGGGTCTCTTTATGTTGTCCAGGCTGGTCTCGAACTCCTGGGCTCACGTGATCTTCCTGCCTCAGTCTCCCAAAGTGCTGGGATTACTACCATGCCCGACTAGCATCACTAATCGTTAAGCAAATGTTTTGTCACTGAGCCTGAGTGTGACCTCGGAATGCCTTTGAATACTGAGCTCCAGATAGCCACTTCCAGTTAACTGCTGTAGAGAAAGAAACCTATCAAACTTTTAGAATTTATCAATATATTAACAACATATCTAGCCAGTGTAGGCAATTCACCTCCCAAATAAGTTGGTTCAGTTTTAAAAAATCAGCCACATTATCTTTTGACATGCTGTAAATAAAAATAGCTAATTTTTGGGAAAGAGTTTTACTTTTCAAACCATTGTTTCAGCATAATGTTGGCAAAGTTTGAAAAACTAATTCTATAATTAAATACAGTATACAAGTAGCATCGCATGAAGTTCATTTGTGGAATAGCTGATGCTTAATGCAGGATCATATCAGCTACGTGTGAATGTGCCCGAAACTTCTCTTGCTTTGAAACAGATTTCTCCCTGACCTTCATTCTTTGCCATCCTCCCTGCATATAGTATAGTTGTTTTTCTACCCCATGAAAATTCATCAACATATCTCAGCATTGTGGCAGATGGAGAGATCCGTGGCTGGCATCGTTTTGGAGGCCTTCCCTGCCTATTCACTACTGCCGAGTAGTTTTACAACTTGGGTTCATTTAGTACAGAAGAGAAACTAAACCTTACCTTCATGTCATATACCAATCGCAGGTATCAAAATACCCCAGATCCATCTCTAGCAGTGTGGCTGAGGTAAAAGTCCTTGGAGAGCTATGGAATGTGTTTCCTTCTCTCTGCCATTGTTCCAGATTTTGCAACAACTGGCAGTCCTCTAGACTGGACCCCTAGAGATACAGGACCCCCCTGGCTCTCCTTAACCATGCCCTCCCCAGTCTCCTTCAACAGGTACAGAAACGAGCTGGGAGGAACAGTGGTTGACACTCCTTTCCCCAAACACATTCTCTAAGACTTGAAATGTGGTGACAGTTGTCACTGTAACAGTGTTGACATTGTATTATTTAGACTATGAGGAAAACATATGAAAAGAGATAGTATAAAATCAACACAGGAGGCTGAGCATGGCAGCTCACATCTGTAATCATAGCACTTGTTGGGAGGCTGCGGTGGGAGGATTGCTTGAGCCCAGGAGGTTGAGGCTGCAGTGAACTGTGATCGCAGCAGTGAGCCATGATCACAGCACTGTGCTCCAGCCTTGAGGACAGAGTGAGCATCTGTCTCAAAAATAAATAAATAAATAAATAAATAAAAATAAAGTATTAAAAAATCACACATGAAGTGCAGAGAGAAGACGGTCAAAAAGAGGTTCCATTTTTAGATGTTTGCTGCCTTGCTAACCACCAGGGCCCTGGCCCTGTCAGGCCCTACCCCAGGCTCGGGCACGTCAGTGTTAGCTCCTGGCTAGGCCTCTGATTGGCTTCTGTGTGAATGTGCAAGCCCTGCTTATTCGTGAACTTGAGACACGTTGCAGGTAGAAATCCAGACCAGCAGGTGTGTGTGAGCATGCTCAGTATGCTGTCCGTGTCCTTCTGCAAGAGCTGCCAGCTCCTTCTCTCTTGTTTGTTGCCCCCTAAGGTGCTCTGGCAGCCTGAGGCTTGAAGCAGACACCCCAATTTGCAGTTTGAAGGACTGCTCAATTCCTCAGGCAATGAAGGTCATGTAATGACTGACTAATTCATTCTCTTTTATTTTGAAAATTAGAGAAGTTTTCATTAAAGTAAAATTTTTACAACAGGACTTTTGATCTAAAGTGTCTCTTAATCTTGTGTTTGATAAATAATGAATGGCTCACTGCTCACCAAAAGTGTTGCATCCACTACTCAGTGATTGCTAATGCCTCATTTGCATATGAAATTAATATTCCATATGGTTGTTCTGATCGTTTAGGCCTAAACCAACAGGAGGAGGCATGCTGATTTGAGCAGAAGTTTGGGTTGCAATGGAATATACTTTTGAGTCAGTATCAGTACTTTAATGCTCTGATGGCCAGCCCTGGAGGCATAAAACATGAGCAAAATCTCCATTTTTTTGGTGGTGCCTTTGCAATAGCAAACTTATTTTGAATATCAGGTGCCATGAAGATCATTCTATGAATAATTATTAGATTCCTACTGTGTACATACCACTGTGCCCAGAGCAACTGTGTTAGGTGCTTATAATGGCTATTAGAAATGCAATAAAGAAAACAGAAATTTAACTCTGCTTTAATATGGAATTGGTCTCTAGATTCCAAGCACAGACCATGTCAGTGCTGTGAACTCCCCTGGTCGCTTGACACTTGTCAGCATGAGCCATGTAACCAAAAGGTCTTTTCCCTGAATCTTTGGTTCACCATCAACTATGATTAAGTTTGTCATCAATGCTCTGCTAATAAGCAAATAATATTTTGTTATATAATGGATTCCAAAGCTCATTTTTATTAATATCAGAATACAAAGATTAACTTTGTTACTTACCGTATTATAGTTGACCTTCATAAATTTTTTTAAAATTAGGTTTCATCCTTTAACTTTGCTGTGTGTGTGCGTGTGTTTATTTTTTTAGACAGAGTCTCGCTCTGTTGCCCAGGCTGGAGTGCAGTGGCGCGATCTTGGCTCACTGCAAGCTCTGTCTCCCAGGTTCACGCCATTCTCCTGCCTCAGCCTCCCGAGTAGCTGGGACTACAGGTGCCCACCACCATGCCTGGCTAATTTTTTGTATTTTTTTTAGTAGAGACAGGGTTTCACCGTGTTAGCCAGGATGGTCTCGATCTCCTGACCTTGTGATCCACCTGCTTCGGCATCCCAAAGTGCTGGGATTACAGGCGTAATCCACGGTGCCTGACCTCGTAAATATATTAAGAATAGAATGTGATGGCTTTGAAAGTTTGTCAGATAAACTCCAGCTTGGGTTTTGTGCCAGTAAAATGATGTAGCTATGATTTCTCTTCTTTTGGTGGTGGTGCTGAAGAGGATAATTCTAGTTCATAGATGGACCATGTATTAATTAAGGCAGGCAATATTATGTTATGATAACAAATAGCCCCAAATTTCAGTGACTTAGTACAACAAAAGTTTCTCACTTATACAAAGTCTGTTGCAAGTCAGAGAAACTCTCCAAAGCACCTACGCTGCATATATTGACTCAGCATTCCGGGATGTGTGAATCTTATGCCATATCCATGCTAACATATTCTTCTGTGATCACTGCAGCAGGGGGAGACAGGGCTGGAAAGTGGAGCAATGACAACTAAATGCTTCTGCTAATGAGATGTAGCAGAGGAGATGTGGAGCTGTGTGTACTTTCCAGCTCACAAGAAGGCTAGCAAGTCACTTGGCTATGTTCAACTTGAAAGGAGTAAGATGCCATTCTTCTGTGAGCCTGGAAGTAAAGGATGCCTGGGCATTGATGAACAAGATGCTTATCTGTTGGCCTATGTCAGACTATTACAAAATCCAGGAGAACTTTTGTCCCTCTTTGATTAATGAATTGGAAAAAAATGAATAAATGTCTCTGAATGACATTTTCTTTAGTTTGATGGTGATTAAATAAATATGGGAAATGCTTCCAGATTATGGAAAAGGCTGTGCCATAAAAATTAAAAGTAACTAAAGATAATCTATATATTTTGGTAGCTTCAGAAGTATGACCTGGTTAAGGGAGACTATATTTGCACTCCCTCTTTTAGGACTCATGTGCTGTAGTTGGCAGAATGATAGCCTCCCTGAAGATGTCCAAGTCCTAATCCCCAGAACCTGTGAATATGTTGCCTTACATGGCAAGGAGGAATTAAGGTTGCAGCTCGAATTGAATCAGCTGACCTTAAAATAAGATCCTGGATTATCTGGATGGGTCTGATATAATCACAAGGGTCTTTTAAAGTAGAAGAGGAGATCAAAAGCAGAAATATGGCTGCAATGAGAAATACTTGGCCTGGGATTGCTGGCTTTGAAATTGGAGGAAGGGACCACAAACCAAGGAATGTGAGAGGCCTTTAGAAGCTGGAAAAGACAAAGACATGGTTTCTCCCCTGGAGCCTCCAGAAGGAACACAGCCCTGCTGACACCTTGAATTAGCCCAGTGGGACTCATTTAGGGTTACTCACCTCTAGAATTGTAAGATCAGAAACTTGTGTTGTTTTAAGCCAGCAAATTTGTGATAATTTGTTTCAGCAGCTGTAGGAGACTGATATGTGTCCCACAACTTCTCTAATAGGAAATTGTGTTCTCTTCTTGTCAATATCCCTCCAAACAGCCTACAACATTTCTGGAGGAAGGAGAGAAAACTGGAAAGGCACATTTTCTGGGAAAGCTATAAAATGCATCTTTTTTATTCTAGTCAGAAGTAGGCTTGTCAATCTTTTGAGAAACTCATGCAGAGTAATGGGAGAAGAGGAAAATGCAAAATTTCAATTTTAACAGAATTTCATCAGAAATTCAATTTTATTAGAATTTCTAATTTCAGGCATTAGAAGAACTCAGACTTTGTGGCTAAAATGCAGCAGGTATTCAGAAGAGTGACTGATGAATGGCTTTGGAGCAGGCGAGGGCTGGGGTTGGTATATTAGGAAATGGCTTTGTATATGATCTATTTGGTTAGAAAAAAAGATTAGGATTATGGATAATGTGGACAACCTCTCTGTCTTGAATCTAGTGTGTAGCCAAGGCCAATAGCAAAGCTCCAGTTTTCAGTGAAGACTGTGTACTGTTACAAAAATATCTTTTCATTAATGCATCTCTTTCTCTCAAAGTGGTTATTTAGAATAACCAGCAGTTGTAACACATACAGAGAAGCAAGAATTTGGCTCAGAATAAAGAAGTGCTGAAGGCTGTGTTCAATGAGAGCTCCCAAAGATCACCAATGGCAGACACCCAACTAGACTAGTGGCAACAATTATTTATATTTTACCAATTCCCAATAGACGAGGATCCTTTTCTGTTCTATTTGCTAAAATTCTGCATTGAACACAATTAGAAAATATCCCTAAAAATCCTTTCTGTCTGGGCTAACCTATGCCACTTGTCATTATCCTCCTCTCCCTTCCTACCCTCATTACCAGGAACCATGTTCTACTTGAGAGTGTCATGTATTTTGATCATTAGTAGCTGCTTTACAATAATGATGGCAAGAGATAGCTAATAGTTCTATTATTTATTTATTTTCACTCCCACCTTGTTCCAAAAAGGATTTAAGGTGGGATGCAAAAAAAAAAAACAAAAACACATGCAATCCAATAAGATGAAACCAAAATCAGCAAGTGAGAAAATTAGAACAAGTGGAGAATGAGGGAGGGAAAAATAAGAAATTGGGAGTACAAAATGTGTCCCACCAGGCTGTGAGTCCTAGCCAGGGTGGACCACATACTTGGCCCTCACTTTCTAAAACTATCTCAAAAGGGTGTGGCGGGGGGTAGTGTGATCAGTCCCATGAGTCACATAGCAGTTGGTCAGAAGCAGCACAATGAGTTCTGGGATTTAGACCAGAGAGAAATTTCTCCCATGGGTCTCTGTAAAGAGGACCCCCTGTGTAATTCAGAGAACAGTGCTTCAAGAGCATTCCCGAAGATATGACAAATTCCTTAGAGCTATGTTCTCTCACATCCTTTAGTATAGGCCTGTGACATCACATCCCAGTGGAATTCAGCTAAGGTACTCTACAGGGGATCAGAAAGATGCATTTCAGTTTCTCTATGTGTTGCTGGTTTAACGAGGGGATAGCTTAAGAGTTTCTACAGGAAAGGATGGATGAAGAATCTTCCATATACATTGTTCCCTCTCAGCTGTGCCTCTGCGGAAGTTAAACTTGTATGTTTGTGCTTCTCTATGCTTTAGTGAAAGGGTACTAGAAATGTGGATGACATTTGCAGTAAGCTTCAGGTCTTGGAAAGAGCTTCACTCCCCCTTTTGGGATTTGGGAGCTCTAAAAGGAGACTGTGCCAGGCCCAATAGGAGAGCCTGGAGGAAGGAAGGGTGTGTGAATATATGCCAGGAACGGCAGAGTGGTGGTTGTGGTTCTCAGGTGGCAGCCGAGTGGGAAGTCTTCTCCCAGCAGCGTGAGCACTGCAGCTGTTCAGTGCTGTTGCCTTCAAGGGAGCGGGCGTCAGGTGAGTCAGTGGGCAGAGGAGGTTCCCTTTTGTGTGCTAAGGATCTTGATGGAGGCCCCTTGAACTAGGCTGGCTGGGGTCCTTCAGCCATCAGTGAGGATTGGAGGTCTCCGTCTCAGGCTCCCTCCCATGCGCAGGCCCCCTCGAGGCTCCACATGTTTACCTGGCATCCTGACATGTTGTAAACAAAGACTCACACTGCCCTCCAGCAGCCCAGCACTATGTTCCCCAAAGTCCCGAGGCCACAACCCCTCCAGGCTCCAGCATTCGGCCACTCACATTGTTCCAGTGGCCTTGTCCTCTTATACTTTTGGCAGGAAGAGGAAATAAATGAACATGTTTTCTTCCAAAAATATTCCAATTTATTCTCCACGTGCCAGTTGCCATGATCTTTCTAAAACATCAATCTTGTTGTGTCACTTCCCTGATGAAAACCCATCTGCAGCTTCCCAGGATCCCCAGGGTAGAGCCGCAGGGCTGTAGCATGGTTGACAAGGCCCTAGGCAATCTCTGCAGCCTCATTCCTCCCTGGTTCTCTTCTGTCTCTCCCCTCATTTCCCTTCACCACCAGGCTGTACGACTGGCCACACTTTTCAGTTTCTTGAGCTTCCCATTTTTCCTCTTTCTTTCCCCAGGCCCAGACACAGGCTATTCTTCCTTCTTGGAAAACTGCTTTTTATCCTTTCATCCATTAGGCCAGCCTATGCCTATGTACATTTCAGGTTATACCCCAGAAATTAATCCTCTGGGGAGTGGTCCTGGACCCTCAGACAAGATGAGAGGTCCTCTGCTAGGTGCCCCATAGTATCCTTTGTTTCCTCCAACTATGGCCTTGTATTAGTTGGGAAAATGCCAGCTGCAGAGACAAGGCCCAACATTTCCATGGTTCCATGAAATAGAATTTTATTTCTCACTCATCTGTCCATCTCCTGCAGGTGCTCCTGACTGTTAAGTGAGTTTCTCCACAGGGTGATTCAAGGCCCCAAGTTCTTTCCATCTTGTAGCTCTGCCATCCTCTAGGGCCTCAGAGTGCATAGCATCTGGCTGGGCAGAAGGGAGGGGCCGGAAGGTACATCTGCCCCTTACTGCCCTAACACAAAGGCATCCCATGTTCCTTCCACTCCTGTTCCATTGGCACCAACCTGGTGCCCCCTAGTTGCTAGGGACAGCTGTCCAATGATAAGGTTATAATACAGAAGGAGGAACACACGTTTTAGTGGGCATACAAGCTCCTAAAACAGCTAATTATAATTTCCTGTGATTCAACTAGACTCTGAGCTCCATGAGAAAGAAGGTGAGGGTACTATTACTATTGTGGTCCTTTTGCCAGCACCGTGCCTTGCACCTTGGTGCAGGGATTGCTCCATAAGTAAGAGCAGTCAGTGCTTGGCTGGAGGAGGAAGTGGGTCACATAGACAATTCATCCTCTTGAAGCCCTTCCCTTACACTGTGCAAGAGTTGGGGAGAGAGAGGCAGCAGGCAGATAAGCTTTCCTTATCACTGCTGCCAGCCAAGCCCCTCTAAAAAGCACCGACTCCCTTCACAGACAGAGGCATTCATTATGAGCAGGGAGCTTCCATAATCACAGGTGCCCATGAAGGCGTGAGTCCCCTCTTGTATGATGAGGCCTTCTGATTAAAGACTTGTTATTGGTACTTTATGGGGCAGAGAGAAAATGCACTGCTGTTAGTACTGGCACTGCAGCTCCATCGCACATCTGGCACCTGCCTCTGAGTCCAAGGAGATGGGTGGTGAATGAATTTTCCCTGTCTTTATCAGCTGGTTGTGTCTTTGGAGTGTCTCTTCACAAGTCGTTTTTTGTGTGTGTGTTGGTGTGAGTGTATAATAGTAAGAAGGCAATCACCTACCAGATTGTCTGGATAGAAAAGAAGGAATGAATAGACATGATGTGTAATTGGCTTATGAAATTGGAGAAATATAATTCACTATCACAAGCAGTGTGGTTCTATTTCTGCAAATCCTCAGGTAGGATAGTAATATGTTGACTTGTGAAATTTGGGTCTGCTGCTTTACAATTTGAGGCCTTAAAATGGCCCAAGGTAATGACACAGATGATCACAGTCAGGTGCCGCATCTCCACCATCCTACACTGGGAGGACATCTGGTATTCTTCTCCCCAAGGGACCCCTCTTTCAATAAGCCCAAGAACCCCTGGGCTGACTCAGTCCAAAGGGGCCAGTGTTAATTACTTTCTTCTGTCTGCTACTGTCATTGTCTTTGGTGTCACAACAGAAAAAAGGGAGTCTGACAGTCTTGGGCAGTCCCCAATCAGTGCAATGGGCATTGTGGAGGTTGAGGTGCAAGTGGCTGTTTCTGGTCTTGCTTATTTTCTCAGGGTTTGGGGAAAAGGAGCATGCCTTGCTTCTCCCTTCCCAGTGGTCCTTCAGACGTGGGCGCTGTAGGCCCAGCAGGTGCTAGCCGGGTTACAGTTCCCTGGTGAGACAGTCATGTCATGTCCCTGGCAATGAACTTTCCATCTCCAGTAGAACCAGGGCAGGGCAGAGTAGCCTGACTCTATGCCCACTCTGCTCATGGCCCAACTGCCAGCCCCCTGAACCTGGCTCTGTAGGCCTTCAGGGTTAGGTTGATTGTAATCTCACTGTCCCTCACTAGCCTTCAGCTTTGGTTATGGCCATTCCAGGCCTTAATAGGCACCTGTGACTTTGAACCTCAGAGACCTTGGTTTTTTCCTCTGGCAAGGCCCAGGATATCCCCTTCCCTGAGTCCCTTCCCTGAGACCACAATCGTCCAAAACCTGTGCAGCAACCTGCAGTGACCCCAGCAATCCCCATGCTTATGCCCTGATTCCAATGGGGGCAAAGGGTGACAGCAATAATGGGTGGCACAGGGTAGGGATGGGGAGGCCAGGTGGGGTCCGGGATGCCAGGGGCTGAGGGAGCCGAAAACTAGGACCTGCCCAGGAGGCAGTAGGAGGCTGGAATATGGCTGCACACCTCCAGCACATACTCCATTGTCCCTTGGACTTCACTTACAAAACACAAATTCAAAGACAAAATTATTCAGAAATTTTGATATGGTGACTGCATAACATTAAGCCTCAAGTGTGAGCCCTTCTTTATGTGTTGCAGTGGTTGCAGGAAGCCCGAAAAGCTGGCTCTGAGGGTGTGTGATTGTAAAACTACCTTTGCAAAAATTATGACTGTGACAGAAATCTATTATACCATGGCTGACTCCATTTTGCTTCTAGCCTCACAGGCTGGCTGTCCTTGCTCATTCCTGAATGTAGGGCAAGTTAAATGTGGGAGAAATTTAGTTTGTAGTTCAACTTTAAAGCAAGGAAGATAGTATTTCCTCCCTAAAACTGATCCCCTTCTTGTTTAGGGACTGAAACTGCTTTTGCAAAAGTAATGGATAACCATGTGATTTGGTTTACAGGAGGGGCCTGAATTCTGCTAAAACGCAGACATAATTTCTGTAACTGTTTACTGCTCAGGAATCATATGGCCAGAGGTCACAAGATTTGTTACTTCCCCAATTGTTCTTATAGATAACATCACTATTGTAGAACCTAACATTACCACTGGGCACTGTGGCTCATGCTTGTAATCCCAGCACTTTGGGAGGCTGAAGTGAGTGGATCATTTGAGGTCAGGAGTTTGAGACCAGCGTGGTGGTCTCAAACCAGATGGTGAAAGCCACGCTTCTACTAAAAACACAAAAATTAGCCAGGTGTGGTGGCAAGAGCCTATAGTCCCAGCTACCCTGGAGGCTGAGGCAGGAGAATCGCTTGAACTGGGAGGTGGAGGTTGCAGTGAGCCAAGATTGCACCACTGCACTCCAGCCTCGGTGACAGAGATTCTCTCTCAAAAAAAAAAAAAAAAAAAAAAGATTGGTCTTTTGAGATGTTTTCAGATTTTTACATTCTGGCAACTGACTGATCCCACCTGGACTCATGACTCATCACTCAACAGGTCCTGTGACCTCCCACCCAGAGGCAGACTCAATGCGTGAGGACTGTTTTCCACACCCCAACGATTGCATCCCCAACCAGTCAGCAGTACCCATTCCCTAGTCCCCTGTCCAGCAAGATATCCTTGAAAAACTCTAGCCTCTGAGCCTTTGGGGAAACAGATATGAGTAAGAAAACTCTGGTCTTCCATTTAGCAGCTCTGCATTTATTAAATTATTTTTCTACTGCAAAACCCAGCTGTTCTCAGTGCATTGACTTTTCTGGGCAGAGGGCAAGATTAACCCTTTGAGAAATTACACAGTGACCTGGCAGCAAGACTGTAGAAGTGTGGGTATGCAAACCTCCCACCTGCTTTTGACCATCAAAAGCTGCTGATATTCCCAAAAGAAACTTGAAAAAGAATTGATGAGGCACCTTTGCTATATCTTTTTTTTTTTTTTTTTTGATGGAGTCTTGCTCTTGTCACCCAGGCTGGAGTGCAATGGCACGATCTTGGCTCACTGCAACCTCCCCCTCCCAGGTTCAAGCTATTCTCCTGCCTCAGCCTCCTGAGTAGCTGGGATTACAGGCGTCCACCACCACGCCTGGCTAATTTTTGTATTTTTAGTAGAGACAGGGTTTCACCATGTTGGCCAGGCTGGTCTTGAACTCCTCAGGGGATCTACCTGCCTCGGCCTCCCAAAGTGCTGGGATTACAGGTGTGAGCCACTGCACCCGGCCTGAGGCAACTTTGCTATATCTTTCTAGCCCTTTTCTATATTTGCAGTTATTTTAAATATCTTTGTGCTTCATTATATGTTGTCCACTCATTTTTTGTCTTGTCCTGAAGACAATGGCTTTGGCTGTTCCCACCATCTTCCTGGCCTCAGCAGAATGCCTGGCTCTGATTGGGGTTCAGTACAGCATCAAGTTCCTTCTAGTGAACAGTTGGTCAGATACTTGATTTGTCATGACTGGAAAGGAGGGGAGACAGTTTCACAAACGTCCCTAAAGACCAACCAACCTGCCAGTTGTCTGGTTATGTCTTTGAGTCCACACCTAGTATTATCTTTAAGTTGCACTAAACTTCTGAATATTTCAGGCATAAGTTAAAAGACTTCTTGATTCAATATGTGTACTACTTCTGCCTTCATCCATTTTCCAGACTTGAATTGGTCTGAGATGGGAGAAGAAGGCTGACAAAGTTTGATGCCCAGTGAGAGGGTACAGAGGAAGGAATGAAGGATTTGGTATCAGATAGCTTTGAATTTGTATTCTGGTCTTTCCATTAAAAACAATATGCTAGGTAAGTGTTAAGCTTTTGTGAACTATGAATCTTCCCTGTAAAGTAGGGATAAAGACACTCTCTTTGTAGGGAGATTAAATAAGATCATACATATTGAGATGCCAGGACAGCTTCTGGCACCACAGTAAGCAATCTATATACAGAGCAGCTAATATTGCCTTTGGCATTAGAAAAAGTATTAAGTGACATTTGATTTGGGATTTTCCATTAGTTGCTCTCTTGCTCCCTTTTCTCTGATATTACCACTCAAAAATATCAGTGACTTAAAACAAGTTGTTCCTCTCCCTTATACTACATGTCTGTGGTTGGTGGACTAGGTACTCCTCTGCTCCATGCGGCCACCAGCCTTGCTCTGACACCCAGGCTGATGGGACTTTGCTGGTAGGGAGCCCTCTGGTGGGTCTCACACTAGCAGCTAAATGCTTGGCCTGAAAGTGACATGCCTCATTTCTGCTTACAGCTCATTGGCCAGAACTGGTCATGTGCTTCAATCCCATTGCAGGGGACCAGGAAGTATAATCTTACTGACTTAGTCCATTTGGGTTGCTGTAACAAAATACCACAAACCAAGTGGCTTATAAACAACAGAAATGTATTTCTCGTAGTTCTGCAGGCTGGGAAATCTGAGATCAAGGCACCAGCAGATTTAGTATCTGGTGAGAGCCTGCTTTCTGATTCATCCGGTTCATAGATAGTGCCTTCTCGCTGTGTCCTCACAGCTGGAGGAGGCAAAGGGTCTCTCTCAGGCCTCTTTCATAAGGGCACTAATCCCATTCATGAGAGCTTGATCTAATTGCCTCCCAAAGGCCCCACCTCCTAATACTGCCACCTTGGAGGTTAGGATTTCAACATAGGAATTTTGGGGATCACAAACACTCAGACCATAGCAATTACCATGTGCTCAGAAGGTGGACAACTGGGAATATATGGTGAGAAGTGAAGGGGAAAAAAAAATTTATTCTGTCAACTCTCGTAAGTTCTTAGCTGGGACACCTCTGCAACAAAAGACAAGCTGGGTGCAGTGGCTTGCGCCTGTAATCCCAGCACTTTGGGAGGCCGAGGCAGGCAGATCGCTTGAGGTCAGGAGTTTGAAACCAGCCTGGGCAACATGGCGAAACCTTGTTCCTACTAAAAATACAAAAATTAGTCAAGCGTGGTGGCATGTGCTTGTAGTCCTAGCTACTCAGGAGGCAGGGGTTGGAGGATGGCTTGAGCCTGGGAGGCAGAGGTTGCAGTGAGCTGAGATTGCAGCACTGCACTCCAGCCTGGGCAATAGCAAGTATTTTTATTTTTAACATCCATTACACAGAGAAATATCAGTTCAAAAGGAACTGTCAAAATGGTGGCTTTGGGTCCCAGCTTATATAGCATATCAAACAAAGGACAATAATAAACAAAGGGACCTTGGAGTCAAATGTGCCCCCATGCTATCCTCCTCTCCTCATTAAACCTGAAACTTCAAGGTGAATTAGAACCTTTAAGGCCTCGCTCAGGCATTAGCCCATCTTTCCTGGAGCAGTCCAGCCACAGACATCTCTCCCTCTTCCAGACTCCTGTAACACAAGACACTTGTCTTGTCCCTTTATTAGCAGTTGTCAAATATTGTCTAATTTTTAAGATAAGTTGCTGACAAACATAGATTTTCCTTGGCATTGCAAGGTCCACGAATCTTAGCCTTGGTGGTTATGTCATGCTGTACATAATCTGTGATTGCCCTTCTTTCCATTAAAGGTTTCATTCTGGGCCATGTCGGATTCTGAATTGTGGACTGAGTTGCAAGAAATGTCTTATGGAAATCACTGGAGTCTAGCAGTGTAGGTGGTAGACATGTGACACAGGAGAAAGGGCATATAAACATTTCTTTCTCAGATTATTTGTCAAATTTGGAGTTTTAATATTCCATCTCAAATAAAACCCTGCTGCACAGTATAGGTGTGAAGCTCAGGGTTGTTACACAGGGAACTAGCTGGGTTAGGCGAGCATGTCATTGAGCCCATTTTAGGAAGATTAGGCCCCAAGGGCAGGCCGTTTTGAGCCATTCTCACTTTGAAGTCGCCATGGCCCAGATGCTGCTACCTTTAGCTCTGTTCACTCTAGGGGTGCTGAAAACTGCTCCCTACATCTCAGTGTCATTCAGGAAATCAGGAGCCTAAGGGACTGGAGTATACATTGGTAGTCCCTTCCCAGAATCCATTTCCCCTTTTTATTCTGAGGCACATCTGCTTTAAGGACTCCAAATGTCCATCCAGTATCTGTTCTTCCTTTCATCCTTAGTAACACAATCCTGATTTTTATCTGAGTGCTTTGCCTTTGGGACAAAGACTATATTTTTCTAGCTTCCTTTGCAGCTAGGCAAGGCCATGTGACTAAGTTTTGATTAACGTGATATAAGCTGATGTATTGTGTGACACTCCAGAAGGACAACCTAAAGAAGCTGACTCAGCTGAAAAGTCAACTTCTCTTCACTCTTTCCACTTCATCTTTCTGCCTGGAGTACAGATGTGATGGCTGGAGCTCTAGCAGCTATTTTGGATGGAAAACACCTACTGGTTTAGTAGAGCAGGAAGCTTAAGGGTCCTTGTTTCCCTTATGACTGAACCATTAAAGCTGTCATACCAGCCTTGGACTTTCTACCTTTGCAGTTGTCTTAAACGAAAGAAAAATAAACTTTTGTTTATTCACTGTTATTTGGGGTTTTCTGACATATGCAGCTAATCCTATCCTAACTGTTATTGTCCCCTTCATGTGCTCTCAGTGGAGCTGAGACTGTGTGGCTGTAACCTGGGACTTAGGCCTGAGTTAATGAGAGCAATGCACTCCACTGGCCATAAGTATATTTCAGGAGTGGGCATATGATCAGTCAGAAGGAATCCTGGACTCAGTCATGGGAGGTTGTGAAGCTGGAGCTGTTGGCAGCCATCTGGAGGGGACAGTTTGTCCTGGTGACCTTATGATATGGTTTACTGTGTCCCCACCCAAATTTCATCTTGAATTGTAGCTCCCATAATTCCCATGTGTTGTGGGAGGGACCT